>NC_047141.1:22001803-22748469 GCF_009829125.3 Periophthalmus magnuspinnatus | reverse complement strand
GGTTGGGAGGAGTTCGGGGAGGCCATGGAGGAGGACTATCGGACGGCCTCAAAGAAATTCTGGAAAACTGTCCGACGCCTCAGGAGGGGGAAGCAGTGCTTCACTAACAGTGTTTACAGTGCGGGTGGAGAGCTGCTGACCTTGACTGGGAATGTTGTCGGGCGGTGGAAGGAATACTTTGAGGATCTCCTCAATCCCCCCCATCATGTCTTCCGAGGAGGAAGCAGAGACTGGGGACCCGGAGGCGGACTCGTCCATCACCCTGGCTGAAGTCACCGAGATGGTTAGCAAGCTCCTCGGTGGCAAGGCTCCGGGGGTGGACGAGATCCGTCCCGAGTACCTCAAGTCTCTGGATGTTGTGGGACTGTCTTGGCTGACACGTCTCTGCAACATCGCGTGGCGGTCGGGGACAGTACCACTGGAATGGCAGACCGGGGTGGTGGTCCCTCTGTATAAGAAGGGGGACCGGAGGGTGTGTTCCAATTACAGGGGAATCACACTCCTCAGCCTTCCCGGTAAGGTCTATTCCAGAGTACTGGGGAGGAGAATCCGACCGATAGTTGAACCTCAGATTCAGGAGGAGCAGTGTGGTTTTCGTCCTGGTCGTGGAACACTGGACCAGCTCTATACTCTCCATCGGGTCCTCGAGGGCTCATGGGAGTATGCCCAACCAGCCCACATGTGTTTTGTGGATCTGGAGAAGGCATTCGACTGTGTCCCTCGTGGTGTCCTTTGGGGGGTGCTCCGGGAGTATGGGGTCTGGGGCCCTTTGCTAAGGGCTGTCCGGTCCCTGTATGACCGGAGCAGGAGCTGTGTTCGCATTGCCGGCAGTAAGTCAGACCTGTTCCCGGTGCATGTTGGACTCCGCCAGGGCTGCCCTTTGTCACCGGTTCTGTTCATTATATTTATGGACAGAATTTCTAGGCGCAGCCAGGGGTCGGAGAGGGTCTGGTTCGGGAACCACAGGATTTCATCTCTGCTGTTTGCGGATGATATTGTCCTGATGGCTTCATTGAGCCAGGACCTGCTCTGGGCATGTCCCACCGGGAGGAGGCCCCGGGGAAGACCCAGGACACGCTGGAGGGACTATGTCTCTCAGCTGGCCTGGGAACACCTTGGGATCCCACCGGAGGAGCTGGAGGACGTGTCTGGGGTGAGGGAAGTTTGGGAGTCCCTGCTTAGACTGCTGCCCCCGTGACCCGGCCCTGGATAAGCGGAAGAAAATGGAGGGATGGATGGATGTTTTACATTGCAATAACAATATTATTATGATATACTTTTTGACACAATAAGTTCAATTAAATTAAAACAAAAATCACTAAGCCAAGACCAAAAAGGCTACATTTGGATATATCAAAATGAAAACAGTACATTTCTGTTAGATATGATATTTATTTTCTTGCTGTATATTGTGATATCGATGTTTGCAATATAGTGTGCAGCCCTCGCTAAATGATTGTAAATACCTCAACATCCAAAATGTCCACATAAAATATTCTTCTATACATTTTCATTATATTGCTGCACATTGACTTGCACTAGTATGAAATATGCATAGATAAAGTTGGTTTGTCTTGCTGTTATAGATACTCTACTAACCATACTAAATACAATGTGTAATAGTCATAGCTACCAAAATGGCTGTACCTGCCAGAGCCCTCTCCTCCAGACTCTCCCCTCCACACACGTTAGGGCCCCTCGCTAATGAAACCACGTGTCTCCCTCTCTCATACACACACACTCTGGCCCCCTTAACTAATGAACCCTACCTCCAACGCATTTGCATCTTTCTAAATTAGCTTGATTATTTCTGGCTAATTAGCATAAGCGTATGGAAATTAAATTGGCTATAGTGCCACGGTAGCTTCAAGGTGTTTTGCCATGTGATGTTTGGACCACATCTGATGATTTCTTAGCAGATAGCCGCTCATTTTTGTGCAGTAAAATGCCAATTTAAGACCTCAGAAAACCTTTAAGATGTTTAATCAGATAAAAACTTTATTAGATTTGTTTGAAATTCAATTAAACTGTATTCCACTGTCACCTCAATTGATTAATGGGCTAGAAGCATCAGAGGTTGAATTAATGAAGAATCACAGCTGGACATAAAGCACAATTTCATGGTCAAAGTTAAATAAATGAGCAAACTAAGATGCAATGATTCTCTCCATAGAATATCTTCATAAAAGCCATTGTCCTGACGTAGCTTTTGGTGCTAAGACTGTAGCCATGTTCCTTCACACCACATCCCAATGGTGCCCCTTGGTCCCTTGTAAATTCACATAGACTAATAAGCCTGACATGTATTATTAATTATATGTTCAAAGTATTCCCCCTGATTTTTAACCCCCAACCACCACCGCATCAGCCCCCCTGCTAATGCAAACCCTGTGAACTTTTGTATTCTCTAATGTCCATGGGACGGCCACTGATGAAAGAAAAATGAGATTATTTTGAGTTTAAGTGGAATTAAGGGCTCTGACCAGAGATAAATGACCATGTAGACCGCAATTACTACAGACTCACAAACATTAAATAAATGATGATTGTGCAAATACATGGACCAGTAGATTACTGCAATTTCAATGTTCTGTTTGAAAATTCCTCTTTGGAATTTTTAATTAAAATATGATATTTTTCACTGCTATAGAGAGGTGACCTTTGTAAGGACGCTGTTTTTGTAGCTGGCCTTGATTTGAGCAAACATCTAGAATCGGTTTAAAACTGAGCAGTAAAAGGGGATTATTTATTGGTTAGAATCCACTTTTTCTTAGTTATTTCTGTATTCTCTATGAAAAAGTGGGCTGGCCATCACTGTCTATTAGAAGAGAACATCACTGTATGAAACGTATTTATAAGGGGCTACTTCAAAAACTGCCAGAATACCTCACCTGCTTGTTACTCATTGATACTGGAACATTTAATACCAGATCACATGAGTGCATAAGGCTAAGGACTAGCTGCATCAAAACTGAGACAGGAAAAAGGGCTTTTAGATGTTTTGCTTCACAAAAATGGAATACACTCCAAGGAAAAGCAAAAATTGATACTTTGGTGACATCACAATTTAATAATATGGTAACAAACTTTTATACCCACATCTGCTCCTATTTTGAATGTTTTATATGGATTTATATGGTTTATTTTTCTGCTTGTATTGTATTTTAAACAGGGCACCCATGAAATGAGATCCCAAGTGCTCCCATTGATAAATATAAAATATAAAAGATAAAGAAAGTAATGTATAGTAATTTAACCTGTTTTTTTGGGGGGAAACATGAGATATTTTTAAAATCATTTATTGCAAAGTATACGCCATTTTGTTCCAGGGAGGTCTTCTATCTGTGTTCACTATATCTTAGCTTCTGCGCTACCTTAAATTATCTGAGTCTAAGTAAATAAAGATCTTTTCTGTGACCACATAAATGAAACCTATAACCACATATTTTCTTCTTCTAAACATTTCATTTTTCTTGAGGCTGTTTTTTGGCCCAAACCATCTAAGTTACTGATTAACTCCCAGTGTCCGGTCACAACATTAATAAAGTAAGACATAATAAAGTAAGGTAAGATGCGCGGAGGAGATGTTCAGAGGCTGAACCAAGCCTGTGAGTTTTATGCTCCTTATCTGAGTTAATGAATCAAAACCTTCTCAAGTGCAAAACTGTCACATGGCCACAACACTTTAACAAATGCGTCCACGGTGGGGCTATATTAGGTTTGCTCTATAACATTAACAAAGAGAGCCACATTACACTGCCATAACCCTGGGGACTGTACACATGTGCTTTAAAATATACATGAGAATAAGTTCATTTGTGCTTCACTGACTTGTGTCCTCTGTTTTAACACTGCGCTTGTCTGATGTATGATACATCTAATGCCACACTTTGGGGGTAATAATAACATTTATGAGCATGATGCTTTTTCACACAGGAACGCTCTAGGTTATTGATGAAGCTCACTGTGTACCATTACTTATGAATGAAAAGATGGTGTGAGAGAGATGTGAGGAGAAGGTATGGATATTATATAGAGCTCATCCCTTGTACTATATTTCATCAAAGCTCGTGGCTGGAGATGTCATAGACAGGTTGTATAAATGTCTATATCACGGGTTCAAACACTTTTCAACCCACAGAAATGTAATTAACCACAACAAAGTCGCAGCTAATTGGAAAAAAAGCACGACTACTTTTATGTGCATAATGTGAGCAGGGTTCTGTAATACATGACGTTAATTGAAGAGGATGAAAGCATAGGGAACGGAAGGCCAACCTAAAGAAATGCAGTGTATGGATAATGGGCAAGAGGAATGTCCGTAGATGCTGTGCAAATGCAATTAGGTTACAAGAAGAACATGAACATGTGAGCCATTAGGGGTTTTCTACAATTACCTGTTAGTGGAATTACAGTATTATACAATCCACTTCAAACATTTGTTTTCTTTACATCACTCCTTAAGAGGCCTTCTTATATATATATATATATATATATATATATATATATATATATATATATATATATATATATATATATATATATATATATATATATATATATATATATATATACTCTAGTTGCAGCTTCTACTGCGATCTTAAATAGCCACGAAGCATATGCTCGATTGTAAGTACTGACCACCTACAAATAGACCTCACACTGTGCATCCACAAGTTCAACAATATGATCAGATGATTTAATCAGCCCTGTCATTCCAATTGCTCTCAGTGGGAAGTAAACAGTTATTAAGGCATGGAGAGGCGGAGTTTTAAAGATACAGACAGACCCTCGTCACAGAAAAATACTATAAAAATACTATAAAACAGTAGAGTAGTGCTAACTGCTGCTCATATCCTCCACTGTAAAACTATTCTTCAAGTATTTATGTATGATGTCCAATAGAGACGTGTGCACCATCTCTATACTCTCTCTCTCTTTCTCTTTTTTCTATCTCTCTCTCCTGGTTCTCTTTCCTTTAATTCCTCTCTCTTCTACTTCTTTGAATAATTTACAGCGGCAGGGGAGAGTGGAAGTGCGTTTATTTTGAGTGTGTTTGCGCTTTAAACAGAATGCCTAATGATTGCCGATGGGAGAAACTGCATTAATCCCATTTATGTAGAGACCTTTTAGATGTACTGACACCCGTGGCAGACAGGCTAGTCCTGAGCACTGGGTACCCCCTCCACCCCCAAAGCCCCCTCCACCCCCTCCCCCACCCCCCTGTCCCATCACATCTGTGCTCCCCCGTATCACTCATCATAATGTGTGTGTGTGTGTGTATGTGCATCCATGCATGTATGCGTGTGTGACCGTGCGTGTGTGTGTACGCGTGTGTGAGAGGATCAAAATGGCAGCTTGGTGCTTATACCTCCACCCTGGATCAAGGAGAGACCTTTGGGGCATCCCCGTCTCACAGCGCATGATTGGGAGGAGAAAAAAATGATATTAAACACAAAGTATATGTATTTCAAACTATTTCTGCATTTCCAAAACGTGAGGGAAAGGCCTTTGAAAAGTCTTGCATTTGTTTATAGTCCAGAGGAAGCACATATTGGATGCATAATAGAGTCTTTTTCTCAAAGCTAAAAACAGCATCAAAAAGCATAAGAATGAGGAAATATGCATTTCTGGTTTTGTTGTGGAGTTTGTCCCTGTGGCTGTTTGGCATTCACAAAATAATATTATTGCACGTAGATTATGCAACTTTAAGAATGACTTTTCTAAAGGGGTTTTAGGCCTTTTTATTCCAGCCACTGTTATTGCAAGTATTTTGTGCCTATTCCAAACCTGTTGTTAAGCATTCTTCATGTCATTGCAGCAGGAGCATAGCTAATAAAAGTACAAAAAACATTTTTTGGCACCTTGGGGGTTTTCAATAGAGAAAATGTTAACTGCTATGTGAAGAAACCTTAAAAATGTGACCTTTTTGAAAGCTGTAGGTGATCTGTCAGCCTTCTATAGGAGAGTTCTTTCTGTGCCGCTAATCAAACTTGCATCAGGAGATGTGCCCTTTGCAGATTTTATTATGGGTCCATGCTCTTGGTTCAGAATTTGAGAACTGCTGATCTATTTCTATCTGATCACAACAAATGCAAGTTATCAAGGCCTTTTGAGATCATTTAACTGTTGTAGAATGCGGCAAAGTGCAGTGTAAATTTGAATGTCTATGGTAGTAAACCTTTAAGAGTATACCAGAGGGAGTAGCATCATGGCTATTCTGATGTGAAGAACATTTTCTGCTGTAACATCTAGAAGCATAATCCATGTTTACTTCTTTATTGTGGTAAACTTTTGAGCAGCATTTAACAGAGCACATGCGGTGGAGGGAATGGAGGGAAGGACGCCCGGCAAACTGTGTATTGTCAGTCTATTTTTCTCCATTTAGTTTGGCTTATACAATACAGAGAACGACTGAAAAAGAAAATTTGAATAGTTCATTTCAAAAGGTGACCAAAAAATCTACACTGTCCCTTTAAGCTTTTGTGCATACAGGGTCACTAAAGCAATCAACCTCTTTCAATTGACGCTCTAAAATGAACAAATACTTTCACAAAATTACAATTTGATCCATTACAGCATGTTTTACCCTGTTTGCGCATCACTAGGTCACAGCTAATTTTTGTCAAATATGAATATTAAATATGGCCTTGACCTCATAGTTGCTGTTTCCTGGCACTTCTTCTATAATATTTTTGAATGAAACACTTTTTATATGAAATCCCAAAGCCTCTATGTCGTCTTTATAAAGCTGTTAGTTCGCTGCCTCTTAACGTGACCGCTTGGATGCACCTTGACATGTACGTTGTTAGGTCCACAACATCCTTCATTCATTGTAACCTGCTCTGCAACGTCTTGTGTAGCTTTGTATACTGTGTTCTGGTCCATTATCCGCTCCAATTTGCTCTCCAATTTGTCAGGCGTCTGCAGTGTTCCCCTATTCAAAGTTTTCCCTCACCTCTGAGTCCTCCTCTCTAGGCTGCTACACTTTACAAATGTGTTTTGCAAGCTACACAATTGCACCACTCATTCGCAACTGCTGGTGAATAGCTGTAAGGTCTCTGGCTTTTGGATTTACTTAATATTAAGATCCATTTTGTGGTGTGTGTTAGCCTCGAGTCTCTCCTTGATGAATTTATGAGCATATGGTAAATTTCTCTGCAGGTCAGCATATGGCAGCAAACAGAATTCAGATTTAGTTTAGATTAAAACAGAGAAGAATGAAGAAAAACACCCTAGGACCCCGCTCCTCCTCCATCCATCTGTCGTTTCCCGTGGTTACTGGAAAAGAAGTGAAAAAAGTGTGAGAGAATAAATAAGTTAAACATCTGATGAAAGACACAATGCTGCAGGAGAGAGAGAGAGAGATGTGTGTGGGAGAGAGAGTGCTGTTGTATTTCATTCAAAAAACAAAAAACTGTTTGGCAATATGTATGTTTTGAAAGTAAGTTTATGTGTCTTTGTTTTCTAGCTGACATGCACAGTTCTACATTGCTTACAATAGAGTGTAAGTAGTTGTGTAACAATACATGTGAGTAGAGTAACATTTATTGTTAAGAATATTGCCAAGAATTTACAAACTTTATCTCACCTCATATTTCTGTAATGAAATTTGACTCCTGATAATTCTTCTCATTCTATCTGGGTCTACACACAAACCACTGTGGCAGATTTAGATAAAGATGATGGGGTCATGTTTGTCACTGAAGTTCCTGGGCTTGGGTCCAGCAGTGCACACTGGCTTGTGATCAAACATCACAGTTGTTTAAATTTTAAGGGGTGTTCACATTCTAAAACTAAGTACAGTCAAGGGATTTATAGATTTGAATGTATTATAGACTTAAGATTTAAATACCCTTATTTAAATTGAAGTATGGCACATGTGAATGCAAATAGTATCTCGCCTTTAAAAAAATGTCAAAATTAGGCCATTTTCATTCCAGGCCATCACATATAGACAGGGAGACAGTGCACAACATAAGTGTGCATATAGAGTTTTACACCTGATCTTGTGATTACTCACTGTCTGAAGAGTGATTAGTTTAAATTAGCTCACAGATGCCAGTGTTTACGTGAGCACATATGCACACGCTTTGAAATCAACTTTAGTCTAATCCTGTTCCACGCTTTGACAGTCTTACTGAAGGGAGCATTAGCATAACTAGCTAGAGCAGCTCACTACAGGGGGCCTATCTGGTTCATATACAGTGTAGGTGTGTGCATATGTGTGAGGAGTGCGCATGCCTGAGGCGTGTGCATGTGTAGAAGGCATGTGCATGTATGAAAGATGGGTATTTAGCACATTTTGGGGATGAAAAAACCCATACACACTCGTCCTGCCTCCCTAATATCAGGTCCCCATGACGTAAATCCTTTATTATAAGATCAGCAACATGATTTAAAGTTAAGAGGTTAAGGTTAGGCAAGTAGTAACTATGGTTAAGGTTAGGATCAGTCTCCAAGAAAAGAAGTCAATGTAATGTCCCCAAAATGCATGGAAATCCAAAGTAAGATTGAACATGTGTGAGGAGTGCACGTGTGTTAGGAGTGTGCACATGAATGAGGCGTGTGCACGTGAATCACAGAGCCTTATGAAGAGCAGAGGACATCAGCCCTGTGCTTGTGCACCTTCATTTACACCTAGAGAGGTGGGAGCAGCTCTGTCACACTGTTTTTGAAGCATATGGCAGGGGGGACCTGACAGGTGATGTGACCTGACACATCACACGGCCTTCATCTTTTATTGGCTTTAATACAGACTCATCATGTAATACCGCCAGCCCACTGAATCAAAGATGGCCACTCAGTGGACCAAAGACCTCTCTCTATGGGAAATATGCAGCTAAATGAGTTTTTGATGTAGATATAATTTTCACCTGCTGCCCCTTTCCACTCCAATAGGCCCTCCAGAGATTCTTCAAGTCCTACGGTGCATTATCAGCACTATAGTGGTGCGTTTCTTCTTTCATTACAGTCTGTTGGAAAAATATCCACGGATGCCTGGTTTTTCTGTTGCGGGCCTGTCAGCTCGCACCGGTGCATTGGGTGACATGTCCAGAGGGCACCGTGACAACCAGCTTTCATAACACATCCACAAATAAAACCCCACTGTTTAGGCTGGACCTTTGTTGAAACTGCCAAGAGTACAGTCTTCCTTAGACCTTCTCGAAAATAAAAATAAGAATATTATGTGACCAAACAAGGTTAAAAAACAGGCAAGCATAGAGAGCATATCTGTATGTATTTGTGTGAGTAGCCATGAGGGTGTGTGCTGTTTGTTTGTGGGCTGATCCCTGACTCCCAGCAGGACACTGGAGGCAGCGGAGCACACACTCACACACACACACACACTTGCTCCTGTCGCTGCTGTTGGCACAGTGCCATCCTGTCTGGGCCTGTCTGTGAGCAGGGCCCTGTCTGTGAGCAGGGCGAGCTGTCGGGCCTCATCAGTGCCAACATGTCGCCTATATGTAGCTCCTCCAGGGGGACCTGTGAGTGCGCTCCCGTCTGCTCCTGTGCTGCCTGCACTCATACACAGTGACCATGTGGGAACAACAAAGCTCATTACACTGGTGACCTCAATCCCATTTGATATGTGTGTCCACATTTATCGTGCAGCGCTATGGGTAAACACACACAACCAATAAAATGAAGGTGGGAGAGGGAAACTGGCATGGACATCAATATGTAAACACAGAAATGCACCTTATACCATGCTTACTTCCATTGTTTTATTAATGCTTTTCTATTGTCTGGTTTGTTCTATAATACAAACTGTCATGCCTCTTAGTTTTGGTAATCTTCTTAGTGATATTCCATATAACTGACACCAGTCCTGACCATTGTCACTAACATATTCATATTTAGCCACATCTATGTTATTGACCAATTGTTATTATAATTTCCAAAGGAATTAAGTTATAACTTCTACTTTATAATCCATATGACAATACAAAATGTAAGTATATTTTTGCTTCACATAACAGTATGCAATAACATTTTATTGCTTTTCAGCTTTTCATAAAGAGTAACCTTGGACATCTTCCAGATGAGGTTGAATCCTTGACAATGTAATTCTTTTTACAGAGCACAAGTATAAATCTAAAGTGCAGCTTTTGAAAGTGCATTATAGTGGATGTTTAACCAGAGTTTGAACAAGGTTTTACCATCAGCAGCAGTCTTGACTTTTCACTATCTCAACTTTTCACAAGTGGTTTTCCATATCTGTGGTGGTACAGTGCTGCAGTGCCCATGGACACAGCTGGCCTTCTCCCTTATCGCAGCGTTTACATTAGGAGCCTGGCTCTGACAGTTACTCTCTGGGCTGGCATTTGCAGAAGGGCAGTGTCACACAGATTAAATCACACCATATTAAACTGACGTGTTATTTACATAGGTACAGGGCAGGAAATCAACGGACATCTCATTGTTTACTTATTTATAGACCTACAAAAAGGTTGTATTTTTTCATGTAGTAGTAAATTAATCAAGTGTTTGTTGGTCTTTTACAATTATAACTATTACTTTAAACTTCACGTTCTCAGTTTGGAATGACTTCAGACAGTACTGAATGTTTTGAAGGTTGATTTAAAGTGACTTGCACTTACATCTTAAATCAAACTTTGACATAGATTTGACTTAAAAATGACCCTGACCAGTCTTTGGTGATTACTGTTTGAAACATGTAGTAACGAGTCCCCCATGGGGCCAGGTTTCTGATTCTCAGCTGGACTTTTTAACTGTTAAATAAATATAGTTATGGACTAGAGGGCTGTGGAATGACCTGGATGTACTGATACTGACATCTAATCATTTCAATCAAACGAGATTACATAGCCCTTTTGTTTTTGGTTTCATTTTGACCACTTTGTTCTAAGAGGGAAAACATAATGGTATTTGATCCTTCCACGAGTGTGCTTAAGTATTAGTGAGTGGGGCAGAACAAGTTATAAGTTTAGAGAATGCATTGTGCTTTTGAGCGTTCTCACAGTGCTAGTGAAACATTAGTGTGTGTATGATAACAGACAGGATCCCAGCGGCAGGAGTAGTGGCAGCTTCAGAAGCTATTGAAGCAGACAGTGAGTGTGCTTCTTGTGCCGCCTGGGCCATGCAACGCTGATCTTTATGTCAGCTCTGAGGAATGGCTGCGGCCTCCCCTCTGTCACAGCCTTGTATGTATGTGTGTGTGTGTGTGTGTGTGAGAGAGTGTGTGTACATGACAAACGCAATGAGGAGACAAGAGCACTGCGGCAGGCTTTGAACTCTGTCACTTCTCTATAAGTCACCCCTCCACACTGTCGCCACTATTTCTGACTTTGGTCAATCCATTCGCATAGATTTTTTTTTTTCCTGTTTGCGTTTTACCTCTTTTACCCCTTTTCACCTAAAAGAACTTGGGTATTCCTTAAATGAAGTGGGATTAATTATTTGTATGACATGCGGTGGGTTGGCCCATGGGTCTACACATGTGGTCTTGTTACAACCTGCAGCTCTGATCACCATTAAAGAGCGTTTGATCTCTATGCACATGGGAAGGATTGAAGCTTTGCAACGTCTTCCACAGACCAAGAATTACCTTATGATCCTGTTGGTTTGAATGGAATCTGCTGTTCTTGCGATCTCCATTAAAAATATTAGAACGCTGAGACCAATTCTATTAAGCCTGCAGCTAATGAATATTTAAGTAGACGACATGTGTTAGTCTTTTTTTTTTTATGACAATTACCAATTATTTTAAAAGTCACGATTCTGATTAATTTGTGCTGCTTTAAGTATCAGATATTACCATGCGGAACAGCTGTACATCTCATTGGTATAAGTCAAACTGAAGAAACTGGAGATCCTTCATCGCAACACAAGAGAATGACCCAAAACATGATCAAAGGGTTCATCAGGGGCAAGAGGGGGAAGGTTTCAGACCGGCTCTGTCAGTAGACTGTCTGTAGACTTAAACCTAGTCTTTATGTCCACACTAATCCCACTGGTGGTGCTCGACGTAGTGTTTTGGTTGATTCATGCATGTTTGAGTAATCCTGTGTTGTCCTGAGGCTTGTGGGTTCTGATAATTTTTTATTTCACCTACTTCCTATCCTCTGCCCACTCTCTGTACTTACTTGCAATCATTCAGTAAATCAGCCTCCGCGTCATTGTGGGTTTTAAAATGTAATTTTTCCACAACAGAAACACTTAAATGAAAATGTTCTAATTGCTACAGGGAAATTTCAACATGAGGAAGTGGGGCTTGTCAATTCTGTTTCTATTATTAGGCTGATATTGTAATTGACAAGAAACAAAATGAAAAAATAATGTCTTTCTTGGTAAATAGTCACATTTTTATATAGCACTTTTCCACCTTTAAGACACTCAAAGCGCTTTACATCAAGGAACCACTCACCCATTCACACACACATTCATACAGCAGTGTTCGCAGACAGTGGGGGTGAGGTGGGTTAAGTGTCTTTTCCAAGGACACAACAATAGCCAGTCTGTGGGTCAGTGGATCTGGCAGTTTGACTAATGCTGTTTATGTCGAGAGCGGGATTCGAACCGCCAACCTTTGGATCAATGGACAAACACTCAACTGAGCACACTGTCTTAAAACGTACGTCCAGTCCAATCCACTTAAATGTTTAATATGGGCCTTCTTTCTGTTATTCAAACATGTGGTGCAAACTGTACAATGAATACTTTTATTATGTTTATTTCTTATCTAACACTAGACTCCCAGTTTTCTTGCTTTGTAGGGTTTGTCCTTGTTAAATGTATCATATGTATATGTCTGTCCTCTCTGCTCTGTCTTATGCAGCTCATTACCCACAGGAGCGCTAGTGGGATCTGTTTAATTATACTTGAGTCATTACGGTGACACTTCTCTTCCATTATTCAGTAAAGCGTGCTCCTATAGGACTGCACTGTGTGAACTCTGACTCCTTGGCCCTATAGTTAACCCTCCAGTACCATCAATACTCAGCCATCAACCACTCTGCCAATATCGAGCCTTCTGTCATTCACAGTCTGCAGCCAGCTACATAGAGTGTGTTTTAATCACACCACTGTCGCCTTTAATTAGCTCTAACAAAACCACTTTAATGTTTTTAGATTGCTTTCGAAGAGTTTGGCTGCATTTGGATCCACATAAACAGCAATCTCTCACTCACAGTCCAGTCCAC
Organism: Periophthalmus magnuspinnatus; assembly: GCF_009829125.3. NCBI lineage: Eukaryota > Metazoa > Chordata > Actinopteri > Gobiiformes > Gobiidae > Periophthalmus > Periophthalmus magnuspinnatus. The sequence continues at coordinate 22,735,300 of NC_047141.1, read as the reverse complement.
TTCAGCGCAGTCTGGCTCATGGTTTGTGGTCTGAAATAGCAGACATTTGAAAACATGGTCCTTATGGTGGAATCTTTTTTAAATGGCTAAATCAACTTTTTATAGTTTTTGCTTTTTGCCCACTTTAAATACTTCATAAAAACCTCTCAGTTTAGTGCAGATCCAGGTAGTTGTTTAGTTCAACGTCCGATTTTTTTTTCACAATTCGGAGATTTTTGTCCTTGTGGAATTTTAAGAACGAATAAGAATTTGGTTCAGTAGAAAGAACATTCACCTCTTTACTAAAGTGAATTGGAGTTGCAGTGTAGCTAGCTAAAACAGATATATTTCATAATCCCATGCAGGTCTCTTTACGTCTTTGCAGATAACGATATTTCCATATGTGAATGCCTAATGTTTAGTGTCATCCTCCTCTTGTAGACGTGCTAAAGGTCTGTGTGTGGTTGGTGTGACTTCCTGGAAAATTTCAATGAAAGGTAGAGGAAAGTGTCAGCTGCATATTTAAAGGCAGAATCAGTCATGTTCAAAGTCTGGCCCGAGTGCCAATCACAGCACAAGGCCATGCTTTATGCAGCCTGAAGGTTGTGTCTTAAATGTATTATGCATTACTCCAGTTGAATAAATCCATCACACACATTCACAATAATACTTCCCTCTTTACATCATAGTGCCATTAGTTTCATATGGACCAACATTTCAAGGAGAAATGTAAATTGCCACTTTTTTTTTTTTCCAGAATCCAAAATAATTGTTTATGTGACCAATTTGTCAAAGAAAAGCTGTTTTTATGCATTCACCCATCTTTCTGACATGCTTTAGAATAAGGTAACGTCAAGGTCATGAATCTGTGGGGATGGAATATCAACAAATGTACTGTGCCAAGTGCCCCTCAATAATTAAATATTGTGGAAAAACACATCTTTAATAAACAATAAATATATACAATGTAAACATGCATAGAGCAAACATTTTATATCATAAGTACATGTATTACATTATTTAACTATTGGGATTTGAATGAATAATATTAACAATACAATATAGGAAAAATACATTAATAATTTAAGGGTTTAAGGGTTTAATTCAGCTGGATGTCTTTCCGGTCACAATCAGCCACATTACTGAGAGGGCAATGAAATCATAACACAACTACAATATGAACCTTGAACAAGCATCGACTTAAGCTCTGAAGGTGTGTACTTCCAGACAGGGCCCCATTTAACAACACATAGCATTTACATGTACGCATTTATATCCAACATGTTCCAGCAACGCAACTCTAAATGGAAATAAATCAATAAAAACACATCAGAAATGGAATATTTGCAACCTTAAAGCAATGATTATTTTAAAATCTCCTTTGTACTCTGTAAGAACCGTTTAAACAGCAGCAAGCTTCAGTGTTAGCCCTCTGTAAAAAGCCTCTGTCCTTCCCCAAACCCAGCCATGATGTCAATTAACAGGCCTGTCCTCCATTTGAATATTCCTGATTATTATGCAGCCCCTGCTCTTACATATTCAAAAGACTCTCCTCAATCCAATTAAATGGGCAATGTGCTGTAAAGGCGTGGGCAAATATGATTGAAGGCAGAGCTTAGGACGACAAACAAGAACAATCTGAGGGAGATGGAAAAGCGCTTGCTGTGAAGTTAATGGAACGGTGCGATGATCACTGATGGAGCAAGGGGGCTAGTGCGGGTGGGTGCGACACAGAGAGATAAAGAGAGGAGAGAGGAGGTGTAAGATGGAGAGCAATATGCAATTCTCCGCCCAAGTTAAGACCAGAAAATAGGTCTCCAATCGTGTGGAGGTTACATATGCTTGCACAGACACGTCTATGTGATTTGGACTGTTTGTGCATCTGCCCTTTTGCTTGTGCTCTAGATTTGAATCTGCTGCTGCTTTGTGAGCTGGCAAAAACAAGGGGGACACAAATATATTTAATTTGAAGTTGGGAGATACAGCGGGAGAGAGGTGCTGCAATTAAAGTAATAACATTTCATTTAGGCACAAACAGTTTAAAAGCGGAACGCAATTAAGGCAGATGCAATTGTGGGTAATGTAGTGCAGAGAAACTGGGTAAAGAAAAATATTGGTAAGCCTGTAGAATAACATGCATTAGGTAGGTTTTAGTAATGGGCTGCTCATTTTTGCATTGTTTTTATTATTGTTATATTTTTAGGTATAGCATCAGCCCTGACGAGACACTAATCTAATTTTGCAATCAAATAAATGATTCATCACTCCTCGGTAGCAATCTTTGGTAAAGTACGGTACTTTTGTCGCCTGTGGGTGCTTTTGGGCAGACTCATGAAAAGGTAGCTGCCATTTTGTTCTCTCCATTCACCACCAAACACACAATTACATTCACACGTCTTGCTCAGAGTCACATTGGTAGAATAAACTCGGATTGGAACCACAAACTTCATAATGTTACTGTATCGTTTGCAACATTTAAGTTTCAATGGTTTATTATCCCATTACTAGCGATTTTTCTGAAAAAACAAAGCAAAACACATAACTATGGTGAAATGATGCTATGAGGGGTCGTGACCTCTCTGTTCTGTAGTTTTGAACAGAAGTCAGTGATCGCATTTGTTTATTAAGCTGTTTTAGATCAATATTACGGTTTACCATGAGCAAAATGTACACTACGAATCTATAAATATAATTCAATTGGCATTTTTCCAAGAGCTAAAGTCCGTGCTGCCCTTTGCTCTCCACTTAGTCTGGTGGTGACATAGCAAACAGTGTGTGTACTTGTGAAACATATAGGCACCTGCAGTGGTTGTAGTGTCTATAATGGTGTGTGCCTTGGCGTGCCCTTGGTTCCAGACCCAATCAGTGTCTTTAAACTCTGAGCTCACACGCGCTCTTGTGCCACTGTCAGACCATCAGCCTGATGAATGCCTGGCGTCCCACCGGCTCTCTAAATATGCGCAGTGAAATGAGCTGAAACACGGCTTTAATTAAAAAGTGGAGGCCCACCAAGATGTGATTAAAGTGCCGTTCAGCGGATTAGAGCGACTCACCCAGAGACACAGGCACCCAGAGAGTACATTATCAAGGTGCCATTTTTGCATTCTGATTTCTGATGGGTACAACTAAAGTCTTTATGGTGGAACTCTTTTGGAAACACCAAGCTTCAGGTAAAACATATTAAGATCAAAATGTATGAAAATAGCATTTGTAAAGGTGCACTATGCAACTTTCCTGATGGTGGATACACGACCTGCTTCTGTATGGAGATGTTATTGCTTTGTGTATATGGTATTAAACTTCATCTTGCACTTTTTAAATTCTAGGCTCAAAAATGAAAAGCTCTACTGTAAGCGGGGTCATTACCTAGCTTGTCTCCTTGGAGGTAGAAAAGTTTAATGCTATACTTTGGAACATTTCAGGCAAAACATACAGATACACATAGATATAACCGGGTGGCCATGCAATATATTTAATTCAGTTTGTCAACAGCATACCTTGCCTAAGTTAGTATAGATGATATCTTTGTTGTTTGCAGGTCCTTATGACGTCTGGATGATACAAGGAGAATGGAGACTATAATTTTAACCCTTTTTTTAATCTTACTTTAATATCTCTACTGCCTCAGATTTGATACATGCTTTGGTTACTTTTCATCACTCTTTTGGGTTGCAGCGCCAGAGTGGTTAGTAACAGGAGGTTGTGAGCTTGATTTTTAAGCTTACTATTTCGATCTTCCTGATTGGCATTCTCCTTGTTGTCCTTCCAATACTGGTATATTCATTACGCTATCTAACTCTAATGCTTTATTGATCATGTCAGCCGTACACAACTGTGATCCAGAGCTTAAAACCCACAGTTGTTTGGATTGTAGCCCATGACCTCAAACCTGGACAAGCATAAATTGGATTAATTGAATTTCCTTCTATAGTGATGCAGCCAGGTAACACATTATAGCCTTTACCCTTTAGGCTAAGCACATCCGCTTAAAATTCCCACTATGAATATCTAAAACAGATTTTAATTTACTTCTGTCTAAACCAATGCAACATTCATAACATGGCTGTCTTGGTCGTAAGGAAAAAGTCATCCTCTCCACAAGCAGAAAACATAAGGCTCATTTTCTAGCACCTGTTCGTGCCCTTTCCTTCGCCTGACATTATCTTTCCCTCTTTTTCACATCACGCCTCTGCCCTCTCATTCTCTCCAGCCTGACCTGCAGTATATATGTAAATACACACCAAACATCAGGCTCCATACCATATGGATGTCACTTCCCATATTAATCAAATCCCTATTGTGGGCTATCTCCATTCTAAAGTGGGATGAGGTTAGATAACGCGTAGCTCCAGATTGTTATCCGTAGATAATCTCTTTAACATCAGCGTGATTAAAGGCACCGTGTTCCAGCTCTAAGATCCCTGATCCTGTTGCTCTTTTTATCGAATCTCCGGTGAATGAGACAGTGCTCGGGTGAACGGGAGGTGGCAGGGATGATGGAGGAGTGGGAGGAGGCAGGAGGAAATGAATGAATGGTTAAATAGGTGAATGGGATTGGTTATAATGGTGGCTGTGTTTTGTCTTTCAGCAAACAGGAGCCGATCTATAGGGAGTCGATGTGTATAGGAGGACAAAACAAAAGATGGGAAACAGAGGTGAAAGTCTAAGGAAAGGAATTAGGCCAAAGGAGCCAGGATTAATGATTAAGAAGCAGGAGATGGATGGGATCAGACAAACAGGAGTGGTGGAAATAGGGTTTCTCAAACTGGAGAGCAGGTACCACTGAAGGTATGCAGGTTGTTCTCGAGGGAACCCACAGACACGGCATCGGGACATATCCTAATATTATTTTAGTTTATTGTTCAGGTTAGGAAAACTGGTGTAAACATTACAGCATAACATTATGCACTATAACAAATTATTTACTTTTATTGAACTAAAATACATGAGGCAAGCACAATTACTTCTGCACACATTATTATTTTCCTGGACAGTTGTTACAGTGTATAGCCTGTATATGTGGTGACCCTATGTCCCCGCGCTGACTCCATGCCCTACTAACATTTGCGACCTGTCAGTCCCCATACATCTCAGGTTTTGTTTTTTTCCATACCTCTTTACATCCTGTAACAACACTGCATAAATCCTCAATAGAGAATTCTCAGGCACACAACATGTCTTTGTAAAACACTTCAGTGTCTTCATCCAAGTAGAAGGACTTCTGGTCAGTCTATAACATATACTCTTTTGCCTGCTGTAGTTCTAATATGAGACACATGGATCATTATTTTATATTTTTCACATCTTATATATTATATTCTGAACATTCACAATATTGATCTAAAACAACTTAATGAAAAAACATGTTCACTCAATTTATGTTGAAAATGCCTGGTCCTTTATGTCACTGTAAATGTCGTCACAGCAGAGTGATGTGCTGCTGAACCATGGTGACGGTCTATAGATACCTGGATAGTAGGTAAATGAGAAAGATATTATAACATGGTTAAAAGTTTTTAAAACTCAATTTTGTGTGTTCTCTGTAAATAAAGTATAGCCAAGAATGTGTTTAATCCATTAGTTAATGTTTTATCATTAAACTATCCGTGGTTTTAAAAAAAAATGACTGTTGCCCATAAACATGAAACTGAAATCCATGAATTGTTTACTTTTTTATCAATTATTAATATAAACATTAACATATCTATATGATTTTAAGACCATATGTGTGTTTACAAAGAGCATCTTTTATCAGCCTCATCCCATTCTCGGAGGGCCTTACTGTGCGTTTAAATGAGGGTTAGCCCAGCCACACTGCATGAAAAACTCATTTCAGCTATACCCAAGATCATGGTCTTTTGGTCATGACCCACATCTCCCAAGTATGACCATGAATGTATATAAATTGTGACTCTTATGACTTCAATCAGACAGACAAGTTATATACTATTATATTCTTATGTAACTGGTGCCGTACAACATGAAAGCCATTACAATAGACTTCAGGTTTTAATAGTTTGCTTCAATCTTGTACAGCTCTGAAGCCAGCTTGTCTGTTTAAAAGCACACAGTTGCATGTTGCTCTATAGGGCCTGATGTATTAGCAGATGCCCCCTGGACACACTCTCACTTACGCCTTGTCTTTTTGTATTTGAAGCCATCAGACTGATCCACAGTGGTGCTGCTATCTCATAACTCACACATACTCATTACCTGCATGTATGTGTCCCTGCCCCCACCATCTCCCCTCTGACAGAGACAGCGGGCGGTCAGGCACTTCGCACTACATCCATCTCTGTGGCCCCTCTGTCCTGTCCATCTTCACTCTATTCTAATTTACACTTCCATTTGGAGGCTCATATGTCCACATACACTGGAGTGGTGACAGGGACAACAGAGTGGAAATGTGTGATTCATTGCAAAGCCCACTCCAAAACTAGTGACGTACCTTAGCTTGACTGGATAGCTCTTATAGTTTTTTCCCTCACAATTCATTTATTCCGGCATTTATCAGCGTCTTTCATTATCGCAGTTTTCATTAATTAACTCAGTAGTAGACAATGAGGCCTGATTAACCGCAGTGTAAATTTGATTCATGCATAATTGACTGTAAATTGGGTTCATGTGAGGTATTCTACCGTTACAGACTAAAGCCAAGCTACTGTTGCTCACATTCCCTAAAGGTACATTTTACAATACATTTATAGCAGCTTTTGGTACAAGAATCAGTCCCACATTTACCCCATAACATTAAACCAAATCATTGTCTCATTTTACAGTTCTGAAGGTATTTCACAATACTAAACTGGATAAGATGAAGTCATTTACTGCGAAATGCTATACTTTTAGACAATATTACAGAACCCATCTGCCTACTTTACATTGTTTTATTAGCACAGTAGCTTTTAGCTTTTATCCAATCCGGTCCACTTTATTTTTATGGCACAATTTGCAAAAAAAAGCCGTTTCCAAAGCGCTGCACATAAAATTTAATATGTAGATGGATATTTTGTTTAAAAATAGTTGCTTTTGTTAAGTTTATTAAGTTTAAACTATTCCATTACAATCTGTTTACTTGTTTACCACAATAAAAGTGACACAGTCACCACACATTTCCTGTAAACCTTTCAGGCCAAAACAGCTCGTATCCTCGCAGCCCTTCCACAAACTTCTAATACATTGTGTTGGCCACTTACTGCCACGTCTGTAGCACAGTGCTGAGCTTGCTCCAATTAATCATTCATTAGTTTTTTTATTAGACCTGTATAGGTGTAGTGCGGCTGCATGTCACCTGACTTCTGCTGTCACCTGCACAGCAGTGTGAACATCCAATATTGAAAAGGTCACCGTGTCAGCGCCGCAGAGGAAGCGAGAGTTTGCAGCTATAATGCACAGACATAACTGTCAGAGTGTGTCCTGGTAACTGTCAGCCTTATGTAGTCTGTGCCCCCTCTCACATGTGTCTACACGGTGAAGAAATAAGGCAGGGAATCACATACAGTCTAATATATGGGACATATGCATTTAAGGACATCAACTATAATGTTAAAGAGTAAAGTACTTTTGTTTTGAAATGAATTATTCTTTCTCCGACCTTTGAGAACCTCCCAAAAGTCTCCTGTCACATTATATTTCCGAACATGGATTTAATCTCGATTCCAATAAAAACACAATCGCCGTAGCCGTTCATAGTCGGAGCTGTCTGCTTTTCAGGATTTGAGGGAGACAGCTGCTGTTCCCATACACAGTCCCTCAGTCCCAGTTTAATAAAGCACCTCCACACATAAAGCACAACTATAAACTTTAGTTTAGCACACAACTCTGCAGGGCCTGACTCCTAGCCAAACTCATGATATTTCATGTTTTCTCTGTCTGTTCTCACACAGCGCATAAACACAGCCTCCTCACACATATTTCTGTCCTGTCCACAAACTCTCTGTCAAATTATAATTAGCAAAATGACATAAACAGACAATGGTTTGTGATATTTTGTCCAACTGCTTTTTGTTTCAGGATGTGTTCACACTTGCACAATCACCTCCTCAAAATTGGGACTAAACTGGGACTAAACCTGAAACTAAATCTGGACTAAACCAGGGCAAGGACCAAACCTAGTCTAAATTTGGGGCAAAACTAGGATAAAAAAGGGCAAGTGTGAATACACCTTCACTAGACTGATTGTTTAGTAAGCATGAAAATAACTTAGTGCAGACATTTGCAGACTAATCAGAAGGTAGGTGGTTTGAGCCCTGATGCCGATATCACAGCTAACCCACCTCTTCTATATGTGATGGCGACTGTGATTGGTGGTGACCTTGCCAGCCATATTTCCATTAATCTGACAAATGGTAAAGAACCTTTGAATGCTTAGATAATCTCTACGACTAATGGCAAATTCAATTCTGTCAAGTGGACACAACTGTTTTTCAAGTATTAAGACATTATGGTCATCAATAAAGTATAACCAAATACATTTCTCCAGGATATTTTTAGTCTTACGTATTAACTGAGTTGGTAAAGTTTCTGAACTATCAGTGCTTTTTAAATAGCACTGGGTTGGAGTACTTATTCCATCCTTTAGTACAAAATCCATGTCTAAATTATACTTTTCCTCTGGTGGACAGTAAAAGTAAAAATAGTGAAATAAAGAAAGATAAGGTAGATTTATGCAGAGCTGTGAGTCAGACAAGCCCCGCGTCTCCTCCCACACACAGCTGTGACATGATGTCAAGTGCACCTCTCCTTACTGACGTGCACCTTTCTTCAGTCCTCATACACTGACCTTGTTACGGCCTGGAAAACGACTGGTTCTGTTCTCATGTTTGTGAAATACATCATTCCAATTGTGTGAGTTTTGGAAGTGTATGAGCTAAAAACCTGACACGCTGACATATTTGCAGATGCTCCCACAGCCCTGCAGGTACAATCAGGTCAAAAGGCAGGACTGTGACAGAGAATGCACCAGGAGGTTGTGTTGTTTTGCACTCAGAGTATTACAAGTGTGAGGCAAACAGGATGATGCTGTGTCTCCAAACTAGGTGACATCTGTGTTTATCACACGGTGAGAAACCAGCCAGTTACCCGCACTTGTGGCTGCCTGCTGCCTTTGACATGAGAGCAATTACAAGATTTAAACTAATGTGCTAAATCAGCTAACTAGAGCGACGCATGGGTTCTTGAGGTTTGGGGAAAAAATGTGTTGCTTATCAAAGTTTTTAAATAGCTTACTTGCTGCTACTGTAAACAGGAAGTGCCTCAGAGCTTACAGTAAGAAGTTTAGATAGTTTAAATATGAAAGTCTACTGGACACATATGTCTTTGCCAATCTCTGATTTTTGGTTACTATTTAATTGTGACTTTCCTGCATGATACAGCTAAAACTTACAGCAAAACTATTCTGAGCATTAGGTAAAGAAATTCTGAGTGAATCAAGCTCAGTTGGTAGAGGAGCCATTAGTGGTTCAAATCCCATCCTCCTCTTGACATCAACATCATTGGTAAAGCAGTTAAATCCACTGACGCAGAGGTTGGCGGTGCGATTCCATCTCCCACAAATATATTCTGTTGTTGTGTCCTAGTTCAAGACTCTTAACCCACCTTGCCCCTAGTCTCTGCGCACACTGGTGTATGAATGTGTGTTAATGGGTGAGTGGTTCCTTGATATAAAGTGCTCTGAGTGCCTTGAAGATGGAAAAGCGCTATATAAAAATGTGACCATTTACCACTGACCATGCCACTGAATTTGCCTTTCATTCAGTGTTTTATTTATGGAGCTTGGTCTCTTGTAATGAATAATGTGTCAAAAAAGAAACACTTTAGGTCTATATGCAATTTCCAGAAAAGTAAAGAAAATTATCCATCTGTTTGTTTTAGCTCTTTCTTTATTCTGACTCAACTATTTTGTGAGCTGTTTTTATGGTTTAGTTAGAATGGGTTTGTCTGTTACTAGGATGGGCGATATATTGTCTACAAAAGTATAGTCTATCAAAGATCTGATAAAAAAAGAAAAGAAACTTGCAGTGTAATCTCTCAGAAAAGGATACTTCATTGCTTATACATACAATATCTCCTCAGAACCTGACGGAACCTCATCCCTCTTCATCCGTCTCTACTCTCATCTCTCCATCTTTCTCATTACTATCCAGCTGTTCTCCAGGCCCTCCTCCAGCCATCATCCCTCATCCTCTTTCTCCTCTTCCTCCTCTTTCCCTGTCTGACGCTGCAACTATAAATAAATCAAGCAAGATGTACAATCAGGAATGAATTTATCTGTTTGACGCATTTTTTTGTGTGTGTGACAATTTCCTGGGCAATATGTAAGTGTTTGAAGTCTAGGGCACAATCTTATCAGAGCTGGAGAGGCTTGGCTGGAGAATGGGAGCCAGCTTACTGAGTCTGTTGGATATTAGTCATAGTGGTGGTGTCTCTATGCCAGAAATACTGAGTGTATGATTGAAGTTGGTTCAAATGACTTGTTTGAACACAAAGTCTAGCCCATTTTACTCTCAAACGTGGAATAGCGGTGGAAGCCTCAATAATGGTACTATTTTTTATAATCATGGCTCTGGTCCCGTTTTACTGTTATGTGGTTGTATTGCATTGTTGAAGGGGCCAGCTGTGCAGTAGGTAGCTCACCCACCAGAACTTGGAAGGGGTGGGTTACTCCTTGTTATCAGTATAGCATAGTATTGTTGTGTCCATGGGCAAGACGTGACACATTAAGAATAGTGTCTTAACAATGCCGTCCTAATATGGAATCATAGTGCAGCATTATTATAATGCTGTTCAAAGCCACGCTCTGCAGACAGAAATGGCCTGGACAGACACACTACTTGCCTATCAACCTTCCCCACAGGCTGGGCTCCATAGACACACATGCACGTATTGGACTGGGCCCAGCGCCTGCCATCTGCGTGTGTTTGTATGTTGGCCTATTGTACCAGAGAATGTGTTACATTAATGTGTGAAAGGGACTGAATGGGTGTTGAAATGAGTCTTTTGATATTTGGAGGAGTACAGAAGGTCATTCTGTTACATGCTGTCAGGGCCAGTGCTGTGTGCTGTACGCCTGTGGTTTTTTAAAGAAAGTTTAGACTGGAGTTGTTCGAGTGCGACTTGGACTTCAATAACTAAGAGAGTTCAAAGCCAGGTTTTTGTATTCGCTGTTCACATTGCACATGAAAGTAAAGCAACACCGACACAGGCTTTTACCTATAGAGCTGTTGTGAGTTTACTGTTGTCCTTTGTGTGTGGACAATTGGATCAATAATATTGGCAAAAGCATGTTGCAGTTTGTCTCTTCCTGTAGCTTCAAACATAAACACTATTAGAATGGTTTTCTGCCATTGTCTATGTTTCCTGTGTCATAGTATTTTTATGTGCATGTATTTCATCTTTTCACATAATACAGGTAGCTGTGACATATTATTCTTACAAAGAAAAGAACTAAAGTGAGACCGTTTTTTGTCTTTTTCAACACTGGCACCGTACAATACATTCAACATGGGGTCTACTTTCTCTGTTTGACATTAATTACAGCCATTGACTTTTTCACATTTTGATGGTAACCAAGTAATACCAATATAATACAAGTTTGAAATTACTGTATTTTCCCAAACTTTCAACATTTTATTTGAGAGTCTGGTGTTGTGTTTTGGTTTTTTTGTTGTTGTTTTTTTGTGTTGGATTCTATGAACCTTACATTTCCACATAAAGAACACAATGACACAATGATCTTCAAGGCTTCTGCAAGTTTCAGTCAACCAGAAATATATTGCCTGCCAAAGATGTACTATGTATTCTCTGTACTGTTGTATCCTCTCTTTAAGTTTTATTTGTAGGACGATGGTGACCTTTGCCCTGTGGATGTTAATGGGAAAGAGCTTGTTTGAATGTAATTTTTGTTCAGTAATGCACTTTAAGTTTCTTTATCACAAACAGAAAAAGAAAAGCATGGTGGTGCACTGAGTGAGGTGTACCAAGGGTCAGAGATGTGTATGTGTAATGCTACAGATGTTATGTTCCATCACTAAGAAATATACAGGTGAAAAATAAGGGGGGAAAAAAGGCTTTGAAAATGTATTGTCCTCCGGATTCTGCTTTTCATACTGGAGTAGAACCTATTTCCTCCTCATCCAAACCCCATTAAAGCATTCTAACCATTAGTAACAATAATGCATAATAATACATCAGTTGTACTGTAAATAACATATCTTGACTTTATGTTGCTTCTGTTTAGCTACCTCTAATGTCCTATTGTACTGCTCTGGTCTTACTCTTTTCTATCCGAGTTTCCTTTGGGACTGGGGCCCAGACTACATGTCTTTGTATAATACAGGAAAGGTGTGTAGCTTTGGCCAGCTAGGCAATATTTTTCTGCTTTCCACAATACTTTAACCTGCATATTAGCTGACCAATACACTGTTAGACAAACATCAGGCCTTTTGGAGTTGCCAGCACATGCAGGAGTCTGGACAGAAAGCACATTAAACCGTCACTCCCAAACATTGTGAGTGAACAGCACACCACATGCTCAGAGGCAACAGAGATCAGGATTGTGGTGTCACATCTGAAGTCACCTAGTAACAAATACATTGAGATTTACAAAGCTAACTGTTTAAATTAGGGTTCACCCAAAATTATTCTGACATTGTAGTGTAATATATAGTGATCCAGGAGTTATAGGGTTGTTCCATGGCTCTTTTCTTTTTACAATTTTATATCATTTTGGATGATGCATCACAAATGTTATTTTGCTGATAGCAAAGAACACAGATTTTGCCAATAATATTTGATTCATGATGATTGATCCTGATATCTGTAGACCCAACTGTTTTGCTGCAACACACATGAATATGATCTATGTTTTGAAGTTAGTTTTAAACAAAAGTGTATCCAAACAGTCTTGTAGATGTTGATGGTGGTGAGTTCAGTACCAGCGGACACACATATCCACTCACACACACACTTACGCCCACATGGATAGAGGGCCTATTTGAGGTTATTATGAGATATTAGTTTGGCTTGGGAAATGACAGGGCTTTACACCAATGCTGTTGTCGCTTAGCAACCAAGGTAATTTTTCAGCTAGCTAGCGCTGCTTCATTTTAGGTTGTTTTTTTTTAATAAAACATGAGCACTGTAGATATTTTTGTCTGCAAGGCATAAGGAGATGTAGAAGAAATGTATAAGGTAGCATCATTATAAATAGTTACTGTACTTGGTTGAATACTTAACACAAAAAAATCTACTGATATAATATGGAACATATAAGGAACACATAAAAAGATGCAGATAAGGAACAGATATTGTGCGTAGTGTTTTTGAACTAATTAAAGAATCACATATTAATCAAATCTGAGAAATTGTGACAGCTAATTGTGAATGCTGAGCGCTATTTTCACGATGACAGTTTGACTCCATCAGATCACGTTTGATTAAAAAGATGAGACAAAGGCATTACCATCCTAAGTGTAGCACAACAGTTCCAGCGCTGACAGTTAAAAAGGTGCGGGCTGATATGGAAGCAGGCACAAGCAGAGAGCCTGTGTGACATGGCGCCATAGTGGCAGATAAGTGTTTTTCTGGTGGGGCAGATTAAAAGACTACAATTTCCCGATGAATATATTAACATTTTATGAGGCGAATCGGGGACTGGCAATCTCTCCCCTTGCATAAATAATGAGGAGGTTTAATATGACTGCCTGGTTGGGATTCTCCCTTGACATGTGTGAAATTGAATGGGATTGTAAATGGGAGACGAGGAGGTGCTTGCAGAGCTGCTTTGGCTCCTAGTTTGTTGGTGTGGGTTGGATAGATATTGAATGTGAACGGGTATTTATAACACTGTGGGGACTAAAATCTGTGAATTCACTCTCATCATGGAGACGAGCCTCCCTTATGGGTACGAAAATCAGGTCCCCATGATGTGCTGGATCAACAACATGATTTTACGCTCAGATATGGGTTCAAATATGTTAAGGTTAGGGTTTATGTTAAGATTAGTTGTAGCAAGTGTGGTTAAGGTTAGGATCAGTCTCCACAAAATGAATGTAAGTCAATGTAATGTCCCCAAGAAGCATGGAAACCTAACATGTGTGTGTGCTGAAGGCAGAAGTGTGACTGGCAATGAACCAGGACATTACACACACGCACACCAATGTATATACACACTTAAACACAAGCACCTTGTTGACACGCACAATTTAAGCCAAATTACTTGTGCAGTGAATTCATATTCATATATATATATATATATATATATATATATATATATATATATATATATTTACACTGATATTTAAAGAACTAATGTCAGGTTCTTCCTATATGCAATGAGCCATTCTCGCCATTACAGACAACTCTTTAAAAATATATGTTCTCAACCAATGATTTATGAGTTGGCGCAGTGATATCTTTAGGCTGCTGACTTCTGTGTAAATATTTATGACTGTAGTCTTGTAAATTTATGAAAAATCCGTTCACCTTCAGGCCCACTGTTGCAATCAGCAACACCATTTTAATTAAAAAGTGCACAACTTTGAAAAAATAGCGAGCAAGTTTAAATATAATTAAGTTGGACGTGTTCCCAGATGCATTCAATGGGAACGATCGTATTCAAGGTACAAACCGAACAAGAAAAATGGCTCCTTTTCCCCTTCTCACCTAAGATGTATACACTATTATACTATGTATTTACTATGAGCCAGATCTCTATAGGACCTTCATGCATGTTGCAACACACATGAAGAATTCTTGAAGTTATTTGTTGTATTGTGTTTGAGAGTGTTTCTATCCCACTTCTCCTTGACACATAGGTCTTGTGTAATATGTTTCCATTGATGAGTGAGACATTATTACACAGTGGGAGAGGAGCAAAGCAACAGAAACAGAAAGCAAAACATGTTACAAAGTGATGTTTTTATTTTATCCACAGGCTACAGTTCAAGGACTATATCAGCGAAGAGCATTCATGTAGTGCAAAATAATAGACAACTATCTGCTGATGGATGGAGGACAGCACTTGTCAATGGCTCCCCAATAGGTTACAATGTGTGTGTCATGCCTTAAAACTGCCTCTGTTACTATGCTATGAATGTCCATACTTTTCCTAGCGCTTGTGTTAACTACTTGCACCATTTCTACTCATGCCACTTACCACTATAGTACTAACATCTACTACGTCTCTTACAACAACCTCTACTTTACTGATAAAAAGTGCATTGCTTACTTGTCACACAAAATCAATATGAATAAGAAAATGCACAATGAAACATGTGAGGTTATCTGGGAAATATATTTGTATTATGGTTTTATTAAGTGGTAATTGGTATGCTGGTCTGTGGTTAGTGTTCACTTATAAAATGCTTATTAAGTTTGTAGTTTATGTACAAGAAAATCTATAACTAATAATGCTAACAATCAGTTGTAATGGGATAAAAATGTGATGACTGAATTGCAAAATATGGCCTTACAAAAAAAAAAAGTTTTAATAGGTACTGTACAAATACTAACAGAGACATAATTAAGCACAAATGATGACTTTTACTATCAGTTATCATTAATATGTCCCTAAACTGAAGTGTAGCCTGCTTATATATAATTATCTAGTGTCCTTACTTCCTCCTATTCTTCTCTCTGGGAGTCTTAGAGGTTTGAACCTGTGTAAAGAGCAGCAATGACAGATATTTCTTCTAAAGACATGTACCATACACTCACACATGCACTTGCCCTTTGAGGTTGCAAAGAAAGTCTTGCAAAGAAAACTGAACAGGAACCCCGCTGTGTATTTAAAACAGCCAGCGCAAAAACTTGGAATAAAACATAGTAAAGTTGCCAAGTGTGAAGTTACTTGGTTTAAACTGATTTTGATGCGTGAAAATACAAACATGGTGTGAACTGTGGCGTTTGCAGTCCACTGGCTCGCTCTGTTAAAACGGACTTTATTGGCGTAAGTGCAGCTCAATAAGGCATGACTAGCCCATGAACATTGGTGAATAGAGACAAATTGCCAACTATAACTGTGTCAATTCTCAGCCATGCTTTCTCAACAGATTGTGCCTCTCTCTGCAAGAAAGAAAAGTTTTACAATCCAGTTAGTACAAATGGTATCAATATAGTGTACTTACCATGACAGCCGGCCAAACACAAAGCTCTAATAGAGGCAAACTTTGAGACAAGTTAAGAGTGAAAAGCATTGAATTTGATTAAAATAACAAGGCCTATCATTTCATGTTGACACAAGTTGATAAATGACGGCAAAGCCCTTTCCGAGGAGCCATGACATTAGCCATGCTATAAGCAGCCATCTCCTATTCCCTTTACTGTCTGTGTTACTCCGGCCCTTAGCTCCCACAGTCTATTAGAGTGCTGCATTTTGACGCAGGCCTCCCCAGAGCATGGCAGATTAGCAGAGAAGGGTCAAGCTAAGTTCACATATAAAGGCCAGTTTGGTGGGGTGGGTGGGGTACTGAGGTGTGGGGAGTGACATCAAGAGAGTCGGAGCAACACAGGGAGGAAGTTGCGAATGAAGAGAAAGGATCTCTTAACCTTAGCTCAATGTGATGAAATATCCCCAGATATCAGCAAGTGCTCCAGCATAAAGGTTACACTATTATTAGGCCAGAGCATGTTTATGTGAAGAGTTTGAGTTTTTACCTTGACGTGAAGGGGGACAGTGGACCCTAGTGCACAGCGAGGGGAGCCATGGCGATGACCCTCTGTGATGAAGTATGAATGCCTTGTCCACTGGGAGCTCGAGAAACACAGGGAAATGACTCAAAGTGGAGCATGACCTTGACAGGTCATTAACAATGTGCAACTGTGTGCTCGCACTATGAGCTACTTGGACCAGGGGTTAGTCTGTTCTGATTGGACAGCTCAGTGCTGGAACTTACTGCAGTACAGTGGCAGAGGAGAATTTGATTTGGAGTTTCCCAGTGGGCTTGTTCAGGGACTTCTATAAAAATAGGCATTGTTGAAATGGGTCAAATAAACTCTTTTAATATGCCCATTTTGGAAATAGTTAAAAAAAAAGAGTTTTTTTCAAGTCAAACCAGTTATTCAGTCACCATATTCCATATTGTTTAAAAACAACCAACCGTGACAGTGCCAATGTAATATGTACTGAGATGTCAATATTTAACCATCTTGTAAACTAAATAGAATTTGGACACAAACTGACCACATACCGCTGCTTTGTGGTCAGATGAATCAAAAATTTAAGACAACCTCTATAAGGTATTATCACCTTTGTCCAGAGGGCTCTTACCCTCCTTAAACTGCTCAGACACAGACTGTCACAGACACAGGCTCTGCTAATCATACCTGACCAGTCCTGTTAAGCTGCACTGAGACCTTTGTTTGAGCCATTTATTATTATTGTATTCATTCACTCAATGGGGCTCATTCACGAAGCGTTCTTAACAAACAAATATGAACATATTTGGCATTCACTAAATGCTTTCTTAACTGAAAATTTTCTTCTAGAAGAACAAATTAGATTCTGAAAAGATTCTCTCAACATCTTTTTAAAGTGGAAGTTACGAAGATTAAAAAAAAAAAAAACATTCATGAATGAATGAGGCGCAATGTGTTTAAATTGCATTGCATTCCATTTACACTTTGCCTTTGCCGCTTGATTCATAAAATGTTTACAGTAGGCTGCACACATCTATAAATGTTAATATACTTTTTTTTGCACAGGCAACTCAATCCTCCAAACTACACCACCTTCCCATATTGGTATTCTGGCTGATAAGCTATACACTGTGGTAACAAGACATCTGCTGGAGTCTGATTTTCTCACATACTGTAGATACTCATTACCCACTCTCACCTAGCCCACCTTAATTCCTCCTGCCTCGCCTCCCCTTCTCACACGCAAATACCCCCTAATGCAGGTAGCTCAAGAGGTACCCAGAGACTTCCTGCCTGACGCTACCCTGTCCTCTCCTGGGATTATTCACCACAATACACACGCCTTTTCTTCTGAATGTAAGGCGATCCATGCTAGGGCTTTTGTGGCTTATAGACTGTCTCTCCTGTTCCACATACACACTTATACCTCATATAGGATAGTCAGGTAGGATAGTTCCCAAGGCGCTAAGTCCTGTGGGATCTCTGACACAACTCATTGCCTGCTACAACCTTCCCTAATGACAAGAACAGCTTCAGAACCAACAGGCGACTCAAGCTAACGTCCTCTTTTATTGTCTTTCCATCTGCCGCCTGCCTCTCCCTCCTGTTTTGCACTCCCGCATCTTGGTTTCTGACAGGGTTTTGCTGTTGCACAACTGTCAGTTTTGTAAGAAAAGCTGGCTGCAGTGTTTTCACATGAACGCTTTTGCTGACGTTGACAAAATAGTTTTGATGGTATAAAGTAAAAATAAACACATAACATCAGATAATTTATGTCACAAGGCCAAATTAGTTTTTACAGCCAACTGGAGTCATCGTTTCTTTTTTTTTATTGTTTTTTTCCATGAATACACACATGGCAAAAAGATCTTTATAAATGCATGCAATTATTAAATTGGACTTCTATTGGTATGTTTTAAGGGTTGACCGCATTAAAGATGCTGTACCTGATTCTCACTTAATAATATAACTAGTTAAATAAAATAAACAGTTTGCAATAGTCCAAAACTTTTCCTCACTTTCCTAATGCATTCCCAGCATCTTAATTATTCACCACAATGACTTTATAAGCATGCTAACTAAGCACTTCCTGATTCCTTAACGATACAACACTCTATAATTTGGGTACAGCCATTTAAATTCCCATTAGCCGAGAAAGCAAAACTTATAGCTAACGTAAATCACTCATTTATTTTCACTATTTCACTGTTTTGTATTGGATTTTCGTATCGTGTGGGTGACTAAAGGCTAACTGCTCTCACAATGGTCTTTAGACGGCTACTCCCTGGACAATAAGTCACGGGCAGTTAAAGATATAAATTTACAGAGGTTATGACTCATTAGCACTTACACTTACAAATGTATTCTCTGGGGGGAAACTAGAGTCACCAATTCATCTAACACATGCAAGTCCATGGACAATGCAGTACACAGAAAACCCACTGTAACACAAGGCATGGATGTATGTCGGGCATTACTGTATATTTAGGAATTTGTGGGCCAGACTGGAAAGAGAATTGCAAGGTATTGTTTTTCCTGCTCGGTTCTGTTGGGTTTGATTACTTTGGGAGATAAGGTAAATGAGCTATTTTGTTTTTATAATGCTGTGTAAAGCATGGGAATCACAGGGTTTCTCACGATTGATATTCTCACGATAATATGTTTTTTGAGATATGATTTCAGTATTACAGTATTAGAGTATTTATATAATGCCTTTCAAAACATCCAAAGCCATTTACAGATCGTTATTCATTTACTCTATAGCAGGGGTGTCAAACTCATTTTCACAGCGGCCATATCAACAAAATGGTTGTTCTCAATGGGCCAGATGTAACTAACTGTAAGATAAATGTCACTAAATGTAACCAAATTTAATGTAAAATAAATGCAACTACTTTTTAATCTTGTTAATTAACCACGTCTATTTTTATTGCTTATTCAAGTTACAAATATTGCATATGGATTTGCATAAACATGATAAAATGGCTGTTTAACTGCGTATCTAATGATAAACTGACATTTTCAGACAGACATACCTTTTAATTTCCTTTGTCGCGAGCCACATAAAGTGACGTGATGGGCCACATTTCGCCCTCGGGCCTTAAGTTTGACACATGCTCTATAGCCACAATCAATACTACAAACATCCTCAAAATAATTATCTTCATTAAAGTGTTTGTATGTTCTTTGCACGGTTACTTCGGCTCCCTCTTTAAGAACTTGGGCTTTTCTTACCAGTGCTACAGTAGCTCAGGTGGTAGAGTGTCCACTGATCCAAAGCTTGGCAGTTCAAATCTCGCTCTCGACGTAAACATTGTTGAGAGAGCGGATCCAGTCAGATCCAGTCACCCACAGGTTAGCAGTGTTCCAGCGCCTACCGATGAGTGCTGTTGTTGTGTCCTTGGACAAGACACTTAACCCGCCTCGCCCCTGGTGTCTGTGTACACTGTTGTATGAACATGTGCGTAAATGGGTGAGCAGTTCTTTGATGTAAAGGGATGTAAAGAGTGCCTTGAAAGTGGAAAATCGCTTTATAAAAATGCACAGACCGTGAAAATATACCACTTTTAATCATCAAAACAGTGAATATATAAAATGTATACTGGCAATATATCGATACAGCAGCACATAATACCCATACTGTATCCCTATATGTCAATATTTCGGTATTTTGGCACACCCCTACTACTTATTAGTTTGATAATTTTGAATCTGTATTAGTATATTATTTTTTACTATAGATACGTTCCATTGTATACCGCTAAACCTTAGTTATGTAAGACCAAATTGTGTAATTGCTTAGAGCCTGATATAACTGTGTGTATTTCTATCGAGTATGTTGTCCTTAGCCATCCAAGCTGCTAAACTCTTTCCTCCACTGTGCTTTGAGTCTCAGGCTGCAGCACATTGTCTAACTCCCTCAGTTGAACCTGCCCATTTAACTTGGTGCGTGTATGTGTGTATGTGTGTATGTGTGTGTTTTGCTCTGTGTGTGTAGTTGATAGGCTGCACCTGTGTGTGAGTGTGTATTCCCTGTGCACCTCCTGTCCATTGTCAGTGTCAAAGCCGCTCCGTTGGGCCATTGAACGCACAGGTGGCGATAGACTGGCCCCTAATGAGTCCATATGGGAGCGTCTGGGAGAGGGCTGAGCTTGCGGTGTGCCGGGTGCAGACAAAGTCACTGTAGTAGCTGGATATATTGATGTTCTCATTGTGTGCGTGTGTGTTTAGGACCTTGCTGTAAGAGAGAGAGAGAAAGAACAAGCTGTCCTGTGTTCCACTGCCTGCTGTGTAAACTCGGTGAACCTGCCAACCGCCACGGCCGTTGTTGCGTTTGCTTTGAGGAGTTTGATTTTATTGTTAATTAAAAGTATAGCTTCAGTGGCATTTTATACACTCACTGTAAAATGGTCCAGACGACATATAGCTTATGACTGTAGGCTGGGGTGGTATGGAGTCGGGCTCTTTGTCAGGAAGTCATGTAGCACTGATGCGTTTATGGGCTGCAGTACACCACAGCCTCAGGTCACAGAGTTATATTTACATCCATTGTGCAGATGACAAAGAGTATATACTGCAGTGGAGCTGGCACTTGTACTCGTGAACTTGTATGCTCTGCTTACAAACAGGAATGGTATTTACATTGTTGTTTTAATTTCACTTATGTACTCTCCAAATATGCAGCTGTTGAAGAATTAACAATGAATATGTAAGAAGCATTTTGATGATGTTACTACATAAATATAAGAAACACTGTAGATGTGGATATAATGAGTAATAGGGCCATCCATGCACTATTCATACCTCATCCTTAATTAAAGGTGCACTTTGTAACTTTTCTGGTGGAGGGTATGTTTGTGTATCGCCACGGAGATGATATTGCTTTGCCAAGAATGTTTCACAGTTTCAATGCTACACTGGAACATTTTAGGCCAAGCTATCACATCTCCATAGAAACATGCAGGTGATGGACCTCCAACCAAAGTAGTTACTTAGTGCACCTTAAAATGTATGCCAGTTACATTTGTTGTATGCTAATAAACCCAGCACAGGGCTGTATAGACAGGGCTGTATAGACAGGGCTGGCAATATGCAAATTATATAAGTAATACATAGAACTGGTTGAAAAGTCAAGAATGTCACAGAGACAACTCTCTAATAAGTCTCATTGTGGGAAGCCAATTTAAAATGGCAGTTGGAGCAGTTGAACTGAAGTTGTGTGAACAAACAGACCAGTTTTATCTGTTGATATTTCTACACTCCACTTATGTGAACCTGACTGTGGCTTGTGGATTTGTTTTTCAAGTTTAAAGCTGCTATCTTTGAATCTGTTGACACAATATAATGTGAGTGTACTTCTGATGAATCATTGGTTAGAGACTGGTCAAACCTGTCTGTCAATGTACAGGCCTTTCCCTCCTGAACTGCAGTGTGTTCACATATTCCCCAGTAAAGCAAAATGTAAACAACTGCTTGCACAGGTCAGCAGTCTCCTGTTCATTGTTTTATTTATTAGACACACAGAGTTGTCCAAACAATGTATACCCAGATACTAATCCATACAAGAACTAATGTCAAAACTCATTTGAACAAATATAGTGCTGAAATACTGCTTTGACAGAACTTGTTGGACCTTTCTTGAATAGTTCTTGAATGGTCTTCTTGACCTCTATCAGATCTAGAAGGCTGCATGGCAGAAACCACTATTATTTGGTATTAAAATTGTAATTCTCTTGTTTATAAAAGTGATGAGTGATCACTGTGGTATAGAAATCAGAATTGATTATCCAGACTTGTCCTATCAAATCTAGATTTTTTATTTTAATATTGTAAATCTGTTAGACACATATGAATACAAAATGACTTAATATCTCTTTTAATGCAAGATATGTCTTTGTTATAATGCCTGATTTCTTATAAACATGTGTTATATTACACATTAACATGTGTGATATTTTTTTGCTTCATTGTCAAATGTTTTATCTGAGAAAGTTATAATTACAGTGAGGGAGGCGTGCATCTCGAAGCTACCTTATAATTAAAGTTATTAAGCAGCATTTGTGATTAGACGATTGTATCACATGTGTTCAGATGACTGGGATATGGCTATTACATGGTGCACAGGTACAGAATAACCACCTCCCAAACACTGCCTCGTCAGCTGCTCTTTGTTTCATTACACCAGGTGACAGTCGCTTCTCATTTAGGCCTCATATGATCAGACTAAACGGCATACACGAGATTAGATATGTCTGTAGACTGTAGCAGAAAACCGGCTACAATGTGATTTAATACTCACCTCATTTGAGTCTATTGGCTCTTAACGGGAGACAGTTTGTGATTAAATTGATATAGTTAGACGTAACAATATGTGCGTATCTGCTCCAAAGACAGTGAGGAAGAAAAGAAGTGACAAGACTGGATCAGTTTTATTAACTCAAATCTTTAATAGATCTTATCACAAATGAATAGCCATGAATTTGAAATAGGCACAGGGAAAAGGATTCTAAAATAAAAATATATAGCCTTTTAACAAATTGACATAAAAGGACACATTTTGGGTTATTTGAGCTGGAAGAAGTGGAATGAGATACAAGGTGTTATGCAGATGAGTTAGAGGATTTCATAAGACTCTAGAGCTGCTGGTGAACACAGCTGGATCATACAGTATTTATTATGATGCTGGTGCTGGGATGAGAAAGAAAGAAAGAAAGCAAGAACGAAAGAAAGGGGACACTTTGCCAGTGACAGAACTCACTGTAACTGTCATGTGTGATTATATGGGTACACATGTTTCTCCGATATTGTAGTAAACACAATTCTGAATATTTATTTACCGATTATCCTAATGAAGGGTTGCAGGAAGTAGACAAACTTTAGGGCAGTGTTGCAAAGCTGACATATTCATATCTAGATTGCAAGCCTTGGTAGACTCTCACATTCACTTAACGCAGCGGGAAAAATTAGTTTTAACTGAAAAAACCACATCAATTTCTAGTTATGTTTTGTTATTTTCACTATATCTTTTTTCTTGTGTTGTCTTTCGTCGAGGCAGCAGTGATTCATCTTTTACCTGTCTATAGCCCTTAGTGACGACGTAAAAATGAATTGAAAAAACATTTGATGGAAAAAATGGCATCAAAGTTTTCTTTGGACCATTGCACACATTTCTGAACTGCTTTGACATGTTTGACTGCTTTGACTTTGGACACATGAGTCAGAGTACATTATGTCTCTATGCAACTTCAGGGAAATGTCAGCCACCTAGAAATGATGTGAAAAATCAGATACAAAATAAAGCCTTCTGCTCCCTGATAACTGTGCATTTTAAAAATTATAGAGCCGATTATGTAAAGGTTATGGGATGAAAAAGGCATTTGGTGAGAAAATGTCATATAGGAATGAGTTAGCTAGGTACCTGCAGTGCTATAAGGTTGAGCGAAACTACAAAAAGCCTCTCTATAGACCTTCACTTGTGCCATTCCACAAATAGATGGCATTTACTGTAAGAGGCACAAAGCAAAGAGCATTCATCATCTTCTTCTGAGCCCCGTCGCAATTCTCCCCATTTTATAGCACTTTTTGGACCGTAATTGGCGTGTGGCATTGTCTGCTTTGAACTGGCCCAGCGGATAATGCAGCAATCATGCCAGCTTTTCTCCCCAATTTAGCCAAAGATTTTAGGGGCATTTACAAAACAGCCTTGGGAACGAAAGGCGAAACACAAAGTCCATGCAATAACAAGTCACACTGACACACACAAACAAATAGAGGTGATGTCACTGGCTCAAAATGCTATGTGTGTACTTGCCATTTACAAATAATGGAGCTGTCAGCTAATGTGAGAAAAAGGCAGTATGGAAAGTAGGGGATGTTCATTGGATGCATGTTTATAGAAAGGTCAGGCTCATTATGTGGATATAGAAAGAGCACAGTGTCCTAAACAAGCTTGTCAAGTGAGGCGAACAGTGGATCTGTCAGGGTTACAGTGTGCACACACAAAATAGGCTAATGGACACCAGGCGAAATGGGCTCAGAGAGGAGCCTATTAGAATGTACATGTGAATTATAGCAAAGAGATGTAATTATTTTAAATGTTGTCTGCATTGTTAGTTACACAATTTGAATCTGGAAGAAAAGATAATAGTCAAATTATAATAGTTGTTGTTGTCAAAGCACAGAGTGAACACTACTTTATTACTATATTACACTAAATCAACTCTTGTGAACTTTATGTTATGTTATGTTGTTGTTTTAATGTTGTTACCTCCTCAAAAACATACCCGAGGTTGTGTTTTGTTTCATTCACACATGTTTGGGTAATCCTTTATTATTACCTGTAGTCTGTTTACATCTCCCAAGAGGTAGTTTTTAAGTTAACAGCTCCTTTCACCTTTTACGTCAGTAGAGATGGGCAATTCCAGGGCTGAAATTATTCAAATGATTCTAGTGAAGGTGTATTGGAGTATGTGGAGGTTAAATACACTGTGGAGTACTTCCTGTATCATCACATGACATCACAAGGAGGAACAGAGTGTTAATTTCATAGAAGAGCCTAAATATGCAGGATTTGTGTGTTAAACGTGTGTGAACGAAACAAAACACAACTCCAGCTCTGTTTTTGAGGAAACAACATTGTAACATAGACCAGAAAATAGCGTGACATGGGCCCTTTAAGGATATATTTCGTTTATAGCTCTGATTATTGTGCAATAGATATATATTTATATATATTTATTTAAATGTTTGCATCATCTCTAAATAATATTATCACATTAAAACACTATTATAAATGAGTGATATTCATATTGACCACAGTGTGCTGTGGTCTGACAAATTCAGACCACAGCACACTATCTGCATCCAATTGTAAAACATTGTACTGATCACAATCTCAGAAAGAGCGTATGTGTTCCTATGTAGTGCCTTGGGATTATGGCATATAGTGTGTTGGTGTTCTGAAATTTTTTTTCTAAAGCTGTACACGTGCCTGAAATGCAAGCATGTAAATACTGCCAAAGGGTTTGTATGAGCGAAGAACTTCAGGGTTTGAACACAAAGTATCTCCCCTTTAAGAATGACACATATTGCATAAGTAAATGACTAACTGCCGCAGGCTATAAGGCAGATTCTACGTACTTTACAATGTGCAATGAAGTATGACTGAGGTTTACAACTTGTATTTCTTAATCAAAACAGCTTTTTACAAAATAACCAAAATGTATTACAAAAATGTACAAAAAGGTTCTTCAGGTAAAATTGTGTGATATCATTCATTTTGCATTTAGACTGAGAATTTGGGTTAAAATACTGTCTATTTTTGCCAAGATGCACAAGATGTACCGTAGTATAAATCAACCTTTTCATGATATTGCAAAATGGTCACAAATGACCAGTAGCAGTCATAAAAATAGTGTAAGTGGATTTCAAACAACCTCAAAGCATTAGCAGCATTAGCAGCATTAGAGTATTTGTTTTGCGATTAATAACCCTGTCAGAAATGAAGGATGGAGCTAATAAAGCGAATTGTAAAGAAATATTGAATTCTGATGAAGCATATTAAATGGTGAAAGCAGCATATTCGTGTCTGATGAATTATGCATGGGCTCCCCCTCCGCAGGCCTGATTTTCTCTGACAGGTGCCTATGTGTCCCCTTGCATTACGCATGTCATTTCCTCTCCTTCAACTGCAATCCCCTCTCATGTCTTTAACACTGATCCCACAGGACTGACACATAAGTGGGGAGCTAGGGACCAGGCCAGGAGCAAAGTGCTCTATGGAACAGGCTAGCTAGATTTGGCTTATAAATAATTATAGACAATACAGCCAGAGACTAGACTAGGACAGGTTTTAACAAAGGGCTATGGACAAGAGAGTGTTTCCATGTAAACATACACACGTACACAATAAAAGAACAGTCAGAAGCTGTAGACACGCAGCTCATATCTTGCAATGGCCAGACATAGGGCCCAGATCTAGACTTGACCCGATTATATTTGAGGGTTAAATGCTATGCTATTTCCGCTAGGCCACAAAATCCTTATATGGCTCTATAATAATGTAACCAATCATTTCCAGTGCATCCTGTCCGTAACAAAATAATCAAAACAACAACTTCAGGGCAGTTCAGGGCAATTTTTCAATCTATCCACAAAGCCATGGTCTCTCTATGGTGTATCTTTTTCAACCAATCACCTCTTAAAGTGAATTATGTTCCTATATTCACCTTATTAAAGAAAGTACTACAAAACCCCATAGAATCCCTTCCCTCAAACCCAAAAAATCTTATAGTTCAGTATTCAAATCCATATGGAAATCCCCCAAAACAAATAATTCAATGAAATACTCTCTTCAGTTAAAAATAATCTAAACAATGACCTTAACGATCCAATTTCTGATCTTTCCTAAAATTGTTTATCATGAAAATAGATAAAAAATGTCATCTAATTCCTCACTGAAACGATTCATCATCTTTTGGCAACATTAACTTCTCTGTTTCATTCTACTCTCCAGACCCTGCTGCTTCTGTAGGTGTGATTGGCTCTGCCTTCAGCCAATCAGAAAGATTTTTGCAGCTAAATAAACACAAAGCACCTCAGTCATTTTCTTGTTTAAGGTAGTTTCTTCATCTATTTAAAAACGACTACCACGCCAGGAAGCTAACAAACAGCACAGTACCGACAATAGAACAGAGTCGACTCTGCAACATGAACCTATTCTGGGAAGCTGAAGACAGACAGCTCTCAGTCCTGGAGGCGTCATATCTGGGTAGATGTGAAGTCTCGCTCCCAGACTTATTATATAGAAAGATAAAACCACCACCATCATCATCACCGCTGCCGCTTCTTGCTTTGGAACCCTGCAGTAATGCGCGGCATCGGCGTGCTAGCTAGACAAAGTAATCCACTATAAAAAAAAACAGTCCTGGTAGAAGGCTTGAGATAGATAAATGCTGACAGTGAAGGAGAAGACGGAGAGGAGAGAGAGGGACTGTGCATAGAGAAAGCATGGGGTTAAGGGAGGTGAGAGAATATGTGGATTAGAATGGAACCAATTGGAAGCGACAGAAATTAGTTTTTGAAGGCGGAAAACAAAGCCGAATTGTTTGGAAGCCTCTAGCGGAGATAGCGGATATCCCGAACAATAGCTGCGAAATGAGTGGAAAAGAGGATAGTACAAGAAGGATAGAAAAGTTGAAAAATGCATGGAGGTTTGGGGATTTGGATGGCACCCCTCTTGCTGTTCATTCTTGTAGCTTGCCTGTGCTTCCAGACACTGCACGAATGTAGGTCACCCTGTCTGGAAGCTGCACTCCCTCTCTCTCTCCTCCTCTCCCACACTCACACCATTCATTCTCTCCTCCATTGGGGCTTGCGATGTCTTTGGGCTCCGTGCCTTTTAGCTGGACAGATCGCCTTACTGCCTGGATACTTGTACATTTGGCTACATTGGATTTGATCGATATTGCATATGGAAGAAGGAGAATCATAGCCAAGTTCGCAACAATGGCCAAGGCCCGGCTTCTACGCGTGTCCTTAAATAACTCCGAAGAGATTTCCATCGCCTTATCTGAGCTTTTGCATGAAGCTGGACACATATCGTATTGTCAGCCTCTGCAAAACTCTATTCAAGGCTGAGTATTGTAATGCTGTAAGGAATCGCTGGCGTCACTGGCAGGGTTATCCTCAAAAGACCCCTGGATCATGTTGTCTTGCCATGTTCCAAAAAAATCCACAACACACAATCCACGATTCCTCTTCTATCTTCACACTTTTCGCATGTTTTTGGCGTGTTTTGTCAGCACATATTCCATCTCTTAACAATATTCCGAAAACTTTAGTTGCAAAGGAAAAGACAACTTGGAGATCCTTAAACAAAATGGCACGATATTGCGACCGTTCCGTAAAAAGATATGAAAAATGCAATGCTGTCTGGGCTTTTTTGTCTCGCTCTTATCCCTTCTCCTCTTCCAAAAAATCTGGGAGTGGAGCAGTGGAGAGTGTGTGTCTGCTTCCCCTGCCTTGCCGCAGTGCAGAGCGACTGGCTTGGAGAAGTGAGGGAGGAAAAACGCACACTGTTGCTAACTCTGTGGTGGCAGACTGGCAGAAAGTGTTTATGTGCATTTAGGCTGTTGTCGTCGTGGCAGCGGCATGCACGTCGACCCAGGCCACCAGTCCGCCATCAATCACTGTCACCTGTGCTCTTTTGTCATAACAAACGGCTGTGTGGATTTGTGGGAGGGTGAGTGGGTGTCTAAGTGGGTGTAGACATCGCAGTCAGCACCTAAGGGACCGCACTCACCCGGCACTTCTAAACAACTGACAGGTGAAGTTAGTCATCATTCAACTTTTAGCAGTTTGTCAAATAAGAGGTTTTTATTTGGAAATCCCACAATAAAACTGAAGTGACTCTACAGTTTCATTGCACACACTCACAGAGCTCAGGATTATGATGTCACAGATCATGGAATTTTCTGATGTTAAACCAAAAGAGATTTTAAGATACAAAATGCTAAACCTTCAAGTTTTTCGACACTGTAGAGTGATACATGCTTTTATTAATAGTGAGCCATCAGCTTATCAATGGGATCCACTGTTCTTTTGTTTACTTGTTAATATTGTTTCAGCTAATCTATGGACGGTTTACACGGCTGCTACAAAAATGGCAGATTTTGTCATTAGTGGTCGCTTTAAGACGTTTGATTCCAAGCTCTATATTAAATGTATACTTGTAGCCATATGAAAATGCTTTTATTACAATATTTTCAGGTATTTAGTATTGAACTCTAACATACTTACACCATCATTTTATATTTTACAATGTTCACCACAATATTGAGGTAAAATGGCTTAATAAGATTTTTTTTTTAAATTGGGTCCATTGTCAAAATTGCAGAACTAACACCACCTCATCATTTTTGAAATTTTACTGTAGCAGGTGAAAACTGAAATTTTCTGAACACTCTGAGCCTTAAATGCAGGATAACGAAGGATTACTCAAACATGCACAAATCATTTTACACAATAAGTAAGTGAATATCATCTGCATACTGTATAGCTAAATTACATTTCTATAACTAAATGTACTTGGTGTGAATAGTTAAAAGTATACTACTGTGACTTCCACTACAAGTCCAATAGACTGAACCCACTGAACCCAGATCAGCATGTTACCTACTTTGTAAAGGTCCGAAAATTAGCCAGGGGCATCTGATTTTCTGATATTACCGTGCCCTTGCATTTCTAATGATGCACACCTATAAAGTGTAAGTACAGTGTATTTGTCCTATTATTTTACAAAAGAACATCTTGAAAACCTTCTACGTGTACAATTGAAACATCTGAAAGCAGGGTGAAATCTATAGTGAATCTGAAGAAGCCTCCCATATAGCAGTGATGTGTTTCTCTATTTCAGTACAGGAACAGGAAATTGGCCTGGCTCTGATTCCAGAGCTGAATGATGGACAGAAAACAGAAAGCCAGAGGAAATGAATTCATCTTGTGATAAAGCCATAACCACACAGACATAGACATATGTACACACATCTGTCATAAGGAAAGCCTGTTATTGGGTGCCCATCTCCTCCTCTGCTGCACGCCTCTCCTGCACAACCTTGTTGTTGAACTCATCCGGAGAGGTGAAGGTGAGGACTGTCGGTAATAGGTGCTAACAGCCGCTCTGGGTGCTTTTAACATCGCCTCATGAACTGAAAATGCTCCGAGAACAGCTGCTTAGTGAATTTAATAGCATCTGGTCGATATGACATCATGGGTGATAAATACCTTTATCCTCAATTAGAAGTTTTGTACAGTTTTTATGCTTTTAACTTTATATTGTGATTGGCTAAGTTTCTGCAAGTTGGCGTTGGTTAGCCATTATTGTGAGAAGAAACTTTACAATTTGAATTATTCATGATTATTGACACCATGACCAAACAGCAGAGAATTCTTTACTTTACTTGTATTTCCATTGCCTAATACAGTGGTTCTCATGATCAGTCTTTTTCAGTCGTGACCTTCATAATGTCTACTGTTGGCTTTTGCAACTCCCAAACTGAAGAAGCCACTTGGATGAGCAGCGAAACGTCTTCACTCCTACAATTTTTTCCAGTTGACAGATTAGAATATTTCTTTTACTACACAACACCCAAACACAAAAAAGGCTACCTGCAAAAACATAAAATAACCGTTTGTCTCATTTTATTTGATTAACATGATGGGCCATCCATTTCTGATCAATCCGATCCCTTTCCCCACCTGATTTGATCAACACTCCTCATTTAGAAGGTTTCTTTGGAGTTTAGGTAAAATTTTGCTTCTATTATTCTCATGATTAGAATTTTTTTGTTCTTACAATTATATTAAATTTGGAGTAATTGTGATTCTCAAATAATCTTGACATCACCATATGGAGTGTACCTGTTTAGTAACATTGCTGGCAACTATTTCACTTTCATTTACTACAAGCGGTTAAGAGATATCAATCTCCAAGTACGTATCAGATAAAACATAACATTACATAGAACATGCAGACTCTACAAAAAGAGATTTTGTGTCATTCATGTAAACAAATTGAATTCATGACCTCCTTGCTTTGAGGCTAACCACTCTGCCATTGTGCACTGTTACAGATTATATTCATGCTCAAACAGGATCCATCTGTACGGTATATTATGAACAAATAGGTAAGCAAGACTGTCTGATAGGTTGAATTGATACTTTATCCAAAAGTAGCAACTACAGCAAACCTGAACCACCGCAAGTTTTCCTAATGTGATTCTTGTGGTCCTGGAAAAGCCTTACACTTCTGCTCTGTCAGCCCGAATCCGGTCGCTGTCTGACCACACTGATCAATACTGAGACTTGGCTCTGCTGATGTTATTCATTTTGCATTACTGAATCCAATGTAATGTTATGGAGTTGACAGATGTAATATATGGGAATAGCTTATTTGACATAAACAAAGCTGACAATAAAAATTGCACTGAAGCTTTCCATCTGTAAGCGTGTATTTTATTGAAATGTTTGCAGTTACAATAATACAGTTTGAGCACTTCACATAGGCAGATGTATAGTGCTTACCAAACATTTTATTTATATGCTTATTTTTTTGTTTAAATGGTAATGTGTAATGGCATTGTTATGAATTAACCC
Source organism: Periophthalmus magnuspinnatus (assembly GCF_009829125.3). Classification (NCBI taxonomy): domain Eukaryota; kingdom Metazoa; phylum Chordata; class Actinopteri; order Gobiiformes; family Gobiidae; genus Periophthalmus; species Periophthalmus magnuspinnatus. The sequence goes on along the minus strand of NC_047141.1, from coordinate 22,703,530 downwards.
TTTCCTCATGTTTCCTGTTCGTTTCTGTGAAGTTAATCTCAATATGTATGTAAAATTTTAATCAGAAAATTAATATCCTACATTTTATTACCTTAACATAATGGTTAAGCGCACAACTATTACTGCTATTTGTAGTCAATCTTTCAATAATAATCTTACAGAAATACTGCATATATTGTTATACAGTGTTAAAGTAATTGTACAACTAATTCCATATGGTTATATTTATGTACAGTCACACATAAATTAACACATTTAATGTTGCAAGTCACTTCTCCAATATTATGCTATTGTTAGGAATGTTGTGAAGTTAACAACATATTGGAATTTTCTAAGCAAAATTAACTCATTTTAATTCAATATATACTCCAGAAAAGTAAACCTTTCTATGTCACCTTCACTTTACTTTATCATTCATAAAGTTTATGTATCTTTATTTATACAGAGAGAGCCCAGTGAGAGCTCTCAGATACTCCTTTTCATGACCGCCCTGTTCAAATACAGAAAAACTAAAAACAAAAGTACATACAGTAAGTCCATATAAAACATTAAAAACAGGTGCATGTGTGAATGTAAATGTTTGTCACAAGATTATTGAACAGTGTTTGTGCCACAAAAGTGTCCAGTTTTGCTTGTCTTTGAAATGTATTCCATTTTTGTGAAGCAAAAGAGCCAAAAGCCCATCTCAGTTCTGGTGTGGCTCGTCCTTAAACTTATACAATCATGTGATCTTGTATAACCGGTGAATGTTCCCATATGAATGATCCATTGGGCCGTGTGCATGAAAGGGAATTCAAGATTTCACTGTTGTTCAGTCATGGGGTCAATGATCATTGTGATGTTTCTTCTCACAATAATAATAACATTAAATGCAATAACGCGACATCCCTATTGTACATATTCAAATATAAAAGCCCCATATATTCCACCTTATCTCATGAAATCTGAAAATACATCAACCTTGTCCTCAACCTGTTTATGTGTCTGCCTCTAACGCGCCCCCCCCCCCCCCCCCACACACACACACACACACACCCCCGCACACACACAAACACACACACTCACATTTCAGCTCCACTTCCCTCTCTCTTTGCCAGGTGTGAAGTTGGAGATGGCAGTCAGTAATTGGTGAGAAAGCACTTTGTCACTTTCCTGGATGGATGTTTCTAATAACGAGCGGGACGGCAAACCAAACCATATCAATCCTTGTTATAACAATCCTCAAGGCAAAAAGTGAACATGACAAACCAAAATGGCCTCCTTGTGTCAGTGAAAATGAGCCATAGAAAAGCGATTACAACATCCATACGTTCTTGTGCGATTATTTAGAGATTAACCCAAAATAACGCTGTCAATTAAATCTAGCTGGGGAGACACATTTATTTCACCCAAGACATAATCTAGATGAATTATATCCAGGATGCAAACCAACGTGGAGGGATTAGACTCTACCTCTGCCTCTAATATGAAGCATGTTAGAAGCTTGGTTGGAGGTGCAGCTTTGTAACAATAACAGCCATTAAAAATGTATAAGAGTGTTATTGGCTCACTTGCACCCTGCTAGTAGCTGGATATAGATTGTTGCTTATTTATGCTGCACTTGGAGACACAGCACAACTCTATTGCTCCGTCGAGGCTTTTATTTGTCTTTATTTGTGTAGATCAGGCATAACTTTATGTGCACTGGCAGATTATTGATAGTGGTAATGTTTTGTGAGAATGACCTAATATGAAGCCCCATATGGACACACTGATGTGCTGTGTGTTGTGACATGAACTTTTATGATGATAAAAGCTGCTATAGTTGGATGATACCCACGTGGCTTTACCATTTTTAATCAAATTTAAAATGGATGCGACCATTGGCAAACCCACAAACAGTTCATCCCTGAGCTATGTCATCAGGTACTCCTTAAATTCAGGCATATTTTGCATTGAGGTCTGTAATGTTGTTGAAATATTTTTCATATGTACCAATGCAAACCAGGAACACCACAATATCTTAAAATACTTATTACTTTGGACATGTGGTTGCTTATACAATACCCCACCCACTTAAATTGGCCTTGGTATGGTTCTGTCAATTCACCATCACATTTCACACAACTACTGTCCTTTCTGATAAAGCATATAGACTCAAAATAAATGGAAAATTTTCACTTTACATGTCTATGGTCATATTGTTTTGGCTTATGTGTTTGTATCAGCACTATTCTTGTGCCTGCACCAACTGTAAAATGGCTCTTGCTACGTTGATACTTGTCAGCTGGGAGCACTGATCTTCCACTATTTTAAATGCAGACTGTCACAACAAATTCAGCCTAAGCATTTCAAATAAAACAACCTTTGTGCACTTTTGTCAGGATAGACATTCAAATCCCTGCATTGTGACAACCTGTGCAATAACAGCATTTTTACTCCATAAATCTCCAAACATCTCCGAGCACTGCATTGTCCTGCTTTTCTCTTCCCTGTCTGACCCTAATACCGGCTGACTTCACCATCAAGTCACCGGGGACTCAACTTTTCGCTCTAAACTGGGTGGGTTTTTCATGTGTGTGTCATTCAGGAACACACAAATGCTGCCCCTTCACCTGCCTGCACCCCGGGGACCCTCTGTGTTTGTCAGAGTGCAGTTGGCCCGCACTGGCCGGAGGTTAGGGGAGCTGCTGAGGGGATATGCCAAGGCAATCACACATGTTTGAAGCAGATAGCATAGAGGGGACATCACGCAGTCCTCAACTTGAACCCTGATCATCTGGCCTATACCATGTGTAACCCTATGAGCTAAATCCTAAATCCTTGCTAAAGATTAACTAAATCAATTCAGTCAATTCAACAATGAGTTACAAGACAGTGTTGCCTTTATACAGATTCCTAAAATGGATAAAAAAAAATAAAAAAAAGTGTGGTATCTGGTATGGCAAACTGTTAAAATGGTTTTCATGCAGGTTGCCAAATAAAAACAATTAAATCAAATTGTAAAAGATAGGCATGTTTGTTATGTCGCCCTGTCTTACGATGTAATGTGAAAACAGCATGAAGTCAAAGCAGGATCTTGAAATTTTGTGGCCAACACTACACACTACCTCAGCTACAAGACATACAATAAAAGTACAACATAGTAAAGCAATTAACTTTGTGTTTACATAATTCTTGTGATTGAGATTATACATGCATCTTATATAATGTAATATTTTCTTTTTCATACTGCACGGTTCTGACTCAGCCACACCAAAAACAATATACTTCATCTTTCTTGAATATCACAACATTATTATTTCAAAAACATCAGACAGAAAACATTGTATGAATTGTCTGTATAGGTGTTGTTGACAGCTGTGCCCGAAAAGATAGATAGTTCTATAAGGAGCAGAGGAAATCTCCGGCCGTCAGTTGTTCACCTGGTGGTAATGGGGTCGCTCGCACATGCACACTGATGCGTGCACACACTTCCCAGGAGCAGAGGTGGCAGGTGACAAGGTGACACCATGACTCTGATGGTTAGTTCCTGTCAGAGCTGGTCACTATTGAGTGGACACATACACAGGCGCATAGAGGCTGCCGTTTAAAAGCCAGCGTACAAATGTAGCCACGGATATAAATATATGCAGGAATATGCACAAAGTGATATGAGGTCTCTTGAATGGCACATTTGGGTATTCTCTCTGGTCGTATTCTTACCTGCCTAATGCCTGAGAGAGCACACAGTGTCACACCTCCACACTGAGGCTGTATGCCAAATGTCAAGTGCTTTAATATGCATGTGCCACGTCAAGTGTGCAGCGTGGTTAAGTCTCACAATGACAGCCTGCGTATTATTCCTTTTGTCAGCAGCCCCAGCCTTTCACACCCCACTAAACTCTGTTCATTATGTCCATCGGTCACTGTTTCACTGTGGAATTAAAAGAAAAGAAAAATCCATAGTCATACATATGTTGTGTTTAATGAGAGAACAGTCTGGGAAACATGAAAAAGGGCATTAGAGGTACTTGTATGCTATATAATTATCTGTATTATAATAGAGGTTTTCAGACTTACATTCATTAACAACAAGCTGAAAATATGTTCTTGGCTCAAGATTTGTTCTCTTGGACTGGAGTTCAATGCTAGCTTGACTCTACCTGGTCCAATTGACGACTATTACAGGAATTATCCAAAGAGCATACTAGTAACAGCGTATTACTAGTATGAAGGATTTATACATGTTGGTAGATTTGATTATGATGTAACAATAATTGCTATATTGACTTGACGTTAAACATATGAAAGTAGGAACTATATTTTTTGTGGGGCAATATTTGTTATGTGCACATATTCTTTGCACTATTAGGACATTTTTGGTTATTTTTTGGCTTTATGATAACATTTAAGCTGTAAAAGGTTAAATTAATAACATCTATGACTCATTACAGATGTAAACTATGTACTTAAGTGTTTCACTCTGCTGTTTATTTATTGCAGCTCATGATTTTTTTTTAGAGCAGCTTTTGTGGTTTAAATCTGCTCTTGAGTTGTTGTGTCAGTGGCATACATTTGTTTCAGTTTTACTATACTACAGCAAGCTACTTAAAGGTGTGTTATGTAACTTTTCTGATAGAGGGTCTGCCACCTGCTTATGAAATGTTCCGCAGTATGGTATTACCTCAAATCTATCTTCACGGAGCTTCAAAGTTGATGCCACCAGGCCAAGTTACGGGTCAGATCATCTATATCAGTTTGCTCATATTACATTTGTGTATTATTTATGAGAAAATGTCTACCTGGAAATGTGTAGCTCATGTTTTCCAGTCTCTTGTTTTTATGGACTCTAGAGTTTTTATGCTTCAACTAAACTTTGGTTGACCTGACTTTTCTTAAAATATACTGCAGTTTTATCGTTGAGATCTTTTAGTTGTTGCCAAAACACAAGGCAGCCTCCTTATTTACACTGATGATACTTGGTGTAATATGCGCTAACCCACTAAACGTGTGAGTTGTTTGCTTGCTCTATTTAACCACCTCGATAGTTCTGGCAGTACCCATGTTTGCCTTCTCGCTTATGCAGAAACAACCTTGAAACGCAACAGATGTTCAAACTCACCTCACTGAACTTCGCAAATCAAAGTTAGCTCACTAATAATGAGCTCTTTTCAGTTGGAGGGAGAGACTTGGAGATACACAATACCAATCATTAACAGCTAAAGCTTGAGTTTCTACTTTGCAGCTGCCTGTGGTGGATAAGATAAGACTGCCGAGAGTGTGCGTGTACATGTGTGTTTATACTTGCATCTTTGTCAGTATCTGTGCCTGAAAACACCTGTTCAAACAACGCTTTAGAAATACAACTGAATAAATACATTTGACGTATACTGTAACCAACCATCTGTCTGTTATGGGGCTGTAAAGGAGTGTGTGATGTGAACAGTGACTTTGATGACAGTAAAAATATAATAGTTGATGGAGTTTATAGTGTTGCAGGTTTTGATCGAGGTTTGCTGTAGGATTACAAGAGCAAAAGAAACAGTGTAATTTATTGCTATAGTTTTGAAAAGAACCTAACTTTGTTTTTAAAATGCATAGGTGGTAAAGTCTCCAGTTCAGTTGCACGAGTGTAGCATAAAATTCTGGGCCCTGTGTACAAACCATTTTGGTGGGGCTGCAGTTGCTTACTATATGCAAAATGAACATCAGAGACTTTGTGATGGCCCCTCCTTGCACTAGCCCTATGTAAACGAGTGTAAACGAGTGTAAACGAGTACGCCCCGGTCTAACAGACCTGCCTGTCTGAATGGGTTTTCACACACACGCACAGTAAGCTAATCCTCTAGTTACTCCTGACCAAGATCCTGGCTCAAGATCTGGACACTGGTCTCTGGGCACTGCTCTGTACTTGCCTACTGCTCCAGACATGTGCTCATGCGACACTGAAGGATGGCCAAATGCTGCGAAACAGATAACCATGTGCTCTTATCTTATGTCAAACTCAGTTGAATAAATCTGTGCTCATTTTAAGGACGTTTTAATACTTAATCTTTCCTGCTTTTAACATAAGATAATAATAATAATAATAATAATAATAATAATAATAATAATAATAATAATAATAATAATAATAATAATAATAATAATAATAATAATAATAATAATAATAATTAGTATTATTGATTAAAGATATGATTTGCATTATTTTTGTCTAAATAAACTACTTTGATGGATTACTGGAAATAAGATATGTATGTCTTGGAAGTACCTCAAAGGACATATTATCATTTTGTCAATATAAAATGGCAGCTAAAAACAATGACTGCTATAATGCTATGCTAAACTGTGCATGTGAGCACATGACAGGTCAGGTGAAGGTGTGTGGACTTTACAAAAAGATTGATTGATTACAAAATGGTTATCAATAAGTTTGTTAAGTAGCTTTGAGGAGGGAGATGGACTGAAAAAGCCATGAAACTGCACACATCTCCCGGTATGATTTTAGTAAGGATCATAGAAGTGGACTAAGTGTGACGTCACCCGTAGTGTTCGGCTCCAGTCAAATGAAGCTCATCAAGGCTAGCGGTTACAGGGACGAATCTGAAGCTGAGTTCTGACTGCGAGTATCATAGCAACCAAAGGACCAATCCGAAGCCAGGTTGTTGAAGGTAATGCCACCTTCATCGCCCACTCCCTGCTAAGCCAACAGTGCAGGGAGCGGGCTATGAAGGCTCACTTCCTATTTGGAAAGTGGCCGCTAGCAGGTTAGCTGTGTCCATTTATATATAGTTTATGATAAGCATACAAAATTATAACATGGTATAAGGACATGCCACACACTAGGCACCATAATGAATCTTTTTTCATTTTATGAGACTGTTGTGGGTGCTGCATGATTGTCTCTGACCTGATTACTGAAGTAAAGCCCATTTGGTTTCCCTGTTTGTTGTCCTTTAAGTGCATGTATAAATGTATGGTCATATCCTCCTGATCCGTCTTCAGTTATGATTAGATTTAATGCAGGAACCTCATGTTGTTCCAGATCAGCCATGTTGACCTTTGGATACTCACCGCACTAACACTGGTCATTGGACAAACTCAAGTGAGGTGTTTACATACACTGGTACCAATCAATTTATTTTGTTTCTTGCTAAACTCGCTTAGCATTGATTTTGAATTAAATGCTCCAGTAAATAATGGTTGTGACTGATTTGTACATACTCGTAGATATGCGGCTAATTCTCTATTTGTATTCAGGGCAGCTTTCTGTTTTTATAAATTAGACTTTCAATAAAGGCTACTCCAGGAAATACATCTCTCCAAAGGTTATCTGTTCTGGGGCTTACACTATATGGTGCAAGGCATGTAGTGGCATGCACAATACAATATTTTTATCAGCTGATCATATCCTTGTAAACATACGGGTAGATTCTTGTGGAAAAAGGGATACACTTTCCAATGATATTGCTGTTGTTGTTGTGGAGATACACAAACAGAAATGCAGACTTTCCTGGAAAAAAGAAACAAGCCGTTGCTCTTTCGTATTGATTACATTGTCGAAGTTGACTTTCCGGTTGTACTGCTGTTCTTGTTTCCTTATTCCATATAGACCACATTTGTATATGTAATTCATTTGAAATATATTTGGTTGCTTTTTGGCTGAGTTTGCCCAGCAACCAAAGAGCATGCTGTCAATGTGTCCCCAAGCAAGACACCCACACCCAATACCTTTTAATTGCATCCCTCAGGGCAGAATATAGGTCTATATTAAGAGATTAACTGATGGCGCCTACAGTTTAGTACTAACTTTACTATAGGCTATCAAGTATGTTACATATACAGAATCTAAAACCTTCCACATCATTATCATGGAAGAACATTGTAATTCTCCATATGTCAGAAACTCCACTCAATAGTCCCGGCTCTTCTGTCATTGCTGCTCTCAAGTCCCTGAGGCCTGTAAACTGCCTGGGCTCTATTCTCAACGCACTCACATCAGGTTTCCAAGACCACCATCTGTCTCTGTCTCTGTCTATATTATTTCGAATCTCTCATACACTTTTGAATTATACAATAGAATACAAATGTAGCTCATCAACTTACATTACAGCATTTGGTAACACTTTATAATATGTTTAATAGCCTTAGTAAAATACAAGAAAACTTAATTCATAATCAACAAATAGTTTATTAAGAATGATTGAGCTTGGTAACGACTTAATTAGTACCCTAACCCTAATTCCTACCACTTAATTAAGTAGTTTAAAGGGCCTATATTAGTCTATTCTTGTATCTATGTTATAATGTTGTATCCTCATCAAAAACATACCCAGAGTTGTGTTTTGTTTCATTCACACGTTTACCATACAAACTTTGCATATTTAAACTGAGTTCTTCTCTGAAAACACTCTGTTCCACCTTGTAATGTCATGGGGCAATACAGAAAGTGCTCCACTGCCAATCTCTACAAAACAAAAGGTAAAAGGTAGCTGTACCACTATTTGACATGGAACAGAGCATTTTAAAGCTTTGGAGATTTAGACAGACTAATAATAAAGGGTTACCCAAACATGTGTGAATGAAATACATAACTCCGGGTATGTTTTTCAGGAGGTAACAACATTATAACATGGCCTGAAACTCATAAAAGTCTATTTTGCTTAATATGGGACCTTTAAACTATTGGATGTTCATATGAATCAAGTCTTCATGCTTAAGACTAATTAAGGTGTAGTTATTATGAAGTGATACCCAGAATTCTAAGTTATAATGTCATGAGTTTTAGTTACACTTTCATATTTCTCTGTGACAAACACTGAAAATACAGGTTCATCAATATTTCACATGGGAAGATTTTAAGTTTTCATGAAAGCCTGAGTACTGTGAGTGGGTGGCTGACCATATGGTGTCAGTTTTGTGAATAGCAGATGACCTCAGATCAGATTTATCGCAGGAGAAGATGGACGGGCTGCTGGGGTGATTTGGCAACGCACTTCATCCAACATTCATGCCAATAAAACGGACCGGGCTAAACAGAGCAGGAGAGATAAAGACAGGGTTACGACAAGGATCTCTGGATTAGAATAAAAAACAAAAGGGAATAAAATATCAGAGCAGTTTTGGAACAGGAAAAACTAGTTCTATCCAGATGAAACTTTAGAAAAATAATCCTTTGGTAACAATATATTCCAGAAGATTTACAAATGGAGAGCTGCCAATAACACTGTAACAGTATAATGTCAAAGAATATGTTTAGACTAAGATAACCTCATATTTTCTCTCACTAACTTGGACTTTTACATTCAGGGAACACTGAATAATAATGACGGGCTGTACAGTCATACCACTTATGTTGTTACATAACATGCATGTTTTTGTAAGTACAAATATCTTTGGAAATAATTTTTGACAAGTGCTTAAAAAGGGGACACCATGTAACTTTATGGAGGTGGACACAAGGACACATGTTTTTTATTCATTCTGGGTTTTAACTTTGGTGATATTAATTTGAATTGTTCCAGTTTGTGTTTATCTTCTTGACATACAGAAAGTGACTATGATAACTTAAACTGAAAACTGAAATATGATTTTGAGTATGCTCTTCTAATATTTAGTATACTTTGGTAAATCATAATCAACAACAAAGCATCTGTTCATAAACAGACTAATCCAACCAATATCAGAATAACAAAAGAGAAGTTTGGATTATCTGGGAGGGGGCTGGGCCTGAGAAGTAGCCTACTTATTAAATCCAAAGTACCAGGGGCAGGGGGAGGGGCGAGTGAGAACAGACAAAGGGAAGAGAGTGGAGAGAGAGTGGCCCAAAAGAACACCTGTTGAGATTAAGGCTGGCACGCGACCCACTCGGACTCGCGTGGCAGCTGCGCCTCACTCCAACAAAAAGCACCGAGAGCAAAGTTTGAATGCACTACTTATCCTGCAGGTCATGTGTGCACGGCATCCCAATGTGCACACAGGGGGAGAGAGACAGGGACACAGGCACAGGGGAGAGGGAGGGAGACACATAGAGCGAGAGACAAAAGTGTGGGCAGCCAAGACAGACTCTCATTCAAGTGAACTATGAGCCCCAAGTGGGTGAAAGGTCCTGTTTATTATCTGCATGTAAAATAGGAGCCAGCACAATAGACGACATTTGCTTATTACACACAAGCTAATAATGAGTAGTTCAACTGATCAACTTCTCAGCTGTCCCTCCAGGTGCACAGCCTATAGAGCAGCTTTTATCACAAGTCCCCAAACCTGTACTTGATTCAAACTAATACTGCGTAAGTGGACGTTTTCTGTGGATAAAAAAGTAAGATATGACTGAATATCGTTTTTAAAGGGATTGTTCAGTGGCTGTTGACAATTAAACCACTGAAACTAAACTTTTAATTATGATCTCTTTGTGTTGACATATATGACTAAAATACTTAATTTTGTTTACCTGTTCAGCTCTCAGTGTGATGTAATTTTTCTTCTACTTGGAATAAATATGTGTATGCTCAGAAATAATGCCCACAGTTGTTCCCATCGTTTCAACCTTAGATTTTTTAAGAGTTCCTATGCAAATGACCCTTATGAGTTTACGATCAGAGGATTATTAAAGTTACATCCACCTTCCCAAACAATTAGAACATGCCATCATGCCAGATAAGGATGTGCTAAACTTTTTCTGTGCCTCCTTATTAAAAATCATTGAGTTTATGATTTCATATTTTTATTTCCATTGCTGGTTCTGCTCCATGAACACACAAATTGGAGCCCAATTACCCAATGCTTTACTTGGATGCGCTGAAGATATGAGCCCATATTGAATATAATTGTAGCCAGTGAATTGCATCCGGTAAGGTGAGTAGCATGCCTCCATACTAATTTCCCTGCGGTGATCCTAGTCACCTCTGGCTCTCTCCTCATATGCTCAGATCTGCATTATCGCTCTATCTCTCTGTGAGTTGACAATTACTCCATGGCACTAGGGCTGGCTAAATGGCTTTATGATCATGTGACTAGTCTGGCCTTCACAGTGACCACACACTGAAGACATTAGACATCATTCTCTTGCTCTAATAGGAGCTAAACTACATGGATTCATTGCTATGGACGCTAGTGGGTAACACCTTACAAAGATCTGTCCTTTGTCACCTGTCTGTAGCACAATGAAGGCTGATTACACCGACAGGTGAAAGAAAGAGAGAAGGTAAAAGGTTTTGTATCCCTCCCTATTGCACTGAGACATTATGTAATTCACCTCTGGTAACTGCTCTGTAGCTTGGTCTCTGATCCCTTTTACCCTCAGCCCCAAATCCTGTCCGGCTCTGCGATGCCATCTAGCGGCGTCTCGTAACATGAGCCTCTTCCACAGTCGGTTGCTGTCTTCCTACCTCGTGTACCACAATTCTGGTTTCTTATATCCCACCACATTGATAATCGTACTGATATATTAATACTAATATATTTCAAGCCAATTTAATTACAAAGATAATGGCCTTCTTTTTAGGTTGTAAAAATAATTGAAGAAATCATATGAATTAATCACTTGTTTAATTAGGATTTCAGATCTTTTAAAAATATACTTGTCCAGCGTAATGAAACCTTTGTCAAATACATTTCTAAAATCTGGATTCACCTGTGCGTAAAAGTGACCACGTGCGCAACGACGCGCAGTGCCATGTGTTTATTTGTCTGTCACCTGAGCTGCTTGTTTATGTCAGTGCGCGCCCGGCAGTTTGTCACTTAAAACACGCACATGTTTGCGCACACTCACACATCACTGCTGCCTCCAAGCTCTCCCCACTGTCTCCGCTCTAGGTTTAGCGTGCTAGAGATCTGGATTGTGCGTTATTTGACAAAAGACCGCCCTGCCCCGCCTGATTGAGGGAGAGGGAAAGAGGGAGGGAGAGAGGTTATACAGTTGGCTTCCAATCTTCACACCAGACTAACGATAACGCTGCGTACGGGAGACGTTTCATTGGTGAAGGCGCAGTGAGGGAGGCACAGTGGAAACACTTTCTGTTCAGACACAGTGCGGATGACAGCCAACAAAGCAACCACCTGTGGACTAAAATAAATTGAAATACATTTAAAAAGTAGGGAAAAGTAGAAATATTACATAAAAGTTGGCTAAATCCCTAATTAGTTCAAAAAGTTGCTGTTGTTTCTGTAACAACTACATTATAACTACGTAATAATTAATTTAGTAAATTCTCTAAACCGATTTATCCTAATTTTTAGTTTTGCTACTACCATACAAGTTTAACTCTAGTAGAACAGAGTGTACGAAGTGAAGTTTCCATATGGTAACTTCCCATATGGATCTATGCTAATGGCACACACATGCTCGTGGTAAGAGAGAGCAGAGAAGGGGTCCATAACATAAGCCATGTCTGTTGAAAAAAAATTGAAGTTTCTTGTTGTATTCTGGAATGAGGTCAGACACGAGACTCCTCATTGCACGCGCTGATTATTATTAGATTCTCTGAGCCAATGGGAGCCAAGAGGGGCGTGTATTTGGCGCAGAGACAGGGTAGTGACAGCGTCTCATTGGTGGATTTTTATCGCTGTTGTATCTGGGAAGGGATAAATTGAAGCAAGGGGCCGGTATTGGAAGGTTGCTTGAAACTCGACTGCAGCTTTTGCAAATGGAAAGGCGGACAATGTGACTCGCTCCAGACTGCCTTTTCCCTACTCAGCATGCATGGCTTTTGTTTGTAGGAGAGGGAACAGGGCTGATACCTTACACACTGTTGGAGCCCTGCAAAGACTTGTGTTCACTCACTCCACGGCTCAGTAGATTCAGAACAAGACTACGGCAGAGACTGGAGAGAGCCGTACGGCACATACTAACCCTGGAAATTTAACTTTTTTAACAACATATCCGGGCCTTTGGGGGCTACACTGGACCGCACTTCTCAGGACTCAACTGTTTTACACTGTTTTTACGCAGCGCAAACTGTGAAGAGTGGCTGAAAAGAGCTGAGTTTGCTTTAAAGTGACGAGGGGGAGAGAAAGCCTGTACTGCTCTCCCTCTGCGCGCTTTAACCGGACAGCATGGTGCAGAAAATGAGCCACACGGAGAGCACCGCTGAGGCGCTCTCCTTCTTCGGCGGGGACTCCAGCTCCGACTCCGGCGCATGCATGGACCTGGACGCGGCCGCGTCGCCTCTCTCCCCGGGCTCCACGGCGTCATCCACCGCGGGGGACAAGCTGGGGGAGAATCCGGCGTGGTGTAAGACCCCGAGTGGCCACATCAAGCGACCCATGAACGCATTTATGGTGTGGTCCCAAATTGAGAGGAGAAAGATCATGGAGCAGTCCCCGGACATGCACAACGCGGAGATCTCGAAGAGGCTGGGCAAGCGGTGGAAACTGCTCCGAGACAGCGATAAGATCCCGTTCATCAGAGAGGCAGAGCGGCTCAGGCTCAAGCACATGGCGGACTATCCCGACTACAAGTACCGGCCCAGGAAGAAAGTCAAGTCAAGCGCGTCTAAACCTGGCGACAAGGCGGAGAAAGTCAACGGTAGCTCTAACAACACCAGCACAAATAAAACATCTTCATCCAGGAAGAGTGGCTCCAAGTCACCAAAGCCACACAAATCAGTTTTCAACACCAAAGCGTTTGATTCAGACCATCACAACTCTCTCTACAAGTCCAAGCCTTTTTCATCTAAGCATAGCCAGGACTCCAAGAAGCCCAAGCGGGTCTACGTTTTCGCCAACCCCGCTTCCTCTGTGGTAGTCCCGGCCAGCCCCACGCTCAGCAGCTCGGCGGAAAGCAGCGACCCGCTCAGCCTGTACGAGGACGCGGCGGGCTGCAGGGAGGAGGACGTGCACTCTCCGAGCTCCAGCACCAGCAGCAACAGCAGCAGCAGCAGTACCGGGGTAGGAGGGCTGTACGGCGGCCACACTTACACCAGCAGTCGCCGCTCCTCGTCTCCCACTCCCTCCGCCTCGCACTCGTCCCACTCCTCGTCTTCGTCATCTTCCTCGGAGGATGAGGAGTTTGAGGATGACTTACTAGACATCAACCCGAGCCCCAGCTTTGACGGGATGTCCCTGAGCAGCGGCTTCGGGTCCTCAGTTCTGGACAGAGACTTGGATTTGAACTTTGAGTCCGGCTCCGGAGGGTCCCACTTCGAGTTCCCCGACTACTGCACACCTGAAGTCAGTGAGATGATCTCCGGGGATTGGCTCGAGTCCACTATTTCCAACCTTGTGTTCACGTACTGAGCGCGTAAAAGTGACCCATGTTAAGTTAATCTAAAAAAGTGGGCGTTATAGTTTGTGTTGCGCACCAGACTAGCAAAAAGCCCAACTGCAAGCCTCTTTCCCTCGCCCTGAAAGTCGCTGTAAAACAAACTTTGTGTTTTTGTGGACTCGGGCACAAAACTAACAGAGGCGAAGATAAAGAGGGAGAGAGGCGACTGTAGCGGCAGTGCGCGCACTGAGACGCTACTCAGCCCCGACTGTTTTGAACTTAAACTGTGATTTATTTGCACGATAGCTCCACGGTCCGCCGTTCACTTTAACTAGAAAAAGGGACATTTCACGAGTTTGAACGCTCCAAGTGAACTTCACTGACAAGGTACAATAGGACTGCTGTGTCGTGCGACAGGTTTATTGTTGTGTGTCACAAAGAGGGATTTCTTTTTTTGATAAACCGAGGTGGGTTGTCGTTTTTTAGTTTTCAAGTATTTTCAAACGCAAAAAACACGTTAAAAGCATGATCGCCTACTTTGTTCCTATCTTGTGCTGAGATTTTCTGTGAGAACACTTTAGTCTTGATAGTATTTGAAATGGATAGGTGGCGCTCGCTTCGGTTCTTCTCTTTAAAGACAAAATATGGACATTGAAATAATCACCAGCTGTTGTAATGTTTCAAACTTCTTCAGGATTCAACTTCAAATCTGTGCTGAACTTTATATACACTTTCTCTACGATTCAGGACCAAATTGTTTATTGTTTATTTCAGATGATAGCTATAGAGAAATCCTCACTGTTATTTTGGTTCATTCTCTGAGCTTTGTTTTTTTGTACATGTGTCAGATGCCATTTTATACTGGATATTGTATTTATATACTGGGCCAAGCATTTTTGACTTGATCATTTTTTATTTCTTGTACTAGTCCTGTTGTTTTTGTCAGTATGTCTGTCACATTTCCTTCTCAGGCGAAGGGCTAGAGTTTTACGAACACACAACTTTTTAAGTTCTTTTTATAACTAAATGTACACACTTTTGGACACTTAAAGAGAAGAAACAGTTTGTTTATTTTCTCAGTGTATTTTTGTACAAATCTATATGGAAAAGGGGAAGTCAACAATCGGTGTGTGTAGCCTAATACAGTTGTATTGGATTTCCTAATTTTTAGACATGGGCAGGCTGGTTTCTATGCTGCCTTCAAGTGCTCATGCTTACCTTGTACTTCTGAGACTTGTACTGTTTTAACTTATTAATCCAAGGCACCAAACTACTATTACAGGGAAACTAATCTTCTACCAGCAGTTAGGACCGACACCCTTTTGATGGCTGACCCCTGGACTCGTGACATATTAAATATAGATCCCTTCTAGATATGAACGATAGCACTTGAACGCAGCACCAGTCTTTCTATCAGCCTCCCTCCTACGTTTACAGTGCCAAGTCTGCAGACTTCTTAAAGGCGCAGGCACACACGCTGCCTGTGCACCACGTGGTTTTCCAACAGCATCACTCTCTCCAACAAACCACTCCTTTGTTTTGTTGTGTTTCCTTTCTGATAATCCTGCCTATGACAACAACATGAGGAGATTGTAGCTTTAAATTTGACTTGTTTGTCACTGTTTGTCATGAATTGATGTCAGATCTACAGGATGGAACAGGTTACATAATAACAAGCAACAAAAGTGAGAACAGCAAACATATTGAAATTTCTGACTTGAGTTCATCTACTTGTACTGCGTTTCTCATTGTATTTGAATATATAATCTTTTCTACTTGTCGGCTAACTAGCTAATAATTGTTTTAGTATCTTTATGGCATGGTGAATAGCATTTGTATTTCAGATTCAGGTTATTAGCTGTTGTGTTTTTAAGAAAAAAATGAAAAACGAAAAATGATGAAACGTGAACTCGATCTTTGTATATTTGACTGTATCATAAAGCAAAAAGATTGTGTGTTTATGTACGTTGTTGCTATCAAGGACAGGCACTGTCTTGAACTGCTATCTTTTACACTCTTACACTTATGAGGTGGTCAGTTCAGGACTCATTTTTATATATATCAAAGCATTTTAAATATATTAACTTTATTTTTCATTCATCCTGTGCAATATGCTGTGTAGATTTCGTTCATTTATTGTCTAATCATGCCATATACAAAGGAACCATCCTTCGTAGGGGCTCAAAGGGAGGGGAGACTCATGCCAGCTAAATTGTGTCCATTCACTGCCTGTCAGATTGTTGATATAAACTTGTGTACAGAACTTTTTTCAAAGAAGGAAATAAATATCAGCTGGAACTGAAACTTTACTATTTCTTTGGTGATTTTTGACCTCGTGACCTTCTTTCGATGACCCTACACTTTCCAGCACTCTTAAAAATATAATAATTTGACACAAATTGTAAGAAATACAGTTTTATGTTTTAGCTTTACCTTAAAATTTGAGCTTTCATCTGTCTTTATGGTGATAGCAATTATGCAAAACGTGTGTTAAAGTGTTAAGTTTCACACATGCATTATGCATAAACTATATCATTTTGTCACTGCATTCTAAACCACTGTCGGTGAAAGTAAAGAAAATATGCAAATCCTCCATGTGAGAGGCTCACTGTACCAACCGACATGCTGTGCTAGTACTACACTTTTACACTGTCAGGGCTAATACATATAAAGACAATAATATAATGTTCTTGTTACAATCAAATCTCATTCAATTTTCAGTCTAAAGAATCAAAACACTCTCCACGTGGTATCACACATTACAACACACAAGTACTTCTGCTTTTACAGTAGAAACACTTGTCCTATTACTGCTTCAGAGTGCTTTTACATATGCAATAAGAGAATCCATGTCAGACCAGCAATGAGATGATGAATATGAACAGTTATGTCACCATCTCCTCACTAACACTACTACTTCATTACTAATGTACTACCCTTGTAAGCAATTTTCAACCTTAGTGTTTCGTACTCACTCTGTGCGCTGCAGTTGCAAGCTAGGCATATCCACTTGTGCACTTAAAATCACGTTCTAATGTAATAGTAACAGATTAACAAAATCAAAGTGCATTTCATAAAGATAAAGGTATATAGGTAGTCCTTATGTTTCATGTTAAATAGCAGGCAGTGGTGAGGTACACTGCTGTCTGCTGTTCAGACAGTCATGGTTCCCTTCCCCCTCTCCAGACAGTCCCTCATTGTGGGGGATGGGCCGGTCTCGCAGCAGCAGTCAGCCAAGGGCCCTCCAGCATCGCTGACTATAGCTATATGTGTGTCTATCTACCTCCAATCTCTATATGTCTACATATAGGAGGTAGTGGGCAATTTATGCATGAAATTAAACAATATCACCACAACAAGCCAGGTCAATACTTGATGCTTGACATGTACTTCAAGCTTTGTAGACAAATGACACAATGAAACACAATAATCAATGACACAAGCTTGATTTACACTCAAGTCAAGTGCAGTTGTTCTGTTATATGCAAACCTGCCATGTGCTTACAAGATTATAGCTGCAGTGTGTTTTATTACAGAAACTGCATTGTTTTGACAAATGCTTTTAGTAAATGGAATGCTTCGTTTACTTATCAAACTATTACTCATCATTGCTGACCTTGATTGTATTTTAAAGGGATTTTGCCATAACCTTTTCCATGTTATTTAAAAGTGTCCTAAACCTATGGTAGTTTGTATGCAAAAACACAGCCGCATGAGACCACCCGCTCATTAAAACTGTCTAAATAACGATCATTTACTGGCTGCTGCATGCATGTGTAGGAAGATGCATTGCTGTCTGTAGCTATAGGAAATAAAGAGAATGTGCAGTGGAGCATTAAAACATAACTGATTTTATGAGGCTGCTATAATGAAGCCCTTGCAGCTCCACAGCGATATGCAGATTTGTGCTTTTTATCTGCACTTAATTGGCTGTGCATAATAATCCAGTGTTCCACCTGCCAAACATATATACAATTTTGTCACACAACAGCTCTGCAACTGTCTTCAGTGGTGCATACCCTATCATGCCAGCAGATCTATGCGTTTTGATCCTGGTCTCTGCATGTTTTGCTATAGGCTTTTTAAGGGTGCTGCCTCATGTCTGGCATATGCAGCAGAATAGACCAGAGCAGACTAGAGCAGAGCTGATGGACGGCTGGAGTCAGTGGCCCATACAAACCCAGCAGGAGTGAGGAGGGGAGGGGCGGAGGGGGGGGTCACAGTGGTGGGATAAGAGCTCTATGGCAGCCTGCTGTCTGCATCTGTAGCCCGTCCCTTGGGGAGCTGGACGGTGCACAATTGGTGGGATGAATTCACAGTGTCACTATTTTAAGGTTTTGCAGTCCAGCATGCACGCACACCTCCTTATTTAACACTTAAATATGTTGGAAAATGTAATTATTATCTGCTCAATGTGTTTAAAGAGTTAATTTGCAAACAGACATCATTTAGAACAAAAAGTATAGTATACATTTTGTGCATCTATGGTACTGTTAATAGTTTTGTTTTGTTTTTTTTTTATTGTTTTTTTTACTTAAGTTACTCTCATCTTGTTTTAATGGCACTTACCCATTTTTGCAAATAACCACTTTAGTGTACATTATTGTAGGTTAACATATCTTCTGCATTTGACCCATCATTAGTGTCTCAATTCAAAACCTAAAGATCCATCTCCAGTTCCAGGTTCTAGGTCCGGAATACTGCTATAGGATAAGTCTTTTATACATTTTAGATGGGAGAAACCGGAGTGCACCCACCTGGATGCGGGGGCTACATGCAAACCTTAACCAGTACCAGGAAACCGAACCCCATACCTTTTGACTGTTATATGAAAGAATGAGCCACCATAGTGTAGTCCTGACATAAAAGACTGAATTGTAGACCTTTACTTTTACCCAGGTCTCAGTGTCAGAGTTGTTTTGAATAGGTAGGTCTTAGCTATTCACTGCTCATAAAAGAAAGAAAGAGCTATAAATCTAAAAATGGCAAGTGGCCAAAGTTCAGCCAAATGCCCAAATTCCTTCTTTTCAGCTCTCCTGTTCCCCGACCACAACACAAATCATCTATCTCCACATGTTCAGTGGTTTGTATTGTGATTTGCGACTTCTTACACAAGGGTCCTCCTGATCCAAATCATTCAAATTAATTATTAAAGCTGCATACTGGCTCAAATATTACAACAGCTTTTGACCACTGTAAGCAATTCCAATGCAGGTGCTTTCCATAATTTACCCAACAGTACTTGACACCCACTGGAAATGATTTTTATTCCACACCTGCAGTCTTCTAGAACAGCGTGTAATATAGCATATTCAGCTTGTATTGAATGCTTCCAAAGGCGCCTGAGGATCGCAGCTCATTAAATAAACATTTGGCAAAATAAATATTTGTATACAGTAGTCTGTACTTTTTTATTTAGAAAAGTATATGGAAAGAATTTTTGAGTCATTAATTTTCAAGTGCAAGATTCCATGTGCATCTCTGGAAATGTGGAATCCACTTATCAAATGTAAAGCTTCAGAAGATGAGGAAGTTGAGGGTTCAATTTCCAACTTAGAGACCTTCTGATTTCTCCCTGTCTTCTTTTCTAAGGCATCTTTTTATTGTCTGTCAGCCTGCTCATGTTATAATTGGTGACTATAAATGGCCTATAGTCATTGGATGTGAACCGTCTTTGTCTCTGTCATTACTGCCATGCAATCACCATTGTCCAGGGAGTATCCACCATATAAGGCTATAGAAAGCCTCAAGCCACCAACCCCTAATAAAAAGTGATACAAATGAACGAATGAATGCATTTTACAGATTTACAAGTACACAATCAAAGCTTAAGGAAATGAAACAAAAATGCAGTCAATGTAATTAAATGATTACCCAGCAGTAGAGCAAATACAACAGGCAAGCCTGCACTTAATTTGAGAAGCTAACCTCTTAAGTCAAGTCTATCACACACTATACAGCAATGTATATGAGTACTCATTAATTCAATTATATTACCATTGCATAAGTGAGACTGGAGTGCTATAATTACTCTCATTGTGTGCAAATTAAACCTCTAGTGTCCTGCTCGCTGTCATATTTGTATTTACTGTGCGTTAAAACAAAGAGGACTCTGCCTTTGTTCACTGCTGCAGCCAGACACAATGGAAACAGCAGCCATGTGTGAGCCAAAGTTCAGCCTATAGATTTACATAGCACTATAATGATGAATTATTAATAACATGAACAAAATCCATGGAATATAATGTTACAAAGTTTTAGATTTATAGGTGTGGCAACAATATGCTTATGGAATAAACCCTAACCTACCAGAGGGATACTGCAATCAATAAACCATGTATTTGAAAGTACTAATACCATCACTGGAATTCCCCAAAGTTCTGATTTGTATGTACGCACCTTACAGCTTAGTGGACCATGCATTTGTGCATATATGCAGATCTCTGGTGCAGTTAAGTGCAGAGTTGTAAGACTTTGGGAGGGCGGGACTCCGTGGAGAGCGAAACGAACAAGGCGCGGCCAAACACAGCCCCATCCATCTATCACACGTGTAGACAAAGGGGGACTCCACAACACAAAGCTAGATGTGCCCTCTCAAACTTTTTCTGCCCTTCCGTCACGCGCCACCGACGGGCAGGACGGGACACAGCCTCAGGTGAGTACTCTCCGGGCTGCCACACTTTCTCATGCTCACGCGGTCGCAGTCATTTGCAAGTTAAAAGTTTCGAGCCTGCCGCTGTACTTGGTGCGTCAGCGCGCAAACTTGAGCACAAAGCAGGGAAAGGAGCGGTCCCCCTCTTTCCTTTGTCTGATGCAGGGCGCTTTGAGGAAGACAAGTTGACGGGGATGCTCTTTACATCTACAAACCGCGCAATAACGCACGACTTGTTGTTCTGTGGGATTATATGTCTTTGTTTGCTTTATCGGCCGTCACATGGAGTTGGTGCTGCTTTTGTCCCTGGTGATGTTGCGACGCGCTGGCTGCCTGTCAGGAGAAGTTGGCGGAGAAAAATGCTCCTCTTACGCACGCTGCTTAAAGACAAAGTGCTTGTACGAAGTTTGGCATAACTTTTGAAAATTGTTTGACTTAACGATATAGTTGTAATTGAGTTATGTTTTTAGTCACGGGAAGTTGCTAATTCACTGTGGGAATTCAGAACAATGCCATCAGGTGTAAAGTATCATAAACACAACGCTGACGTGCAGGCAAAGTTGTTATGCAGCAAAATATTGTATAAATGCAAAGTAAACGAATTTATCTAAAGGTTAGCCCCATTTCCAGTTTGAAAAGTGTAAAAATAAGTTGTTTGCCGCTAATTAGAAGTGGAGCAACAGGTATAAGTCGCAGCGCCTCTTTGTTACAGTACAGCCTCTTTGTTCTCAGTCCATAGTCCATACAAAGAAACTCCGCAGAAAGCTGTGTAATTCTGTCATGAAACCCATTTTTATGTCACCCAGGACATCACAATGTAATATTTTGTATCTAATGTTTATTCTATAAGTCCTAACAGTAAAAAGACATTATTAAACATCAATTTCAAACTTTTAAGCACATGGGACTCAGAGCATCTCTGCATAAAAGGATGGAAGTTTGGTCCTACAATCGTGTTTAGTTTTTTATTTTTTTTCAATGAAAAGTTTTTACTAATTTGCTGGTAACATTTTTTTTACTATAAAGAAGAAAGAAAAAGTTTTTTTCTGCTTGAAGGTGTGGCAAAACAACTTGTTTGAATATGCTGCATTCCATTGTACAGTAACTTGCCCAACTATTTAGCACTCGCAACAGCAAGCGCTATTCAAAGTTCCTATTTATTTGCATTATTACTACATATTTTAAAAATAATTTTAATAATGAAATGCCTGGCATTGCACCTGAAAGTATCTTAAAGAAAAAGTTTTAAAGCTGATCTTTTAATCCCTTACATTGAAAACACGTATTTACTGTTTCATGGGTTGTTTTACCACAGTTATTTTATAATAACTAGTTTTTGACTTTTCCGCTTTTTCCACTTTCTGTCCGTAGGTGGGATTTTAACACCAGATTAACCGACTCACCAAATTTCCTCAGGAAAGGTTAAAGGAATAAAAAAGCCTCCACAAAATCTCCACAAATCTTGCAGCAAATGTAGCCAGTCACCTATCAAGCACTTTAAGACGAAGCTCTGCGGATTAAGACACAGTGGCCTGGTTTCATTTTTGGAGAAGGTGAAGACTCATCTCTGAAGGATTTAAAGTTGAGCAGCAGAACAGAAGTACCGTGCAGGATGAGTTTAAGGCACACTTGGAAATCTCAAACTCTTGAAGCGACTTTGCGGATTATAAAGATCTTGAGGCACTTACAACTTCGCTGGATAAAGGCAGGATATCCTTCGTTCCTTTACCATACGGTATGTAGAAGTCACATGACACAAAATCCACTTCATCACCACTATATAAGCACTTATATCGAAAACTCCATTGAACTTAAACTTAAATATTTAACTTCATTTTTTTCACCTCTTCTCGTGGAATGCCAAACTTTGTTACACATGAATGTGGTTTACTTGATTAACTGGGTTATACTTTAACACTTATTTTTTTCTGAATGTTTCCCGCTATTAAAATGTAGGAGCTATACATCATATCATACATATGACAAATGTAAGGAGTACTTAAAATGGATGTACAGTGTACACACACTTTTGAATGACCTCACAAATACTGTCCAGATTACATTTAATTTTGAGTAGCATTACAATGTGAGGGACACTATTCTTTTATGGATACTTGTAAGTTTTTAGAAATGCTTGAAGTCCCAGCTTTGCCTGTACAAAGTCATTTTATTTTGAATATGCAAAATTGGCACTTCATCACTTTATTATACCTGTGTTCATTTCCCTTTACCAGATTGATAAAGCCACTTGAGCTCACACTAAATATAATTCCAATCTGTTCCTTGACTCTTTCAGTGCAAGGCTCATAGTACCGAGCTGCAGCCTGTAGTTGAGTGGGTGCACTCTATAATCACTGGGGTGGGCTGGCTGTCCCCCCCTCTGCAGGCTCCACAGTGCACCGTAAGCACAAACACTTACCTGACAAAATCCTGCCTCCCTGGGTTGCTTCAGTTTGCATCATTCTCTGCTGCAGGACATAGTCAGATTTACTACTTTGTGCCACCGCAAGAGTGCTGTCTATAAATAAGAGAAGACATGCTAATATTCAGTGGATTTTTACATGGGCATTTTAGTTTTGAGACCAGTATGTGATATCAGGATCCATGTCATATTTGTCTCTGGAAAGCTGAGATGTGATAATTTCCATCTTTGTGCAATTGAGTTACAGGTAGCTTGCAACTTTGGAGGAGCTTGGTGAAATGCACGTACAGGTGATAGGTAGTATGTAGGCCTCAAGAAGAAATCTGGAGTGGACATAGTCACTATCTATAATGAGAAGCCACGGTTACATATTGTTTAAATCATTGCAACACTTAAAACACATAGAAATATTAATAATAGTTGAATAGTGTGTTAGCTGTTAAGTTCTCTAATTATTACAGTGTCATTTATACCTTTACTTTAAGCTTACTTTAACAACATGGTCTATTTCAGATTTCAATACTATTTCAGCTATACTAGATGACCATCCCAAGGTGGCAAGACCACCCTGAGAATGCCCAACCTCATCTAATCTTGAAATCTAAGCAGGGCTGGGCCTGGTTAGTACTGGATGGGAGACTGCTGGGAATAACAGGTGCTGTTGTGGGCAGTAGTGCAGTAGTGGCTCAGATGGAACACTTTCCCACATGGACGAGTGAATACCATTGTTGTGTCCTTAGGCAAAACATTTCACCCACCTTGTCTCTAGTGTCCGTGTATAAATGTGTGTGAGTGTGTTTGTGAGAGGGAAATTAGCCCACGGCTACAATCTGGCTTGTTTACAGCATGTATATTATTCATGTAAATTAACTTGCACTGTCCCCATGAAATCATTCATGCTGTTAGTTATAGTTACATCTAGTAGTTATAGGTTTGTTTACACATAAATATTCTTTCACAACTTATTGCAAAAAAATATGTATTGTCTGCATTATATGAACAGGGATTTTAGATTTATTTATTTTTTATCCTTTCTCCATGTGCTGACCTTTAAAATATTTTATCTTAAAGTTATTAATAATGCAACTGAAGTATATTTATATTGCCTTTTCATTATTAATTCACTGCACTGCATTGATGTTATGAAAGGAGTGTGAGTGAGCTCTTCTCACTCACTGTTTACAGCCTCTAATCAATGATGTCATTGACAGCCAATAAGATGCCACAGTGGGAGTGGCCATTTCCGAAGCTCCACCCCCTGAGCACTTGGTGTGTGGGAGCGCACATGGTTCTTGCCGCATCACATTTTCAGCACGCTTACGCTGCTGCCTCTGCTGCTGCTGCACAGAGGAACAGGTGAGCACAAATGTGAGACTGAGCTTTTCGCTTCTAATAGTTATCTAGTGCATCTGTAATCATATGGCATAAAGACAAACAAGAAGTAAACACAGATGACATTTTATTTGTTTACTTACACGATTACGCTCAGTCCATTAAGCGTGAGATTTAAAGGGGAATGTGTGGAAGCGATACCAGGAGGGCAATGACACTCTTTACGCTTATCTAGATACTCCCTTTGTAAATCACACTGGGACAACATATTTTACAATGTTTACATGCTGAAAAAATCTAATGAACTACAGCTTCACACCACACGAGCTGTTTTCGAGAGAGATGAGACGTTTAGTGTGGCGGCTGGTGGCGTTATGAAACAAGCCCGGGTCGCAGCCTGGAAATGACAGGATCAGCGTAGAATGTGGGTCAGTGAGGAGAGGGACACGCAGGTTGCACACATGTAGGTCACCGCTTAATATGGCGGCTGCTGAGGCTGCGACTGTGGCTGCTGGTGAGTCATGCACTTACAGGAAGAGAGAGCAGGGAGCAGGAGAGGAGGGGCGTGTCCCAGCACCACAGGGAGCCAGGGATCTATGGTGCAGTGTGCTTGAGTGGTAGGACGATATTGATGGAGGCAACATTCTGACTATAATTCATAAAGCAGAAGTATATAGATGTAAATGCAATGGTCCTCAAATGAATTCATATGTTTGCACATGCTCTTTATATTTGTTACTGTAGGTTTAGCTAAATAAACAGAAGTAGTGGCGATGATATTGTACAAAATATATTATTGTATTATAGTATTGGGAAAATAATAGTAATAGTAGCAGTAATAATGTAGTATCCATTGTTGTTATGTAGTAGTATTTATTTAATCTTGTCATAATCATTTATTAGGTAGTACAGTTTTGCAGTACCTCCCCTTTATTTGTGCTTCAAGTAAATTAAAAAAAAAAAAAACACACAAAAAATAAAGCTGCATATTATGTTAGCAAATGTATTCCGAACTGTAGCGTTATAATGTTGGTGGTAAAACACATTTTACGCATTGCACTGTACTGTGAGTCGTTCAGCTGTGCAGTTTATGAAGCTATAGACTTATTATAGACAGAATCCTAATCTTTAGCATAACTAATCACTTTGGCAGTTGCTACATTGAGCTCTTGATATGCAGTCTGATTTCTACACTAATACTCCGCTGTGTACAGATGAATGGCATTTCTTATCTGTAATTCTCTGCTGCAGTTTTTATAACAGATGCCATTTAGTCAAGGCAGCATGAGGACATAGATGTTTTTATATTGACATCCCAATGGGGGCTTTAATCCACTGATTCACAAGGGTTTCTGATCTCAGCAGTAAGGCATTCTCCAGTCAGCAATCAAAGTCCCTGTGTCCTCTACAGCTGCCGTTCGCATTCAAAAGTCAAAGAATTTGTCTTATGAGCATATGCACAACTCAATCATTAATCGCTCATCTGGTTTGGCTATTTCTCCAGAGTAAAGATCCTTTTCCTGCTACAAAGCACGGCTGGATATCACGAGACTCTATTGACATTTGTAATGAGGCGCCACTACAAAGATGCTACCATACGCTAAGCAAATCTCAGTAAATAGGCCTATTCACTGGAGGAATGGGCATTAGCAACCAGTAATGCATTAATAATCAAGATGGTTCTGGAAAGTGGTTACTCAACCCGCCTTATGTGTAAAGTTGAAAGCTGGTTACAAAACATAAGCAAGTTAAGGGTGAACTGCATTGGCATTTGGCATTTAGACATGGGACAATACTGAAATGTGGTATTTCTTTATCATGGCCAAAATAATTGCGATTAACAATAATATCAAGATAACTATTAAAGTTTCTGACAGTTTAAAAATGTTATGGATATAAATTACTATAATTATTAGTATAATATTGTACTTTTTCATAAGTGAAAACAACAATGATAGAACAAAATATCATGGAGAAGTAGCTTATTTCTGCACATTGTATCTGGTGATACAATGGCCATTATCTTTGTTGGCAATTATTACAATTATATAAAATGTCCCATGAACAATTATAGTCTACCCTTTTTATAAGGAAGGATAAACCAGTTCTAGCCGGTTTGAAAGGTTAAAAAATAAATGGAAAAAACAAAGAATTTTACTGTAAGCAGGCCCCGCCACAGAACTGACCTGTAACTTGGTCTGGTGGTGTTATCTGCTAGTTTCCATGGAAATAGGAACATTTCAGGCAGAGCAGCAACATCTCCATGGAGACAAGCAAGTGGCAACACTATACCAGAAAAGTGACTCAATGCACCTTTAATTACAGAAAAGATTTCAAGTTTAAATCAAATGGAATTATCAAATATGTTCAGCGATACAAATGAAGACAGCCGTAACATCTTTATGACATGTTACATTCTTGACAATTTTATTTTATTGGTGAAATGGGACTATCGTTTTTCATTAATCTGTTTTGGCCGGTCCTCTGGTTATTGCTGTCTAGCTGCATGGATACAGTGGTTCCATTGAAACGCCTGTCATGTCCTTGAGCTTGTGTGATCGGACCTGAATACCACATTAAGCCTGGAATAACCAGTGACTAGTACAAGTCTAATTCACTCAGATGTCCCGTGCACTGCCTGAGGAAAGCTATCAGGTTTAGTTTTAGTACTCATTCCATGCAGCCCCTGGGCATTGCACTTCACGGCCCCTCCTAGAAACCACTTTAGTACATCGGTGTTTTCCTTGGCTGTATTTTCTGGTTCATGAAACAACAAAATGATGGAAATACCAGCGATCAAGGGGCCTAGGTATTCAGTATTTATAGTGTTACGGAGAAATAAAAAACATATCAGGTGACTGGGAGAGGTGGGAGATTTTTCCATGCCATGAATGATTTATCGCATTATTTTGAATTCATTGACAGCAACAAGTCTCATAAGGTGGAAGTGGAACTATAATGTCCCGAAAAGGCTTGTTCCAATTTAAACGTGTTGTGACTTTTGGACGCAGACTTGATTTATCGTTATGTTGAATGTCCCCTGGGTCTGTGAAGATCACTGACCCAATACTTTCAGTTCTGAAAGGTTTTGAAATGGACCCTATGATTTGTAACTGTTTTAGCTGAACAATTTATTTTTGTTGCAGCACGCATTCTCTGTTTCTACTGTTCCAAACTATTCTTACATAGGTCTACAACTTGTCCAACCTAACTTGACTTTCTCTACTAGCATGCTAATATGTACTAGCCAGAAGAGGGGATAAATAATTTCTGCTGTGAGTGTGCGCACAGCATTAAGAATGAAGGAGAGAGAGATTCACAGCCAATATAGTGAGATAACACATAGAGAAAGACTAGAGCTGAATGAGAGGCGGGGGAGAGGGAAGGCAAGTTGAAGGAATTGAGACACAATGGGAAAAAAGACATAAAATCATTCTCTGTTCACTTAATGGTGTTTCTGCTGCAGAGAAAACTGTAAAACTCATCTTATCCTCGCTGTGATCGAGTTTTCTCAAAGCGTAGAGCCCCGGTTTGTTCTTTTTAACAAGACAGATACCTGATAGCTTTTCCCATATCTCCAATACTGATAGTGCGCGGGAACAACACCGCACACAGCTTTGGCAACTAATGGCTGCTCGGATTGATGTTATTACTTCAGAATGGAAGCTATTGAATCAACCAATATATGACCTTTAAAGGATTTCCCCTCTTATAATATCGGAATCATGTAAAGAGAAATGGCAGCACTTAACCTGGAAAAATGGAGCAATAAGAATGTTGAAAAACTTAAATAGGTCTGAGTTGCTTTCACTGCAGAATGGTAACATTATAGAGACAATATGTCAGACAGCAGCTTTAGAGGGATCCTAAGGACAGAGCTGAAAGAATGTCTTCTAATGGTAATACCTTTCAGTGTGTGATAATTTCTGCCAACTGCCTTTGTGATGTTTCCCCAGTAAATCCACACAATAACATGTCAGATCAGGTAATGCGGCGCACATGGAGGCAAATGGATGTTGTGGATAAGAGGTGAGAAACTGCAGCTTTGAGTCCCTCCAGATCCTGTCCCGGACTCTGGTAAAAGGCCTGTGCAGCCTCGACCAGCTTTAGCTGTTAGCTGTCTGTGTATTACAGGTCAACTTATTACCTCCATAAATGCACAGCATGTCGCTGTCTGGGGATGGGCTGATAATCCCTCTAAAGACTGGGGTTTTATGGAAGCTAAAGCTGCTTCTCACACAAACACACAGGCCTATGCCATTCCTCAGCCCAGAGCAGGGACTCATGTCTGATTATAGATGTGTCTGATAGACCAGCAAACATGTGTGCAGCCGGGATTTGATCACACACAAATCTGTTATTGTCTGCTGTAGTTAGGAGATTAGAAAAACAGATTTTATTGACACAAATGTTCACCCTGGTGAAAACATTTGCACAGACACACAGGGTCGTGGTGTGGCATTGATCAGGGCCTTATTCGTCTGGGACACACATTTAGACTTAACATGTAAAACACAGACCTTACTGTCCATGACCACTTTCCACAATCAGGAATGTTTTTTTTCCAGTCCCAAGTATAGATAAACAGACTAACAGTGTGAGGAAGAGCACCTGGCATACATGTTATTGGCAGCTTAATAAGCAAATCAGATGATGAGAGATGAGATATGATGACCCAGAAAGTTCATGAGACTGTAGGTGGCATTCATCCACATTATGCCGTCAGATGTTTGTGAGAAACTTTGCTGGAGAACATTGTGTATATAAACAAAATTTACTCTGACCATGGTTTTGGGACTTCTAACCTTGTGAATCAGACTACAAATTACACAGTATCAAAGAAACATGTGGGAATCTTCCCAAAGAAGTAGAAATGCAAATGCAAGGTCAGCTTTGAGTTTTAATCTTGTGTGGAAAAGAATGCTCTGACAGTTGTTTCCAAACATTTAGTGTTTCTCAAGGTTAAAAATTAGTTGGCTGTGTTAGCTGTGTCAGAAAGTGTGGAGAAGTCTGGAGGAGAGTACTGAACTCTCCACTGCACTGTCCTTTGGCCGTTAGGTTGTATATCTCTCTACTTTTCTGCAAGTTTTAGAGACTGAACAACTTTTTCACACTCAAATAGTTCACACTGACATTACATCTGCAGTCAGTAGTCGATCAAAATGGCTGTACTCAGTAGCCTGAGTTAAATTTAAAAATGTATTGAGAATTTTTAAAAACTTTTCTCTTCTTGAAAAGTTTATAGTTAAATCTTTAAGTACATTATGCATTACCCCTCTTTCTAATGCTAAACCTTAGTAGAGTATCTTAACACCTTTGCTCGCTGCTGCATTAAGCAACTAGTGGTACTTTTTATATTTAAGAGCATTTTTCATTACCCCTCATTCCACTGCTTGTTTGGTCTTGTATTAATTTTGTTTCCTGTCTCAAATATTCATCAAATTCTAAAAATCGTAAAAAATAATAAATAAAAAATCATGCATGTGCAGCATGTGTGTTGTCATTGCACCCTTATGCCAGCACTCTGAATCAGTTGTCTTGGCAGATTTTGAGAGATACTTTTCTAGTTGAATCCTGCAAAAACTGGACATGGGCAGACTTGTGAGGCATTCCTTTGGCTCTTCATAAGCCAATTCATGCTTTGAGTGTTATAATTTTCTCTGATGGTGATATGATGATTCACGTTTTATCTGTGTTATTGTCGAACTCTAAATCTGCTCGTCCATGTCTGGGAAGCCTGCTGAGATGATTCATGTATAAAGTTGTGTTTCCTGGAGGCAGATTAAGTCACGGACGGCGGATGCGTTTCCCGTCAGAGTGTGCTGTGGCAGAGCTCTTCTCTTTGGCGCGTGGGCATAATCGGAGTGCCTGGAAATGGGATGAATAAGTAAATGACCTGCTTTCAGTCATGTAAGAGGAGCATGCTGGAACCCAATGGATTATTCTACATTAAATACTGCATGTGCTTAAGAAATCAATGACATAGGGCGGTAAATGTGATTGCTTCTAAAGAGAGCGTTTTTGCAGCATGAACTACTTTGGGTTTTCTTTTTAGAGTTTCCATGCTTTGGCCAAAAGTATTAATTCATGTGTTAGGTCTATATAGGACTGCAGACAATATTGAATTTTTATAGTGGATTAATATGTGCTGTATGTGGATGGTTTTCTGTCAATATAACGTTGTAATCACCAGACTATATATCTGCTATCCGGTGTTTTATTTTGAGACTTTACTGTCCCTATAGGGGAAGTGGTTCTCTGCCTTTAGCCCATACCTCACCCAGTGCCTCGGGGCCGCCTGTCAGGAGCAGTGGGCGAGCGCAGTGCAGTGCCCGGGAGCCCATCCACAGATCTTGAGCTTGGACCTCGCTCAGGAGTGGTATAGCTTAATGATTATCCTGCTGTGTGTGTTTTTCAGTTGGTTGGTTCGGTTGGTGTTTATATTCTGACTCTTTTTGATGATCACCTCACAAATCACAGTAGTGTATTCATTCGATAACTGTTCTCTGGAAACATAACAACGTAGCAGTGTTCTAGTATCACATTTTTCTAAATTTAAAGGGCCCATATTACATCATTTTCAAATCAGTGTTATAATGCTGCTTCCTCATGACAAACAGACCTGGAGTTGTGTTTTGTTTCATTCGCACATGTTTAACACACAAACCCTGCATATATAGGCTGAGTACTCAAACAGAAAACACTCTGTTCCACCTTGTGATGTCATGTGATAATACAGGAAATGCTCCACTGTGTTTTTAAGCTCCATACACCTTCACTAAAATCATTTGGGTGATTTCAACCCTGGAATTGCTAATCTCTACTGAACTAAAGGTAAAAGTTAGCTGTGAACTTGACAACTACCGCGTCATGACCTCACAAGGTGGAACAGAGCGTTTTGAGCTAATAAAGGATTACTCAAACATGTGTGAATGAAACAAAATACAACTCCAGGTATGTTTTTGAGGTGGTAACAGCATTATAACATGGGTCAAAGTTCACAAGAATCATTATATAATATAAAATAGGACCTTTAACCTTTTATACACAAAGGCTCTCTTAAAAATATGAAAAACAGAATTCGTTAATATCTGTAACAGTCCAAACATATTCCTCACTTCCCTTACATATTCCTAACATCCTAATTATTCAACGTGATCAGTTTATAAGTGTGTTTCACAACTTTGAGAGGCCAGAGTGGAGTTTTGTCATCACGCCATTGCTAACAACAGTCAGAATGCTAACAACACACCACTGTTACTTCCTGATTCGCAGACAGTAAAAAAACACTTTGTAATTAGATTCAGACAGCAAACTGATCTCATTTTCACCATAAGAGTTGCTTTTATAATATATATGTTCTAGATCAAAACTATTTTACATTATTCCATGAAAAAATAGGGTATAGCCACTCTAAAAACAGAATCCACCCACAATCTGCAGCTGCAAGGCTCATTTGTAAGCAGCCATATGTGTGTTCCTGTCACCCAGCGTGCCATTGTCCCCCATGCACGCTGCCTAAGGCCCACAGTAGCCAGACAGTAGCCAGAAAGTCCCCACTCGTCTTGAACTGTCTCCTAAAAAAACATGTATGAAAGAGAAATGCTTATGAGTCTTTATTGGAGCTTTTTTATGAGCATTATAAAAGGATCTTATGGAGGATAAAAGCTGACATATTTCTTTGAGGGTCTTTTCATATTGGGTCAGTGTGTAATCTCTGGTGGGAATATGGCTGAATAAGACCAAGTCATGGCCCTCTTTCATTATTATGCATCTAATTACTATGCGTCAGCTGTTAGCCATTCTGCACTGTGTCGTTGCCAGCCCCGGTTCACAAGGTCATCCTCATGCTACTTGTAAATGTCCTTGCTGAATAAAATTAGACTGTAATTCAAAAGCTGTGTGGTGCGTGTGTGTGTCTGTGTGAAGGCAAATAGTGCTAGATGCTATAAGCTAGTGGACTACTACAGCCTTTGGCAATAGTCCATATCTACGCTTGGTGTCTTAACCATCCATCATGATATCAAAATGGACACAAATTCAACCAAGACAAGGTCAAGGCTTAGGCTGAGAGGGAATCTGAGTAATCATGAGTCATATTTTAAATTATGCATAACCCTGCAAGGCCACTCTCTTATACATATATACATACACAGGCTCATTTTCATACCGTCTTTAAAGTAAATTAAAAATGTATCAGTTTCTGTTGCTTGAAAGAACAATACAGAGCATTTTTTGTCATGATTTTAACATTAAATGATTGTAATATTTTGTTACTTAACCTTACCTCAGAGCGCGACTATATTAGGAAATAATGTTTTTGCTTGGAAAGATGAATCTACAATATTAAAGTTATACTATGTAACGTTTCTGGTGAAGGGGCGATCACCTGCTTGTTGCTATGGAGATGCATTTTTAAAGCAATAAAAAAACCTATGCAAGACAACAAGTCAACAACATAGTCCACCTTTAAAATCTATTAAGAAAGGATTCTGTACTAAACAATAATTTGATACATACATAAAATACAAACATGCAAAATACATATAGATTATACAATTTATATGCAAATCATGTGTTATTTTACTGTGCTGCAACTGTTTTAATAAAAGGATTGTATTTGTCAGCATTTAAAAGTACTACTATTGATATTCTTTGTGGAAGTCCTAGAAATTAGACTCTAAGAATATGCAAATCTCCTGGCCTAATTATAAGAAAAAGCTCATTTGGTAAATCATTTTAACAAGACTCGAAGTAACTAGTGATGTTACACTTAGGCTCCTAACATCTTAACAAGTCTAATTTGCTCACTTTCCAAATGAAAAGGGTCTTGTGTAAACACCTTAATAAGCCTAGAAGGAATTGGCCATGTTTGCTGGATACGTAATGGCTCATTAATATGACTCATTTACTCTTACTCCAAATTATTTGCATCTCCTTTCGCCGACCGCCCGGAGGAAACTGCCCTTGTTCTGCTCCAAATTTAATTTATGTGAATATTTTGACTGTGTTAATCCCTGTACATCAGTCTGACTGTTTCACAAATGTGCAAGCTAGATAATCCACTCCAAGCCTCCAGAGAGTAAATACGTGCAAGTGTGAGCAAATGCAGAGGTGGATCCACTTCTAGTAAATCTGTCTAGTAGTGAAAAGTATTATGCAGACTTTTTTATTAATACGTTCTTTTACTTTTGATGTATTTTTACCACAACCCCTTTAAAATATTACAGTGACAAATAAAGGTACCTATTTTGAGATTCTGGGGAAAACTCTTGTACTTCAACTACTGCAAATACCACTGATTTGTTAATTACATGGGAGATTTGGAGACTAAACTACTGCTACGACTACTTTAATTACTTTTACTGCTACTACTGAGTAACTACTGCAGTTAATACTTAACATATTCGGCAAATAGTACATTCACTTTTACCACCACTATTGTTATTTGCTCACCTCCTACTGCTACTATTCCTTCTGTTTAAATGAGTACTGTAACCCACTTTACTTTAGGAGGTAAATACTTGCATAAACGTATCCAGTTACCATCCACTGCTATGCTAATGTTTACCATGCATGCCTGTTGTTATGCTATTTGTATTCAGACAGCCATGTGGTTTGCTTAAGCAGCTCCTTAGCAAACGCATTTAATGCCCTCCTCTGTGTTTTCTAATGAGTCCTGCTGACACTGTGAACTGTAGACACTCAGAGGAAGATAAGGGCCGCATAGGCACTCAGCCATACTCGCAAATAGCTGTTTACTCCTCTCTTACTATTCCTTTAGTTCCACTCTGTAAGTGTCTTTTTTTTCTCCGCACTTACTCCCTCCAAATGCCACCACTTTTATCCAGCTCTGACTACATTTTCTTGTCTCATCCTCTCACTTTCACACCGCTGCGAAAACGTTGTCTGTAAGAGCCATCTTTCGCTTGCTATTTCTTCAGTTCATCACCAGTTCACGCCGCGCTCGTCTGACAGGAATAAAGTTAGGAGTTATAATGCAAATTTGACAGTGACAGCAAAAGGTGGCAGACTCATTTTTTTCAACATCCCTCCTCAAAAACTTCAAGAAGCAATTTGTGCGGGCTTCAAAAGACTCATGCAGACGTTTTAGACAAGGCTTTATACTATTCTTACCTCAAAGGCATGCTGGGGCTTTAGCCTGTTAAAGTGATGTTACTTTGCTGACTCATATATCCCAGGAGTAGCCAAAAATATCCTTTCTTTTTAATAGCTTTTATTTATCAAAATTCTCCCACAGGTATGCTTTTTGCAACTGTCTTAAGCCCCTTCTACACGTAGTGCCCATTAAATTCCTCACACACAAGTCACAAGAGATTTCACTATCTTCACAAAGAAAAATGGGATAATATCGCGGGGGTGTTCATATCGGAGCCTAAAATGTTGGGAAGAGGCAATGATGATGACTTGTTTTTGACAGATATGAATAGGTTTATAAGGCATAGGTGGTCATGGGTTTGGATATAGTATACGCGGGCATACATAGATCAGGTATAGCATTTATGATCTCTGACAGGTGAAGGGAATGAGACAGACGATGTCATCAGCGTTGTGCCTGTTCATGGGTGGGATATGGTAGATGGCAAGTGATGCTTTTGTCTTCAAGTTCATGCGCTACAAGCAGGAAAAATGGGCGGTAGAAAACATTTTGACACAGGCAAAATTGGGCTAGATGACTTGGGCAGAGCATCTCCGAAACTGCAGCTCATATGATGTGTATTCAGTCTGACCAAAAGTGATTCAGAGAGGACGCAGTGGTGAAACAGCGACAGGTGATGCAGAGTCAAGGATAGTGCTATTTTATGGGAGATATGACAGAACGTTTGATTCAAATTGATTTAGCCAATATTAATTTCTTGTAAAGAATGCAGACCATGAATTATTCCAGTCTAACGCTCTTCCTCTTGCCTGACAAATCCAGAATGATATCTCTCCGTATCTTTGTACAAATTGATATCTATCTGGTCCCCACATCCTCCGTTGTGTCTCAAGCCCGGTCAAACGTTATTGTGCAATCAGATCTGTTTTTTTCAGTGACGCATGTGAAATGAAGGAACTCATTGGTCGCCTATGATTTACAAATAAAATCCAATTTATCTCACCCTAGATAAACAGTTTAGTGCTTCGTTCTGTGATGTTATTCAGCCCCCATGATAGTTAATTTTCTTTCATTATTTCCGATAGGGACAGACCATGCATGTTCCCAATGGCTAATCCACCTGTCAATCACGCCATTTGAAAACACGAAGAGTATTGAAGTGTGTACTCTCAATCACAGGCAACTCTTCCTTCAAACCGTCTCCTTTTACTGACAGAGGAGTGACTGTAACCTCTTGATTAAAATACCCAACTATATCATTGACAATTAGAAATGAATGAATCTCAATCTCGAGTAACATTTGATTAATTGCACAGCCCTATCGCTACCATTAGTTCTTCCAGAAAGGAGTTAGATTAGCCACTGTAACATCCTGTAGGTGTGACAGTATAATCACCAATTAACAGAAAATTTGTAACGTGTGTGGGCTGCAGATAATTGAGCTTTTTTCTCGTATAATTGAGACCAAGATTCAGAACTCGTGGAAATTAATTCCGTTGACCTGGTTCTCTCAATTTGCTTGGTAAGCCTGGTGCATGTGTGATTGATCTTTACGGAGAGGCTGTGACAGATAAACTGACTGTCTGTCTCATACTTGTCGTGTCAAGGCTGAAGTTTTGGAGTGTGTACAAAAGCTGTGTTGTCCTTGTCACGTGGAGTAGTTTCTCTGCGTCAAACAGGACCCCTGCTGAGCTCTGCACCCTCTGTCTCATTTCGGCTCCTCTCTCCAGACAAGATCACTAGCCATCCCTCCCCCCTGTCACTGCTCTGCTACACTTTAAATCTGACTCTGCTCATTCTGTTGCTGCTGTTTTGCATTGCTGTCTCTTAGGTGTTTCTTTACAGTGCAGTGGTCTGTCGTCTACAGTTGGGATAGCTGTCTGTGGAGTTTTCATCATATGTCATTCTCGATCGAGGCTTTGGTGTGTGCCCGCTCTCTTCTTACCTTACCTTCTTCTTACCTTTTTACCTTTTTAGACTTGAGTGTGTCTGTATTGTTCAACTTTTCAATGTGGTCAATAAGGATCTGTCAATCTCAAATCTACATCTCATTGTAAAGCCACTGTATTTTCACATTTATTTTCGATTACTTATACCTCACTGTAGCAAATAAAGAATCATAATATTATATCTAGTTGTAGCTATAGTTATGGAAGAGATAATAAATGTTGTTGGTTTTTTTTGTTAGGTTTTTGTTGTTGTAGCACTAAAAGTATTGCCTCCGGGATCCAAAACCACTTTGTTTTCAAATGGCTGTGATTGACAGATGGACGCATAAAGAAAAAATATCGCAGGGGGCTGAAAAACATTGTGGATTTCTGTGGAATCAATGAGCGAAACACTGAACTCTGGTAATCTGAGGTGAGATAAATTAGATTTTATGATAGGTAAATGATAGGTAACTAATGAGCTCCTTTGTTTCGCATGAGTCTTGGAAAAAAACCAAATCTAATTACACCATCACATTTGACCTGGTTTGAGATGCAACAGATGGTGTGGGGACCAGACTATTATCAGAGATGATATTCTGGATATGCCAGGTAACTAAAAGTGTGAGTTGTAGTAGGAATTGTTCAAATCTCTACATTACAGTAATATTATTTTATAGGTGCCATTTGTAACTGTCTCCACAGAGATTTTACAGCTTTGCCTGGAATGCTCTACAGTATGTCATATTTTTATTGCTCTTACCATGAGCAAGGCTGCCTTTCCACAGATCTGACCTATAACCTGATGCCTGATAGCCTGATGACATCACTTGTTTATCTCCATGGATACAGGTTTAATGCAGTGGAACGTTCCAGTTAAAGCAATAACTGAAATTATATATTGGTAAATGGTAAATGGTCACACTTTTATATAGCGCTTTTCCACTTTCAAGGCACTCAGAGCGCTTTACATCAAGGAACCACTAACCCATTCACACACACATTCATACTCCAGACACTGGGGGCAAGGTGGGTTAAATGTCTTGCCCAAAGACACAACGGCAGCTTTCATCTATGGGAGCTGGGACCGGCAGCGTTGAGTGGACAAACGCTCTACCACCTTAGCCTCTGTCGACTCTATATTGCACCTTTAATGTAACCAAATTTCACTCAAACCTGATTTTCACTGCTTCACCCACATTGCCTTTATTGATGCTCTCTGTGCACTCCCAAAAGCCATTGTTGAACCCATTATTACTCATCATAGCCAAAGATGACACCGCCCTACCCCCACGCTGCTATCCTATTACCAATAAAGCCTGTGTGCTCTGAGTACTTACAGTAGCATGCATCACTTCCGCTGGTGGCAGACTGCTCCAGAGGCAGCCAGTCTGCTCAGAGTTCACCTGATCCCTGTGAGAGCTCAGTGCAGCACAGCCCAGCTCTCATCCAGTTACAGCCATCACTCCACTCGGCCTTGGAGAGCCGCTGATGTATCTGCTGCTCGCTTATCTCATTCAAGTCAATTACCCAGTTATTTGTTACAAGATCTAGGTGAGTCAGCGCTGTGACTTCTGACATGTGCTCACTTAAAATACTTTGTGTGGGCTTTGGCTTGTGAAACGACCTTGGGAATGTGTTACTCTGAAAGTCTGCAGGGTAAGAAACATTTGGAAACAACTGATCGAGACAAAACACAAGTGTATGAAGCTGACATCAGAAAATTAAGCCTGAAGCTAACCACATGAGGCACTGTGGAATGCCCTTTTGTTTATTATTGAACTGGGATAATTTATTGTGTCTCGTTGTGTAAGCCCTATGGATTGACTAATGAACTAAAATGGGTGTGGTTTGCAAAATACACAGATAAATACAAGTAAACAGAGGCTTAATAAGAGAAAAGGCAGATTAAGGTATCCAGTAACTCCAAAAACCTGAATCCTAATAATCCTTATGTAAATAATTAGTCAACTGATGTCAGATTGGTTGACTAAGATTGCTTTCACACTTGCAACCTTTGGACTGGACTTTCGCACTTTTCCGTTTGATTTGGTCCCAAAGTCCAGGTGTGAATGCTTCCGCTGACCATGTTCTGGACCTCACAGCTGCTCCTTTGGTCCAGGAAAAAGTGACAGTCTTGGGGCTGGACAGAGGTCTGGCAAGTGCGGC
Source organism: Periophthalmus magnuspinnatus (assembly GCF_009829125.3). Taxonomy (NCBI): domain Eukaryota; kingdom Metazoa; phylum Chordata; class Actinopteri; order Gobiiformes; family Gobiidae; genus Periophthalmus; species Periophthalmus magnuspinnatus. The sequence goes on along the minus strand of NC_047141.1, from coordinate 22,664,743 downwards.
ATGAATGTGTATGAAATGTTAGGTAACTCTTTACACCTCCCTAAGGCTGCTTCTCATTGGTCTTTTTTCCTGTCGATCTGTATTTGAGCTAATCACTATCGAGCCCACGCCTCGTCTTGCTTCTGTTTACCTCTCAAAACAAAATTTAAAAAAGCTTTATGTGCATCTTCTCTCTGCTCCACATTCATGAGGCACGCTCCCGTTGTCATGACTACAGTAGAGGCAGCGCCAGGCAAGATTTGAGGGAGGTAGTGTGAAAGGAAAAGACAGGGGGATGAATGAAAATAATAGAACACTTTGTAAGTTCTAAGTCCAGATTGGCGCGGACTTTCAGATATGGAACAGCCCTACGACAACATTAACCGATTAATGGACTAAAGGACTATAGGCTTAGTTTAGACATGTTTAGACATTTTGTAGGCTGCATGTACAGGTACATATTTTCTGTGCTAAATCATTTCTAATCAATATATGTACAAATTATATGCACATATTGGCAGATGATTTGCTTCTGGGTCTGGGAATTCAATGGTTTGAGTTGTCCAGGCAGTGAAAAACATGCTTGCCACCCTGGGTATTCAATAATAACAGCAGTAGTTCTATACAAATATATATGCATCAGTATGAATGCTCTGGTTGCGTGTGCAGTGATTGTGGGCAGCTGAAGACTGCTTTTGTTTCCTTTGCCTTGGTTTGGTGTCAGCTTGTGCGTCCCATATGTGGACACTGACATGTTGCGTTCCCTGTACATCTGCGACTGCCGCCTATGTTTTTGCTCTGTGCACACAAACAATATGCTGTTGCTTCTGTGCGGATGCCCATATATGGTAGCATGTGTTGTCTGTTTTTATATTAAGATTTTTCACAATACCAAATAGGACATCTTTAATCATTGACATGGAATTTCCCTTCAGGAACCCAAGCCAGTTGAGCCATTGTCTTAAACTGCACAGCCATAAAACTCAATTTCCCATGTAGAAGAGAGAGAGGGGCCAGGGGAGAAGATGGGGGGTGGAATGGGGGTGTTTTGAAGTCCAAATGTTCTTATCTCATGCACTATTAAGTGAGGCAGTGGGGTGTGTGGGTAACGTGGTTTAGAGTCCGTCTGTTACAGCCTGAGGGCATGTAGCTTGGACCATGCACGCCCATACACAATCACAACACACTCCTGAGCTTGCATATGCATAAACACACTTGAAAGCAGCAACTCCCACAAGTACACACTGTAGACACACACCTCTGTCTCCTGTTTAGCCATTAACACACAGCGCTCTGCACAGCGCCCCGGGCTCCACGGCCAGGCAGCAGGTCAGGAGGGTCAGTCCTAACTCTCACTTCATTAATCACATCTGGGAAGGAAGAGAGACATTTTATATATGTTTTCTTACGCTTATAGCTTTTATTCAAGTCAGACTTAAAGGGGTATCGAGCTGATGATGTTGGTTCATTTAAGTCAGTGATATAAAAGGTCACATATAGACATGACAAAAAGTCAACAACATTGCTTTTATTTAAAGTGTTACGGTGAGCCAGTAAATGAGAATTTCTACTGGGCTGCTCCCCCTTTGAAACTGTTTTATTGCTGTTATACTTTATAGTCCATTCATACATTTATTGTTGTAGATTTCATCTTCCAAAACATATTACACAACAAAGGTTGATTTTTTAAAATTATTATTCATAGCAAATATTGTGCTTTGTTTTGAAAATAAATAAATAAAAACACATGATTCTCTCACAATCACACATTGCCATCTAGTATAAGTACTCTAATGTGCTGCTTGACCGTAGTCCTTCACTGGTGCCTTGTGAGTCCTGAAACACCTTGTGAAACTGAACATGGAGGAGCTGAGGGTGAGAGTGTAACTGCTCTCACGCTGACTCTGCTCTTTGTCAGAGCGTTTTCTCAGTGGAAAAGGGGCAGACCTCATGTGCCCTGTAGTCCAGAGGTTCTGTACACTTTTTCAGACACAGAAAATTGACCATGGACAACTGTGTTGAGACAATGGTTCTCTTTCACAAAGAAGCCATTGTTCTGACTATTCATTCCTGAGACACCTTCACACTTCACTGATATTTGACCAGGCTCAGTGCACCATGTTAATAATATTGTACCTGTTTGTGACACACACTGAAAGTGAGGTAATGTGGAACAGGAGTTAGTCAGCACTAAAGTACACAAAATCAGGATCTTATGTCACCAACAATTAAGGCCCAGAGGTGTCGGCTTCAAGGTGATTGATTTTGTGTGTAAACTGAGTGATGGTGACAGTGGGTGAGAGACATGCACAGTAAGCACTTGGGCAGGAGAGCGAGGAGGAGAGGGATGTGAGAGCATATGGGAGTGTTTCTGTGTGCTTACATTATATGGGATTTGTACATCAACAGTGTGTGAACCTACTATGATGTCAGTGCTGCATAAAAGTTAATGGGGACCAGGTTTTCTATAATCAGCATCTTATGAGTGTACAATTCCTTTTCAGCTACTCATCCCACGATCTCATTATGGTCTGTGGTGTCATCATCCTTCTGCAGATTTGTGTTGTATTGAATGTCTTAAAAGGGTATTATCGACCCCCTAGTGGCTACAAGTGAATCATGGAGAGGTGGAAAGTAACCGGATACTTATATTCAAGGACCTTCTGAGAACATATCAATATTTGAGTATATTTTGAAAAGAAAACTAAAATGTTATTTCTATAATAGTTGGTTATAAATGAATATTGTTACAATAATACAATTTCAAAGGCAATTTTGATACTACAGGAGCTTGGTACATAATATCAGTTTTGATATCACAATGATAATAAAAACATAGATAAGAGAAGACATTTTCAATATGAAATAATAGTGTTTTCTTAATCATTTTAAGAACTTGTATAAGGCTGTGTGAAAATATTCAAGACCATACTGAAACTCCTCAGGAAACCTCCTATATTGTCATGTGATTTATTTCAGTATTGATACTTGCTCACATGGTGTCTAGTTTTTATATATTTAAATGGTAAACCCATTCACACACACATTATTACACCAGTGTACACAGACATTGGGGGCAAGGGGGTTAAGTGTCTTGCCCAAGGACACAATGACAGTATTCATCTGTTGGAGCTGTAATCGCACCACCAACCTGTGGGTCAGTGGATCTGACCACTCAACCAATGTTTTTGTTGAGACCAGTAGGTATACACAGTGTTGTCTAGCATCTCCCATTAGAAATAGTAATAGTAGTAAAAACAGCAACTTGAATACATTTATTTCTTGCAGAGTAATGATATCTAAAACCAACAGAGTGATGTACAGATTGTGAGTACATCATCACGTACTGGTTTTATTTTTCAAACTGGACTAATTTTCAACTATTTAAAAACTTTAAGGCTAAACTTGGAGACTCTTTTTCCCGTCAGCTCACATAAAACTGGCCCAGTACACCCTGAAAACTCCAATCAGTTTCCTTGACTTTGTACCAGCACTATTGGTTATGTCTTGCTTTTGCTGAGTGCATGATGCCGGCTCTGACAGACTGTGTGTGAAGTGCTAAGTGAGCAGAAGACTGGGTGACAGCCTCGCAGTGTTGGCCAGCCGCATGTCGCTTTGGCACCAGAACTGTCCTTTTTGCACAGCCAGAGCTCCTGCCACTGATCAAATGTGTTGTGTGCACTCATGAGTTTGGAAAGGACTGAAAGTAGTGTCCAAACGCAGTGTGTCCCTCTGTTTCCAACCAGCAGCTCACTAAAGAGCTTTACTTACTGACTTTCTTCACGTTTTTTTTCACATTTCTTTTTTTTTTTTTTTTAATAACACCTTCATTTGTTTCCATTGTCCAAATCATATCTTGAATTATGTTTAATTTCATGCATTTTGGAGTAATTCTAGTGCTAGTGCTGCTTGTATGAGACCAGAGCATTCTTTATACAAATTTCACAAACTCCGCCCACTCCAGGAAGCACTGGCCAATCAGCAAGCAGCTATTGTGCATTTATCTTCAACTTATGTATTTTTCATATCTACATTTTTAATTATGTATAAAATTATCTTTCAAAATTGACAACCAGACTTAATGTGAAATGTTTTGTCACTGTTATGCAAGAGCTAAGCAAGAGTTTAAGGATTATATTGCCTTTTACTGTCACCTTTTCTCTATTTTTCTCCAAAAATGATGTGTAAGAAGTTTTAGAGTTTCTCACTTTCATCACTCTTTGTCTGACGTGACTGAAATTCCTCAAAAGTCCAACAAATTCTGAGCCGGTGCTATCTGCTCACACTCAGTCAGCAGTCGAGAGGGGGCGATGGGAAGTATGTCCAAAAGTTGAAAGACACAGTAGGGGTCTTTTCAACTTGAGAGATTAGAGTTTGGGATCAAGACAAATCTCCACTGATCTCTACAAGAGCAACGCTTCAGCGGCCACAGTTTAGGAAAAAACACCATTTCTAACCTTTGGAACCAGGACATGGGAATGGGCTGGCACTGACCCATCGAGATGCATTTTTATCTCCTTTTATGTGCACGTTTCTCATCAAGTGGAAAACAAAGAAAAAAGTTATCTCTCTAATTAAGGAAGTTTACTCTGTGAACATTGGCACAGTTAAGTCTAGTTTGTGGATATGCCCTTTGGGTTTAGGTACTTTAGCTCCTTCCCCTAAATGACTCCTCTAGTGAATCGATGTACCTGATTTCAAACTCTGACACAAGAACATGTTTCTTCTTGGTTTTAACTTTTAACCCCGCCCACTTTGTCCTTTTTTTGTCACTGTGGTATTGCACCATGACCCAGAAACGACTGTCTGGAAGAGTGTCATGCAGTTGTTTCCTTATAGTTCTCTGTTTGCTGTTTGCGTTTAGTCATTGTTGAAAATCCACCATGACCCATGATTCTCTGAAAAATTTGCATCAATGGCTGTTATTAGTTATTTACATAGCATTTTCTTGGGTAATAACAAATCATTAAAGTGAATAGATTGTATATAGCTCAGTTGGTAGTGTTTTTTCCGCTGATCCAAAGGTTGGCAGTTTGAATCCCGCTCTTTCACAGATAAATACAGTCATTGTGTCCTTGAGCAAGACAATTCACCCACCTCACCTCCAGAGTCTGTGTACACTGGTGTGTGAATGGGTGTGTGAATGGGTGAGTGGTTCCTTGATCTAAAGTGCTTTGTCTTGAAGGTGGAAAAGTGCTGTATAAATTTTTGCTTTTACAATGCAATACATGATGTAAGGACAAGAGTAAACAGCTCAAATGTGTGTACAATGTTTAGAGCGATTTACTTTCATTTACTCAACCGAAGAAACAGTGGCTGCTAATCTGCGCCTCTCTGACCTCCACTGATAACTCACACACTATCTTCACATTTACACAAGATGGATGAAGTGTCTTGCCCAAGGACACAGAAACAATATGCACCGGTCAGACAACCTCTCTACCATCTGGACCCACCGTAATGCGCATTTATGTGTATCAGGGTGCACCCGTCTAAGGCCTGTGGTTCGTCCAGGCCCCCAAACAGGAGAAATTGGTGCAACAAAAGCAGAATTGAGTCCACATTTTATTTTTGTGCCTCATTAATTACCCACCTTTCACCCACACCCTAATGTTGCTTTTTTGATACAACCCGACAAGCTTGACTCTGCAATTAATTAATTTTGCCGTTCCAGCCAAAATTCATAGTTAAGGGATGTCCCGAGGCTGCTTATATCATGGAAATTATTACCACAGTTTTCTAAATTCGAGTCAGCCTAATTAGAGGTTGATTTTGGTTGCAGAGCTTTGGCTGCACCACTGACTTTTTCCCTTTTTAAAAACCCACCAGAGGGACCGTACTGCTATCCCGGCAGATTTAAATGCGTAACATGTGTTGATTACATTTAGAGTCGCAAATGTTGTCTTGCTGTACATAAGTTGAATAAAACAGATAACCAAATTGACAATAAACATGGAGAAGAGCAAACAAACACATTATGTGCTGAAAGCTGCAGTATTCAGGGAAAAAGAACACTTGACGACTGTTCAATGTTTGCATATTCACTTCCTGGTTTTGACTTGAACTTTTTATGCCGCAATTGCTGTAATCTGGTACTGGCTATTAAAGCTGCATTACCATATTTTCAAACCACAGAAGAAGGAAGAAGTAAATCTTATACAAGTTGTTCTTGTTTCTCACAACCCCTTTGGTGCATTGCAAGTATTCACGTGGATTCATTTTTGGGCATGTGCACAGCTTTGGAATGGATTTTTCAGACTGTAAAGTGAAGCAGGGATTGACTGGCAAAATTGTGCTCTTTTTTCTGGGTTAGCGATCAAGAAAATACTTAATAATTAGATGCAGACAGTGCTCAGAGGTTTCATTTTTCTCTCAAACTTGATTTATTTCTTTATTCAATATTTTACCACGTAAGTCAATTGAGACTTCTCATTTGCAATAAAGTGCTGCCTTTACAGGTGTTTTTAATATATCTCTGTAATAGAATTGTAATAGATTGATATTAGTCTGGTCCTACGTCCTCCGTTGCCTCTCGAGCCAATCAGATCTATTTTTTTCAGTGTCACATGTGAAACGAAGGAGCTCATTGGTCACAAATGATTTACAAATAAAATCTAATTTCTCTCACCTCAGATTAACAGAATTTAATGCTTCTCTCATTGATTCTGCAGAAGTCTGTGATGTTTTTTGGCCCCTGTAGTTTTTGTCCCCCTTTTTTTCTCTGATACAGGCGGAGCACGTGTCTCCCTGATTGGCTAACCTTTCTGTCAATCACTGCCATTTAAAAACTGAGATTCAGCAGGGACGAGAATCTTCATAAAGTATTGATGAAGTGTGTATTCTGGATCCCAGGCGGCTCTATGGGAGGAAATCTAAATTGTACAAAAATGATATAAAGTGATAGCAAAAAACAAAGTTTAAATCTGTCAACTGGACAATTGGTCAGATAGTTAGTGCACCTGTAAAGGCAGCACTAACTTTAGTTAACCCCTCCCTTCATCTAACCAGAACTGAGGAAGCGGCTTGGATGAGCAGCGAAATGTCTTCACTCCTACAACGATTTGTCCAGTTGACAGATTTAAACTTCATCTTTTGCTTTGGATCAGACCTGGACGACTGCGGGATTACACAGACAATATAAACTGATGTATCCCACCTTTAACAGAAGAGTAGTAGCAATTGTGGAGGTGGTATAGTGCTGTTGATGTTTCATTATCTTTTCACCTGGTAATACTAAAGAAAACTGCCTTGAATACAACTCTCTTTGCTAATTAGATTTTTCACACCTATATGCCATATGCCTTCGGACTCTCATGCTTGATTTATAGTTAAAAGCTGTCACAACTGTCTCCTCTTGGCCTTCATTATCTTATCTATACCTTGAGATAAAGTTAAACAATGTTATCTGCATTGCTGAAAGCCAAACTTCTGCAGTTGTAATGATTAAGCTGGGAAAGTTTCAGTGGGGTGTGCTCCCAGTCCACAGCAGCTTGTATGAGGTGAATTTCACTGACTCAGAGGCACAGCTGAGCAGGGAAATCCCTCTCTTCACGGTCTAGTTGGGATGACTGATGCAAATATTCTGCCTCTGCACAGTCCAGACAGCGACACCATCAGCACACTGACCCACTTCCACAGAGGCAAGGGGGGGCGGCACACAGACAGCCCCAGATATTAAGACTTATAGCCACACAGGATTAAATATAGGGTCAGCACTAATGAAGATGCATTCTGTTGGTCTCACTTTGAAATGTTCTGACTTGATTGATATTAATATTCTTATAGACATTGGTGTGCATATGACTGAATCGTTACTTATTTCATATGTCCTTCCCCCGTCACCTCTGTTAGATCTGACTGAAGGGAATTTATATGTCCTGTCTTTCAATTAATGCAGAAAGATTTTCATGTGTCAAATTAGGAGAAAAAATGTGAGAGAATTCAATATTTTCCGCTCTGTTACAGGCTGTTGACCCGGGACTATTCTGACTGAATCTCTTGGTTAGAGGCATAGGCACAACCCCTAAAGATACCTTTTTCCCCTTAGTGGTCAAGTAATGGAGTTGCAACAGTAGTATTAGGAATAAGGAGTGATAGTTTAAGTAACATGTGTACTGATCAAACGAATATTAACGTTTTGTTTTTTTTAAACAACCTTATTTGACTCATACATGAATTTAAACATGCTATAATGAAATGGTGAACCACGTACCTTATTATCTCTATGGGTTGCATTAAGAGTGAGACCTGCAGTGGCTGGTTCAGAGATGTTATTATCTACGTTATAGTGCCCCTATACCTCAGCCTGGAATAATTGGTTTTAAATGGTTAAGCGGTGACTAATGCTGTCTGGGCCTGCCCTTATCCCCTTCTCCGGTGACCTATTAGTGTTGCCATGCAATGTAAATGATGTCATTACATTTCAGGCATACTAAAAGTCATGTGATCTGCATTTCTCCTCTATATTGCAGTGAATTTTTGTGTTCTTGTTTTTATTCCATGTGCGTAGTGTTGGCCTTCCAGCTCGTTAACCTTTCCTAATACGACCTGCATGTATTAGTAACACTCAGTGAGAAAGGTCAATCAATGTATGTATGTGTGTATGGCTGGGTGTAATTGTTTGTAAGGAGACGCTTATGCAACCTATAAAGGCCCTTGGAACTGCCGCTATATGAGCTTGTCAGTGGAGTGGCGAGTGTGAATTGAATTTGCCTCTTTATAATTAAGCCAGACTGATAGTTTGATGTGGCGTAGCACTTGGCTGTAGGGCGAACTCCTGCTAATGATGATGTGTAATCAAGTGATTACATGCCATGATGTGTGTCCCTGCTCTTTGTAGTACAGTCACTTTGAAAATGAAAATACCCCCACCGGAGGAATTCTCCCTAGCATGTTAAGTTCAGACTGTCAATGACCGATTAATTAGTCATCATGAAAAATACCAGGAAAAAGGCAAATGTGTGAGGCTTAGTTTCCGGATCGCTTTGAATTATGCTGAGTGGACTATAAGGCGCTAATGAATGTAAATGTACAGACATGACCCAAGTGACCAGGCTAAGGGCTGGGAATCGATAGGCTCATTGAGATGTTGCATGCTGAGTCTAGGGATGACCTTTTTAGTGTGCCACTGCTCGCAAATGTAATATAATACAAACATAGCAAAGACAAACTAATAACCTTTTTAAGATGGACCCAACTAATTATGAGAAAAGCCACAGACAGGAATGGGCTGTTCATCTTCACCATTAAAACTGAACTAGACTTATTTGTCAAAAGTGGGCAAAACAAGAGCCTAAAAATTCACTGCACGGACCCTTTATATTGTGAGTTTAAACTAGACCTGTTTTTCATATAAAGAAACTACTTTTGTTACTTAATTGCCAAGACGAAGCAAGGCAGGTTTATAGTGTGTGATTTTTAAAAATGTAATCAAAGAGGTCTATAGAACAAGGTAATTAAGTTCTTCTTGTAGCCCATTTCCAGAAACTTACTTGAACTAATGGAAGAACACATGTCTATTTTTACACCATACCTTTTGTACAAGTTGTTGAGTGTTAATAATAGCATTACGTAAGAGTCAGTTGTATTAACAGCGATAATTTAATAGCTGATGTGCTCATTGAAACTAGTGAACAACAGAAGCTGGAAGTATCATTTGTCTTTGCGTTTCACTACGTCTGAGTTTGACTAATCCACCGGAGCACAGCCTGAGCCTGGAGGCAGCAGAACCGCCCAGACACACATAAAAACTGCTGCTTTCACCGAGGTCAGAGCACACCCCTACCACCATCCGGTCCGGGCTCAGATCACTTACTCTGTCACAGCCGAGCGACATGCACACACAGTTCAGCTTTCATTTTAATTGCCGCCTCCAAAGACAAACTCAGCCCCATTTTTGGCTTTCAACCCGGGCATTAGGCAAACAGCCGACACAAGCCACTGCAGATGAACATTTTATATTTTCTTGCTGTGCGATTTCCAATCTGACTGCTGCCTGATAAGGGCCACATTGCTGCTCCTCATTCCCTCAGATCCGCGGCCTCCATCTTTCCTAATCAGATTTCCCTGCTTGGGTTATTTATCATGGCCAGCTTTGACTGTGAGTGATGCTTGGCTAATGGGTTTAGCATTCAAATCTGCCGGCTTGATGCGACACAATCCCAACAAGGCTTGTCATTCCCGCGGTGGTGGCGTCTCCAGCGCGCCGTAAATAAGAGGGAAATGACACTGTTGAAATATGTATTCATGACCAGGGCTGTTTTTACATTTTGTTAGATTTGTATTGATTTTAAAGGTGTTAAAATGACTCGCGGAAAGAGGAGAGCGAGATTAATGTTATGGCTTTAAATCAGGAGATGGGAAAATCTATCCATCTATACATTCTTCCTCCCCACGTACTTGTTTCATATGGAGACACAAAGTACGGGTATATGTCTTCTTATCTTATTGAAAATGTAGATTATAGAAGAGTAAACAAGTAAAAGCATAATCATGTGCAAACCAAATTAAAAAGATAAAAAGCATCTGAGATAAATTGCCCTTCAGATGGTACCAGTGGTGGAACGTAATGAAGTAAAAGTAGTAGCGTACTGTACTTAAGTAAAGATTTTAGGTATCTGTACTTTACTTAGTATTTTAAAGTGGATAATATGTTTCCTTATTGCTTGAGACCTGCTAAAAAGTCTGAGAGGTTCATTTTTAACACATTCATAATCTGAAGCATAAAAAATTTGCACAAACTAATACTCTTACTTTAAATTTTTCCAAGTTCATTTTTAAATAGGTATTTTAATACTTGTACTTAAGTAGATGTTTTCATGTGACACTTTTGCTTTTATTTTACTTTTACTTTTACTCCACCGCTGGATAGTACAAGACTTCCATGATTTTGGTGCTATATCAATAGTGAACATAAAGTGTCCAGAAAAAATCAATTTTAAATAAATAAATATAAACATCTAGGATCACAGTTAGGGCATTCATTACTATTGGAAAGTAGCGTTAGCAGTAGCAGCTATTTGCAGGTTGCATGTTTAATGTGTTTAATGTGTTTTTCTTTCAGATATACAAGCCAAAATAGTGTAACTCTCCAAATGGGACGATACACGTGAACAGAGCCAGTGAACAAGCCCTATGTCAAACAGAGGAGGCGGCTGAGACACTGTGGTGAGTATCTACAATGTGTTGAGACTGCAGCTCGGAGACAGTTATGGTTATGACCATAATTACCAGTCATAAACCCACAGCTGTGAACTCCTCCACCTTCTTCTCCTCTTACTGCTGCACCTGCACTCTGTTGGGTCATAACACATAACCCTTCTGTATCTGTATGATCTGCCACAGTGACACAAGTGACAAACAAACAGCGGATGCTTCTTCTTGTCTATTTATATTTTGTTCTGTCATATGAGGAATGCAGCAGATGTGGTAACCTTATCAGACCTATAGCTTAAAGATCTTCCTGTTATTGCTGGTGTCGGTGTTAAACGTTAGCCTACATGCAAACATACAAAGCAGGTGCAGAAACTTTCGGAAACTTTACTTAGTTTTACTTTGCTCCTCACAGGGGAGTCTCAGGTCCACAAAGTTACTTTAGTCTTTGGAGGACTTCTGATGACCACTACAGACTGGGAGCACACCATGAGAGCTGCAATTTCGGGGATACTCAGATCCAGTAGTCATCACAGTTTGGGCTTGAAAATCTGAAAACCTAGTCTGTTTTTCTTCTTTTTTCTTACCAGAGATGACAAATCAAAAAGTTGTATTTGTAAAAGTGTTGTTTAGCTTAAAAATAATATCTCTCAAGTACATATAAAAAGTAGTCAAATTATTTCTCAAGCAGGAGTCTCACATTTATTCAATTACATTTTTTTTGCTCTTAAAATATCTTTAAAAACAGGCATTGTTGCTGTAAACATGCTTGCGTATTCTCAGATCTGAACTGTAATGAGGCCGTCACCTGCTTGTTTCCATGGAGACAGATAAGTTTAATGCCACACGGTGTAACGAAGCATCTCCATTTTGTCACTTTTTACCATATCAAAATCTGAAGTTGCTCCCTAATATCTTATACCCACAAAGAGGTGTCATGATGAATAGATGATTGACTTCACATGTCAGTGGTCATAATGTTATGGCTGATTGGTGATAAAACACAACACTCCGGTTTTGATCAGAGACACAAAATGTAAATTAGCCGACAGCTGCTGGTCTTCATCTCTTCATTTTATCTTTGTTCAGTGAGAAGCAGATGCATTATTTTCTAATGTTTGATCTTAAATCGTAAATTAAGTTGCGAGCCAAGATAATGTGTCGACGTGCATGCCATGTCCTCGGTCTTGTCTCTTCACCACCTGCTCCATGTAAATAGACCCATATGCCCAAGCAGCACAAAGCTTTATGGTGCTCATGGGAAACATTTTGCACTGGCCCCTAGCACCTCACTGGTCATTAGTAGCCTGCTTACAAATGCTGACATCACTGCCACAGACGGAGAGACAGGTTGGACAAGGAAAACACATTTTGACATAGAAAATAGATCTGTCAGTTAATAGTTCTTCCAAAGCAGAACACTGGGCAAGTCTGGCTCTGTTGAGATATGAAGACATTATGTAGTTTTTCTTGTTGGGAATGACTTGTGTACTGCATGACCTCATTCAACTGCAAAGCGGAACAACTGACAAGGCACATCTAAATTTAGAAGTGATTAGAGCAAATGTGATAATGCGTGCCTGTTTTTTTGAAATTACACAAAATTGATTACAAAAAAAGGTGTTGCATAAGAATGAATTTCAGTAAGAATGAGAATGTTTGTTTTGTTAGCTGGAAATATTTGTTGTTTTGTTTACATTGGCACTTTTTCTATTTTGGAAAGTGACATAACCGGAACTACTAACCAGTTTTTCTAGTTTTTCATATAACTGAAGTCTCTGTGGCTTCTCTGGAACAAAACATGACTTCCTAGTGACGCTCCGAGACGGTCATCTTGCATAATATTTTGGCTTCAGATGAGCGCAGACATGTGAATTAGGAAAGTGCCCTGCAAATACGTTCCAAGACAAACAAAGTGACATAGAGTAGCATGGTGTGGTTAAAGGTATCCTAAGATCCATGGAGAGATTATCGCTTTTTGTTTAATGTTCCACAGTATGGCATTTTAGTATCTCCATGTGCACAAGCAGCTGTAGACACCAGGGCAAGTTGAAGGTTGGATCTGTGGAAAGATAATCCTGCTTATTTTAGCAATACATATTTTTCAAAGTGTTTTTGAGCAATAAACGTGTAATGCCGTAATGTGGAATCTTACAGGGAAAACAATAACATCTCCATGGAGTAGGTAGCAAAACTTCCACCAGAAAAAGTTACCTAGTGCCCAAAAGCAAACAAAAGTATGCGAGTTGTAAAAGTAAATGGGTATTGTATAATTTTAGAGTTATGCTAGTACAATTAGCCTTACAGATATAAAGTTCATTGGCCATAAGACTTATTTTTCTTCCCTGTAGTTATGTTTCCGCAACAGTACTTCCACTTTAAGGTTAAGTTAAGTTGGATCATTTAAAACAACACCTCGGGGATGCAAATCCAAACAGACATGTATTTATAGATCTGTCATAAATCATAACTGGAGCTTTGTTGGGCCAGTGGTTTCTATTGAGGCCCATATTTTTTAATTGGATTTGCTGGTCCCTTGCCGTCTCTTGGTAGAATGATGTGTGTGAGAAAAGAAGTTAGACACGTCAACAAAAGTGTGTGTTTGTTTGGTGAGCATCCGTGTGTGTGTGTGCGCGCGTCTGTATGTGTGTGTTTGAAAACGTGTGTAATTTTGTGACAGAAAGCCACAGATTATTGCACATGAAATGTTATTCATACAAGCAGCTCTAGCGTGACTATCCCCCTGCCACAGCACTCAACAGCCTGCTGGAGAAACACAACAGAACAAATCTCAGTGAAAAAAAAAAAAAACTGGGTAAATCTCACAAGGGAGATTCTGCCACTTTTTCTCTTCAATTTTGATTTAACTGCACCTCACAGGGAGATGCATGTTGGAGTGACCACTGGACATGTTTGCGTGTGTGCCTGTTTGTGTGGGTGTGGGTGTGGGTGTGTACGCAGTTCTAATCCCATGCAGCTTTTTTTCTTTTTTTTTTACAATTCAGCAAATAAGTTGACACAGTGTACAAGCCAGGTGTTATCTGGCATGGCACAGTCTAGTCAGTGCAAATGCAAGTGCAGCATACCACTCAGCCATATGATTAGAAATCTTAAATAACAGAATATGAATAATTGATTGTAAATAAAAACCTGCAGTCTGAAGCAGAAGTGAAAGCAATTAATAATTATTACTGAAACTGGTACACTGAAACTAGTCAATATCAAAAGTTAGTGAATTAATGTAGGCAAACCCAAGTGCACCTTTAATATCGTAACAGAAAAGACCAGTTAGCACGTTTCCCCTTTAAGCCCCAAAGATGATCAGAGTTGTATTTCTGATTTATTCATAATACTCAACTTTTCTTATGCTTATCCAAATAAGGATTGTGTTGTCGAGGGTGTTTTTTTCCACAGATGTATTCCCGCACTTGTTATTGAGAACGCCCCGAGTTTAACACTGTAGTCAGGTTAATGGACTGCAAATCTGATGAACATGTAGAGGAAGTCTCCCCTTTGAGAATCCTTTGATCATCGCTGCAGAGATCAAACGCAAATGCAGGTTATTCTATGTGCAGAGCCTTAACCTTAAAAGCCAGTGGTTTGTTATTTAGCATAGTCCCTCCTGTGCAGCTGAGGCAGTCTTCCCTTGTGCTAACACCAAGGTCATTCCCTAAAGACTCCCCTGCAGCACTTATCTCTCCACTTAATGACATAACCTCTGGGCTGATCCCTGGCCTGCCCACACAACAGACCTGCCACACCAGCGAGATAGCAGCAATGAAGATTATATCAAGTCAACTGTGAAAGAAAACAAGTTTACCATTAGAAAAGAGAGGACATTTAGACCAGTAATATGTCATTTAGAACTGTAACCCCGAAAAATGTCAACTAATGCTAAAAAGCACAACAAAACATCTTCTGAGTAGGTTTGGATGCAGGATTTTATCAATACGGTCAGAAATCCCGATGCATAGGATGCTTTGTGCTTTCAAAACCTAGATAAATAATCAGAAAACCATTAAAATATACAAAGCTGCAGTTTTCTATAAGGTTTCTATAACACTAGCACAAGCAATATATTTTATTTTATTTAGTTAGACCAGTAATTCTAACTGCCTATGATGATATTTTGCATTGTGAGTATTACTGGATTTAAGCTTGGATTATATCAGGCCTACATTAGGGGTACACCTGCAGCTCTAAAATGAGACTAAGCCATATTATAAATCAAAAATAAAGGTTAAACCACAAGAAGACAAAAACATTGATGTGTCTCTGAATAAAGCAAATATTCATATATACACAGTTAGTGAGTTAGTTAGTTAGTGGTTAAATTTCATTCTTTCATCTCACTTTTTTAAATATAGGATGGCATTTACATTTTACTCTTTACTCAATCTCCTGCTATCATTTTTCCATTGTGAGACAAAGGTTCTGTTATCTTAGCCTAACCATTCCAATTCATTTGTGTTTAGGACTGGCTCAATGAGTATGCTCTCTTATGCCCCCTTGTGGTTGCATTAATGGTAGACTACTTCTTGAACTGTTTTTTATGTATTGCAAGCTGCAGCTGTAATGTCACTTGTGCAGAAAAAAGTCTTATTCATTACAACTTTGTTTTTCTCATTTTGGTTGATTTCACTGCTCCCTTCATCATGTGCTCTGCTCCTGTCATACTGTCACCGTGCTCCTCTCATCCTGTCGACTACAATACCAATCTATTCCACTCTGGGCTGTTTCTCTGAGCGTATCTCCAGTGTGTTAAATCTTCTTTTCCTTTCTGCCTCTGTGATTCCTCTGCTCCATGTAATCTGTGTGATCTCGTGTCTGACTTTTTATAACTCCTAAATGTATGACTTCTCCTGGGCCGACTGTGTTTCCTGTGTAACATTACAAAAAGAGATGTATTCATTTTCACACGGCTCCGCCACACTTATCTTTAATGTCTTTCCAGATTGTTTTTTATGGCTTTTCCACTTTGCCAGATGTCGAGAGTGAAGAGGTGAGAAAAGCCAGTTTTCTTTGTACTTCCTCTACGTTTTACTGCAATCTAGCAGTATCGAGCTCAATTTTAGGGTAACTTTCACTCTTCCATATTCAGGCCTATTATTCTAAGATAGAGGTAAAATAACAGTGTTTTAAATATCATTTGGTGTAATATCGACAGACTTATTTTAAAGTGAAACTTTAGGACTGACTTCTACAAGTGAGATATCATGGTCGCTGTGGGTCATTTGCTCACAGAACACAAGAACAGAAGAAAGGAAGGAAGCATGTGGTGTAGTACATACATGCCATATATACATCAGGCCAAATGAGTAAGACTGCAATAGTGTTTTCTGTGTTATAAAAAGTATCAGTTGCTAAGCAACATTAGCAGTAACTTTGGTGGAGTTGGCGTGTTCATTTAAATGGATCCGGGGTCATGTGGTTATAAGTGCACTTTGTAACCTGCCTTATGAGGTTGCCTCTGCAGATATCCTGCTTTTTAAAGGTATGAATAGCAGTAATGCATCTTGAGGCGTTGTGCTAGTAGTTGTGCTCTAATACACAGCATTACACCACGTAGGGCCAGGCCATTGGAGTCTTATAATTCTTTGGATGACTGCTGAATGAATGTTTCAAATTCTGATCTCCCTCAGAAATGTGCAGCTGCCTGGGATTGCCGGGCACATGGAGGCGACACGTCTTTACAGTGTGAGAAGCAGCCATATTTCTGCCTAACACCACTGCCGCGCACTTGAAAAGGAAGATAGAGGAGACAGCTGAAAGAATGGCCTCTGTAGTCTCCCTTTGACGCTTATGATGCTTGCGACTTTTTAACCCCACCTCTGATTGGTCCTTCTCCCCATTTTTTTTTGGTTCAACTCGTTCTCCCATTTGCCGTCCGCTCCGTCTGTCACACTTCCTGCCTCCCCAGCCCTTCTTTCTCTGTCTCATTACCCCCCTCCGTACACACAAGTCGCACAATGCTTTTCTCTTCTTCTCTTTCACTGCCTCCGGTCATTTTCAGATGGTGATTGAACTCACTCCATAGCTCCTGTGTGTGTGTGTGTGTGTGTGTGTGTGTGTGTTTGAAATAGGAGAGTCCAAATCCAGTGCAGAGGACCAGGCTGGAGTGAGTGAGTTAGTGAGGGGGCGGGGTGAGTGGTCAGGGTGGTGGGCGACCAAAGAAAGTGGGGAATATATGATGGAAAATTGTACTGCGATATATTGCTTTGATGTTTATTCTGCCCTACTGACCTCCCATCCACCTGCCTCTCTCCCCTGATCCATCTGATTGAATTTATTCCTCCCTGAAACGCGCTAAAACCAACTAAATCAATTGGCCTTGCAGCATTCTTTATTTTAAAAATCAATTAGCCACGGTTGCAACAATTCCAAACTTGAATTTACAGCTTAAAATTCATGCTTTCGCCATCCCCATTCTGAATATATCAATTGTTGCCTCAGCTGTCCTGTATCACCCTCCTCTCCTCTCCTTATATTCCTTTTGTACCATGTAATTTGAGTAGTAGAAAAAAAAAAATCCCCCCAGCTAGTCTGACCCAGCGTTGAACCTTCTCTAGCTTTGACAGATCACTGCAACATGAGCCTTTCATTTCATCTGCAGAAAAAAGGGGGTCCTCCTCGCCGGCCCCCGCTCCTCCCGATTTTTTTTTTTTTTTTTTTAATGGATGGTAGTAAAAAAGCAGAGGATCAAGTCCGGTTGCCATTAGTGTCTTGACGTTAAGAGCGCATTGTGTGTTTGTCCACCTAGTCGCTATTGATGTATATGATGATTGGGTGTCTATATGGGGCCCCACAGCCTGAGATAAGGAGAAGCCTGCAGAGGAGATAACGCTGGTGGGTGAGAGGGGCTTTGTTTGGTCCAGACGTCCCGGGAAGTGTCACAGACCATTATAAAGATTCATTTAGTCTCAGTGTAAATACCTCTTACTGGGAATATATAGACTTGCGACCACACATATCACAATTCTTATTAACCGTAATGTAATGGCGCATGCTGTTCTATAGGGAAGCTCATTGTGTAGTTTTGATTTCTGCGTGCGTCAAACATACTTCCAGTCGATACGTCTTGCTGCTGAACTTTGACCTTTTGTCATTCATCCGGCTTAATAACAATAATACCTAAACATTATGGATACCTGCTCTGGAGACTAATAATATCGCACAGGCTATTTGAAAATGCGTTGTGCTTGATAAGAGGGTCTATGGCGTCAGTTGGCAATGGATTATGGTTTGACAAGTGTTGTTTAGCTTGTCTGATTTGTTAAATATATTAATGGTATTTACATATATTGTAATCTTGTGATGGTGGCTGGTGGCTGGTTCAGGGGCATTCAGTATTTTGCAACGTGAGAGGCCTTTCATGTGTGTGTATATAATGATTAATGGTGTTTACATCAAAGTATTGTGTATACAGAAGTAAACAAGGTATTTTGTGGTGTAGAAATCAAGAGGAAGTATGTAGACTTATTAGGTCAATAGAGAGCACGTTTTCATTCGCAATAACAGTCTGGAATCGCAAAAGACATGTAAGAGTTAAAGGGCCCGTGTTACACTACGCTTAACGTACAAACCCTGCATATTTAGGCTTGTGATGTCATGTGGTAATACAGGAAGTGCTCCAAACTACTGCTTCATGACATCACAAGACGGAACAGAGCGTTTTGAGCTTTGGAGATGTATACAGACTAATAATAAAGGGTTACGCAAACATGTGTGAATGAATCAAAACACAACTCCAGGTACGTTTTTTAACAACATTCTAACATGGTTTAAAGCTCACAAGAGTCCATTTTGTGTATGATGTGTAATGTAGGACCTTTAATACTTTTACAACTATCATCCAACACACTGACGTCATAACATGTTGCAGTAATCAGTCAAAAAGTTAAGAAAAAATATAGCTGTATAGAACTGCTTTTGTGCTGTTTTTATGAAAAAACAACAACGCTGCTGAAATCTTTCTTTCAAATTATTATTCTGTTTTTAATTTCGACTTGAGAAGCTTCAGTGTAAATATTTGGCCTATGAGACAGTGTTTGGAACGCAGTTATTTGTTTAATGGAAGTGCAAATAATCTCAAAATCCATCCAGCTCCCATTGTCTTTGCTTTGAAGCTGAATTACACGCTCTAATCATGTTCAAATTATCATTATTATCATTAAAAGGCCAAAAGTCAAGAATTTTCATTATTTCTGATGAAGACTCATTATAAATCTTTGTCAGGCCGCTATGAACATAACATTCCTTTTGTTGTGGACAAAATGAAAGGTTATGGTGATTGAGAGTGAAATTACAGGTTATAAAGGAAATTGAGTATTTCCTACATGGGGACATTTAAAAGATTGAGATTGTAATCAGGGCTGTTGTGGCTGACAGAGTCCAATTGGTTTCGGGGCTCCATTGTGTACACCTTAAATGAAAAAGTAAGGACTTGACATTGCAAAGGTTAAACTTATGGCAAGAATTAAAGGGATATGGGGGCGGGGCTTGGACGGTGATCTGTATGGGCAGGATGAAAGGGTTTGAAGGAGGATCTTGATGGAGAGATGAAAGGGGGTTAGTGGGAGGGGCTGCGGGGAGGACACAGAGCGGAGTGGCAGCATGACAAATCCAGGTCTGACGCTCTCCGGTACATCATTAGGGTGCACAGTGGGTAGCCATCGCTAACCCCTCAAATTCTCTTCACACATAAAGGCCCTGTGGAGGCATGGAAGTTTAACATATGGCCATTCATCCCAGCCACACTTGAATATATGCTGCTGCGCACGGTACAGCAGTGGTGGAAGAAGTACTCAGTTTTGTTAAGTGAAAGTACAGAAACTGGAGCAAAAAGCACTCAAGTAAAAGGATCACATGAAAAAAATCTGCTTAAACAAAAGGATTAAAGTACCCGTTTAAAAATATACTTGAAGAGTAAAAAGTAAAAGTATTTTGTGCAGAGTTTGGGATGGTTAAAGCTTCATATATAGTGGTTTTGATAAAGATTTGTTCAACAGAAAAAACTGAACTGGCCTTTCTTTTCTAGCTGTTTTTCTTCGTATATGTATTTTTGCTCATATTATGAAAACTTTAAAAATAAATTCCTCAGCCTTTTCAGCAGGTCTCAAACAATAATGAAAAATACTTTTACTTTTCAGTCCAGTTCAAAAATGTAGTTGAGTAGAATGTACAGATACATGCTCTCAAATGTAATGAAGTAAAAGTAAAAAAGTATCCACTTTAAAATTGACTAAAGTACAGATACCTAAAATTTATAGTTGAGCACTTTACTGCATTTTTCTGCATTTCTACTTTGTCATATTCTACAACTGCAGTACAGCACAAACAAATGGTGTTGTTTAGACTTCGGTGCTGCAAGATCAATTTTAGCTTTCTAACAGTTACCCTTAATAAAGCATGAACAAAGACTTAATCAATGAACCAATAGTTTATTCAGAATGATTTAGGCTTAGTAAGTACTTCATTAATACCCTAACTTCTATCTCGGCCTGTCACAATAATCACTATTAACTTATCGTATCGTATATGAAAGCTGGAACTATATATTTTGGGGCTTGATATTTATCGTGGGTAATTTTCCTTTGCAAAAGTGGGGAGATTTGGGGTATGTTGATTTGAGCTGTTGAGGGGTAAAGAAATCTGTTTTATGGCTAATTTTTGGTATATTCTGTTATTTATTTGTTGCAGCTCATGTCTCTTAAAATGGTTTACTTGGATTATCTTGCAATATTCAAATCTTAATTAGTGGCATAAAGTAGTTTCAATATTATCGTTTATCTCAGTATTTCTCTGTAGCGATATAATATGCTTCAGAATGTGTCTATGTCTAACCTTGACCCCATACTTACTAGGCACGAATCATTTTAAATAAACTCTTTATTCATTATGCTTTAAGTCTTAATTACCCCTCTTCCTGCTCTCCAGTTTCATACAGTCATGTCCATTATTACTTTGTGATGCAATAAATGATGAAAATGTTTTACATAATCATAGGAACAATGCCTGTTCTACTGCAGCTGTGCAAGTACACGTTTGTAGCGGAAGCAGTAGGAGTACTTGTTATATCAATAGCAGAAATGGTATCCCTGTTACGGTAACAGGTTTTGAAGTGTGATATATTGCTGAAGAAAATTTAACAAATGCATTGCTCTTTTTACTTCAAACTGCTGTAACTTTGCAGCAGTCAATATTCACACGAACTTTAACTATCAAAGAAATTCACTCTCAAAAACTAAAGTCCTTATGCTACACACTTTTGCGTTAGTAAGTTGGGTTGTCAGAAGTGTGGAAAATCAGGTACTAATCGATCCTAAAACTAGTATTGAAACTAGATACTTATTTGAGCAAGTATTGATACTAAAAAGTCACATTCACAGGACAAAAATGAACCTTTACCACATATAAAAGAAAGTACTATGATGTAATGTTTAAATGACATTCTATTGTCTAAATAAAGTGTGTTTTTAATTATCATTGTGGTATCAGAGTCAATATTGAGTATCGAGTGTATTCCTCAATATCGAAATTGAGTCTGAAACGTTAGTATCATGACAACACTATTAGTAAGTTGTTAGTTGTTAAATGTAAAGTGGATATAGTGTTCAGAAACAAGAAAAAGTCAGACAAACAACATACCAACAATGAGGTATCTCTGTGTGTGTTTACCCAAAGATCTGTAAAGGAAGAGTGGGTTCACCTCTTAAAACAATACATCTCCCGCTCTGACATACAAACACTGGGGAGGAGGATAAGGCTTGTGTAAACAGCTGTAAAAAATGGCCACTTGTATCAGATGCATTTGAGCGGTTCCTCCCTGTGTCATGGTGCACTGGCCTTAAGTCTTGTAAGTTTGAAAAGTTCATGACAGCTTGGCATTTGGGCTCCAAAGGGCCCTGGTCTCTGGCTACATTTGTGTACATTTGTGTGTTATGTGTGTATTTGTGCGGCCGATATGAGCTGAACCCGTAACCCCCAGTACTGCTAAATTTTGGCTCAGGAATCGCCTGGCTGTTGGCATGCGGCACAGGAAGCAGCCGTGTAAGTTGGAGAGGGCTGTGTTAGTTTGAAGAGGATTCTGTCTCCAAAAATTGAACGCCTTCCAAAAACGAGCTAATAGTGAGGCAACAATCAACGTCTCAAGTTTTGTTTGCAGAAACTGTGTAAAGAACGTCCAAAATGGGATCCGAGTGAAAATCGATGCGTCCGCGAGTGATGTAATCAGCGTTTGGTGACAGATATGTTTCCTTTTATTGATTTTTAAAGGAGTAAACAAAAATCAAACACATTTTTGGACGGCCAGCTGGTGTACTCTCGTGGTCAACTTGTCCAGCATAACCATAAGCTTTAGCTTT
Source organism: Periophthalmus magnuspinnatus (assembly GCF_009829125.3). Classification (NCBI taxonomy): domain Eukaryota; kingdom Metazoa; phylum Chordata; class Actinopteri; order Gobiiformes; family Gobiidae; genus Periophthalmus; species Periophthalmus magnuspinnatus. The sequence continues at coordinate 22,642,250 of NC_047141.1, read as the reverse complement.
GTGTTCAAATAAATGCTCGCTATCAACACGATTTTGTGCTCTTTACTTTTTAAATGTCTCTACCCAAGCTGACGTCAGCAAATTGATTGGTTTGGTGAAAGAAGTTTGGACACCCCTGCGTTTTTTACGAGTACGAGTATTTGTTATTTTTCCATTGTAGTATCAAAATCGGTGTTGGGTATTGAGCCTTTTCCTTAGTACTGAAAGTTTCCGTATCAGGACACACAAGGTAAATGTTAACTATTCCATTAAAAACAATAAGCTTCCCTGGGATTAATGTTTCAAATCTTACAAATATTTGATATAAAGAAAAACAAGCTTAAACTTTTTACAGAGGTCCCATAGCAGGAATGAGCTTCATATCCGTAATAACTTGTTCTCATTTAGTTAATCAGACAAATTGTAAATTTTTAATTGCAGTAAAAATTACAGTGGCTTGCAGCAAAGGTCACCTGGTATGGGAAATGAACGCTGCATATCCTATAAGACTTCATTCCAAAAATGCCCCTTTGATTAAGCAGGTAATCAATTATGTGTAATGTGGGCCTCTGTGAAGGTAATCTCCGCAGCTCCATTCACACTATAACTACTTTTATGAGCCTCGGGCCTGGTACTGTATAAGTCTTTCATCTATAAGGCTTTCAGCTGTGTGCTAGCTCTGCCAATAAGACATGCTGTTTAAGACTTGGCAGCTAGTCCACAGACCCAACACTAAATGGCTTGCAGCTGACTGTTTTATGCACAGTGGCTTTAAAACTTTTTTCTTTTTAAATGATTTTTGTTGCAGTCAGACCTTATTTTGCCGGGTAAGGTTACTGACCTCCAATCAGGGTCGCACGTCAGTCACGAAGCCACATGTCTGCAAGTCTATGGCGCCTACAGTAGATGGAAACAAATCTAACCACAATTTGGGTCAGGCTTTTACTGAGTAATGTGAAAAAGGTAAGAGTGAAACCGATTAACAATCACACATATAACAGTTTGTCCATATGTACTGTACTCTACAAACAGTTTATTAGATTGGTTACAATTAAATATATTGAACTATTTAAGTAGTTTGGATTTTTGATTACATATTTCTACTCCTCTGCTGTTCTTGAACTGCTTTCCATTGCTCCGCTAAATGTTCCCTTATCTTATTTATCTTAGATTTAAAACAGTTAATGAAGTTAATAAGTTAATAAGTCAATTTTAATCTTTTGTGAATACAGTGTACTTGGACAGGCTCTAACTTGTCCAAACTGTGCTCACAATGTCTCCCCACTGCAGAATAATCTATTAATGCTTGAATAAATCTATTACTACTATTTAACTATTCCGTACAACCAAACTTTTCAAAAAGCCGGTTTGCCGTCATAGTATTTCCCAGTTTTTCCCTCAACTTTTTCCGATAAGAAAGTCGAGGACATCAGATTATATAATTTATGCACGCTCTAGAAATATGGCTTTTACGTATTCTATTTTATAACACTTTAATCCTTACATCAAAAGTGGAAAGGTTCTCATAACGCTCTTTCAAAACATACCTTGAGTCTCTTAGAAGTACTATAAGCGTTATGAGATTCCCACCCAGCTCATAGACTTACAGCTACATATTCTGAGGATGTATATGAACAAGATAACCCCGGTATGTTTATATGAAAGTATCCCATGTAATGTATGGCTGGGAGTACTTTGTAGAAGTGATAAGTTAGTGAGTGCATGTGTGCGTGTGGGGAGTGACGAATGGGAGCGCACTGGAGCAGGGCGCGCTGCTGCTTTTTAATTATTTTCAGCTGAGCAACCTAAATGCATCTCCTTCCCTCCGCTCGCTCCCTCAACCCTGTAATCCCGAGTTAAACACAATTTCTCAGGCTGCTCTTGGGTGGCCCCTGTGTTGTATATGGGTGCGTGTTGTTTGGTGCAGCGGTTGGCCTGTCCGTGTGTCTGTGTGGGGGTTTGTGGCTACCTTGTGACATGTCAGAACCCAGATTGTTTGCATATCCCCATGAGCAGGGTGACTCAGGGATATTCGGTGTAATACGTTTGGACTGTTCTCACTGGTGCGTAGTTTTTTAGCTAAAAGAGGGCCAAGCTGACTCTGCAGATGGATTCAAACAAGCGTGACCGGTAAACAGAACATTTATCAAATTTAAAGAAAGGTTGATATCAAAGAAATGAAAACAAAGTACTCTGGGGTATGTTTTTCTCAGAGCTCTTAGGGAAGTAGTTAGTTTGACGTTGTATATTGCTATAGCTGATAACAATATGTGCTCTATGGAGGAAAAACATCCACATATTGTAATGATTAAAAGTACCCTGTGTAACTTGAAGTGCAGTGAAGTAACTGAATACTTGTAACGGTAGAGTTATTCTTTCATTTGGTGCTATTCGAAATACAGTTACTTTACGAAATCTAAAGGAATACATAGCAGTACTTCATGAAATTATGGCTTTGAACTGCACAATTTTAGTAGTATGTGCATGTTTTTACACTATAATATAATATAAATCAGTGTAAAAGTATTCAGAATACAGTACTCTCATTGGACCGTGTATCAGAATACGTTACGTTACAAAGTACATTCTGTAACTAAATATATTTTCAAAGTACTCTTCCCATCACTGATAACGCCAAGGATCAGTGGACTTCTTGTCTCCATGGGGATGTTATTTCTTTTCCTGGAATGTTCCACACTATGGCGTAAAACATAATTATCTTACAGCTATTCAATTACAGGTATGTTTTATTGCTACGAAATATCACGGAGCATAAATTCTTAATGTGGGCGAGGTCACTTCTCCACAGTTCTTACTTGTAACTTGGTCTGGTGGCATTACTTTTTGTCTAGCGATATAAATACCATAATAGGGGCAAAGCAAAGTATGACATTTCACTGGAGACAAGCAGGCGACAAACCCTCCACCAGAAACATTACATAGTGCAGCTTTAGCCAGTTACTGTGGCGACAACAATGTGAAAAGAGCCTGATTCATTTTTAAATATATAATGTGAAAGTTGTGGTGGTTTTATTTATTATTATTATTTTTTTTTTCAAATTGAGTGTAGTACCATTTTAAACCACTGGGGGTAAATGCTGCAATCAGTACTTAATGAGTCTTTTAGCATGTTCTTATTCATTTTATTAGTATACAAAACCAGATTAAGACAAGTCATAGTTTTCATACAAAGTTTTCAGACAGCAGGCAAAAAATCTTGTGGTATACTTCCACACAAAGGCCTCCCTGGTGGATATAAACATAACTATTCCTGCTGAAAGCTTCACGGCCATGTACTTACAGTTGTAATACTGTATTGATGATTTTTATGGACGCACTGTATTCTCAGTAAGAAATGTAACCAGCGGTACGACAGAAAGGTCAAAGGTCAGCCTTATCTACAGAATAAATTAACCGCCAGCGACATAGACATATAACACCCCACTGCTCTTTCCTGGTTGTCGGCCAAATAAATAAATTGATTTCTATTCTGATATTGCTATGTTGGCTTGCTTTCAACATAAGTAATATTTATGCTAGGACTATTAAAACACACCATGCTCCATCGTTAGGAGGGTTATCAGATAAAAAATACAAATGAATTACGTGATTTTTAATAGTCCTGAAAAATGCTATGACTAACGTGTATTATTATGATTGTATTATTACAGAATACATGAAGGGTTGTAGTAATAAACTGTAGACTTTCCAAAAATAATTCTAAAGATCATAATCGTAAAATCCACCTAAGCTAATATATACGTACCAAAAATCCAAAAAGGAAAACCGTTTTTAGAGCCTTTTCAGTTAAACTCCGCCGTACAACCGTAGACCTGCAGTTTCAAGTCTAAACTGTCAACTTTAAATAAACCCACGCATATCCTGAGTGAAAATCCTTTCCACTTTTATGTCTGCTGGCTAAACGACATAAACCACTGGTCAGCTTGTAAAAGTTAAGACTGCCAAATACTGTCACATTTCAACAGTTAGTTTATAATAGTTGCATTTGTACTGGTTATGATACACACTGGCCTTACTTATATTACTCCTTATTAAGTCTTAAGTCAACACAGTGTAAAGTATTGGGTCCAGTCTTAATTAAGTGTGGAAATAACACATATATGGACGGCTACAGAAGTTGCTGAGTCCACTCTTTCGCAGAAGGACATATAGAGAAGGCCTATATGATGTGGGTGGCCTTAGTTGGACCGGAGGGGAGTGAGAGCAGGGTCTGTGAAGAGAGAAAGTCAGGCCAATCCTCTCAGTGTAACAGCAACAGTCCAGTGTTATTGATGCCATCTATTTTAAGGTGAGGGGCTTTGAGCGGCCGCGGTCTGTTTATGCTCCGGCTCTGCGCTCTGCATGACTGGTGTGGCTAAACTTCGGCTAAAGTTAATGATTTAGAAGAGGTGCTGGCAGGCCAAATTGTCACCCACTGAAAGGGCCCATTGAGACCAGTGCATGAAGTTCACATATTTCAACACAGTGAGAATAAACCGAGGTCCACCGAGTCTAACAAAAATGTCAGAGCGGTAATTAGCGTCCAGCCCTGGTTCTATTGAAAATACTGTCAAATGTGGCTCCTTTTGAACAGAGAGGGGGGGGGGGACAAGTTAACTTTACTCAAATGATTTACTAATACGTTAAAAAATACTTGTTAAAATACACAGAGATTAAAGTTGTGGTTTAATTGATTAGTGTTTGAGTACTGGATTGTTATGGATTTGAGGCTGGAGGAAAAATGGCTGTTTTCACCTACTCTGTTCCCGCCCACAGCCCTGTATTAACTGCAATTTTTAAAAATCAATTCAGAATCTGGGAAAAATTTAAAAAAAAAAAAAAAAAAAAAAAAAAAAAAGAAAAAAATCCAATAAAAATAATAAAACACAGCAAATGATATCCGCTACCAGCAGCAGAGAATCAGTGGTAGAAGAAGTACTCCAAGTTCTGTTATTCAAGTAAAAGTACAGATACCGATGCAAAAAATACTCAAGTAAAAAATCAAAAAGTACAAGTATTAGTTTAAAAGTTACAAGTATTCGTTTAAAAATGTACTTAAAGAATAAAAAGTAAAATTTTGAGGTATTTAAAAGGCTTCGAATGTATTGATTTTGGTAAAGATTTGTGCTGAATTTTTAGCTGTTTTTATTTGTGTATTTTTGTTTGCTCAAAAATAGCCTCAGCTTTTTCAGCAGGTATCAAACTGTAATAGAAAATATTTTTACTTTTCAGTCTTCAAAAATGTATTGGAGGAGAAAGCACAGATACCTGCTCTCAAATGTAGCGAAGTAAAATTGAAAATAAAGTATCCACTGATCTACACATGTCATAGTTTATTGCTATACACTACTAATAAAACATGTCTCCTTTAAGAGCATCAGATCACTTGATACTTAAATATACATATACTTTTATAGTCAGTTTTTACACCTGCCAATAGAGTCAAATGTCTTCCCAGTTATTTCTTCCTTCACTATAAAGCGTTCCTCAGGTGTCCAAGTTAACTGCGTGGGCCTTTTTAAATCACTTAACTGATGTATTCGATGATTCTACTTCTAAGGGCTTTTTGTGCGCCGACCTCTTTTGCCAATCGTGCATATTAAAATCACAAGATGAAAAATCCCCTGCAGATGAAAGAGTGGGGAGCGGTCCAGTGTAATATGACAGCTACATTCACGGCATTGGAAGGACTAAGCTGACTGTTGTGAGGGCCTAATGAAAGGTTTCTTTGAGAGGCCGTGTCAGCAGGTGAGTGGAGGTGAAATATGCACCCCCCCCCCCCTCCCCTCCTCTCTCCTTCTCTCCCTCTTTCTCTCTCTTTCTCCCTCTCTCTCTCTCCACACCTGTCTCTGTCTCCTGCGCTCTGTCAGTCCTTGCCGTTTAGTCTCAATAGAATGCCTGTCCACTACTGAGTTATTATATACACCTATGAAAACATATTGGATGTAATAAATTCACTTTTTATGAAGACGTACTTAAGAGTTATAAGTGCTCGTGAGGTCTGCGTGTGAGTGCTGTAAGAGAAGTTGCACAAGTACCTCACTACTTGCATTAGTAGAAAAAGTTTTCCCTGGTATTGGTATTTGCATATGAACAGAGCTATAGTGCCCCCCATGTTGATCCCTGGAAGCACATTTTTATAGCAATTTACACTTTGTGATGTGGATCTTTCAATGGTGTCAAGAAATCTTTATGTAAATGGTGGGTTATTAGCATAGTGTGAGTTCAAATCTAATAAAAGATCAGGGTTACATTGATGTTATGTTGATGTTTTTATTTTAACCTTTTAGAAAAACGAAGGCTGTGTCTGAATGTCCACACTATTCCCTCATTAGGGCACGATTTAGGGGTCATACCATTTTTAGTGGGGTCCAAATGACCAGTTGGTGAAAAAGTAGTGCACTCAAAGTTTTTCACAATGCATCTTGAAAAGTAGTGGGCATCAGTGGACCGGTCTATATAGACCATAATGCATTGCGAGAGTCGGAAAACAACAGCGTGGCAACAGGTCGTTAACTGGACACAACACGACTGAATGAAAGTAGATAGAAGCGCTGGTTTATCCCTGATTATGAATAAAACACTCTTAAATAAACTGTTATGGTGTAAAGTTGTTAGCAATAGTGGCTTACATTAACTCCTGCTGTTAAAAGAGAGATATTTTCCACATCTCAGATAAAAATATGAATAATCCAGTCCGTTTACGTGAGATCCATCTTGACAAAAATTTCTGTGATTATTAATAGTTCATAAATATTTGCGTGCCAGTCGAATCTGATCATTATTTATTACAGAAATCAAGTTTTATCAGAGTTTAGCTGATGTTTTCACCCGGACGCCAGAGTCTCATGACCTGAATGTAGTGAGCTGCTCTGTGAATGAGGCACTATAGAGTCTGCTAAAGAGTGCAGGGCTGTGTAGTGAATGACTAGGGTGGGGACAAGGGTGGACATTTGGACACATTTCAAAATTTATATGTAAAATATTTTAAAATTGATGACAACATTTAGTTTTATCCTGCAAATTAGTCACACTTACTGTCTCAACTTCTAAAAATCTTCCTTAGATTATAAAAATGCTTTACGTTTCTGACCTGACATTTAATCGTTACATTTATCCAATTCTAAAAGAGCCTTCCCATTTCCCAATAGATATTCTAATTTATGTAACTACCCGCCAGCTAATTAAATAGGCCTAGCTAATTAACCAATAGATAGTGAATGGCTAGGTACTGAAATTAACTTAGATAATAAGCAATTAATCTTTAAAGATCTCTCAATAATTGCTGACTTGCTACCAGTTAGCCAGCATGATATCAACCCATGCAGCAATATCTGCAATCTGTTTTGATAGCTGCTTTAGTGTCCGCGCTATCTCTCCAACTCAATCGGTACATGTGTCTTAGCAGTGTGCAAATAGAGAGAGTGATTCTGCCACTGCGACCAGCTACCTTTGATGGCCCCTCTTGATTTATGGCAACATTAAAGGGCAGTTGCCAGCGTTTGCATTTTTATTTTATGTTTCCTCTTCCTTGCATGAAGAGATGCGCTGACTTATGAATGCGACGGATTGGGCATGTGTGTAGGATGGGGATGACAGTGAGGCTGCAGTCTGTGCTGTGAGCATTTCAATGATTACATTTTCCAGCCTCATAATATTTCACCAGTGTGCTTCCCAGGCTTTTAGAGGAACAAATGGTGAGACGTGCTGTTGCTTTGTGAAAAAATGCTTACCGCAGCAAAACACGGCTGAAAGCTGACCCATGACGTAATGCAGGTTTGGTTTTGTCAACTGTAAATAAAGGCATTGTTCCGTGGATTTAGATTTTATGGAATGCTGAGTGTTTTTAGTAGCTCTTCACACTTGACTCTTTTCTTTTGGCTTTTTGTTGTGTTGATAATCCTCTCTGTGGACACTTGACACACTAATGACGAGTTTAGGTCATTTGTGTTGTAGTGCCTGAGGTACTGGTGCAAAGTGGTATCTTGCCCAAGGACACAATGACAGAATGAGACTAGGGAGCAGTGATGGTGCCAGGCAACTATGTGCTTTGTTAACACAATACACAATCTCTGGAAGTGTTCTGTATACATTTCCTATTTTGACTTTTAAACTGGCAGTAATTGTCAAAGATCAATATTTTTCAAAGATAGTTTTTGTATTTTTCCCATGAAGGCGTTCTTTATAAAGTCGCATGTTGACGTTTCATATTACCAAAATGCGTTAACCCCTTAGGTGCCAGTTTTTGCATCATGTCCATCTTGTCCAAGGACACAATGACAGTATGAGATTAGGGGGCAGTGATGGTACCAACCACCTCTGGATTAGTGTGTGACAATCCACTGCTCCCGACCTTCATATCTGCTGATTCTTTATGAAGGTCTTTATATATTCTTGTGTGTTTTGCTTTGACACACCCACATAAATAATTGCACCTTTCCACTGTTCTATATGTTGCGGACATGCACCTGTTCATTATTGTCTGTTTATTTCCTACATCTTGTTGTTGACAAGAGAAGAACGTGACAACTCCTTGTATAAGGCTCCTGGTACGTGTGAGACAATATGCTGTTCTAATATGCTAATTCTACATTAAGAATTCAGTGAAAATGAGTGTGTGAGATAATCGCACCATTAAAAGTTAGCATTAGCAATGTAGTATGCAAATCAGGCCAGATGGGAGCGTTCTGCTGGTGTAAATTATCTCACTGCACTTCTTTATCATTAAACCTGAAATTATTTTTATCTGTGTGCCAACCACTATCTCTGCTCAGCCAAAATCACTCTAGTTTTTACACCACTGTTCTGAGATATGCACTAGCTCCCTGGCTCCATAATCCAGGGCAAACTTCTAAAATTCTTAACCCAGCAGCAAGCTTTGTTTCGGGCTTGAGTCCAGCTCTGCTCTTGGGAGGTCCTACAGCTCCTCTAAGCCCCTCTAGTCATTTTTTGGCATGAAGTATATTTTTATTTTCAATCATGTCATCCCAATCCTCGGGACAATTAGAGGTCACCTCAGAGCCGTTTATAGAAAGTGCAGAGCAACCCGAATGTTGTTACAAAAGTTGTAGCAGTCCCTTGAGTGGATGAACGAGCTTTCAACAGTAGTTACAAAATTGCACAGAAAGACAAATTGGCTGCTTATCTTTTAATAACTTTACTTACACAATACAATTCATTTTGTGTCCAGTGAGTTGTAGTCATTTTTGTTTGGACGTTGATTAAATTGAAATATATTTGGCTATAATTGAGTCTGGACATTTTTAAGTAGCCACCATAACAGAAGTTTGCTAAACAGTATTATATCTGTCTTATGTCATAGTCATATAAGATCTGCTTACATTTAGGGCATGCAATGTTTATATTGAACAGATTTTAAACAATATAATTATGATCAATATGCCAGAATCAGGACAGTTTCCAAGTTTTTTCTTATTTGTCACTTAGTAAGAATGTTGTAGCAGTGTGCCAGTTTAGCTCTTTCAATAGAGCTACAGTGCCTTGGTGATGGTCTTAGCGATTTGAATACCTGTTTGCTGGTTTTTAGTGTATGACATGTTTCTTTCACTGTTGCTCAGAGGCCTCATTTCTATGCTAAATCACAAAAGCTACAAAAAACATATTTGTAAGTATCATTAATTATGAATGTTTGAAAGGCGAGCAGTTGATAGTAAGCTTCTATTCAGACTGAAATTGATGGGGTCTATTTCTCATTGTTGTGTGTGTCCCGTGGTGAACCTAACAGCCTGCCAAACTTCTCATAATAAATCCGTGATTAGAGCCCACACTGCCATATTCAGTTAAAAACATGTCATTGTTCCCCCCAAAGTCATTTCTGCACCCTGTTATCAACATGGCTTTAAACAGTTAAATCACTATGCACCCAGCTCTCCCCTGACCATGTGTCCCTCTCTCTCCCCCTATCAGCTATTATCTTGTCAGCATGAGGTCATTGTCCAAACCCAACAATGTCATTTCCTTCATAAACAAGTCCGGCTTCCTCTTTCTCTACTGCATATCAGCTACTTATGCTCCAGAGAGATTGTTTTACACCAGCCATCCTCTTTCACAGACAATCTTTGCCTTCTGTTTTCTCTCTGTCCACATTTTGCTCATTTACAAAGACATGAAAAGGGCTGTGAACTCACAAAGGACTAATCTTACATTTTTCAACCTTACATTGTTCAGCTTTTGGACCCAAAGGGCAATTTAGAGAAACCATCTCAAGTTTCTGCCAAAAACTGCATAGTATTGTAATGTCAAAGCAATTGTGAAGGTAGACTTGAGACTAATGTTAAACAAACCTTAGGCAAGACATTTCACCCACTTTTAACATATTGTTGCCCTCTGTGCTCCGAGCTTTTGTAAAACAGAAAACGTTGAGGGAAGAAATGGTTTTGGGAGATTTTATGGACTTGAGGCCTGCCTGTAACAACATAGGGTTGGGCTGTTTGGATTCAGCCAAGGTAATCACAATCTAGATGAGTTTTAAAGCTGTAGGTTGCTGCCGGGGGAAAGTAGAAAAAATATATATAGAGAGAGAGAGAGAGAGAGAAAGGGGCCCTGTTTTGCTTTGCCAGATTTTCCCCTTTAGTTTCTCAGGGAAGGTTTGATACGGGTTAGGAGGAGTTTTAATGGCTCTGCAGCACATGTGTTATCAGCTGAGTGTGGATATGGGAAAGCCCCGCAGGCCCAGTGACATCATGGTACTGTGTTAAACTAGATACACTTTAAACCAGATGGGTGTTACTGGAAAAACAATCACACATGGAGACCCTCCCTTTAAAATTTAATTATTTTACCACGATAAAATAGCAGAAATGCAAGTTCAGTATTTAGTTGTTGTTTTGTGCAACTCGTGTCAAATTGAAGTAGAAGTAACATGAGTTTGTATTTACTACTGTGTATGAGCAATCCGCTGAGGCTCAAATCTGTAGCATTGCAACACAGGGGCAAGAATATTAACTTTGGTCTCTATGGGTTACCAAATAAAGTTTTTGTCAATATTGCTCCATGAAATATTACAGTTAAAGTTAAGGTTAAGGTTAAGGTTAAGGTACACTTTATTGTCTCCTAGGGAAATCTGGCCTCTGCATTTGACCCATTCTTTCCTTGAATTGATAAGAGGGCAACTTGTCAGAACCAGGTCCTTCTCCAGATCTCGAGAGTCCATGTTTTTGTGTTGTTTAATGTAATGCTCTGTATTAAGCTTTCAGTGTTAAGTTAATACGTTTAAATGTAACAAAACATCACTCATGCTTGTAGTTTTTAATCACAGAAAACCCTCTTGCCCCGCCACATGGACATATGAGTAAACCATATTTAAATTTTATGATTCCTGTGTCACTATTATACATGTTTTATGCACTGACCTTGATCACATGCCATCTGACTAACTCATGACGCAACACGACTCTGGTCACTGTGGTCTTTAGTGAAGCAACGCTTATAGACCAGAGGTTTCATTTAGAGAATGGAGGGAAACGTTGCATCATGTTGTCATCATGCACTGCTTACACCAGGATGTTAGGATTGTGTGGTTAATGGGCAATCATGATTATACAGGGGACGATATAATCATGAGAACTAAAAGAAATTTTTTTAAAATGCTGAGTTTTAGAAGCAGGAATAACTTGATTAATTTCAGTACCATCTGTAACTTTAAAAAGTGAACAAAAAATAGTGAGTTGCGTACTATTTATGATCTAGTAGATGGTGTGAATTAAAGGGCCCATATTATAGCATTTAAATCTATGCTGTAATGTTGTTTCCTCAATAAAACATACCTGGAGTTGTGTTTTGTTTCATTCACACATGTTCTTCTCCCAAATGAAAACACTCTGTTCCACCTTGTGATGTCATTTGATTAAACAGGAAGTCCTCCACTGGATTTTCAAACTCCATACACCTTCACTAGAATTATTTGGGTAATTTCAGCCCTGGAATCTACTAAACAAAATGCAGCTGTTAACTTGAAAACTACCACTTCATGACATCACAAGGTGGAACAGAGTATTTTGAGCTTTGGAGATATCGACAAAGGGTTTCTCAAAGATGCAAGAATGACACAAAACACAACTCCAGGTATGTTTTTGAGGAGGTACAGGACAACAAAGAGTTAATTTTGCATAACATGGGACCTTTAAGCATTTCATTTTTTTGGTCGTGATGCTAATAATTGTGGTATATTTTAATTTATATATTGTTTTATTGATTTATATTGTGATGTTTCTTCACACAGTAATTAAAAGATTAAAATGATATTGCTATTGCTGATTGCTATTTGATTGATATTATTTTGACATCCCAAATCACAACCACAATTATCATACAGGATACGTCCTCACTGCATATAATATTACATTTTTTTTAATGATTTTTTTGTCCCTAGACTAGAAAACCTGGAGTTTGATTAGTGATCTTGGCAAGAGATAACAGTAGAATTTTCTGTTATGTAGACATTAGACAGAAGTTAATTTTACCTTTAATCCTGATCCACATACCTTATCCAACTTTTTCAACTTCTTCAACAGAAATCCAGTATCTTATTATTTGCCAAGAATAATACAGAGAGAGTTATCAATATGACTTCTATCTTCAAATGCAACACAGTTTGATGTTTGACCTTGCACATGCCAATAAGCCACTTGTTATGTTTCTTGCTTCATTCCCATGTATTACGCAGTGACCTTGAGCACACTCTGCTCTGACTCATGACTTAGCCCGGTCGACCACCTCTCATAGAGCTGAGTGCATTGGTTTCATTTAGACAATGGAGGGAAACAGTGTATCACGTTGCCCTCTTACACTCATGATTTTTCTGTGGCAGTTGTTCATATAAAAACCATATTGCGTTTTCATTTGGCAAAGTCTTAAAGGAGGCGTATTGTGCAGAATCAGATTTGCTCTTAACTGTGTCATAAAAGTTTTCCTCATTATTGGCTCACGGTTTTATTTCAATCTGTAATGTCTGTTTCCTATATTGTCCAGCATTCATGGTGTTATATTAAAAAATCACACTCAAATGTAGAAATGTATGTGTAGCCATATTAAAAAAAACGACAAAAAAAAACTACAACACTGTGCAGCTTTTTACAGCGAAATGCCTCTATGAACTGGAGAAAATCAGTTCTGCAGTTTTGAGTCAATGGACCTTGTTGTTTTAGATCAATTTTGTGGTTTACAATTAACAAAATATAAAAACACTGCCCAAAATAAATCCTAATTATTTCTTGTTTATGCTTAATAAATGACGCCTTTCCCCCTGATCTTTTATACACTATTTGGAGTGTTCTCTTTAATAGCTCTTCTCCTGGACGGTGGAGACCCTGTTTTTATTGCTGTTCTGGGCAATATTTGGGTGATTAAAATGTTGGCCAAGAGCGCAATTTATTTATTACCAGTCTTCTTGGATGAAAAAAAAATCTCTATCTTCAAAAGCAACAAAGAACATTCCTCATACTTTGATGTTTTCAATCACTGATAACCCCCCTTAGCCTCTTATACTAGCGCATGCCAGTGTTTGAATTTTATGTATCTTGTATCTCCCCCTTGTAATATGCACTGACCTTGAATACACTCTTATTCACCTCTCAGTCTGGTCAATGGGACCTAAAACAAACTACTTTTAAAGCCGAGTGCGCTGGTTTCATTTAGACAATGGAGGGAAATAGTGCATCATGTTGTCATCATCCCTATGACTACTACAGTACTACTCACTATCATCACCACGCTAGATCCTGAGATTTAGAGCACTTTTGTAAGAATGACATCATACCTTTCCTCTGCCTCTCCGGTGCACACCTGACAGGGGCCTCTCTGGTGCACACCTGACAGGGGCCAGGCACAGGCACATTTCTGAAATGATGTGATGGTTTGGCATGCTTGTTGGAATTGTCAGCTGCTTCAGACCTTGTAGGAAAGTTGACATCATCCTCGCCGTGCAGAACAATACCTGGCATCCCAAATCCCTCCGACTTCAAATTGACACGTGCCTGCATAGGAGAAGAAAAATACACAACAGAAAAGCAAGGATTATTGGCCCCTTTGCAGGATTTGTCTGCTGTTTGGCGTAGTGGAAACAAAGGAGTGTGGAGAGGAACTGGCAAAGGAATAACAGTTGTTGTTGAAAACATGTTATTAAATAGTATGGTTTTTTTATTATTCAAGTACAGATTTTGTGTATTTCATGATTGGATCCTTGTAGTCTAGGGGCAATTGCTCATGAAGTTATATTGCCACTGACTAGGGACTGGGGAGAGATATTTTCCATGGCTCTCACGGACTGTATAAAGAAGTGGACTAACGGAGTGTGACATCACCCATAGCGTTCGCCTCGGTTCGGTCAAATGAAGCTCATCAAGACTAGCAGTTATGGGGCAAATTTATTTAGAGCTGAGTTCCATATTTGAATTCTGACCGCGAGTATCATAACAACCAATGAGCCAATCTGAAGTGAGGATGTTGACGGTAACGCCCCTTCCCGTCCGCACCACTAGCTTAGCAGGGAAAGGGTGCTTAGCAACACTGTCAATCTGTTGCTAATGTTAGTGAGAGTGACCTCTGGGAAAGAAGGTACCTGATTTGTCTGTTATTAATGTTTATATCTTGATTTATGGGCACAATAGCGAAATAAAAATACCAAGATCATGAAGAGGGGGTAATACGGACATTTTAAGACCAAAACGACGAGTCTGACAGCAGCAGTTACAGAGAGATGGAGCCGGAAGCGTGTGTCCTATTTGGAACGCAGCGGCTATCAAGTTAGCTATGTCCATTTATATATATAGTCTATGATATCTACCCTGCTTTGCTTCATTTGACACTCAACGACATTTTACATTGCATTTTTCATTCACACTCGGTGGTAAGCTGCTTCTAGAGCCACAACTGCCCTGGGACTGACTGACAGAGACATTGCTGCCAAACTGTGGATCAGGTTCACCAAAAAAAATCAATATTTCACACATTGTCCATTTACTGAACTCTTCTGGGATAAGGTGTAGTATTTTGGCTCTATCCAGCAATGCCACAGAATCTCCAATTCCAACGGAAATCCAATTGACATGTGTCCAGGAGAAGAAAAATCCATAAAAGAAACGGGGAGATTATTGGTCCTTCTGCAGGATTCGTCAGCTGTTTGGCGTTGTGGAAATAACTACGTAAGGGAGTGTGTTTTTAAAATAGCAGCAGACTAGCCAAAGACATGGTCCGTGAACTGTGACTGTCAGGGATCCTTGTGAAATGCTGTCACACAATTTTCCCCTCCAATTTCCCATATGTTTTAGACAGGAATATTGAAGATCAGTTAAAATCCCCTTGAGAGTGACCTCACACAGCATGGGGCTAAGGAGCAGCATTCCCAGACATTTGTGGCATGTGTAAAACAAGTCTAAAATTAAGAAATAAGAAGGATTACCAGAAAATCATAGTCACATTGGGAAGATTAACTGTCTCTTTTCCTTATTAAAAATGTCATCATCTTTCTAATTGTCTTTAATTTAAGACAGGGGCTCATTTTAGTGAACCAAAGTAATGAAAACCATCCACTGACTAGTCTTTGTAACCAGTGTTTTAAGAGCTGTGGGTTGGTTCTGAAAGGTGTCAGTGTGGTGAGAAATTATGATTACTACAGCAGGAGAAATGTGAATCTTGGTCAGCATTTTCCAAAAGGCACGGGTGAAGGGGAGAGGGCCTGTGTATGTTTGTGGTGTGTAATGTTAAAAAAGCCTTAGGTCTCTGCTGCACTGCTGTAAAAGCGGGTTGTGGTGAGGCATTCTGGCATAATGATGTCATCTAAAAAATAAACAGATTTAACTAGAAGCACTTGGAGACATTGATTCCATCTTTCACTGCTATAGAACTTGGGAGTTGAACAAGGGGACTACAGAGGTGGAATGTAACTAGATATGTTTACTTAAGTAATTTAATTAGGGGTCAGTGACCCAGCAAGACCCAGACTACCACACCCTTCATACTGCAACCCCCCAACCTCTCACTCACCCACTCGGCTCAAGAGCCTGGAGAGTAGTATTTTTATTCACAGGAGGAGCTATGTTATATTTGGGCTGCATTGGCACAGTGGTTAGAACACTCACACACCAACACAAAGGTCAGCCATTTGAACAATGCTTGGACTAGTGTATATTGTCCTTGAGCAAGACACTTCATTCACCTTGCTTGTGTATGAAAGTGGTGTATGAGTTAGGGTGGTTGGATGGATGGGTGCTGGTTGGAGGGGTCATATTTGCAGATTGGCTGCTCCAGTCTACTCACAGGCAGCTGTAGCAGAAGTATCTTACCATCACCACATTATTTGGAATAGTGCTATTTATAAACCTACTGAATTACACTTGTAATGTGCCACAGTTAATACATTCTAATTATAAGTGTTGCAATATTGTCTGAAAAATTATCTTTTTGAATTTATGTTATGAGTTTATTGCATGGCTAAGGGGCAAATGACAAATGAAATCTGATGACTAAGCCCTTGTCTTTGACATGTGTTCATTATAATAATATGCGTCTGTACACAGCCCTTTAGTTTAGAGTGTCTGTCTTTGGCTCAAACTTGCAATTTCACAACACATCAATGTACTCATACATAAGTATGTACAAATACCGATAGTATGCGTTTGTGTGTGCATTAACCAGGGATATACAAGAGCTACTCGTTTTTTTCAGAATTGTTCTTCTAATTTAGACACTTTGTGGTAGATGTGGTTGGATTATAAGATCTCACATGCTCGGGAAGGCGGATGACTACCTCTGTTCACCACTGGCTCTCCAGGATATTACTACCCACATACAAGAGCCCAGGGCATTTACGCTGTGAATCAGACACATAAAATGAATGATTAACAGGCTTTAGAAGAAAGCCATTGTCATCGGGGCTTAGCTGGCATCTCTATACCAGTGGGATACGACTATAGCTTGAGTCAGATTGTAGGGCACTGATGTCGTCACTGTATGAATAATGAAAATGTGAGTCCCAAGGGGGCGCTGTGGCTCACATGGGGTTTGGCTATTACCTAAGACAGAGCCGCTCCAAGTGTGATATAACTCTGAGTCATGGTGGTGTCTACTGTGAATGAACTTCATTAGTGGCACCATGTGCTAGAGCTTTACTATGTTCATTACTGTTAGATTAAGTATTGACTTTATAACTTCAATATCTTATTTTCAGTCTAAAGGAGGTAAGGGAATTAGTAAATTAGTTGTTTTGACATTTTTCCTTACTACTAGTACTACCACAACCTCTACTGTATAACTAACTACTTGCAACTGTTGTATTGCTCAAAAAGCACATGTAGACACTTTCTGTCTATATGTTTGAAAAATGTTATACATATTTAAGTTGTATTAAAAAAAAAAAAAAATACTCAATACAATTAAATATTTGTTTCATTTTCCCTTTTTCATTTTAAATAGCCAAGTCATAACCTATGATCTTACTAGTCAAATATGCCATTTCTTCAGGTCCAGAAATGTATTAAGTTGTGAGAGAAACGGCAGAAGTCCAAAGTTAAATAAAACAAGTTTTGCATCAGAGGTCATGCGTTGAAGAAGCCCTGATGCGTGTTCACCTCGTGCCTGATCTACAGCAGCCACTTCCTGCAGCACGCCTGCCGTCTTCCTTCCTCCTGCATGACAATGCTTCCTTGTTTATCCTGTTGCCGTAAAAACACAATCAAGCGCGAGTCAACACTGAACGACTCCCAACAAGCAGGATTATTGCTCTAATTAAGCTTTAATAAGCCCTTATTAAATGGCCGCCGGCCTCGTTAGGCGCTTCATTAAGTCATTTCATCCTTTTATTCGTTCATTAAGTCTTCTCTTCTTCTTGCCTTTCTTCTCAGGGCGTGTGGGAGTGGAGAGGTCTGGGAGATCATGACCTTAATTCTCTCCAAGACAGACGGTTTAATTAACACCAGAGAAATCCTCACTGACTTCCCAGCTCTACAGTCAAAATGTACGGAGAATGAACTGCAAAGGTATGGGACTAAGGTAATGTGTTTTATAGCCACTAGATGCTAATAGCCTATGATATTACTACCTTTTGGATTTATGATCTAATTAAACTGCAATTCAATATGCAGCCAAACATACCCAAATAACCATTAATGCCTTATGGGTAATCAGACTTTCTCATCTGCAAGTCTAGAGAAATAAATTTGATATTTCCAATGAGGGCTACTTGCAGTTTGGGTGTTGTAGTAGAATATATCTATCTGCCTTTTCATTTCAAAAAGAGTTCATCTGTTTCATTAGTTAGTAGTATTTTGTGACCATTATTATATTGATGTACTCGTATTGTTACTATTTGTCTAACAAAGTAGCTTCTAAATTAAAGTACTTATTTAATTGAGGAACTGTTATTACTATCTCTACTCTACTCCAAGTTTTAATGGACCCACTACTACCTCTTATTTTCCATT
This sequence comes from Periophthalmus magnuspinnatus, assembly GCF_009829125.3. Classification (NCBI taxonomy): domain Eukaryota; kingdom Metazoa; phylum Chordata; class Actinopteri; order Gobiiformes; family Gobiidae; genus Periophthalmus; species Periophthalmus magnuspinnatus. The sequence goes on along the minus strand of NC_047141.1, from coordinate 22,623,834 downwards.
GGAGTGTACTAATGCTACAACCGAATTCCATTCAGCAATTATCACTAACATCACTATTTACAACTAGTGCTTAATAACCAAAGTTAATTATACTTGGTTAAAAGTAGTATATTCTTACATGTATTTTTCCACTGTTGGTATAAAGCCCCATTGCAGGTTGCAGATAACCTTTTAGATCTTCCTTCAGCTGTTAGCAGTCAACACCCCCACATATAATTTTCCTTTAACTACAGAAAATATTGACTCTGAAGTTGGAATTACAGTTGGTTTATCAGAAAAAATATAAACCAGCCCAAGTGAAAGCCCGGTATAAAAAGGCCACACACATGCAGTTGCACCGGAGATGTATTTTCTTTCCAAACCGTTTTAAAATTGGAACATAAAAGGAAAAGCAGCACACTTTGAGGTGAAATGTTGTTACTTGCACAGCTCAGAGGGCAGAGAGTGCAGCTAGCAACACCTGCACAAGTGCATGTGTGTGCGTGGGGATTTCCAGACCGGTGTGTGATGTTTAGAGCCCGTGAACCCTGCTCCTAGACCGTCTTCCCTTCATCATGTGCCAGCAGACTACACGTAGAAACAGTTAGCTTTAGCCGTGTAAAGAAAGTCATGCCCAGAGGGAGGCAGAGAGGCAACAGGTGACTAATGTCTTTAACACAATGCAGGATCACGGGAGAGTTTCAGATTACTCAGCAGCAGAGGTGGATAGTAACTACATTTACTGCTTTATGTAATGTGAACTTACTGGGTGGATTTTGTAAACCACATTTTTTCAGTTTGGAAATTAATACAGGCTGGGGTGTACTGTTACATTCAGACCATATGCTGATCACCCCCAGTGGCAGCGGAAGTCCTCTAAATATGTATGAAATTAGTATAGAAGTAAAATAATATCCTTCAGTGCACAAAATGTTAACTTATGTTCACTAGCCTGTACTTACACTCATAAACATAAACCCATAAGGAGTTACTTGTTTTTTGTTGTTAATTATACTGCTATAATATGATATAGTATATATTTGGGCCCAGGTGTATTATTGAACGGGACACATGTAGGAGTGGGGAGAGACATTCAGACATTTATTATCAGAATTGATCTTTAGAAGCTAAGGACAGCACAGTGGGCTTTAGCTTGTATGCAGTACTGCTTAAACCTCATACTATGCAGTTCATTCACTAATGTTCTTGTAATTTTGTTTGTTTATTATTTAATGAAGGGACAATGCATATTAAGAACAGAGGCATGAGGAACGAATCCCACACCTGTAAATATGCAGGATTATAGCCAGTGCTTTGTCCCTATGTTCTCATTGTTTTTACATTCCACCTCCTGCTGCACAGTTATAGTAGTATTACTTGTTGTTGTACCAGACTTTCAAAACTTTCAAAAGTAACTTCTGTACTTTTTGAGCACTTTGTTACTCCATGTACAACAAACCTCCATGCTGATACCATTGTGTACCTGACAGGGCATGTAATAATAACCCAGTGCATGTTTGTTGCATATGTGATGTTTATTAGTGCGCTGGCTCCTGCTGAGGGGACAGATGTTTGGGGGACGTATGGGCACACATGTCCACATTAATCCACTTATGAGTGCGTGTGTGTATTACAGCCAGCCCTGTCTCCATAAAGTGGGAAAAGTTGTCCTTCACCTATTTCCCTTGTGGCCAAGTGTATGTTTGTGTGCATTGACATGATTTACTGCAGGTACTCCAAGACTTCCACCCTCGGCCATAAAATGATTGAATTTCCTGAAGCTTTAGCAGATGTCCAAACCACAGGATCCTCTCCAGCTCTTTCTTTCTTTGGGAATTTCTGTCAATGTGCATTCTTGTCTTCTACTCTTAAAATTTGGCTCAGCATTCCAAAGGGATTATTTAAATAGTCCAAGCCAGTCCTCTATATACATAAATACACCCACGCATTTACATAATATACAATGCGCTGGGTACAGTATACAGGGACAGTTGGTTGGGGTTGACAGAGGATGCCGTGAATGCGCACCCACACACAGTTTAAATATCACATAGAGGTGCTGGCTGCGACAGGATGTGAAAAAAATGATAGCTTCTGACAGGCACACAAGGAGAGCTCTGGGCTGCACATGTTTGAATATGTCAAGTGATACGTTACACAATTACACCCAAAAGCAGAAGCTCCAACAGAGGAAGTGAAATTTAAGAAAGTTAATCATCAAAAGATATACTTGTAATTAAGTTCAACGGTGGATATATGAGAAAAGTGGAAGTAGAACCATCTGGACTAAATTCAATATGTTTATTCAGCTAAGATCTGTATAAATGTTTAGATTTTGGTCTTGAATCTGTTTGTTATTGTAAGACCACAACTACAGTACAACTACTAATACTGTTGGATCTCTTTACATTGCTGTTGTTGTTGTTGTGCTTACTTCTAAACAACCACTTGAATTATCCTCATTACTGTCAGCGTGCCATATAAAAATAAACAGTTGCAAGACAAGATAAGTCATCTGACCTACATAACCCTTTGGACACTATACTATGATAAAGTAATTTTAAGTTGCCCTTAAGCATTGCCAGGTCAAAAGCTTGATTTTATAACATTTTCAAGTTCAGCTCTTGATCCTAAACTCTAATGTAAACAGTATTAACTGGGCCAGCAGAGCATATCTTGCAGTGGCGAGGAGCTGACCCATGGTGGTAGGATTTAATTGACTGTAATTGTGGCCGACTGAAAAAAAGGCAATCAAAGCCAAGCAATTACAGGACAGTGGTGACCGGGCCTAAGGGCATGTGTGTGCATTCGGCAGCATACAGGAGCGTACAGACAGACATATGGGTGTGCATGTGAGCCTCGTGCACGCTCTCTCACGTACACACTTATACAGTGATACAGATCCAGCAGTCACCCACACGTTTCCTGTGTGTTTCATGTGCAATGGGCTTTTCTTCTTTCTTTTCTTTTTGTAGAGGAAGTACAGGCCTAATGACTTTTCCTATGCGTCACAAAGCCAGCATGTGGGAGGCAGACAGCCATACAGCACATGTGCTCATGTGCAAAATGTTATGCATTTATGTATGAGCTGCTGAGGAGCTTGACACATGCAGGTTTTTATGTATTTGTGTGAGCTTTTATGTGCGGCTGCTGTTGTGCCATTCTTCACGTCCACGGCTCTCTCTGTAAAACTAACTTTAAATCCCTTTAATGTGCTCACTATGCACTTAGAGACTCTTAAATTATTTTGTGTTGGAAACTTGGTATCTGAGGAAATAATGCATATGTATGACTGTGTGGAACTGATGTGGCCATATGCACTGAAGGCACTTGAGAATGAGACGTGTGGTCCTGTTATTGTGTGTGCTGCGGTAAACAGACTACCTCTGAGACCTCACACAGTTGGTAAAACTCACTGTTTGCCTGCTTTTATTTCTGCTGCTCACTGCATCGATCCTTCTCCATATTTGATCCCATCTGAGGATTAGTGAGTGCTGTGGTTCTGATCTGTACCAGTAAATTATCATCTATTTATGATGGAGACTGCCAGCGCCGCTTCCCGCAGTGTTTCCACTTGTGCCCAAAGCATTTTCTTGACTCTGAAAGTGAACTTTTTGTTTTGGATCAGAAGTCATGTGTGATTTTCCCCAAACTGTGCATTTTAAAAATCTAGTCCTTATTTTATCTAGTGTGATCATTAACACGTTTCAACAAGGTAAATTACCCTCCAGTTTATATTTCACAAGTCATTAGCTGTGCCAATCTCAAAGTCATATTAAAAGACTCACTTTTAATGAGATTGATAAATCAAAGCAGTGCTCCATGGCTGACTCATGCAGTGCTCTCTTCATACATTATCCTGTTCATTTAACAAAAACCCGTGTCAAACAATGAGCTGCCTTGCTTCAAACCAAATCTACAAGGGGTCTCCGTCATTCCTGTGGTTGCCATGGTGAACAGGGGTTAGTTAATCCCACATGGTCTGGTCCCGAGCCGCTGCTCCAGAGCACTTGCACGGTTCACGCAGGGCCAGGCAGAAGTGTTTTGCTCAAAATGAGTACCCATTCACTCACCAAGGTTGGAGCTAAGCTATGAGCAAGTGACTATTGAAACCTGATTTTGGCTGAAATTAAAAACTGAATCAGAAACAATTTTCTGATTGGATCCTGGGCCTTTGCTGAACTCTTTCTCCAAACTCATCAGCCCCCTTCTCTACCTTTGCTCCCGGTGCCAACTCCATCACGGCCCTGTCTGCGTTCCTGATGCACAACACTGCACGCAGGCTTTTCCTTGTCACTTTCTCTATGTTCCACCTCACTCTCACACTGCCCTTTGTGACTTTGTCCTCTTTTCATTCTCTGCAAACTACCACATGTTCAGTACATTTGGGCTCTCCATTGCATGTGGATTGTGTAGTGTCTCTGTATAAAGAAGCTCCCAGGGCATCAAGTGTATTTCCTTTCAACTGAATATACAATAGCCGGTATTACTTTTGCTAAACTACACTACCACTTCAGCTTCTCAATTATGCCTTTAGAGAAACAATGAAACTCAACTCAACCCACTACCAAGACTTTCATAACCATTATCTCTTCTGTACTTCTTAACTACTACAGTACTTCTGCACATCTTTGACTAATTACTTTCCCGTGCACTCCATATAATAAGTAATATTCTGCTTCATATGACTGACACAAACTTTCTAGCACAGTTGAGTGATTCTGTCTTACCGTACACTGTACACTTTCGGCTAAAACTAATGAGGGCATTTTGTAGGCCCTCGCTCCATCCTCGTCTTCATCATTCCCTTTGAGCCAGGATAATCAGCATAAGTCTACTGGTAGTGCTGTGGTTCAGATGAGGTCAGAAACATGGTGCGTATTGCCTAAGGAGAGACACACTCCCCACTTGTCGGATGGCCTTATGTTAGGATAAGAGATTTCTTAGTTATTTTGCTATAAACACCAGTGGAGATGGGGTAGAGGAGCTCGACTAAAAAACAACACAGAATTATACATGAACAGCCTCACTATAATCCCTACTTCCTTCTTCCCATGTGGACGGTGTAAGTTTGAATAGGAAATGCAGTGTATGCTAGTTGGAAAGTCCAAATTAAAAGCACATGGCTAGCATAGACCTTAGTATCTTCACTGACTTTGCTGCTGGAGTCATAGTCTTTAGTTCAAGGATAAAAAGCTCTTTAATTGAGTATATACTTATATAAGATAATTTGTCTCTTTTTTAGATATTATTTCATGGGGATGGGTGATGATTGACAAATATAAATATCTTAATGTTTCGGATATAATCTGTTTTGACAATCCAACAGTATGCTAAAATGTGTCTTTAAATTAATGGGCAGATTTCACGGTCCTATATTATGCAAAATGGAGTCTCTTGAGCTTTAAGCCATGTTATAATGTTGTTACCGTCTCGAAAAAATACCTGGAGTTATGTTTTGTTTCATTCTCAGTAATCCTATAAGAGAGTAATCCTATATTATCGGTTTTGCATCCCCAAAGCTCAAAATGCTCTGTTCCACCTTGTGATGTCATGAAGCGGTATTTTTTTAAGTTAACAGCTCCTTTTATCTTTAGTTCAGATTAGAAATTCCAGGACTGAAATTATCCAAATGATTCTAATGAAGGTGTATGGAGTTTAAAAGCACAGTGGCACACTTCCTGTATTATTACATCACAAGGTGGAGCAGAGTGTTTTCTGTTTGAGAGGAGAACACAGCCTAAATATGCAGGGTTTGTGTGTTAAACAAATGAAAACAAAACACAACTCCAGCTCTGTTTGTGATTAGGAAACAACATTATAACATAGATCAGAAAGTGGTTTAATATGGGCCCTTTAAGAATCAGACAAATGTAAAAGGGCTGTAAAATTACCCACAAATGCAAAATGACTTTATACCCTTGTTTGGATTATTACCAGAAATTTGCTATCTCTTAAAAAAAATGATATACCCAATAGTCAATTTTTCCAAATCTTCAAAACAAGATTTATGATATTAATGATTTGATGCATTTCTCACCATCTTACATTTGTAAATCACTCAAAATGGCCGCACAATCTCAAGAACACTAGAGTCCACAGTTGAACCCACACAAAAATAAATCCTCCACTCACTGACCCATTACCAGCATAGCCTAAAAGTTCCGTAAAAGAAAGTAGTTATTTCAAAAAATCTTCATTTCTCTCTTGCCCCAACCTTTTGCACACTTGTGTCCAGTTGCATACTACACTTTAGTGATCCCTGCACATCACATGAGAATCTCTGAGTTCAGTATTGATGGAAGCATTCACAAACTTGGTGTTTTTGGAGCTGGGATAAGTAGGTGCATGTGTGTTTGTTTAAACTTGGCTCGGCTTCTCCTGACAAGTTTGATCTGAGTAAACAGGGATCCAGCCAAATAGCAGCAGCAGCAGCACAGACAGAGGCGGAGAGAGTGAGAAAGAGAGAGAGAGAGGGAAACAGGGTCATTGAGTGAGTGCATTAGTGAGAAGGCAGCGCCAAGCACTTCCTCCAAGTCTGCACCCTGGAGTCATGAACAGAACAGGAAGCTGGTATTTTCCCAGACTAACTTGACTTTTTGCGTCACGATTCAACAATTGTAGAAGGGGGTATTAATACAAGAGTGCCATTGTGCAACCCGCTGTTTCCTCTTGCTGCCTGATTTAGCAAGTTTGCATGCAATCTTTCCACTCCCAGTGTGGTTCTATGGGTGGAGATTTTATACATAGATTTGGATTGTCGCAGTGTATTGTAATAACGGATTGTGATAGTCTGAGTGATATGAACTTGAATATAAGAGTCAAAAGCCATGTAATCAGATTGCTAGATGCATTGTGGGGTGAAACCCAAACTGATTACCAAATCTGAGAGTTTGATATAAATGAATGGCTCTAGTTCCAATCAGTTCTCACAGTATGCTCTTTTTTCATAATCGAGTGTGTAGAATACTGTAGAATAATATCTGCGGGTTCATATTGAGTTCAGATTGAGTACTTTACACTAACTCATTTTTGTGCTTTTGAAAAGACACCAAATAATGCCACCAAACAGTGAGTCTATGTCTAGATGTGTTATTATAGTGTATGTATGTTTCACTAATAGGTAAAAGTGGTGGCATAAGTAGCCTGTCATCTATATGAATATTTTAGCACTTAAAATTTCACATAAAGTCAGATCAAAGTATTTTCCTTCCTACTGTGAAATATCGTTTATTCCGTTTGGATCTAAGCCCATGTTATACCGTATATGTTTGTTTTTAGATATGCCAAGTGCAAACTGAAGCTGCCATCTTACTGTTTACTTGGTAAACACTTCACACCTAAATATGTGTTGAAATAGCTCAGTTGCATATACTTTGCATTACTTAAGATTAAACTGATCAATATAGGGAATATGAGTGTGTTCCTGTGGGACTGGTCCAGACTTTATTAGAAACAGTGTTTGCAGCAGGTGCAGCAGAGATACCGGCCCAGCTCTGAATGTGAGATGAAATTACTTGTGAAGATGGATGCATTTTCGAGTGTACTTGACGTGGCTTTGTAAAAACATATAAATGGTCGGGCAAATGAAAGATTAACCTTATTTCTCCTTCGTCAACTTCATGCCTAAAGCCATGGTGCATCAGTGCAGGAGGCGCGCTTCTGCCTGAATGTTTAAGCAGACCCTTATTTGTTTCCCACCTTTTGAAGACAGGTAAAATTAATAAAGAAAAATCATCTTATTTCTTTTTTTTTACTAAACAAATGGCTTGCAGAAAATACGCCTTTTTGGTAGTCCAGAAAAGTGCAATTGAAATGTGGATATTAGTCTCTGGTAATACAGTTATAAAAATATGAGCCTTAGAATTGGATTGAGGCCAGTTGAAGGTGATAATGAAAAAAGCTGAGAAATATCATCTAATGTTATTTACAGTATCTTTCGCACTTGCCATATGAATATGATATACATGAAACAAAGCTCATAAGAGTTTTAAAAGGAAATAACACTACTGACATTCAAAATAACTATTTAGATAATTATCAGCTGATAAGATAATACTTTCAATGTACGTGGTATTTAAACAGCATGTAAATAGAGACACGATAGGAAGTTGTTTGTTGACGTTGTTTGCTGACAGACTGATACTAATGTTTAGAAATGATTTATGTTTCCAATATTTCACTTGTTCAGAAGAATGAACGAGTGTTAAAATGTTGTCAATGACCTGCATAAGTAATTTGTATAGTGATGCAATTTGAGTAAGGGCCTCACAAATACTGACAAAAAGAGACAAGGGAATAAAAGCAATGGTTAAAAGTACTCAGCATCTTTCATCACTAAGCACATGCTAGACCCTTCTAACCACTCTAGCCCTTCTTCTCCTGCACTTTACCTGGCGGCTCTACCTTGACCACCCATGTTGTCGTTGTTTCTGGCTGACTCTTGTTTTGCTCTCAATGGGATCATTATTCAAACCTCTCATGCTCTTATGTCAAGGGCCAGATGGAGGACCCCGCAGGTGGCTGGAATCTCCCAGGAAAATACCCAAAATATAATCCTGAATAAGAATTTTAGTTTGATGCTGCCCACAGAGTTGCAGTTTTGGCCATTACGCATTTTGAAATTTCAAATGACTTACAATATGGCTACTCACAACCACCACCACTGCTATAACCCCTTCACTGGTCAAGGTGTCCATCACAGAATGACACATTTTCCCACTCCATATTTATATAAGTATTGGTACCATGCTCCATTGCTTCACACTGAATTTAAATTTTAAATTCTGGCATGGCCTTGTCATTGTCTGACCATAACAAATGTGTGTGTCTTCACTGACTGATTACATAAGGGGAACAAAGCATTGCATTGGACGTGTTCCCACATATGTTGCTTTTATTGCAAAAACTCTCATGTTTCATTGTACAACGCCCTAATAAAAACAAATGAATGCATAGAAAGTTATTACTCCACGTGTTACGCTGACGTCACACGCTTTCTATTAAATGGTTTGTATTTTACTCCCCAAAACGAAACACAGAAAACATGGCAAGATCTTGTAGAACATCTAAATCAATTGCTTACAGCTCCTTTCCTGCTGTAAACATTTACTTTTGTCCTCTTTAAACTTTCTTCCAGTCTGTATTTAAAAGGCAGACACTAGTAAAACTACCCAGCTGTCTACTTGTTCTTTCTCTCGCTAAACCTTAGCCAGCTGCCTGCCCTCCACTTTTGACCTTGTTTTGATGAACGTTTTGGTGTGTGTGTGCACAAATGCATGCATGCTAGTGTGTGCATACATGTCAGTGGGCTTTGAGCGTGCCCTTTGACCTTTTGTGACTGACAGACTAAATCTAGCTACCCAACCCCTCTCTCTTGCCCTCTTCTCCTTTTCACCCCAGTGTTTCCTGACTGATAGCCTGTCAAGGGGACAAGCTAGCTCCCCTGGCTTTGGTTTGTTTGGGTGCGAGTGTGAGTTTCCTTGTAGATGGAGAGAGAGGAGAGAGAGGGGGAAAAAGGCATATGCTAAAGGTGTGTGCCAACTGAAGGGTCATATGAGGAAGAGACTGTCCAGACATCTCAAAAATAACAAGTCGTATAGTTGTGTTGCCGTGTGTGTGTGTGTATGTGTATGTGCATGTGCGTGTTGTTGGAAAGACTATCTGGTAATTATTTAGTCAGGTTTTGACCTCTGAACCTGTCCTTTGACCTTTGCATCCTGTGTAACTGGGGGAGAAGATGGACACGCTCATTCATATGCATACACACCCACATTCACACAGGGGGGCCCGAGGGTGAGGGGGTTCAGTTGTGTGGGCAGGCACCAAATTGAGAGTTTACCATTTTTGTTTCTCCATTACATGCAGTTTATGGACGGGAATAACTCTGAGGGAAGGCATTATAGATATAGATCTGAGTCGACCTGCTTGACTCCTATTACCGACTTTGCATTAATGAAACCGATACTTCAATATTATACTTTTTGTTTAGTTAAATGTGATCCATGGATTTTTGTACTGAGGCAATAATAAACATGTTGACACAATTAAACAAGCCTTATTTTAGACACAACCACACAAAATGAAGAAACTGCAAGAGCCTATATTTAGCATCTGACTTTTAATTATGTTTTAATGCCGTTTTAAATGGACCTTACTTTGCGTTTTGATTCCCTGCATGTATATTTGAGTATTCCTGCACATTTAGACTGGGATTTGTGAGCTCAGGACGTTTGCCTCACTGCATGATGTCATTAAGTGGTAATCCACATTGTGTTTGCTAACTTTACCATGCTTATTCCAAGCTTTTCAGCATTTGCAAATTTGCTCAGCTATGCAGCTAACCAAACTTCATGAGCAGATAATGTTTTAGTCTGAAACAAACTGCTTCACCTTTCACTACAGCAGTGGCTCGAGTCCTTGCGCCCTCTGGTGGTGTATTTTGTGTGCATGTCATGGTTAAAATACATTTGATTTAAGTTCAACAATGTGAAAAACTAAGGCTTAAGAAGAAAAACAACTTAAAAAGAAACAATAGCAGGCTCCATGCAGGGTCATCAGGTTCACTTAAGGACTAAGGCACGGCCAGTTGTGTGACATTTCACAGCATAGGTAGCTGACTGTGTTTTTTCCTCTTATGTTGAGATATTATCAGGCCAGCAGTCTCAGTAGGTTTTGTTTTGTCCAGAAGTTTGTTTGTCCATTTGCGGTATAAAACAATGTTAATAGTTACCAGAAACAACTGGACTTTTCCCTTATAAGGCACATAAATGATTTGGACAGTTATAGTCTGCTATTAAATCGACTTGTCCGAAGATGAACTTGGGTTATTCAGCTGTGTGGATCTGAAGCCATGGAGATGACTGAACACTGCACGAGTTTAGTAACCAATCTCCAATGATGTATTTTATTGTTTGGGATTTGGATGTAATTCCACCTCTAAACTCTTACAGAACTCTCATTATGGTTTGCCTGACTTAGCTGCAGGCTGACAGGCTGTTCCCGGGTGACTGAGTTGACTTGTTGTTTGGGTGAGACGCTGTTTTTGTGGAGATGTTAACGGACGTGTGTGTGTGTGTCTGTAAGCTAAACAGACCCTCAATACCAGCATGAACTTGGACTTCCTGGACTTTCATGTCTTCTTAACTGCACCGACTGACACGTTTTTTTTCTAATGAGTCATCCGTCTGGCACTTGTCCATTATTCTTCCTAAAGACCATGTTTAAATAACCTTTACTGTATGGAGTTTGTACAGTTTTCAGGTACCGTAAACACCATTCTTTCAACATCCTTTGCCTTTTCCTTAGGTGTAATAAGGAGCAACGTTGTGCAAAAGTCACAATGTACAGGATATAAACGTATCAAAATGTACAAATAGTGATAGGATTGAAAAGTAAAAATAAATACAAAATCTGTGTCCAAATCTAAACTTAATAATATATATTTTTTTATTTTTAAAGTTGAAGAGGGGAAAATACTCTGGCTAAACACATTCAAATTTTAACATTTCCAAACAATCATTTTATTCATTCAGATTTTATACTTTAGTATCAAGGTGTAACGTCAGTGGCTCAGTGATTAGAGCAGTGGTCCTCCAACCCGAAGGTCGGAAGATCAATTTCCACTCAGACCAAGTTGTTGTTGTGTCCTTAGACAAGACACTTCACCCACCTTACCTAGTATGTAAGTGATGTGTGCATGAGTGATTGAGTGTGGAATGAATGAAGAACGACTACAGTGGAGCACATCGAGAGGCTTCGACAGGCCGGTAAAGTGCAAGTGTATGGCATTATTATTATTTGTAGCACATCTGTCTTTAGGTGAACAAATCAGCAGTGACCGGGGCTTTCCAAAAGGTGACTCAGCATGAGCTGCTGTTTGTTCTGTTAAACAAACCTTTAATCTTTGCAATTGAATATCTTTATATGAACTATAATGTATGCCACCCAAGAGGGATGTTCTTGACGTTCCCAGAGGTGTTGGTTGTCAGGACTGCAGCTGCATGCTTGTTCAATATCACCTCACACCAGAGCCCACCCTGGTGACCCTTCACCTTTGGAAGGATGACCCCTGACCTTTGGAGAAACGACCTCCGACCCTAACAGGTCCTAATGGTGCAGAGAGGACCAGCGGTGACAGGAGACAGATGGAAACACACACGATGGAGGCAACAGACACAGGGACACAGTAATAGAGTGGTGAGCGTAGCTTTGCAGGCCTGAGCAATCACACACACAGGCACACACACACAGAGCTCACCTTACAGGAAACTGCTGAGACATGCAGCTTATTTCTGTTTCCATGTTTATAGATTAAGCAGACCCACTCTCTGCTTCACATGGGGTAATCAATTCTCCTTGTTTTGTGTCGCCCAGACAAAGTTTTAACTCAGACACCATTGTCCGTTTGACAAAGTACTTTCCACTTTCGGGTAGGGTCCTTTTGACTTTGCTATATTACTACTGCTACGTGAGTTTGCACTAACACATGTATGCATACACCTAAGCTCCAGTAATTGAGTCTTGTGAAGGTTAAACTGGACACAAACTAATTTGTTGTGGCCTCCGAGGGCTTCCGACTCTAAAAATAATGAGCTTCATAGTTTACCCTTTCCTAAACCTCCCCAGTAGACCACAGATGGCCTTTCAATTACCAAGCTAAAACATGCAGAATGGCTATGCATGGCATTATCAATGAGAGTACGGGAGGGACCACATTTTCAGCTTGTGTGAGTAAGCATACGTGCACATACATACAGACCAGTATTCATATTGGGAATCATGTCCAGAGCCAAGGATACAGTGAACTTATCATATCCCATTGCGTCAATTTGATTTATAATATATTAAAATGCTGTTGATATTTATTCAACAAGGATTTTTAAAAATAGATATATTTTTATGATAACACTAACAATTACAACTTCAACACAAATTGGTGGGAGAAAGTGTATTTATTAACTAATTCAACTTTATTTTGAGTGAAATATCTCTTTTTAACATGTTATCTTGTTTGGACATGCACAGAAAGTAGTAATAAAGAACTATTGACATAACTAATGAATTTATCTTGTATATGTAAACACAGCTTAACTGTTTATTCAACCGCACTGTCTCCATAGTTTTCTGTTTCTACAAGTGTTTATATAAAGCCAGTAGCCTCCAGGACCCCATGCAAACACATAGTATCAGATTACTTTTTAAATTTGCTTACCCAGCATTCTGTGTTGGGGTCACCGCTTTTCACCTCTGCACTGGAGCAATCCATAAAAGCTGCCCATTGGGACACACTGAAGCCAATACATACAAAGTTAGTTACTGTCTGCCATCGTTGCTGACTTCTTGCTCTGTTCCTTATCTAATAAAAACATTAGACTTTGATGGAAGAGTTGAACTAATCTTTCGGGCTTTCTCATTTTAGGAAAGTTTTTCAAGATTCTTTGTGGGATTATTGTCTAAGAATGTGCTTTTTATTTGCCGTGGTATTAGTGTGTATAATAGATGATCAGCCACTGTTTTCATAAATTATAATAATAGATTGAAAACAGACAGTCTCCTCATGCTGTGGATTACTTTCTCATAGGGGTTTCAAGCCTGCATACTGCTTTTTACCAGTCCCAAGCCCACATAAATGAAGAAAGGGTCCTTAAAATCCCCAAATATGTGTGTGGGTAAAGATATATTAACATTTCACAAAAGATTAGTCACAAATATCTTAAAAGTTTGGGGCCAGAGCCTACAAATGACTGGAATAATAAGCAGTTTGGATCATGTTTGAAGTCTTGTTGTCATCCATAGAGTGAAACCTATTTCTTGAGTGACAGTCTCAGTAACTTTATATAGGACATGTTTGCTTAAATTTGCCTCTTTCTTTAAATTGGCTCTCACTGGGCCATGGTGAGATGAGAAAAAAGTTGCGAGAGACGCAGAGATGTATGCAAGTTCCTACTGTTTAGGAATATATAATTCTCTATTGATATGCTAAAAAGACATTTGGGATTAGGGGTTTTTAAAGGCAGCGATCCACTGGGGAGTTCTGGGCTAGCGGAGGGTAGCTGCATAATCAGCTCCACCATCAGCTAACTGATGTTCTGCATAATAGAGATGGGATTTCTGGGTCAGTGTCGGTGTGACTGCTGTGTATGTGTGTGTGCGTGCGCGCTTGGGGTTTGAGGCGGGGGATGGTGGGGCATAGTGGGGTCCTTTTCATCTGTGAGTCGGTGTGTGCATGTCCGCATGTGTTCATACCGCATGCATGAGGGCTAGATGCTTATTGTGTGTCTATGTATTTGTGTGAGTGAGGGTTACTGACCTTTTTGCCCACAGGGAGGACAGTCCTTGTCTCATTACTGAAGAGTGAGATGGAAAGACGGTCGGGCAATACAGGATGATAAAAAATCGTGCTACTGGAAGTCACATATAGGGTGGATTGTGAATGTTTTTTGGGGTCAAAGTTCACTTATCCATTACCGAAATGAGCAGTGAGGACCCTGGCAGGGCAGATTGTGTCTTGCAAGTTTTTGGTCACTCCATGGGGTTGAGCATTAATTAAATTATATAGAAGCGTGTGGGCGTTGGAGGTATATAGGAGCTAACATGGGGGTGGAAGGCAGTGAAGAGTGGTGAGATGTGATTGTTAGTTTATCTGTGGCTAACTCAGAATTGTGATGTGTACAGTGTGTGGGTGTCCATACATGAGCGTCTAGGATTACTCATGACTCAAGGGGCTTGTAAGTTTAGCTCCGAAGCCTTCTCGGGTAATTGTTTCAACCATATTCACCTTATTTGAATACGCTCGAGTCACACCCATATATAGCATGCAAGGAGAGACAACTGGAACAGCTATAGGGTGATTAACAGATGGGGAGCGAATGATAATCCTAGGAAAATACGGAATAGCACAGATTCAAAGAGACCACAACAGAGGCAGCCAGGCCTCAAAGGACTGAAAGAAGCCCACCACCTCATGATCACAGGCTAATGTGGTTGGAGGTTCCTATACTTATTACAGTCATAATCTAAACTGCACCAAGTTCATGTTACTGCAAACCTACACACATACACGCACACACTCACTCATACACAGCAGGAAAGAGATCAGATTCCTTAACTATTTGTGGTGAAGGTTCCAGGCTCACACTGAGGTAATTACATCAATCTACTGCCATTTTGCCCACTGCTTTTATCCACTTGGGTAATTTAAGTTGCTTTGGGTTCAGGCTGTGCTAAGCAGAATGTGCAGAATATGTTACTTTTAGACTGCCAACGTTTTCAAACCTTCCAGAGCTTTTGAGTACTTGCTGTGTAATAGAAAGTGCAATGCAAATTCTGTTCTCAAGAAGAAAGCAAAGTTAACGTATCACTACTACTATTAATAATATAATACTATTACTGCTTCTACTACTTTCAACACTGCTATTACCTCTACTGTTACTTGATCTACTACAGCTAATACCCTCCATCTAATACTAAACTAATCAGCCAGCTATTGGAATGTATCATAATATTTCTAATGTATTTTACTATTACTACTTACCATACACTTATTTAATGGTTTAAAGTTTCACTATGTAACTTTTGTGGGGGGCGGTCTATCACCTGCTTGTCATGATGTTATTGCTCTATTTATTTCACATTTTACTATTTAGTGATTATTTAATCATAGGTGTTTTATCGCTAAAAATACTTTGAAAAACACGCATTCTACTGTGAGCATATTCGCCGCTCCACAGATCTGACCTCTGACTTGGTGGGATCGCATCACCTGCTTGTTTTCATGGGGCTAAATAAGTTTGATACCATACTAAGCAGTAAGCTCTCACTGGAGACAGCTGTTGCAATTTAATTCATCGAAACAAAACTTTGAAAATGGTGAGTTAACTCATGTCAATCACAGAAGATGTTTACCAAGTGTCTGGGGTGTTATGTCGTATTCCTAATCTATTGTTTGTTATATGGAACCCAGGTTGCACTTGCATATATACTTTATGGTATAGGTGAAGGTGTCTAAAAGGCGTAACGGCATAATAACTTAAGGAAAAAATGGCTCATCCTATTTCAAATAAATCATCAAGTATAGCAATAAAATTCGCCACGGCTTTCCACAGTTGAGGCCTATATATCCAACCTCCTGCTTATGACCTAAATACGACTCCAGTGTCCTTCCTGATTATGCTTAAACTGCTGAGCTGGAGACCCTTGCATTGACTGTTTGATTGGTAATATGCAGATATCATACCGTCAGATGATTGAGTTGCAATTGTTATTCATAGAAGTGTATCCTTTGTAAGAGAGAGCCTGGAGATGGATGTGATAAGGTTAGCCGGGAAGATTGATGGACACCGACGCAGGCAGAGGAGGAAGAGCTGAAGGGAAGCGGAGCATTGGACTGAGACAAGAGATGGGGAGGGAAAAGGGCGGATATATAGTATAAAGAGAAGAGAAAAAAGATGGAGAGACTGAGAATTATGGAAGCCGCAACTGAAGTCAAGATACAACACATGGCAAAGTCCCCCCTACTCTTATGAAGCAGGCTTGTGGGTCTGGCCTCCTACAGCATGGCCCCTCTCTAAACATCACATGCACACGCACTAACCACATCACAAAGCTAACATGTGTGTATGTGTGTGCGTGTGTGGTGACTGCAGCTGCTCCCAGGCTAAAGAACAGCCTCAGTGTGTCAGGGCTGTGTGTCGATCTCATCTGTCTTTTTATTGCCTAATCCCTGTGTCTCTCTCTCCTGTCGCTCCCTACCTCCTATTTCCTAGCTCCTACCTTCCTCTCCTTTCCCTGCTGTCTGTCCTTCATCTGTTCCCTTCACCCCGGCACCTCTGTCCGATTGCTACTTAGGCTCAAATATGACATTAGCATTTGTACTTGTAAAGGTTGCCTTTGGTAATGTTAGTCCAGGCATCAAAATTTTCTGGTAATTCCAAAGTAAATGAGGGTGTGTGGGGTCATGGTTTGCTCATCTTTTAAACTAAATATAATATATAAAAACTTGATAGGTTATAACTTGTTAAGTTATTGTGTTTATATATATATATATATATATATATATATATATATATATATATATATATATATATATATATATACACATACATACATACATATACTTTTTTTTTTTTTGCATTCACACAGTGAATGAATAATGTGTTAAGACACCAAAGCTCTATGTAAATCCCAGGCATTACTCTTCACTGTAACACATTATAACTACACCTTAATCAGCCTTAATAAAGCACTAACAAATACTCAATGGGGCGACAGTAGCTCAGTGTTTGTCCTCTGATCTGAAGGTTGGCGATTTAAACCCCGCCCTCGACATAAACATCATTGGTTGAGCAATCACATCCACTGATCCACAGGTTAGCGGTGCGATTCCATCTCACCTAGTGTCTGTACACTGATGTATGAATATCTGTGTGAATGGGTGAGTGGTTCCTTGATGTAAAGCACCTTGAGTGCCTTGAAGGCAAAAAAGCACTATATAATAAAAAGTGACCATTTACTGTTTAATATAATGAACAAATATTTTACTAAGAATGATTCGGGCTTAGTAACTATTAATACACTAACCCCTAACCCCATGATTAAGTTACTAAGCCTGAATCTTTCTTAATAAACTATGTGTGCATTATGAATTACGTCTTTGTTGCTGCTTTAATAAGGCAAATTAAGGCATAGTTATTTTAAAGTGTTACTGTGCAATGTTCTTATGCAATTTTTCAGCTGCTGAACTATTTGAATTTTTTTTTTTGCCAAATTCATCAATATATATAATATATTATATAAATATCACCATCTTTAGAACACACACGAATTGTTTGCAAACACTAAAAGGTTTATACAGTATAGAGCTGAAGATAGTAGTTGTCCATATGGGTCAGTCATGTGCTATCCCAGCAGGTTGAGAGTGAGATGATGGCTTTCTCATTAATCTTTCATTCTGGTTTACATAACAGTGGCTCAGCTCTTTGCTAGCACTCAGTGAAACTGTAATTACTAAATGCATTCTCTTTCACTGCTGTTGCCCTAACATTGTCAAGGAGTTTTCTCACCGTGAAGTCTATCCTAACTTAGTACATGAACATGTTCTGTTCATGCTCCCAAATGCTTGTAGAAAAAGTCAATCAGAGATAAAAGATGGGAAAGCCACTGGTGATCCCAAAATGTGTTTGAAGTTAGAACAAAAGCTTTAATAGCATCAGTCTGGAAACTCTTAAAAAGTCTGCAGCCATGCCACTGATGCCCAGGCCAACTCACAGTTTTGACAGAATGGCATTTTGACCAAGTCCAGACCTTTGTTGTTGAACATCAGATGGTTAAAATATGTGGATCATATTAATGAGTGGGGCAATATTTTTCCTCTTATTTCTCTTTTGTATAAACACAGTTAGCTTGTTTTCTTGTGCAAAAAGAGAATGGCACTAATCTTGGTCTGGATGTAGATCTGAACATGTTCTATTGTATTAGAGCAAATATCTACAACATGTGTATGGGTCTTATGAGTGTTTGACATTTATTTTCCTGTATTGCAGTTGCTACATCTAATAATTTCCATGTGCAAAAGCAAGGAAGGGCATCCCACTTAAAATAGCTACCAGCAATTTGACAATACTTAATGCTAAATGCTGATAATTGCGGCCACAGAAGGAAAAAGCCAAGAATAACTATTAAACATTAGGTGACTCTTTGTGGTAGCAGGGACCTGGGAGCTGGATCCTCGAGGCTTCCAACCACCCATACAAAAAGTACGGCTAATACATTTCCAGGCTGTTTCAAATAGCTATTTTTGAATCAGTTGTGGTCCAACCTCAGTTTCTTCTCCTTCAATCGCAACCACCACTACTATGCATGAGTCAAGTTGTTCTATGGCCATTTATAACTGAGCCAGACAGACACATAAACGTCTGCAGATGTCCCCACCCTTTTGGTATATAGTGTGTGTTGAATCAGGGTATTCTGAATGTTCTGTTTACCAGTCAATATACTTTACATTGAAAACTGAAGCACTGAAGTTGAACAGGGTATTTTGGAACATTTTAACAACCCCTCTTCCAGTAATAAAAAACTGTAAAACGTATTGTAAAATGTAAAAAAGTAGAATGCCTGATGGCTACATTTTCAACAAAAAAAGTGTTTTATTTTTCTGTAATAAGGAAAGAGCGCCTAACATAAGTGAACGTAAAGATTTGAGAGAGGAATTCTATTGTAACTGACCAAAGTGGTATATTGATTGACAAAAAGTGATGAAATGATACATCATTTTCATATAAGAAGAAACAAAAAGCTCAGACAAAATTTCAAGTCTGGCTTTTTACTTGTAGTGTCTGACCTTAAGGACCCATTATCCCCTTATATAAACAGTGTATTATTCTCTTCTTCTATTGTGTTTACCTATATGTGTTTCTTCTTTTCTCTCCCTGTCAGGTCCTCTCAGACATTTGGCGGACTGTGAAGGTAACAGACGATGCCCATGAATGATGAATGATGACTGGAGGTCTGTCTGATGCCAGCTGAATACATATTACATCGCACATCCAGCCGTTCTCTGGCCTTCTCGCCACAAAACGGTGCATCACATCATTGACTGAGCGTCCCCACGGCAACATGCGCGACCATCTGAGAAGAGATCTAAACATATTCAAGACCCTTTGTGGGTTTTTCATAAAGCAGAGACTCGGACTATTCACTTTATTTTGTGTACACTTGAAATCATACTGTTTTTTTAACTTGCTGACCAACTTAGCTGTTAATTAATGAATATTATCTCGTTATGGCCACTTATGCTTATTTAATCTTGTAATTTTGTATTGAATAAAATAATAAATATACATCTTGGTAAATGGTAAATGGTCACATTTTTATACAGCGCTTTTCCACCTTCAAGGCACTCAAAGCACTTTACAAGGATTATCAACCTCACACATTCATGCACCAGTGTAAGCAGACACTGGGGGGCAAGGTGGGTTAAGTGTCTTGCCCAAGGACAGCATGACACGACAGCATTCATCTGTGAAAGCTAGAATCACACCGTCAAACTGTAGGTCAGTGCCACAAAACATACCTGGAGTTGTTTACAGTATTTCGAGAATGGGATTCATACCGCCAACCTTCGGGGTCAGCGGAAAAACACTTTACCAACTGAGCTACTGTCGTCTTGACTTTATTGTAATTTGTTATGATTTACATATTCATTTGTAAATTCATAGGTTTCTATTTCCTGTTATAAATACAGTGACCCTAATTTCATCATTCATTCGATCATTCTGAAACCCATGGATCGTAAAGATACTCGGACAAATTTGTCAGTATCCATACATGTTCATCTCTGTGCATGCTAAGTTTGCGACCTTTCTTGAATTTCTGGGGAGACAAGGTACATCCAGTGAACCCTGGATAGATAGAGTTGTTGCATATTGTCATATAACAGTATGTGGTAAAAATACCCAGGTACTAATACATAATATCAAAACTAGATACTTATTAAGTATCAGTACTGAAAAAAACAAAAATGGAACAAAACCGAACCGTTCCTGAGTAGGTTTAGAATGGTCTTACATCAACATTAGAATTACCATAAGATCTAACTAGAATTCATTAAAACAATATCTTTCTTACTATAATTGTGGTATTGAAAGCAGTATTGTGTATCTAGCCTTTTCCTTAATATTAGATCAACTATCTTGCGAAGCCGTACCATTGTGATTTTGATCTAAACTGAATTGAAATCAAGACAACAAAACAACACAAATATAAAGTCCCAGCCATATCTCTGTATAATATCTGCTCCTGTACTGAACTCTTACGTTTTGAGTCAGTATTGTGCAATTGACCTGACAGTGATCTATTCTGAACACCAGCACACGGCTCTATTTGAGACTTCATTAAACTTACATTCGTTCATATTGGTTGAGCACTTTCTTAGCCCATAAAGAGTCTCTCATCCCCCATGTAGCTAGTGTATAGTACAGTATGTTATGCATGCAGACTCACCCAGACATGCTCAGAGACATGTTTACATGCTTGTGTGTCTGCGCTAAGACAAGTCCCTGCTCCTCTGTCAAACATATGCACTTGAGTCCTTTCCTCTCTGTGCAGTATGTAGGTCAGCAATATACTCCTGATGAGCTTTGGTCCTCTGGAGAACTCTGCAGATATGAGGGCCTAAATTAGACGCTATTATCTTTCCTTGTGTGTGTGGGTTGCACTATATCAGGACAAGGGCCCCGGTGGCGTGCTAGCTCCCTCCCGCGTGCTTTTACTTTGAAAGAGCCGTGTCATTAGCGTGCCTTTCTGTGTGCATAGGTGTTAAAGCCACATTTTACATAAAGCACAAGGCGTTATGTTGTCATGTGTGCGAAGGGACACGCGGGCATCAGCTGACAGCTCAGAAGCCCGTTAGCATAGGCGCCGTAAATGTAATGACTGTTGTTCCCCCAAAGCTAATGTTTTTTTCCGAGCTTGAACGATAATAACATGGAGAACGGCATCGCAAGACAACAGTTGCACGGGCTGTTGTCATAGCAAAGTGGAAATGGAAAGTCTAAAGGTACAAATTAAGCCGCGCATAATGTAATCAGGGGTTTTGAAGTGAGAACCAGGGAAAAAATAATGGGAAAGGATAATTTTATGTTTGAAAAAAGATAAAAAATAGAAAGTGATGATGTTCACAGAGAAGTATCAACAAAAAGGATAGTTTTTTACTTCAATTAAACGTGCAATCACCACAAAAATAAGAAAAAGTAGGAAAAGAAGATGTATGAATACACAATCAGTTGACTATTTGTGCCAATGAAAAGCTCAGATAAATATAATAAAACATCCAGAAGGGCATCTGATGTAAAAGCTATACCTTATCGAAACGCAAATAAAATGCAGGTGGTTATTCTCTTCTACCATCTTGGCTCCTGGGAATGTGGAATCTGAAATAAAAAGAAAGAAATGTGTTTACATATTGCTTATTGTTATCTACACTGGGATTACATGCAGTGATAACATATTTGATAGTACTTTTTAACAGGTTGATACTATCTTAAGTGTAACATGAGGTCAATGTAGTGCAAGGCAGTAATTAGCTTTTCTGCATTCCAGTGGTGGAACTTAACAAAGTAAAAGTAGTAAAGTACTGTACTGTGGATACTTTTTACTTTTATTACATTTGAGAGCAAGTATCTGTACTTTCTACTCCACTACATTTTTAAAAGGACTGAAAAGTATAAGTATTTTTATTATTGTTTGAGATCTGCTGAAAAGGCTGAGGGGTTTATTTTAACACATTCACTGAGCAAACAAACATACAAACATAGTACAAAATATATATATGAATTCAGTTGTTTCTGTTGAACAAACTTCAGCACAAATCTTTATCAAAATCACTACATTTGAAGCTTTATTAGATCTAACACCCAAAAATACTTCTACCTTTTACTCTTTAAGTACATTTTCAAATGGATACGTTAATACTTTTTACGTGAGTATTTTTTTGCTCCTGTATCTGTACTTTTTACTTAAGCAACTAAGCAACTTCTTCCACCACTGCTGTAGCCATTACTCACACAAAGAAACACTTCAAGAGATGATTGCAGAATACAGACGCAATATATCACACGAAATACCCCAAATATAATTATGATAGAAAATGAGTATGTCTCTAAGGGGACACAGACTTACACGTGTGTTTACAGAATACACAATAAGTCACACAAATCATTGGAGTTTGTCAGAACTAATGTATTGACCAGCAGCACTCACATTTCTCCTTAATTTCCTGCTATATACAACTTGCCTTTGACTGCGGCCACTTAGCCAAACTATTGAGTGTAATCCCTCTCATTTAGCCTGTCTGCTTTAAGCCAGTCTGCACTCTGTATAACTCACACTGACAATACTGCAGCAGACAATCTGTCATCCCAATTCTACATTTGAGCCTGAGCCCAGCCCCCTAAAAAGTTACAGTCAAGTCGTGAGGGATGAATGGAGGGGAAAATGTCTACCTTTGAAAAGCTCCATGCTTTGACCAAATCATATGCTGTCACTCCTAAGCTTTAGAAGGCCTGCACTTTTCATCAAAGCCCTTGATGGCTACCTTTCACAGCACTGCCGAATACACCCTCAAAAGCTTCCCCCTCTCTCTCTCTCTCTCCCATTCCCTCCCTCCTTCTCTCTCTTTCTGTCCCTCTCTGCTCCATCCCTTTCCCAAATGTTGTTTCACCCCTCCTTTCTCCAATCCTTCTATCCCCTTGTCCTTAATCCTTGGACCCCTCCCTCGTTCCCTTCCCTCCTCAATCAAAACCACAAATCCCTCCAGGTTTTTTTCTCTCTCCTCTTTTCTGTTATGTGCGACTTCAGTACTGTCAAGGTAGATGAAACAAGATAGATTCAGATTCATCACAGCCATAACCTGCCACCATTATAATCCGCTCCTATTCTTCCCATGTGGCACTGCAGGCCCCTGTTAGCGGCCTTTTCGGGGATTTATTTGCATATTTGTTTCCCCTTTGTTTCTTTTGATAAATTATTTACCACATTCTGGAATGACAGCCAAGATCACCAATGATTACTGTCACGGGCCGTTGCAGCTTTTTGTTTTTTTCCTTTATAATTATTCCTTTTTTTCCACACATTTTCAATCAAGTTTTTCACTCATGTATCCCCCGTGACAACTGACGAGGAGCAGAAAAAACACACACATACATTAGGGCGATGTAGAAGCTAGCGGGAAAAGTAGTTGCCTTTGTTGTCGTAATGATTACAGAGTGGGGAAAAAGCAGGGGAAATGAGAAGAGAGGGGATGGAGAGGAGAGATCAAATGAACAGAAAATGTGCAATACGAATGTGCTCCAGGGTCCAGCTCATAGAACTCCCACACATGGACAATAGGATATACATTATATGTTCATATCATGTTAGGCCAATGGGTAGCTATTAGACTCAGATGAAATAATAATAGGCCAATGCAAGAGCAGGAGAAAAGCTGGAGTTTCCATCCAAAGTGGGTGAAAGCACATGCAGGGCTGATCAAACAACTCTCAAATATAATAGGTTAATCAACTATATGGATATTGTTATGTTCGACCATAATGCATTGCTTTAAAATGAATTACAAAACTGGATTGGACATAAGGGGAAAAACAAGTATAAGTGGTCACAGGGGTTAGGGATGGTGGGTGAATAGGTTGGAGGGTTTCGCTATGGAAATATATCATCAGTTTGTAGTTGGCTGTTGCTTGAAACTTTTAAATCTTGATAACAGTGCTGACAAAAATCGGTATCAGCCGCAACAGCAGGTCATATATCGGTATTGGCATTGCATTGCTTGGGATAAAAAATAAAACATTCCTATCATGACCAATATAGGAATAGTAATAGTGGTCGTTTTTTGCTATTTAAATTTTTTTTTCTTTTTTTTTTTGCAACTCTGCTATCAACTACCGAAACACGTACCCTCTGTAAATAAGTAGTTTCAGAAACCCATGTTTTAATCATGAGAAGAGTCTTTCATTATTTATATACTGTAGTTGTGCAGATGTCTGTCCTGCAGTTAGAAGTCCCACTGATACTTGCTTAAGGGTCATTAGGATCTGACCAACAGCTGCTAGAATCAAATATTCAAATCAACGATACATAGACTATCACTTCTGACTCTTTTTTTCCCAAAGTTTCATCAAAACCTGCAATCCTTGTGAAATACGCACCATCTGAGGCCAAAAATTCCTGTATTTTAGAAACAGTATTATTATTTCATAACATTTTCAGATCACAAATCATATGTTTATTAAACCGGATGTAATAAAATATAAATCTAGCCACAAGTTATGAAAAGCAATAGTTTTTTTTTGTTTTGATTTTTGCTATAATCCCCAGAAACATGCAAAATATTGGCTTGTGTCAGAAAGGGTATCTGATACTCAGGAGGACTTTTGTGTGTGGTTACAACATAGTTCTAATCACATGCATGTGCTGTTTTATAAGGGTGCTTCTGTCCTGCAGTTAGAGGTCCCACTGAGTTTTTCATTACCTCAATGGGGAGTCTGCGAACTGCCATGCATCTTGTAAACTCCTTTGAGGTTATTGTAGGCTATGTAAATAAAATGCCTGAAATGATTTGAATAACACCAAAACATACCTAACATAATTTCCTGAATACGGGTTAGGTGTGGATCAAGAAACATGTTAAAAGTTCAACCCAAGTCAAAACTTCAATGCTGTTGCTATTTTAAACAGCATGGACTTTATAGCGTTGTTTTCCCCACACACTTGCACACATGATGACAGTTCATACACTGCCATGCTGTCCCCGCACCGCCCCGTATCCAGGAATAACAATGCATTATTCATATCCCAAAGTCTCGTTCGCAGACAAAAGTCACCACTTGCATTTATTATTTATTGAAAACTGCTCACATGATGAATCCTTTTACAAACAGCTCCCAGTGAGCGCTCTACCTTAATTTTTTTTTTCACTGTTTGTGTTTTGGCATAGATTTAAGTTGCCTCATTAGCTAGGGAAGAGGATGTAAGGACAGAGGAGGAATGGTGGAGGGAGGAGGAAACGGGAAAAGAGGCTAGTTTGCTAAAGGTAGAAATTAATGAGGACTTTTAGGACATTCAGGAAAAGTTACGAAGCAAAGTGTCTGTATTTGTAAAAGTTAGGCGTAATGAATGCGCATCAGCGTATAATCGTCTAATCATTTTTGTTGTCGCCAGAAGGAGAACTTTCCAGGGATCCTTACAAATGAGAAGATTTATACAAACTCTAAAAAGCGAATTTGCATTGGGCATTTTTTAAGGATGCAAACGCTATTTATTGAAAGAGAAAGTCAAATTTGTCATGCTATGCTAATGTAGCCATAATTTATTCCTGCATACTGAAATTATTTCCATCTACTCCTCCCATTACTCATCCATCACTCAAGGTATTATCATTGCAGCCGTTTTTATATGCAAGGGGTGGACTCTTGCGCAGTCATTTTTGTCAAATCAAAAAATCATATCTGATCTACCCAAAGCTGAATAATTGATGTTTTATGTTAAAAAAGGAATGGAATAATGATAGGCTGCTGCGTGTTGGAGGGACATCAAACCAGAGTGGGATCTTGTGCAGACTGAATGGAAAAGTATTATGTACTTGGGATGGCTGTCCAAGTTTTAGGATTATGAGATTTCTGTTCGGCATTGTACCTGACACGTCTTGTATGCCCACCCACGTATTACAGGTGATTTAGGGCACACATGTTTTGGGCAAACCTTCACCAAAATGGGATACTGTATTTCAACTGTTGCCGTGGTTTGAGGCATTCATTCTAATTGATTACTAAAGGGTGCATGTTACACTATTTTCTGATGCTGTTACCCCCTCAAAAACATACCTGGAGTTGTGTTTTGGTTCATTCACACATGTTTAACACACAAACCTTGCATATTTAGGCTTCTCTCAAACAGAAAACACTCTGTTCCACCTTGAGATGTCTTGTGGTAATACAGGAAGTGCTTGTGTTTTTGAACTCCGTACACCTTCACTAGAATCATTTGAATCATTTCAGTCCTGGAATTTCCAATCTCTGCTGTAGGTAAAAGATAGCTTGAAAACGTCTGCTTCATGACATCACAAGGTAGAACAGAGCATTTTGAGCTTTGGAGATGTAGACAGCTTAATAATAAAGAATTACTCAAACATCCTTTTTTTAGATCATGTCATGTCTTTGACACTGGAGATGTCCCCATGAGCTGTCTTTTATTTCATATATTCATGGAAATCAAGTGGCTGCACTAACTAAGTGTTTTAGTAGCGCATATTCTGTCTGTCTTTTGTTCTTGGCTTTTTGTTCTTGGCTGTGTGTATTTGTTTTAAGGTGTATTGTAAACCGTTAATCTCCCATATTAGCCCTGGACACTACACCTTTCTATGTAATCTGTTTTTGTTTTATATACCCTGGAAAATCTTTAAATAAATCATACATAAAAGAATTACTCAAACATGTGTGAATGAAACAAAATACAACTCCAGGTATGTTTTTGAGCAGGTAACAACATTATAACCTGACTTAAAGCTCACAAGAGTCCATTTTGCGTTCTATAGGACCTTTAAGAAATCACATTGACCCATATTCATCTTGGGGCAAACATTACAGCGGATCTGTCTAGTGTCCATTTCCAAATCTGCTTCTGTCAGTAAGCTCTTCTACTAAGCCATACATTTGTTGTTGCAGCAGCTAAGTTAGCATTGAACATATATACAAAACATGAATCTATCAGAGGCATTGAAAGATTTAAGCGTAGCTGCTGAAACCTTTATTGTTTATCTGATCCCCATTTACTTCACAGCCAGTTACTCTTTCCTTAATCTCCTCTTTGATCTCAATTATATGACAGATCACATACATACAAACTATAATTATTCAAATGGCTGCAAAAGAAGGATTAGCTGAGTGTGCACACAAAGTTTTAGGTTGACGGGTTAAAGCATTGCAAAGAGAACCCCTACATGGGCATGAATAGAGCATGAAAACTCTACACAAACAAGCCCAACATACTTCAGTTATCAAACCTAGAATCTTCTGGCTGTGAGGCGCAAGCTTTTAACCACTATGCCATCTGCATTCTAGTCATACCATTATGCATTCATAAAAGAGATGTACTGTGTATCCATTACCCATAATTCTTGCATCACTATACCACCACAGACTACATAAAGCATATACATAATATTTAGTTTGGCCCAATATACTTTACTTGGCAGACAGATTACCCCAAGTCAGCGTGCATGTTTATGGCCCCATAAGCTTACAATGGTTATAGACGCTCATCTCCCAGTGCAAACTAGAGGCTCTTGTTTTCACTGCTGTAAAAATCAGCAATGAAAATCCAGTATATCTCCGTCCAGATCCGCCCACACACACACTACCCTCCATGCATCATCTCCTCAAATGAAGATAAAGCGTTCTCATGTTAGGACCACCTTTTAAGAAGCTCCTCATTTGGGATGCAACAACAGTGCAAAGATGAATCCATTGGTTGGTGTGGCCCAGTGAGAATGGAGCAGCCAAGCATCTCTGGCCGATCCCTTTTCATGATTGCGCTGAAGGCTGTGCTGTATAGATTTTCCAATACTCCAGTACAGGGATATAAATGTTTATTATTATTACTGTTTTGCGATTCCATTTTAGCCCGTCCTTTATTCTCACCAATTCCAATTTGTGCTTAACTAATGATCTCAGGGATTGCATAGCGGTAGGGTCAAGAGGTGCATTTGCTTTTGCTGTGTGGGGGAAAACAGGTCCTATAAATGTTGTGTACATTCAGTGTACAATACAACTCTGTTTACATAAAGGGAGAGGAACAAAGGCTTGAGTCTAAGCAGACTTCTCATGTGGCACTATATGAGAAGAAGAACTAAAGCTTAAAAAGTGTGATATGCAAATGAAACACAATGCTACAATAGTGTGCAAAGCTGAAGGTGTTAGCCTGACAGAATCTGCTAACGCTTCTGGTGCTGTTCTGAATGGAAAACTGCTCATTGTCAAATTCATAGAAATGTATTAATACCACAAAATCTAACTGTTCATTACTGATGTCTCTCCGGTCATTGTGGATTCATGTAAATATATTTTAGTCACATAAAACCTTTAAATTATAAATGGCAGAATTGGGCAACTTGTGACTCTGATTAAGAGCCTCCCACATTAAAAGTGCACTATGTAACTTTTCTGCTGGCTACTTGCTTATCTCTGTGGAAATGTTATTGTCTTGCCTGAAATGTATGTGCTATATAGAGTTGAGCTACCAGAACATGTAGTGCTCATTTTAAGACAACCATAAGTAAGTTCCACTAATTGATCCTATACCCCTCCATCTTAGATATGCAAACTATTGATTTCAATTTTTATTAACTTGACACAGTGCTTGAATATTTCGAGAATGTGCTTTATGTGTAACCCCTACTTTACAGTTAACCTTGTTCCCAACATTGATTTACCAATCTAAATTCATTCTTTTATCCCGTTACTAAGCCTAATTACAAATAGAATGTGGCTTTGGGGGCTTATTCCATTTATTCACAGTTACCTATGCTGCAGGCCTCCCCCTCGGACGTCCACATCTCCAGAAGACCACCACACAGGGATTTTCCCCATGAGCAGGTCACAACAAAGGGCCCGGACAAGCTCATTGGCCACATGTACCAAAAACCTCCCCTCACATAGGCACAATACTGACCAGCGGCACACACAGGGACGCACACACGCACACATCAGCCATATTATCTTCATGAGGTGCCATAGTCCAGTGACCACCAACACAGGGCTCACTGTTCACTAATCCCCACTCAGGATGAATGGAGCAGCCCTACGCATGCATGGATTACACTGTTGGATTAATGGGAGTTTTAATTTGAGTCATTGTAAGCGCCGCTAATAAAAGGAGTAGGTGCGGGGAACAGTGAGGTTGATTCTATATGATATTATACAATGTGTTACAATTCCATTTGAGCTATTTTAAAGGTCCTATATTATGCAGAAAACTGATTCCTGTGAGCTTTAAGCCATGTTAGAATGTTGTTACCTCATCAAAAAACATACCTGGAGTTGTTTTTGTTTCATTCACACATTGGAATAACCCTTTGTTATTAGTCTGTTTACATCTCCAAAGCTCAAAATGCTCTGTTCCCCCTTGTGATGTCATGTAGTGGTAGATTTCAAGTTAACAGATTGGGCTGAAATTATCAAAACGACTCTAATGAAGATGTATGGAGTTTAAAAACACAGTTGAGTACTTCCTGTATTGTCACATGACATCACAAGGTTGATGAATTTAACCTAAATATGCAAGATTTGTGTGTTCAACATGCGTGAATGACACAAAACACAACTCCAAGTATATTTTTGATAAGGAAATAACATTATAACATAGATCAAAAAATTGTATAATATGGGCCTTTTAAATGTCAATGTTATTTAGTGCTATCGTGTGGATGAATAACTGTTGAAGACCTCTATTATATCTCATTTTTGGTGTGTTAAAGTAAATCTGATCATCAAAACCATCTGGTGACATGCTTTTAGGGAAACTTTTGTATTTGGAAGTCAAAGTACACCGTTTTACTCTTTAACATTTTCTCAGATTAGTCACATCAGATGCAACTGTTTACTTGGCATTTCAAATATCTGATTTTTGGCGTGCATGTAAACATAGCCTGTGTGGTACTGTTATCCATCCAGAAGAATATATAGCCAAGTATTAATATTAGTATTTACATATTCAAAAAAGTTAAGTAATGTGCTAATTAGGGCTATCACGATAATTATAATTAAATCTTTCTCTGTTATAATCCTAAAACCACTCCTGCGTGTTACTTATAGTACTACTGCAGATTGGTTAGTTGGAATAACCACTGATTTTCTCCAGTAAATCTGCCACATGTAATTTCAGATCCCATATGAGTGATAACAAACAAAACAGGTACAATCTTTTGAACTCTCACAAAACAAGAAAAATATGAGGAACAGTTGTTTGGATACAGAGCTGCTTACTATTCTGAAAGCAACAATAACACCATGTATTTAGCATAAACAGACATAAACAAAGAGAGAATTACAGACTGACTTCTGCTTAAGTACTCTTCTCCTCCTCTTTGCATTCACTCAAACCCTTTTATATTTGAAAAGAAAGTTAAAATATAAAGAACTGAACGAGTTGCAATAATTATATTTTGCACAAGGTCGGAGTGGTGCATTTTAATTTCACCTCACCGGGAACGAGAATACAACTAAACCTGAAAAATCCCAGAGGCTGTTGATCCATTTTACTTATTAAAACACTGCTTAGCGCGCCCTTCAGAATCGGAATAGCTTTTCATAACCGCTGCTTTGAATTTTAATCAATTCTCTCTGAAGAAAAACACAAAACTTACAAACACACAAGGTAGGATGATGATAATATTGTTCTGCCCTATCTGAAGTCTCATAGGAAAAAGCAGCACCTGTATCCATTTGCTGTTGGCACTAATTCAGCTTGCTTATATGGAAAACAGCTGCTGGGGCACTTGCTTAGTCTAACTATATGCTTACATTAATTGTCTAGTCTCCCTGTCATTCTGGACGTCAAGTGTGTCACATATGCGGAAAAAAACCCCAAAGCGCTCCAGGCAAGAACAGTCTTTTTAGTAAGCGGAATGTGTACCATTAAACCCCCCAATTAAAGATGCAGCTCCTAATGTGCATCCACTTTAATGTACAATGAGATAGAGACAGACAAAATAGGCATCAAGAAGAAATGGGCTGCAAATTAAAATGTGGTTTTCAAAAGCTTGGTATTCAATTAGTCTTGGAAGCCAAAGTACATCCATTAAAAAGCATTTTGAGAGCACCAACCACCAACAAGGCATTGGTACTAACTTGCAACATTCATGAAGCTGAAATGAAAGCGTAGGGCTGTGCTGTTTTGTAGTGCTTGAGAGCAGTGTTGTAGCAGTAATAGTAATAGAAATGTTAGTAGTTAGTGTTAAATTTTGTAGTAAATAGTGATAGCAGTGTAGTGCGTGTACTACATGGTATTAAGTAGTCTTTTTTTTTTATTAATACCATAAACTGTATATATAAATGGACGTATTCGTTCCAAATACAAACTCTCTGGATTGGCTTTTTAGTTGCTATGATACTACCACTTCTTTTACAGTGTGTTTATTGATACATAAGTCGATGTGCAGTTTTAGGTTTGAGTTATTCTGAAGTCACAGTTATTGCATCAGATTTGTTTTATGTTACTTCTGAATATTACTGTACTTCTAAAATTTCCAAAGGTTATTCTTGCGACTCTTAATATACTGTACTGTTTTCAGCCATGGAAGTTATTTAAATACTCGTAAAATCCATGTTTTAAAAGCAATCAATATGTAAGAAGTATTGTAGATAGAAATATAATGTTGCACAACTACTACTTATTTGCCAGTACAATCGTCTGACATATACATGCATTAAATGGACTGTTCTCTGGTTGAAGGTGATGAACTGTAAATAGTTATGTATTCTAAAATATTCAGTCAATAACCCTGGTCTATAGTGTGAAACATTACATATGCAGAACGCCAATCTTAAAGACACTACTCACTAAGCAGAAAGATATACGTGGAAGACGCTAAAATTGCCTAAATTGGAACGCACTCCAAAATGGGTAAATTGGGACACTGCTGGTTGATATGGAGATGTTTTTGGCACAGGAGATGGCATGCCTCATGTATTATGCTAAAAAATACCCGTGTGATAGGACAAGGCCCATGTTGTGAGCAGGGAATTGTGGGTAAATTGGCACATGGCTGCAGCTTTACATTAATTGCTCTTGTGCTATTGTCAGCGCAGGGTGGGGTGACAGACAGCCTGCCGAGGTCTGACACATGTTTTGGGGCTTGAGTTTAAAATTCAAATTGTGCTCATGTGTGGGTACAGACACCTGGGCTAATCAACTGGCAGCGAGTGAGTGGCGGGCCGTGCTGTATTTACCCATAATCCTCTCTGCCGCTGCCTGTACCTCTCCTCCCCCCTCTCTCTTTCCCTCTATCATTCACCACTGCCTTTCATTGTCGTATTTAGTCATTGTGAATCTCTTAAAAAGCACACTTTGATTTAAAAAAAAAAAAAAAAAAATCAGAAAAAGAATCTGTTTTATTTCATTGTCAGTGCATTAACCAACTAGGAATGCGCTCTGGCAATGGCTCTCCAACTTTTTCAACCCAAATACCATGTTAAATATACATCTTTCCAAGTACCACTGGGGTATATAGACCTAAACAAAGGCTAAATAATTTTTATGAGTTAGAAAAGCCAAACCATTTCATTTTCAATAGGATGATGGGTGTTCTGGCTGCAGTCTATTTACCCACTTTGCCCCCCTCTCTCTTTCTCTTTCTGCCTGTCTTTCTTTCTTTCTCATTTCATTTTAGCTCATGCCCATATTTGTTGATTAAGACTCGTCCTCCATAGAAGAAAAAAAAAAAAATCCAAGTTCATGAAAAGAGATTTAAGTGACACACGGTGGGTTTTATTTCTGTTTGAGATATGGGTACGCCTGGTGCTGGGCTGTATTAAAAATTCATTCTGTGCTAATACCCTCCCACTATTCCCTTTGTAACAAGCATATTTCCCTCAGAATTTCACTTTTTATTGGCATGGCTGAATAGTTTTACTGTCATAGTTGTCTCTTTAGTTAAACCAGGATTAAACCAGGACTATATTGAGTTCATACCCAAATATATACGGCCAAACTAGATCTAATTCAGGATTAAACCAGCCCAGACTAAACCTGATCTAAACCAAATCCAAACCATACAGGATTAAATCAGGCTAAATCATCAAAGGTTCACCGTGTAGTTTTTGCAGTAGATACCTACTCGTCTCTGTGGAAATTTTGCTGATCTGCCCGGAATGTTCCACGGTATTGCATTATCCTAGCTTGCATTTATTCAATTGTGCAGGCTTGCCTCTTCTCGGATCTCTGGCGGCGTCACCTGCTCGTCTGTTTGGAAAGATATGTTTAATGTCAAACTGTGTAACATTCCAGGCAAAGCAGCAACATCTCTATGGAGACAAGCAGCTGGTGAATGTGGAAAACGAATGCTGGTTCACCTTTAAGTCTTTTCAATTACTTTTCGACACCTTAATCTTATCATATACATGTTCATAAATAAAATAAGGGACCTATATTACACAAAATTCGCTTTTTGTGAGCTTTGAGTCATGTTATAATGTTGTTACGTCATCAAAAACATACCTGGAGTTGTGTTTTGTTTCATTTACACGTGTTTGAATGACCCTTTATTATTAGTCTGTGTACATCTCCAAAGCTTAAAATGCACCTTGTGATGTCATATAGTGGTAGTTTTCAAGTTACCAACTACATTCTACCTTTAGTTTTGTTAAGATTTGCAATTCTAGGGCTGAAATTACCGAAATAATTCAAATGAAGGTGTATGGAGTTTAAAAACACAGTAGAGCACTTCCTGTATTACCACATGATGACATCACAAGGTGGTTTTCTGTTTGAGAGAAAAACTCAGCCTAAAGATGCAGAGTTTGTGATGAGGAAACAACATTATAACATGGCTAAGCTCAAAACAATATTACGTTTTGCATCGTGACCAAACCAGAAGCCTGGATTTAACGATATAACCAAGACCAAACCAGAACTAAAACGATACTAGACCCTTTCCTTCTAACAAGCTTATTTTCTTCAATGGCATCCGGTCTCTGTTGTATCAGCTCAGTTTATTTCATCGACATGCTTTGTGATTCCCTGTCTTTTGTCTCTCTTTTCATTCTGTATCTACATCCCAAAAACAGGGGAGTGCACCCGCTGCTGCTATGACACTCTCTTCCTTTCATAAATCAAAACCAGCTGAGGCGAAATCAGGTTATTACCTTAGCTGTGTATTTTTCTACCCCCTCTGCTCCTCCATTTTTTCTTTTTTTTTTGCTCAAGGTCTATAAAATTCTTTGAAAAGAAGGAGAGGGCAGTCGGTCAGTGAGGCGAATAGGCAGTGGACAGGATTTGAAAGAGGATTACTGAATAAATAAAAAGAAAAAATATCCAAACGTGTGAGGTTGTAGTGTGTATTTATGTGAATATTTTTGAAAAGTTTACAGACGTTGCCTCCCAAATTCTCTGAGCTATCATAAGCAGTTCAGTTTGATTGACGGGCCCGGTTTGTTGTGGTCAGATTTTGGATATTTGAAGAAATAAGTTGAGCAGCGATCAATAGAGCTGTGACTCTCAAACTTTAAAATACCACTTGAGAAAATATTGGCCTTTCCAGTTAACTTACAGTAATGGACAAAAAACAATGATTAAAAAGGGATTAATGCATTATGGGTAAACTAGGGAAAAGTATAAATAAACATGAACAGTGCCTCAGTCCAATAAGGTTCTTCTGATCATTTATTTGAATAGATTATTTTTTCAGACCAAGCTTTTAGTTTATTTTCATACCTGATTGTTTGGACTGCTCACTAGTGGTGATGTTGCTGTGATGTGTCTAGTCAGCTGATTTAAACAGGTTTTAGTGCTGTTATTTTGGATGTTCCAAAGTTCCGAATAAAACTAGACCTAAATTTAAATCATTTGAAATCTTTGTTGAAAACTCATTTGTTTACACTGGTGTTTAACATGAGCTGAGCAGGACTCTTGTATTGTGTTGTATTGTATTGTTCTATTGTGTTTTTGCATGGTTTTGTTTTGTAAGATTGTACTTTATATTGCATTTGTACAGCACTTTGAGCAGCTGTGGGTGTTTTTAAATGTGCTTTATAAATACATTTGACTTGACTTGACTGTCTTCCTACCGGCGCCATCTGTAGTCTGACCTCTTCAGGACAGTTTTCCAAGTGACAGGACCTTAAACGAGGACAAAGGGGCCTTTTTACTCTCACACACCTGTGCATGTAATTAATCCGGTCTAAACCAATCAAATCTAAACCAGTGACTTAACCAAATCCAAGCCCAGACTCAAACAGATCTAAATTAAATATAATAAAAGCAGGCAGGACTAAAGGAGTTAAATCATTACTCATTTACTGTCATATGAAATGTTGACAGGCCATATAGTAGATTCAGGTGGCTTTTCCTATAAGATTTGTCATGGAACCCTGTTGAAACACCAATTTCTATTATTTAATTTTCATGTTTTGACATTAACTATTTATTTATGTAATATAGTCTTTGTAAAGTGTGTATTTTGTAAATTTTATCATCATATTGTGCTATAATGTTATGATGCAACATTAGCTCAAAGTAAACATTTCCCTATGAGAAAATATGCCTTAAACTTGTACCACTGTATCGCTAGCATACTGAATTCCAAATACAAGATGCAGAAAGGAAACAAACCCACAAGGTGAAACAGTGCTATGATGAAATGATCTCCCAACAACAAGACCAAGGTTGATTTTTTGGTAATATTCGTAAAGTTGGAAGAAGTGGGCTAGTGAATTAGTTGAAGGAGAATGTGTTGAGGAGCAAGGACGCCCGGTAAACAGTGTGTAGCTCATAGTCAAGAGAAGAGACATGATTAAGATGGAGAGATGGTCGTAACTGTGATGGATGATGAGTGGAGTGAATGATGAATGAACGAGTGGACTGTGGGTGGAGGCGCGCTAGAAGAGAAAGGTTGTAAACAATATGAATAACCTCATAAGAGAGGCAGAATCACGGTGGGTGGGAGAGATGGGAGGTGTTCCGGGCCAAAAATAAAAAAAGTCTGAATACCATTAGCACTAACCTTGAGCAGGTGAAGCGATGACGGGGAATGAGTAACTTTTTGATTTGTGACGGCAATATATCTTTTTGAATAAAGCAGGAGGCCGCTTGGAGTGTGAACTGTTCGAAATCATGATAGTCTAATACTGTCATTCTCTTTTCACATCCCTGCAGAAATGTTTAGCCTGTTTAGTTTTAATGCACTGAAATGAACCTTGACCAGGACCGATCTGTAATTATTAACACTATCAAAAGCACTAAACAGGCCAAACACGGAATATTAAACATTAAACTTAACCAAAACAACTCAATACCCCCTGTGAATGTAAAAATCTTGATTTACCCAGTTTTCTCTTGTGAAGAAGGTTGTGGGTTCGACTCCTGGGAAACGCTGGCCTTTCTGTGAGTTTGCATGTTTCTCCTTGTGTCTGGGTGGGTTTAGTCCCCATAATGTACCATAAAATCCTCCAGCTATGGAAGTCCTGACCTTGCTGGTATACCTATTTATACATATCTAGACAGAGGTTCCTTCAGTGGCATTGAATAATGGGTCAAATTCAGAAGACAAATTTCCCAATGGGCACAATAAAGTGTACCATAACCATACCTTAAATTATACATTGTTCATTGAAAGTGAATGCCTGTTTCAGTCTGACCACTATCCATAATGCATATCCTCCCTGGAGTCTCTTTGCTTTTGGGATGGGCTCGAACCACTTGCCACCCATTACAAAAACAAACAAATGAATGAAAAAATAATATATTACCCATGCATGTTGACACAGAGACCCATTTCCATTAAACCAAAATGCACTGACCTTACTCTTCGTACTTAAAACTGGTCAACTCTTTAGCGTCCACCAATAAAACTAATTTATAACCTTTGCCATTAGCTCCCATCTTTTAGCGCTGACTTGTGAACAAGGCTCCCAGTGTTCCTGGCCCTCTCTGGTCCCTCACCTGTGTAAATGACTGTGAGCAAACAGGCTTGTCCACTGCAGCTTCATGTGGTCTGCTGCTCAGGCCCTATGCAGAGAAATAAAGCGTTTCCTGTGCTCTGTGGGAAATAACTGTAACCTACTGTAATACGTTCCAGATGGTGCATGGGCTCAGGATTTGATCTGCCCGGTCACTGAACAGGACATGATCAGACATCAGAGTTCAATGTTTGGAGTTTTAATCTAAAACAAATATGTTTTTACATAAAAATATTAGGTTGCAAGTCCAATAAAACACACTGACAGTTTGTAGACTGTTGCCAAGAAGATTTCCAGCTCATGTCTCAAAGTGTGTACCTTGATTGATCCCACATGATTTGCTGGTACGCCCCCTAAAGGTAAGAAAAATAGGCAAAAACATTTTACAAAGACATGTAAGGTGTTTTCTGAGGTTTATTTTAGCATGCAAAGAAATAACAACATCTAAGATCATGTTTTATTTAGTAATACACTGAGGAGTGTTTCGTTCAGCCCTGGTCAGTTTGGAAATAAAGTGGACTGGATTCATATCACAGAGGACTACCTTTCAGCACAAGATAGACGAGAAAATACAGCTCTTGCTTGTTTATCAGATTGATCCTGTTAGAGATTTGGTGAAGAAAAAGACACTATTCCTAATTGGTTTCTATCATATCTGCAAAAACACACTTTGCGATGATTTTGTCAGATTATTTGATGTCTTTTTAATGAATGAACTCTGGTAAAATCCTGGGAACTGACGATGCCATCTAATCTCTTTGACAGCTTATTTCACAGTCCTTCTGCTACAGTGATAAGTGAGTCTAAATATGCCATGTTTAAATATACATTTAAGCTATAGTGTATTTTTCAGTATGTTACATTTATTTAAGTTGTTTTAATTCATGAAGCTTCTGCAAACACTTCAATAGTTTAAATAGCCACTGTGCTTTTGAGTATGCAGTATGAGTGCATGAAGTTCAGGGGTAAAGGCTTTATCCTTAAAAGTGCGCTATGTACGTTTTTTAATGAGATCCTTCATCTGCTTCACTTTATCTGCAATATCCTACAATATGGCATTAAACATGTAGATCTAGCATTTTTAAATTTTCAAGTATATTGCCTTGAATACCATACAATCTTACTGTGCCTCTCTCTGACCTGTAACTGGTGCGGTCACCTGCTTGTCTCCATAGAGATACATGTGTTTAATGCTATACTATGAAACAAAGTGCGGTGACAAGCATCTAACAACCAACAACAATCACTTAACAGCCCACCTTGATAACAGCATACCGGCACATTCTTTGGCACATTATTAATTTAGATGTTTAGTTATAGTCTGTAACATGACTCAAAATATTAACAGATGTTCCTGAAGGTTCCCCAAGTCAGCACATCTAAGGTTAAAAGTCAACTATATCCAGATGCCTTCTATCTCCTCCTTTGTTGAAAGCAGTTTTTGTGGAAACTACAATTGTCATAGAACACAAGAAATCTCTATAATTGGTTGGAGTTCTCACACAAGGTTACTTCTAATTCTTCCGCCTGACCTTGCCGGAGTCTGTGTATGCGATAAAGAATCCTTAGCTGGAGAGTGCAGGCATGTCCAGGCTAATCCAGGCCAAAACACACACAAGTGCTGGGTTTCCATGACCTCAGCCCGCTGCTGTTCAAACAGAGGCACAGATGCATCAACACTTGCATACACACAGACTTCTTATTGTTCCTTTGTGCCATTGTATTCCCCATTTGAGCCTTTCTTCTCTCTTTCATGTCGGTCTCCTGCCACTGCCGCCTGCCTCCTCTCATTCTGTCTTCAGTGATTTGTCAATTACCATTTAGCTCATTGTTAACACACAGTGGAAAAGTGACTACCGCTGGAGTTCTGTCATCCGCCAAACAATTACATCAATTAGCTCATATTTAAATGCTTTCCCGAGACGATCACCTTAGCTATTAACAGTCCAAATGAAATGACAACCGGCCAATTAATCTCAGTCTAATTGCGCAGCAGGTACAGTCAATCAGATCGGGTTCTTTGCTGGTCTCTGTGCCTGTGTCATACTTGTGCAGTCAGTCAAACATGAGTGCGCCTCGCCTTCCCACTCCTCCAGAGACACAGCTGAATTCCAATGTGTTGACATCAGGCCCCCACCGCGAGTCAGCACTTTAGAGCACAGTACAGTATGAACTCTCAACTGGAATAACTTCAGGGAACGCAAATGAGAGACCAGGGTGACGAAAACAGGGGCATTCAATCGATGTAACTTTATCATTCTTGGAAATGTAAGGGAAAAAAGTTTTATAAGCACATTTGTTTTTGCTGTGAAAGTTCACTTTCAGCAAGAAAAGTACTTGAAGGTAGAAACGGTACTGTTGGCTTGAGTTTTCTTGTCTTCCCATGGGTATCTCCCGGTTACCCCCTTAGTGTATACATTTGCAATAAGAAAAACTGCAAGGGTTTGTGCAATACCATGAGGCCAAAAGCAGTTGAAACTGACTCAGTGAAGTAATCCATTCAGAAAATTGTACAGAAAGTGAATGAGAAAATTGATCTTCAAATATTAAAACAAACAAACATACGGACAACATATAATTATCTGGTATATGCAGTATACCAGTCAGAAGATCAGAGAAGAGCTACTGTATTTGAACACAATACATATGTCTTTGGAAACATTGTTTAAACTAACTCCTGTCATCTCAAAGAAACAATAAAAATGTTACATATTGGCTTTATATGATGTGCAAACCTTTGTAATGTAATGATCTGATATTTTGTGTTTAGTTCAGAGTTGAAACCTTTAGTTCTTGTAACTGTTCATGTGTTGTTGTTAATGTAACTTCTTTTGTATGTGACACTTCGTTTCTACACTGACATGTCGACATGAAGGTTCTATTTGTGAGTTATTGGTCAGTTTTAGGAGACCGGCTCTAGTGAGTTGTGACTGCTGTTTATTGGGTCTTGTTTTGGTGTGGGTTACCAGCTACAGTAGTCTTTGTGTTCAAAATGTAAATAACCAGAAGACATTTCCTGTGTTTCCATATGCCACAACACTACAGTAACATGCAGTACAGCTATACACTATACACGTATTAAAAGCTTATGCTTGTTACTGGTGTCCTGGTGGCATCCATTTTCAACTTACTCATCATTTTCTTTTCCACAAATGGCTTAAAGGCCTTTCAGATGTGGTGTCATTAAAAGTGGAGCAACATTTTACTGTCTGAATGTGCTTTTAATGCAAATGGCATTCCTTGTGAACCATGAAAAATGTAGTGATGAAAAGGAAAGATGTCTGCCACACTAAGTCAGGCTTATGAGACAGCTCCCCATGATATGAAAAACAGTTTGTCAAATGCTCTCTTCCCTTAGTAATGTTCGTAATTGTTCTTCAGCTGATCTGCTCCATATTTGATTCCAATTCCCACCACTAATTAGGAATGAAACTTGGCTGCCATTGACTTGTGTGCAGAATCAGAACACACCCAGCTATTATAAAACCAATGTGGTCTGTGTATAGCCACTTAAACCAGAGGGTGGAGCATCGAAGGAGTTTGCAACTGCTTCTCCCAGTTGCTGTGTGTGAATTCTTGGTCGTGCCACTTTGTGCTTTGGCCTGTCATGAAATCACACTCTCACTATTTTGATGAATAGATATGTGTTTTGTTTCTCAAGCGATTTCACATGCTGTTTGTAAATATCTGCCTTTATGTTTTCTCCTAGCCCCTCCCCTCTCTCACCACAATAAGACCCAGAATGAACTTTTGACAGCTTACTTTATTGCCTGTGTTACTGTGAATGTC
The DNA here is from genome assembly GCF_009829125.3 of Periophthalmus magnuspinnatus. Classification (NCBI taxonomy): domain Eukaryota; kingdom Metazoa; phylum Chordata; class Actinopteri; order Gobiiformes; family Gobiidae; genus Periophthalmus; species Periophthalmus magnuspinnatus. Next base: position 22,582,843 of record NC_047141.1, on the reverse strand, counting down.
TCTGTAAAGCTGATGCTGTAATGCTTGCAGCATTTTACAGTGGGAAGTCACATACACTTTGTAACCATATGATATTTTCAGTTTCTTGTGCTTCTTCAGGAGGTTAGTGATAACATATGCAGTGGTGAACACAGTGCTGATGTGTGAGAATAAGAGAGCGCTTGTTTGTGGTCTATCAGACAAAGCAGCTCCACTGTTTGTTTGCCATTTCCACTGGCTTCAGTCCACTCGCTAAACCCATGGGAATTGTGTGGATCAGCATCTTCTCAAAAAGCTCTTGGGCGTCAAAGCATATGTAAGGGGGGCAATGGGTGCATTAAGGTCATTATTTTTATGTAGCTGTTCTTATTTGTTTTTGTGAGTCTGAGTCTGGTTTGGGAATTTACAAGTAAGTGTGGCAAGACGAGCTGTAAAGATGTTGGTCAGAACAGGTCTGAGCCATTTTTTCAATATACAGCCAGTGATGTGCTGCTCTTATCAGGTGTTTTATATTAATCCTATTTTGGATTCCTTCTTCTTTTTTTTTTCTTTTTTTTTTTTTAGGATTTTTAGGATTAAGATTAAGGCCATGTTAAAACCTGATGGAATGGCTGTATTAAAAAATAAAATAAACATTAAAAAAGAAGACAATAAATTTCATTAATGGGAGAGAAATGCCTGCAAAATATAAAGTAGCCAGTTTTATACTGTTAAAATAGGCTCTGTTACGTTTGAATAGTTTGTTATGGCAATTGTGTTTTATTTTGAAGAGCTACCGGAAGTCAGATGTGACGTTCCATTGTAAACAGGAAGTGAATAAGTTGCTTTCCAACTTGACCAAGATAGAAGAAAGTAAAACATCAACATGTGCTTCTATTTTGATGTAACGTACAGGCCTATATCTGTTTTCTAGGTTCTGACATCAATAATGTAATTTATATAAGTCTAGTTCTACCAGTGGTCATTGTAAATATCAACTCTGTAGAACTAGTTTCTTACAGTAAGAGCACCTTATGCCATTCATTTAGCACATGTTGCTAAGGGGCGTGGGTTATGTGGGCCTTTTCTCCACTGTTAGGCTGTTTAGGATGTCAAGTACCTGGAGTATTGGGATTAATCCACTGTTTTACCTTTCCATAGGTGATCTCAGACTGGACACGCACTGGCACTGCAGAATGGTGCTACAACATCGCCATCTTTGGACACTGTTTGGTCTCATCTCTGATCTGGACCATGGACCAGAATCCAAAAAGGTAAGACACGTGTATTTTTGAATGATAGCTGCTGTCATCTAGGCTTATGTTGTGTGAAAGTTAGTGGTGGTCTGTGGTTGAAACAAAAGGGAAAAAAAAAATGTAGGTGGTATGGTGCTCTTACCTAGCCTATGTGCTCTGGTATTGGTAATAGATTCATGGTACACTGCAGAATGTAAATTTTAGAATTTTATGTTTATACTTACCCCACTTTCTACTTGAACCTTGGAGTTTGTCAATATTTTCATCCCTATACAGTGCTTTTGCCTTTCGGGCTATATTGAAATTCCCAGAGCCTTTATCCAAGCCACTGACAGCCCATTGCTGGTATTGCATACATACTAAATAGTTTTGCATCCACCTGGAATGACAGCTGAACTCGCCAAAATCTACATTTAAATTCAAAAAACACCCAGAGGCATATATTGTCATATCTACTGATTCCAACTGCGCTATGCGATTTGACAGCTTGGTGACCCTAAAACATCATGGCTGACACCCACCAGCCTTACCTCACACAGTCACAAACCAAAAGGGGAGTGAGTTCATTGTCAAACAAGAAAAACTTTCCCGTCAAATAATTTCACTTTTAACATCAACTGCAAGTTATTTACAGATTCACTGTGTTTTTTGACTTTGCATATGGCTGTAATTAACAAAGTAATCGATTACATCACACTTAATTACATAAATAACATAAATGATTAATAATCCATTCGCATTGGCTAATAATCCATTCGAGCTTGATGTAAGATGTCGGGATAGAAGTCGTGGTTTATATTAGTTTCTGTGAGAGAAATGTTTTTGTCTCAGCTATACTGAGCTCTGCATCAGTGCTATTCTTAAGCTGATGTTTTGAATACTGCCTGCAGCTATATTTGTGACTGGCATATTAAGATACAGTGTTGCTTACTGGGAACTTTTAGCTTTTGAGGAATGTTCTCAGTCCTGTCGCGGTCCTGTGAGTCAACTCTGTACAGAGTTTACAAGGTATATGTTCACAATATTGTCACTCATGTGGTAGAAACAAGAGCGTTACAATGGGTAAATATTTAGGTCAGCATTGTTTGACTTTGATTGTCTGTGTTTGGAGAGTGAGAGTTCAGGAAGTGCACAGAGAGCTTTGAGCATCTACATACTATTTTCCCACCAGTTTTAAAGATGACTCAAGTCCTCAGTGGTTTAAGTCAAATGCTTTTATGTTCAGGATCCAAGTCTCTGTAATGTTGACTTATGTTAGGGTAATAAAAAAAATAAATATCCAGACTAATAAATACTAAAACTGGCATTGAAACTAGATTTGAAACAGAAAAAATCACATTATTAGAACAATACTGTTTTATAATATTGTTGACCATTCTCAGAACTAGTATAGTACAATATAATGATGTTTAAGCAACTACTATTCTATGTTGAAAATTGCATTCTGCTGTTTACAGAAATGTATTTTATAATCACGGTATTGAGCCTTTTCCTTGTACTTTGAAGAATATCTAGATTTGTAATATGAGTGTCATGAGCTACCACAACAACCTTTTTTTGCGATGAATATGTTAGCCACATTATTTCTTAGATAATGTCCAAGTGTGTTGTTGCTGCCTTCTGCGTGAGTTCAAGTCAACACAAAGTGACCATTATTACTTTTAAGAGTGCAACTCAGACATCTTAAGTTTATTTTTTGTTCATTTCTAAACAATAAGGTTTGTTTTCCAGAGTACTCCATCTGTGTTTCCACTAAACCTCAATAACATCAACAGCATATCGTATAGCAGAGCGATCCCATCTCCCCGCGCAGCTTCTTTTCTCATCTTATTGTCTGTCTCCCCCACTGTCTCTGCCTCTGTACCTCCACACATGATTACATAAATAATTTACAGCATGTAAATCCTCGGCAGCTGCTGGTTGGTGCCCTGCCTGTTCCTCTCTCTTTTCACTTTCAGGTTAACACAAGAGGATTTTTTCCTTGAACCTTGTCGCGTCGGCTCGCCTCTCTTCCTGTCTGTGTGCCTGGGGTTAAGCTCCCTTTCATTCTTGTGCCTTTCTCTCTAATTACACTGCTCTCAGCTCCAGCCCCATGTCTTCTCATGGACTAGTGTTTTCTTATGTAAGGCTAGATGCGAACAGACCTTGTAGTAATGATAAGCCAGCACCACTATTGTTATGAGGCGTTGCTGTTTGTTCAGTGTGATGTACTCTTCTCTCTACCTCTTTCTTAGAGTTTCATAACAAGTGTAGCAACACACTAAAGCTGTAAGGACATCTTACAAGACAATTCTTAGTAGCACGGTTGTTATTACCTTTATATACTTCTCTTTTTGTGAAAATCCTTCCTATGAAAAGTCATTTTGATTACAGTTCCTAAGGTGCAAATTATCTTTTCTCACAGGAGGCTTGACTTGGCAGAACACATATTCTCCAACCGTCCTGTTAAACTATTTTCTTTTCTTTCCCTGTACCTTCAGTCAGGCTTGATATAAAGCATATTTTCATACAGCAAAAGTAATTTTATGTTGAAAAGCAAGAGAAGAATTAGCACTTCCACACAAAAAATCTTGAAGAATAGAGCTGAGCTAATTCAAAAAGACACATAAAGAGAAACCATTACCTAGTGCTGCTAAATAAAGTTTCGTTTCCCATTCACTTCCCATTGTTGGAAGCCAAGGTTGATCCAATATTACGACTAATCTAACTTCAAAGGGTAGCAGTCATGTTAAAGTACATTTTAATTGTGATAAGAAATATGCTTTCATGCTTAAACTCTTCTTCCCTGTTCGTCTGGACAGAACCCATAAATATTGAGGGCTTTTTCCACTGGCAATTAAAATTAGAATTGGTCACATTTTTCACTGTCAGCAATTTCCGTTGCACGCAGACATGTGTGGGCCACACACACACACAGAAGTGCACAGAGCCATGATACAAGCTCCACCATGTGTGAGGAGAGAGAGACTAACACCACTGCATTATCTTTTTTAAATCTGATGTAATATTTGCAGCAAACACTTTTAGTAAACTAACTACATCGCATTTTTGTGTTTACCTGATCCCAAATCCCTGATGTTGTCGCTGTGTGTCCCTCAGGCTGTCCTTAGTATCCAACCTCCACTGTATAAATACTGTACTGGCTCATTTCCCCTTCCATTTTTCCCTTTCTCTCCATTAAGGAAGTCTGTCTGATTTGATTCATTGTATTACTTTAATTTTGTCACAATTCTCAATGAGATTTTTGTTCAATACAATTTATATATAGTTTACCAGCCAATAGAATGATGTGATGTATTGTTTGGAGACAGTGAAGCAGACACATACATATTTGGATGTAATGAAGCAGAAAAATGTGATTCTGTTGTGAATGGATAGAGATATTGCACTGGGAGAGGGGCAGGAGAATGACCTGGTATCTTCATAGTAAAATATTATTATTTTGTTGTATTTAGGCCTACATGTTACTTTTATTTTTGTCTACGTATTTGCACAAACTATTGCAGCTATGAATGATGAATCTCCCTACTCTGTCTTCTACAACATTTTTTTATGATCTCTACTACCATGTTTTTAAAATGCACAAATGTCGATGTTTAGATGTGCAGATCTGTTTAAGTCTGCTTTGAAATTGTAATTCCCTTAGTGTTCAGTGCAGGGCTTAAATACACTGCCTGGCCAAAAAAAAAGTTGCCACCTGGATTTAACTAAGCACATACATACAAGCCTCCCCCAGTTGGGCAGATCTAGGTTCAGCAACAGTCTGTGCTCAAGGAATGAGGTCAGCTGACTACCTGAATATACTGAAAGACCAAGGTTATTCCATCAATGGATTTTTCCCTCCCTGATGGCACAGGCATATTGCAGGATGACAAGCCAGGATTCATCTGGACTCAAATTGTGACAGAGTGGTTCAGGGAGCATGAGACATCATTTTTACACATGGATAGTCCAGCACAGAGTCCAGACCTTAACCCCGTTGAGAATCTTTGGGATGTGCTGGAGAAGGCTTTGTGCAGCGGTCAGACTCTACCATCATCAATGCAAGATCTTGGTGAAAATGAATGCAACACTGGATGGAAATAAATCTTGTGACGTTGCAGAAGCTTATCGAAACAACTGTGAATGTCTGCTGTAATCAATGCTAAAGGTGATCCAATTAAACATTAGAGTGTGTGACCTATTTTTTGTTGGTGACTTTTTTTTTGGCCAGGCAGTGTATATTGCAATATATTATAACTGCCATTAGATTTGCGATATATGTTTAAAATGTTGGATTATGTTCATTATGCACATTAGAAACTGAGTGTTAACATTTGACAGAAGACAGAAATATGAGCTGTGACAAGAATTACAAGAATCTGGTCAATCTCAGAACATGTTTGTAGAAGTTCTTAATGACAGAAGACATTCTATTATCTAAATAATTGTAGCCATGCAATTTGATAATTGCACAACTGAAATTGGGATTTGACTTATCTCTAACGCTGCTCCTGGACATTCTGCATACCTTCTTTAAACCATTACTCTGCTCAACACTATTGATTTTTTTTGCTATAAGAGTTGCAAAGACTCCCTGGTTATTTTCGATCTCCTTCACCTTAACCTCACCTTACCTGAATGCTTTACCCACTATAGCCAGACTAGATATTGACTATTGGCTGGCGTTGCCTTAAATGCCTGGCACATGTTTACCTGTGTGTGTGTGTTTGTGTACTTATTGTCAGGCTTGGTGAGCAATGGCTGCTTAGAGTGTGAGTGTGAGTAGTACTGCATGTGTTAGCGCGTGTGCAGAGGATGGCCTCATTACCCAGGTGTTTACCCCCAACCACAGGAAGCACTTGTCACTGACGACTGTCTGTAGCAAACTCTGCCTCAGGGAGGGAAAAGCGGGAGACGCATGAATCACCCCACCTATGACCTACCTGCCCTCCTACTGTCCTAGCAGCCTACTTAACAGCCAGCCTACCCAGTCTACTATCTTTAGCTCAGATGTATATTTTTGCCCTCCTCTAATTGTCACTATTTACATGTCTGTGCAGCTGTGCCAGTCAAGCGCTCCCATGCATGGCAGGTCATTGAGTTCCTGCACTCCTTCAGCAGTGCAGTGAGAGAAGGAGGGAGGAGAAGAGAAGAGCAGAAGAGACATACAAGCTGTTGACAGGGATTTATGAGCTGATATTGTCAGACTGCTAGCACAACAACAGTCTCCCTGTCTCGGCCTGTCTGGTCATAGGGAGAGGCACCGACTGACAGAGAAAAAGCAGAGATGAGGGTTAGAAGGAGAAGTGAAGCAGCAAAATAGGCACAGAAGGAAAGGAGCTGAGGGAAAGAGGAACAACTGCTAAGGATTCTGGTCTTTGAAGGCGGCTTATTTTTAACCACCTTGTCATCTATGTAGCAGATGACTTGCATGAATTTCAGACTAGTGACTTTTTGTTTTGATCCCCGTGAGAAGAACACATGCGCCGACCATAAGCTATTGTTGGTCCGACTGAACGACACTGTCAACAACACTTCTCAAATTGCATGAACGCCACTTAGCACTGTACTTTGGAGTTTGTTAAATAAAAAAGTGGGCTATTAATATGTCTCCTAACACTGCTGACAATTGTTCTTTGTAAAATGTGACCAACAGTGAATCATGGCTGGAATTTTCCCTGTCAGATGACACACACTGATAATCTGTCTTACCGTCTGACGCATACAAGGTGGCGTCTGCTTTGCTTTTCTCAGCTCAATTCACGCCATCACTTCCACTTGACTACTTACAACTTTATTTTGTGTACACAGATGCATCCTCCGACAAGTTTTCTGACTTTTTAATATTGCATAATAGCACCTAAAATACCACGGCCTGTAAAATGTTATGCTCGTCATAATAACAGTGATCCAGATGTGAAGTCTGCCAGGCTGAGAGACAGACAGCCTGACAGGGCTCAGCACATATACCCCCTGGGAATAATAGAGACTATAGACCAGACAAGTGATTTATATGTCAGATCCTGTTTAATGATATAGTATTAAAGAGTGCTGATTTACGAGACCTTTCATTTTGCATAGACACTCAATGCTCCGGGCAAAGCTTAACACGCCGAGTATAGATCTAACGGTAACTGGCTTCAGAAATGCTCAAATTATAGTGCAAGGACATTTTTTATGCATTTCCTTAATACGGTTTGGTAAGGTGTTCACGCGGCACTTCAAGTTCACCTTATATCTTACTGGCATAAATGAGTTCCTTGTTCCAGTCAAGTGAACATTGCCAGTTTATTATCAAGTTATAATGAAAGTGGCCCTAAAACAGCCATATGAGCCGGCCTTCATGATCATGAATCATGGACTAGAGCCGCAGCAGTCTCAGCCCAACTCAACACATGAGTGATTTTGGTAGAAGGTGTTGCGTATAGTTTGTGGGCATTTACATTTTAATTTAGATTTTAATGCATAGGTCTTCAAAAGCAAATCAATCAATATAAAGGACATCAACCCAGACACAACACACACTATAAAACACATTCAGAAGCTTATTTTTATAACCCTTTTCAGCTTTGTACTTGATGCCTACAAATATGCATTACTTTCTCTGGTGTGCAAAGTGGATTCACAACTTTACATTTGAAGCAGTTGTATGTGATAAATCCTTAATGATACCCGTCCCTATGTGTTACTGCTGGTACTTTTTGTTATTGGCAATTTTGATCAGTGGCGTCCTCTCTGCTCTTGTGTGAGGAAGGGCATCCAGTGTAAAACTTGTACCAAATTGAAATCAGCCTGAGCACTGCAAATGAGGGAGATGATTTTACTGTGGTGAAGATAAAGTAATAATATAATATTCTGTCAACTATAATGTACAGGACTAGTTGATCGCTGAACAAAATCAATGGAATTAGTGCTAAAACGGATTTGACAATGCATGCAGTCAAATGAATGTGATTCTGGCAACCTGCTGTATCTACCACGTACCACTATAACATATTAATGAATCTAGTCCTCTGTGTCTGATAAGGAGTAATGCATACAACGGTTAACAGCAGAAGAGTAGCAGGACGTGTACTCATACAATATGCAAAGCTCTGCGGAGATATAAGCCCATGTTTTAATGCTCTCATGTGACAACATATGTATTGTGATTCACTTTTATTACTGTAACATGGATTATTAAAGAACACAGCCTGTCTGGTAAAAAATCTAGGCAATATTCTGTAACAGTGGATCTCTAACACTTGTGATGAAGAGTGTCTGGAGAAAACAGGAGGAACTGTGTCTGTGTGTTCTTACTGCAGTTACATTGATGGACCGTGGGGAAAAAAAATATAGATAACCAGTGCATCAAGAAAGCTAGTTTTAAAGCTAATTCGTACCATCTTTTTTTATTATTGCACAAAAGCAAAAAACTTCAACTTCAACTTTATTAAAAACATATTTAAACTATACCACTATAGATGGGAACTCTCAGTAGCTATTAATACTATTAGTAGAGCTGACAAACAGACATCCAGCCAGTATTGTCACATTATATTTAATTGCATTTGCCTGGTAGCCCATAATATGGTCATAAAACCCACAGAGAACACATAACGGTAGACTTGAAGCTATCACCTAAAAAGAGAACGTGATTAAACCCACAACTTCTGTACTGTAGCTCAAATGCAATAACTGCTCTGTCACCTTTATTATTAGCATAGATGTGACCTACAACAAGAAAAAGCAGAAGAAAATGAATAGTCACTGAATAGACTTTTGTGATGTAGCTCACCCATTTCACTGATCGCCTGTTTCCATGTTTTTATTTGAACCTTCTTTGCGTTTTAGCTGTCTTCCAGTGAGCTGTATGTTGAGAATAAAACAGACAGTGGTATAACCCAGAGCAAGGTTAGACTTAACACAGTCCTTTGTGGGCAGTTGTGAGGCAGCGTCTTATCTGCCTTTATCTATCTTTGTTTGTGGTAACCAGCCCTGGCTCTACCATGGTCAGACAGGGCCCCCGAACTTTTCTTTGGACATGTTTATCACACTTCCTCTCCTTACACTTCTGGCCTCTCCTCAGCCCAGCAGACAGGAAAATCAAAGCCTCTGGAAAATACCATTGCCTGCTAAATTGTACATTACAGTATTGCACATGCCCATATGATGTATAACCCGAAAGTCTCACTAGCAAATGCAAAACAGGAAGGAGGGCTAAGCAAGTTCCCATTAGCAGAAACCATAACTGTCTGAATTACACGTCAAGCTGATTGAGTGTTAGTTACCATGACCTTCTGCATTTTAAACTGTGAGCAATCCAATGTATTAGTTCATTAGGATGAGATGGAAGTGAATCCTATTAAATAAAGTATGTAATAAATATTGTGTGATTCAAGTGATTTTCGCTGGCAATGCACGATATGGGTCTAAATGTGCAAGGTAATATGATTAATGTTGTATCATAAAAGTGTTTTGTCTTACTTACCTCCCAAGACATAAAACACATCAACGCCACTGTGGTTCTTGCTCTTTGTTCCACGTTAACTGAGCTGCTCCAACTTGAAAACGTGCGATTCCCTTATAAAACGCTTGTTCATTTAATTGACGTTGGGTTCTTGAAATGCCCAGTCAATAAAGCAATAAGCTACTGCATCACTGGAAAAATCATATAGGGAGAGTGTTACATCTGGATAATGCATCTTATCTGCAGACACTTTTATTTATCTGTCTCATGAAATTATAATGTGGCTCAGTGGTGTTTCTGACCAGCTAGCATTATTGTATTTTAAATCAACTTTCCTACCATTTTCATCCCAGCAATCAATGTCACGAGTATAATGTTCCAATGCTGCTTTTAGTTTTGAGACGGGGTACGCTGTGTTTTTGACAGAGTTACCACATTTGGTTACTTTGAACACTTTTAAAACTAGGACTGTTAGCTCTCAAAACTATGAATTATTTCTATGATCCGACCATTTGATCCAAGTGCTACACCATAATTGGCAACCAGGACTAAACCCAGAACTAAACCTGGACTATATCGGGACTAAACAAGGACAAGAACAGGATCAAACTAAATCCAAGTCAGAACTAAACTGGGATAAATTTAGGACCAAATAACAAGACATCTGAACTGACCCTTGGACTCTGAACTCCTTTAAAATCGACTTACTGACTAATGGCTATTGAACTAACTGGGATATGCAGACCTTTGGCAAAGAATGAAAGGATACATTTATAACCCAGTCCATCCAGTCAACAAAAGTCCTGTCCTCTGATCCACAAATGCATGTAGCACGAAAATCAGAACAAAAAAGCATCCTTGGTCCTTCATAATCAATAAGTCAGTTTTTGAAATGCAATATCTTGATAGCAAAACATTGTCTTGGCAGCATGGTTTGCAAAGCTGTAATCTCACATACTGATACTGTACTAGATGCAATAATCTGACCAAGGTTTAGATAGTTTGAAGCCTCTTAATCACATTATATGTTTGTTGTTGTTTTAAAGAATAACTAGGGCAAATGTAAGGATGGGTCTACTTGTATGCATGCATGTAATTGGCCGAAACTTTGACGATGAACAAAACATTTCCATCTAACTTGAATAATTGATGGTTTATTTAGTTCTGGGCTTTTTACAGATCACTCTCATTACAATAACAGATTAGGTAATTACTCTGTTTTCCACGCGGCGACTTTATGGGCAAACAGAAAGGCTTTTTTGCCATTACAGCTGTTATTATTTGCTTTTACACAGCACAAAATAAGCCTTGTGCGGACACTGTTTTGTTATTTACTACAGTTTAGCACTCTCCAAATTGCTGGAGTGTGCGGTGCAGGTTCATGTGACATTGTGCCGATTAGATAAATCTCCCAAAAGAGGACAAGCACAAGAGCATCTACATGTTACAAGAGGATGTTGATGGCGCAATTAGGGAACGAATATTACGATGATGGCTCTGCTAACGATGTAATCTTTTCTAGAGGTCTTGAAGCAATTACACTATGAAAATGACACGGCACAAGTGTTATGTTCCACTTATTAGTGCCTATAATGGCAAGGGGTACCTATATTGTTTTCCCCCCGCTATGCGCCCGCCTGATGTGTGTATGCTAGCAGCCGTTAGCGCCACAGGAGGAAGTGTGCAGGAAATGAGATCAGGCCTAAAAAAGAGGTAACGCCTGAACCACCGACCCCAGACCAATAACTGTCACTCACTGCACCTGATGATAACATATGAAAAATACAGCCAAAAACAGGAAGGTCAGATGAAAATAGAACAGAATATGGTGATACAGGAAGAGCGCACACAAGAGCAGAGTGGAAGATTTGACAGGGTGAGACCAAAAAGTCTATAGTAGAGAAAAGGTGAAATACTATAAAGCGTTCAAAATGGTCTGTTTTCACATCTCAAAATGTTTGGCTGCATCTTTTGCTAGGGTCGGGTGATGTGCCAAAGGATTTATATCACTATTTTCTTAGAGCTAAATTTTTATTTGTCACAATTCATACATTCTATACTGCCATAATGGGGTAGCCAAAGCCATTTTTGTGAGTTCATACTACTGTCTCATACTTTCTCTCACCTCAGATTAAGGCAAAGCAAGTTTGTTTGTACAATTCATACACAAAGTAATTGCTTTACAGATTTAAAAAGTCATTAAAATCACAATACAACAAATCAAAACATAAATGATCACAAATAATCATCATAAAATTATCATTAAAGCTGCATAAAACTGATTAACAGAGATTTGGGCTTTGTTCATTGATTTTGTAGAAATGATTTTCAGTCCCTGTGATATTTTTTTCCCTTTTTTTTGTAAGCAGTCATATTTGGACCATGCGTGTTCCTGATTGGCTATTCCACCTGTCAACTCAGAGATTCACCGGTGACCACACTCACATCTTTGTAAAGAAATGAAGAAATGTGTTTTCTGGATCCCAGGTACAATGTCGCAGTGGTGAGAACATAATTACATTTTGTCTTACCTTGAGCTGAATTTTATACAGAATTGTCAGTAGCTGTTTAAGTTGTATCACTATTAAGCTTTATTCAAATTCAATTAAAATTCAACAACTTTATCCATAAATTACTAATTATTCCAGTCTAACTTTACACCACTTTTCCTTCATAACCATGAACTAGAGCCTGCCTTGAAAATATTTTGCTATCCAATTAATTTATTTCTGCTTTTTGTCAACAATTTTACTCATTATTTATCTATTATCCCTCTTTATTAATGTCTAAAAATCTTAAAATCTAACTTTTGCCCAGGAGGACTGAAGCTTCAAAAACGTGAGGAATGTATTAAAGCAGTTAAGCAAAGCTGCATTTTTAATTTCTTAACGGTGTAATAGAAAAAAAGAAAGAAAAAAAAACGTGATTAATTAGTGTAGACAAGGAACGCAGACTACCAGAACATAACATCCTTTTTGTCACACAAGAAATGCAGGATACAGGAAGGCGAGATTAAAGACTGTAACAAAGCAGAGGCAGCCAAACTAACTGTTAGACAAATAGAGGGAAAAAAAGACAAGAAAAAACTTAGTGGCTAAATATATCAGCAGGATTGGGCTGGAATTAGCACTTGTGTATTTGAAACTGTCATTTGGCCTGCACATTCTCTTTACCATGATGAAAGACACAGTGAATGACTTCAGTAGAGAAACCAGGCCTGACAGCTGTGTGCGTGCATGTGTGTGAAGTCAATATACATGCGCAATGGCAAACTCTTTTATTTTTTTGCTTTCCAAAAGATTGAAAAGAAGCACATTTTATTTTTTATTTGTTGAGACAGGAGTAACAGAGAATGATGAAACATTTAGAGCGCTAGTGTTCACCTACGCCCAACAACAACAAGGTTTTGATATGTTACACTTGTTTTGGAGCAAAATAGACAGAGTAGTCAATGGAATATTTGTTGTGGGTTTGCGTAAAACTTTGTCAGATGCGTTTCACACTTTATTGCAGACATCCAAGAAATTGAGTGCCGTCCATCCACTGATATTGTTTATCCTCTCTGCAAAGTAAATAAATCATGACTAGTGCAGCTGCCAGTCAAATGTAGTGTTGTGTTTCTCCTGGTGTCTCTTATAGGACTTAATAATCACTCACAACTGCTTATTGCATTTACCATTAACTTAATTTGAATTTGAACATTTTTCAACATTTTTTCACTGCTCTTTACGTTTTCTTCAATCCAAAAATCCTGATTTGATTTTAAAGTACTTCTCCAGCAGTTTCAGTTGTTGCCTCAATGTTATAGTATCATTTTCCTGAGCGTGAGCCATAGATGTGGAATTTTCATCATTCCCATGCCCTTGTAGATAGTCCAATTAATTTCACAACATATTGGTTAGTTCTAGAGATGGGCGATATAATGGCGCTAATATGGGCAAAGCTCCCTGATGTTGGACTGACTATTTTTCATTTTAATTTAGTTTCTATTAATAATGAGCAGTGAATCTATGGTCCTTCAAATAAGTCAAATATCAGTTATTGACCATGAAAGCAAGTGAAATCCTCATCAGTATCAGTATCTGAAAAATCCACATAAGACCATTCCAAGTCAGGTCAACTCATGATGAGTATCTCAAAGAATACTACTTTAAAACAGTTGAACAATCACTTATTAAATAGAGTAATTGAATAATTTAGGAAAAGACGAACAGAAATATAATTTGCCACAACTGTTGTCTTTACTGCTCTAAAGCCTTGTGCATGTGTAATAAGTGTCAACGACTTTGTATCGAATTATGTGATTCAGTGAATGACTGATGACATGAGTAAATATACAGGCAAATGCATGAATAATAATGAGTGTTTTCGTATTTAATTAGTTAAACAAAGCAAGTGACAGTGCTTGAAAGGCTTGATGTGGCATTTGCATAATTTATCTGGTACACTGTTGTTTTTGATAGTTGTCGCTATACCAACCTGAGCAGTACAACCAACGAATAGGAATGTTTTATATGCACTTTGTATATCAATAACAATGCATACTGGGATTTCACACAGCCAGTTCAATAGTTAAAACATTTGTGTAATGATATTCCCAAATTAAGTGTAAAATAACAAATTGCCATCTCTTTAGTCTGAGGTAAATCGCAGCGTATTCTGACTTTAGTGGAAGCTAAATTAGCCTGGCTGCGTGAATTGTAACCAGGGAATATTACAATGGGAAACAAAGACGAAGAAATATAGTAAAAGGGAGCATTACATTTACATACTTTGCTGCATTTTGCATGGCTATTTTTCACTTGGAGTGTCATTTATGCTGCCTACACCGCTGTTTTATTTGTTCGAGGAAACAAGGGCAAACTAATTTAGCAAAAACACAGTTGGTTGGCTGATGCAACACGCTGAAATTTGAGAAGCATTCATGCCCAATAAACCATTTCTGTCAGACCACCTATTGAGCAAAAAGCGAGCGTGTGTGCCTCTCCATGCCTTTGTATGGCAGTGAGGACCAATTTTAATACCGATCCACCGTTGAGAGGAAATGGATGACGGTACACTACAATAGTCCACATTTTTGCAGGTGTGAATTTTAAAAGGTTTTGAGGGCTTAGCTTTGGAGCTTTGATTTGGGTTTGGACATCACCCAATATGGTATCCTTCCATGGTGGCTACGCTGTGTATGCAAATGAATTGGACTTTTTAAGTAGGCTACACGCGAGAATCTGTGGGTGTTTTTACCGCTGATGTACATATGAAATGATGCTTCCTGTGTGCACTCCGACAGCGCAGCCCAAAGGCAATTTTCATCACTGCTTTTGTTGTGTTACATACATCTATTGTGGGGCATCCTTGTTGGCATTCAACACATTCAGCTCTCAAACTTTTAAGCTTTAAACCTTTCCACTTAACTATCGTCATATTGTGCAATTCAAAGTTATAATTTGGAGCATTTTGGCACCGCGGCTGTTCCTTCACTTTTACTGTTTCTTTGCTGAAATGCTCCGTTGCTATTAGATGATTGCTCTGCTTTTTTGGAGGGGGAGATTTGAGCCCATTGGTCACCCAGTGTGTGACAGGAAGATTGGCACTAAAATCACCTGTCTGCCTCCAGAAGATTGCCTTGTCCACTGCGCTCACTAAAACCCAGAATAGTGAATAACAGGGCAATTTTATCTGGGATTTTTGAAATGTCCCATCTGGTGTTCGCTCCGTATTCATCGGCTTCACCTTTCGCTGGAACCAAACTGATGACACACGAGTCCAAGAATCTGACAAGACCGAGATCCTGTCCACTATGAGGGTTCATTCACATAATACTGCAACATTGTTCATTCAGCTTACAGTAGACAAACACTGCTATTAAATTCCAGGAGTAATAGGATTCTTGGAATGCAGCAGCTTATACAACCGCAACAGCAATGCACCAGAAATGTAATGTTTGTAGAAAGAATATAGCAGTGTAAATTGGTACAATGAGAATAACAGGTTAGCTCTCTTGAATACCTCTGCTGCTGCTTTCAAACCTTTGGGTGTACTTTTTGGTCCAACACTGATAACAGATACAGATGCATTGCGTTTTGCTGTTTTGCTGTTTTGCTGTTTTGCTGTTTTGATTCCATGATACAGTTATGTTTTAGTATAGTTTTTGTCATTAAGCTCAGGAGTACAGAGATGTTTTGCTCCGCCAAATCACATCATCAGCACTTTCAAATTTGGGTAGTTAGCTTGCAAATTGTTTCTGTCTCTGCAGGGAGTGAAGAGAGCTATAATGCACACCTGTAATCTTTGCTTTGTTTCTGTGTCTATTTAGAGCGGCATAGGAAGGGTAGAGTTCAAACTGACTTTGAAAAATCCAGGTCTTGTCAGAACCTATTTCCCTGCTGTTCTTGACTTTTGCGTTGAACACTGTCATTTCCCCATTGTGGGACAAATAAAGGTTTATCTTAAAGGTTTACAGTAAAAGTAGAATTATGCTGGCTCTTTAAACCTATGCAGTATAGAGTCGCTTTTACTGGTATGTGCATTAGCATTATGGACTGGTATTACAGTTGTGGAGTATACTTATGTGATGAAGCAAACTCAACTCAGCTCAACCACTCAGATTAATTGGGAGCTATTAAGTCTGTGTACACTGCACAAAGTTTACTTCAAGGATTTGAACTACTTCTCTTTTGTGTATCCACTCCACTTACCTTTAACATTTATTAGTATTTAACTGAAAGAACATGCTGTACTGCTCTCCCATCTGTCCTCCCATTTTTACAAGGATCAGTGTATTTTAACAGTCCTCGTCCAGATTCTCCTGTTACATACTACATTCCTCCAATTAAACCTATGTGAGTGAGCGCACACTGTAAGACAGCACCAGGAAGTAGTAATTAGTTTAAATGTGTTCAGGGTTTCATTGTGTTTGGACAGTGACACATTGCACTAGATTATTACATTCTTCATTCTGTATTTCACAATATAAGCTTTAATTAAAGTGTCTACGTCATTCACTTCATAATTATACTGTCATTTAATTTCAACTAATGTAATATCAGGGGGAGCAAAACATCAAACAATGTGTCAGACCCCATATGGAGCCGAGCAATTTACTTTCCATTGACTTGCATCTCGAAATGAACTGAAAGGTGTCATTAATCGACTTGATAGTAATTTTCCCCTAGATGATTATTTAGCAGGTTGTAAGCTTTAATGAAAGATCACATTAGGGAGTGATTGACACACATGCTCAGTGGTAAGTCAAACATAGTAGATCTTATTATAGGAGTATGAACGTGAACCCACAAACACCATGGATACCATGTTGTTTCCTATTCAAAACACTTGGATTGTTTTTCAGTCTGAGTTTGATAGAGAATAGTGCTCTATGTTTATAGATCACCCGCTACCAGCTTGTCACTATGGAAATGCTGTTGCTTTGCCTACAGTGTTCCACAGTATGGCATTAAACTTATCCATCTCCAGGGAGACAAGAAAGCTGCACCTCCAGGCCAATTTACAGGTGGAGAGGTGACTCTGCTAAGAGAAAGAATGCATGAGTATTCTAGGCAAAACAAGTTGACGTAATCCCACATTCCAGGGGGAAAAAAAAAAAAGGGAAAAAAAAAGCATTTTCATGGAAATAAAACTTTGTAGCTGAAAAGTTACATAGTGGACCTTTAACATATTTGTAGACAAACCTTTAGTCAGAATTTTTCAAACAATCATTACAAACCCCCAAAGGTGAAATTTCCTGCTTGATCTATTTGACAATGTGAACTTCTTGCTGTGTTCCAGTTATAAGCTAAATTGGAGCTCATTTGTGCTTTTAAAAAGTTATTGCAGCTACATAACCTATTGCCTCCTCTGTGTAGCATTGCATCATTACACCTCATAAATCATGCACCATATAAAAATACCTGTTTTGTTACAACAATTCACCAGCTTGTTGAACTTTCAAATTCATTCTATTCTACCTGGCCAAGTGTATCTACAAGAATGCAACCGAGCATGTGATGATTATTGGAAGCTGTGGTCTACAAGCTGTTAAATAAATAGCCCCAGATCGTTGACATGTTGGAAGATGTGCCATCATGCAAGCATTGTTCCACTCATCACCTATTGTCAGCTCATTACAGGGACCTAAGAAACATGAGTGATGCCCCTTAAAAATGTATTGCTGACTTTTAAAATTGAATGATGGACATAGATGGGCCGAAATAGGAAAAAACGCGATCACATCTGTCTGCGTAATATTCCAGATGTTGACTTTTTATAAAGGTCCTTAGGAGGCATTCGCATTCGCATTCGTATACGAGGAACAAGGCAGTTGGCACACACACCCACAGAACACACAAACAACCAGCAAGCACTCAGGGAGATAGACAGATAGACACAGGGAAGCGAGAGGGAAGCGAGAAATAAGCAAACCTAAATAATACTGTAATTGTTGCGGCTGTCTCAGATGTGCTCTGCCTCTATGTCTTTCATAATAAAAGCCTGTCTGACTGTATACGCCACACAGGAGGGGGCCTTCACTGCTGCCGAACACCAAATTGTATTATTGAAGGCCGCAACCACCACCACCACACTGCCTCTCTTTCGTATTCCAACCCCCATCCAATGTCTGTCTTTATATTAGAAATGTTTTCACTTGCCAATAAAAGCATAATGCGCTCTTACACACGCAGCATTTGCAAGTGAATTGCAGTGCTCCATATTGCCTCCGATGGTAATCAGAAAAAAACATTGTGCAACGGGAGAAAGCATGACCAGTCCAATATCGAGTATGATTGTAGTGAATGTTATCTGATAGAAGCCACTGGAAATAGAAGCGTGCTGTATGGAAGGACGCAATGCCATGCTGCTTAGCCATATGGGCACCAATAAGACACAGGCATATGAAACAGCAGGAACAAATTATACTTAAATTATGGCTGCACACTGTTTGTAAGTGGATGGGACAAGCATATGGTGCGGAATAAGTTAAGGTTGGAGGTATGGTTAAGTTGTTTATGAAGGGATCGATGCTTCGTAGGTGCCTTTATGCTGTCAGGGAGCTGCATATCAATTCTCTTTCTCATTTGTGTTGTCTCATTTTCCTCCCAATCAAGGCTTCATTTCACATGTGGCTCTTATCTCACCGATGCCTCAGCCTATTATTATTCCCCCTGTTTGTGTTGCTCACTGTCTGCTCTTCGCTTTATATTTTTACTCTTGATCTCACTCTGTGATTTCTTTGCCTCCTCACAGCGCCTCTCATCAGCATCTTTTATCTGCTTCTCCTGTCATCGCTCAGCCTCCTGTATCTGCAGATGAGATCGTTTCATTGTGTTTTACATAGGGATTTTTATCACATTACCATGTATACATGAAGGAAGCTTATAACATAAATGTTTGAAAATGTCAAAAATCATATAATGCTATTGCAGATAGCACCATCAGTGTTAGTGGGCAGTGAATGTCTGCCAGCTCAACCAATATTGGCCCAAATAAAATAAAATAAAAATAAATAAATGAAATGCTCTATGCTCTTGTAGTAGAAATGATTTACACTTTAACACAATTCACTTAATAATTGAATTTATAACTAAATGTGAGTACATGCATGTAAAAAATAAACAAACAAAAAAAAAAACTTTAGTTAATCACAAGTTGACCTAGACAACAACACTGTCAACACTGATTTATGACTGCCAAAAAAGCTATGTTAATGTAATTAATACAATAAATAAAACAATCGATGTAACTTCACCAGTGCTAGAAGCCTATTGGAAATCCGGGTCGTTTCATCTTCACAACGTCTGTGCATAGAGACAAATCTGAAAAGTTGATATTGAGTTAGAGTGGAATTGATTTACACTCCAGGAAAGTTGTATTGCTGAAAGCCTCCTGGAGTATTTATGAATTTTAATGATCTTCAGCTTTGCTTTAAGGCTACACATCTTAAAGTTTAATTTAACTCACGTTATTTATGCATTCTTAGATTACTGCTTCTGCAATAAAACAGCTATTATAAGTCCACATCATTTGGATTTTGTTTCAGTGAAGCTGGGAGCTAACTGACACTGAGCCAAACTGTCCAGTCATGGGAAGCTGCTCTTTATTTACGGCCCCTTCTTGGACTCCACTATGTTTCCAAGTGCAGCTGGTTTATGCCTTTAGCCCAGCCTCATCGATCCTTTTATTGTAGCCTCTGTGTGACTGCTTCACTGTTTATTTGGAAGATGATGAATTGTTCTTTACTTTGACCATTTCCCATGACATCACATCCAGCTGCAGAAGACCTGTAAATGCCAAAAAGTGGAATAGAGTCATTAACAACTTCATACCTTTGGTCTTGATACATTTTTTTTTCTTTCTGCCTTCCCTTCACTTTATAGCAGCTTGATTTTCTCATGCTTAACCTGTGACAAGAACAGGCTAATATTGGTTAACATGTGTAAAGGATTGATTGTTTTAATTCATTATAGATGACACACAGTACTCTTTTATGTGCATGCTGTTGTTTTGATGCTATCTTTATTTTCCTGTACTTTTCTGCAGTTAAACTGTGGAGCAACACAACTGATGTGGATCTGCTAAATGAGCCTGAACTCCAGCTGCTGACAGGGCCAGACACGTACAACCCCAGAATGGAAAATCCAGGATTTTCAATACTTTTCAATAAAAAGAGGTATGAAAATTGTATTTCACTACAATTCAATGCAGGAAGTAATATTGCACCATATAGTTTAAAGAACTGAACTGAAGAAGCGGCTTGGATGAGCAGCGAAATGTCTTCACTCCTACAGCTTTTTGTCCAGTTGACAGGTTTTATATTTTTCTTTTACCATGAGGGACTGAGGGATTACACAGACAGTATAGTTTTAAGTTTGAAGTTGGATTAGTTTTATGCGGAGAAGAATAAAAAAACAAACTAAAATACTAAATGCATACATTTCAACTTGTTTGGTGGTATAGATTTCAGTTTATTCTGTGTGATGTGTTGATGCTGATATCTATCTATAGCATGTTTTCTACATGGGCCAGGCTAATTTGCAACCTAAAACTTTGATGTAATCTTTGGGAGCAGTGAAAGAGCAGACTCCAGACGATGAATGATAAGATTCAAAAGTGAACATGTGACATGTGTGTTGAAGTTTGACATAAACAAATTACTACAGAATTAAAAAGGAAGCACCTGGTAGTACTAGTGGGCGATGTTGACAAAACCAGCCATCTGTTTCTGAATTTTATCTCATTCCATTGATGATTATAGGACAGTATGATGATAATCCATGCTAAATGTGCTGAAATGTGCCTGTAAATGTCAAGGTGGAAGTGCTCTGTAATATTACACTGTTTTTACGTTTTTTTAATCAGCTTTCTTGCAGCTTTTTCATGTCTTTTTGCCTAATCTCCAAAACAGCATTATCTCCAAAAGTATCTGTCTGGTACATATTTGAATATACACTTCTGCGTATGAATGATTGTGATGCTTGCTGTGGTTCATGTAAGTATTAATTACAATCAAGCAAACCATTCTGCTGATGAGTCCTGCTGGTGTACAGTTTTGACCTTTGACCTTTATGTACAAAAGATAACTGCAAATTTAAATAGAACAGTGCTGCTGAAGGCATCAGAAGCAGCTTATAAAATGAGAGACAGATGCTGCCTTGAAAACAGGCCCTTTCTAACATGATTACAGATAATATACAGTTTATATGAAGATGCACACTCCACTTGGCTCATGTCATTTTTGGATTTGAAAGACGTCTGCTTATGCTAATTACCTTTTTAACAACACTGTGGGCTTTATTATGCTGTTTGAGTGTACACAGTGTATCACATGCTGGGCCTCTCTGGTGTGGGAGTTTGCATTGGCATTCATTATCAAAATCTAATACATGTTTCCGCGTATGCACCTACTTTTCTGCTTGTTAAGACTGAAAATGTTAATTACAAAGTGTCCATGTAGTCATTAGGGAGTAACAGTATGTGGTGCACTCTTAAGATCACAGAGGAGGGATCTAAAGACATTTTTCACTCATCAGCAGTGCAGTCATGTATAATTTTCAAAAGCGGACATCTTATTATTATGGTATAGTATTTGGAAAATGCCCAGTCCTTTGTCTATTCCGTTATATTCAACACATTCTACGCAGTGTTATTTTAGCTGTATTTTGTATTGCTGGCATTCCTAAAGGCCAGACTCACCCGCGCTCACTTTGGGAACTCCACAGTGCGTTGGCTGTAGCAGAGACTGGAGGGGGTTCTGGGAGCAAAAATAATGAGCTCATCAGTTCAGGCTGGAGCGGCCCTTGGCACACACACATCTAATTTTTCTCCTTCAGTCCTCCTTCGCTACTTTTCCCCTTTTTCATCTACAGACATAGGCAATTACCTCAATGCATGTGCGTTTGGGTATTCCTCATCTCTACAGAATAGACTTGTCTCACTGTAAAGAGATTGTGGAAAATCACATCCCTTGCCATGTCCTTCTCCTCCATGTGTGTTTAGTTGGCTTTTACTAGATGTGGTGTTTTGTGTTGTTGCTTATGTGCATATATACAGTGTCTTTTATGTCCCCATGGAGGTTCATTTAAGTCCACTTCATTTTCTGTCCTCAGAGGGGGTTATAGAAGCAGAATGATAAGGCATAACATTATCTTGTCATATAATATATCAACTGTGAAGTAGAGCTGGGTGATATTGCAAATCAAGGAAACACATTTTTTATTGCTTGATCAAAATTTTCTATTTAATTTTTATTTTCTTTCTCTATGGGGTATGAACTGCTAACTCATAACACTTTTAGATCACCATGTTACGTTTTATAGGTTTGCTATATTCACCAAAAACAACGTAATAACATGTTTTATAAGTTTCACTTTTGTTTTTGACTGAGATCTGAGTCTCTCCTCCCTTTGCACTCCCCGTTCAGAGCGCTATCACAACATGCATCCCGCTAACGAAACTACTGCACATTGCATCACGTTTGTCAAGTTTCTGTGTACAGTTTTGTATCATGCTTTTGTATATTTATGGAGAATTGTTGTGTAGGAGCATGGATGACTTAGGCTTGTGGGCGGAGCACTGGACAGAATCTCGCAGCTGACTGTAAGGACGGCTCGAATAGGCCCCGGGAGCGATTGCTAAATTACCAAATCTAAAACTTCTTCTTTTTGATGGGGGAACAACGATCTAACATGGTAGTCAATTTTGTATAATACCCCCTTTTTAAATAAATATGGCTTTTGCATGATATGATATTTTAATATAAATCAATAAATTAATTCACGAACACTCCAGGATCAAATCACTAAAAAGAAATGCCTATTTATTTCTTCAGAATCTGAATTAAAAACTGAAAACTCCTTCCCCTAGTTTGGCTGTGGACCTGTTGATTAAAAATCCTTCATCTTAACACTGGCAATTTAAAACAAGTTCTGTCAGAAAAATTCAAATGAAATAGCAGTTTCTTCCTTGAACAACCTTTGATGCCGCCCACTGCTGGCAAACACTACAGAACTGCAGTTTTAGAGATCATCTTACCCCTTATTGATCACAAATGGTCTCTTTCCAAACTTGCTCAAATCATTGCCATTTTTCAACTTTTAGCCCAGATCGTTCATTTTCTGTTTAAAATCCCACGCACTAATGGATACCATGATGAGAAGATAGTTCTTACTCACTTCATCTGTCAGTGATCATGATGTTATACTATCACATTGTGTCCTTCCCTTTTGTGGGGTTAAACACATTTTCTGAATATTTCCTGATAGTACAGTGTTAGTTTTCTCTTCTGTGCAGTCTTCAGTGGACAATAATGGAGCGTAATTATTTGAATAAAACACTTGAACTTCATGTCTGAAACTGGGGTCATGAACTAGCAGACTGTATAATTTCCTTTGGTTTTGTACTGGGATAAAAATAAAACAGTATATATGTGCACGCTAAATCCCCAGAACTGCAGATAAAATATTCATTGCAGCTGTCTGTTTTTCTCATTAATTGTGGTGTTGTACAGTTTATTGTAAAAGAATGTTTTATAGGGCTAAGGTAGGCTATTCGATTCAGTTTGGAAGAGAGTGCAGAGCTGCTGGGGATTATAGTGATGGTCAAAACAGACTTCTTTCTCTACCTTTTACCAAATGTTCAGTTGTGTGAACTTTCCAGCTCTGCATTAGTAGACTTACCACTTGCAAAGAAGCAGTGCGAGACTGAACTTGTATGCGATTTTTTTCATTACTTCCCAAACATATTAACTAGTTATCCATGAGGCTCAAGCTTAATTACATCCAGGCACTGTGTCACTTCCACAGCTCGGAAGCAGAATATGTAATCAAGGATTTTATATTAAGACCCAACTTTCTTGTTTTGGGTATAATTTTTATGAGCTAATAACTGGATTCTCTGTGATATGAGTCAAGATGAAATGTATTTTCAGTCATCTCCTTTTCATATGGAAGGTTAAGCTCCCCAAATCCAAAGGCGTGAATATTTAGCATGCAAAATGTCACATAGCAATATTGCCTTATTACCTTTAATATCACAGAATTTATTTGTTAGTCTTAGTGCACTGGATTCAAGGATTCGTCAGGAATGTCGCTGTAGTATGATATGATTAGACACAGACACAATGAACTTAAATACAAATAATGTAAGTGTAAATCTAACAATATGAAGATATATAATGGATGTAATGCTTCAAATGGTTGTGATTGCTTCAAACACAACACAATGCAGAGAGAGTTTGATTGCAGTGTGTAATCTTCTAAGCATGGCCTCATAATTATTAATCAACAGCACTATGAAAAACCATTATGTACTTGACCCATTTGTGGGAACTTTTGTTTGTTTCAGTCCAAACATATACAGTATAATATAAATTAGTGGTTTGTATTGGTATAGTGATTTTTATTTTGTTTCAAAATAACTATCTGTCTAGTTAAGTTGAAATATTTACGTAATAAATTGATTTTAGAGGGAAAAGTTAAAGTAGTGCATCAAATGCCGTGATCTCGATTAAGATTTGTGCTGATTTTTGGTCAACCGAAGTAGTTGAATACATTTTCTTGTAACTTTTATTTATATATTTTATATTATATTATACTTTATATATTATATTTTATTTATATTTTTTTCGCCCAAAAGGCAGAATATCATTATGAATATGCTAAAAAATAACCCCTCAGACATTGCAGCAAGTGTCCAACCACAAGGTAACCACAAGGTTTGTCCTTTCCAGTTCAAAAATGTAGTGAAGTAGAAAGTACAGATGCCTTCTTTCAAAATGGCTGAGTGATTAGTGTTCTTCTCTTTTGGAAGAAGGCTGTGCGTTCAACATCAAGTCTGCAAACACTCATGGAGTCTTGTGTGTGTGTGTTTTCATATATATATCTCTTTGAATGTGTGATTTGAAATGACCCATATTTAATGTATAAAAGATTGAATAGTGATTCGTAAGCAGGATACACCCTGCCTCAGGCCCACAGTTGATTGGATGGTCTCCAGTATGCAGAAGAAGATGGATATGTGAATAAAAGTGAATTCAGTGGAATTAGACATGTAGAATGAGAACAATGAAAGACACATTCACATAATTATGCCCTCACTACTTGTCTGATAATGCTGTGTCATTACTAAAAGAATGGTGCAGCAGCCATAATAACACAAGGTTATTAGCCCATAAATCTAAAGATGCTGTGTTTGGGGCAGATAAGTGTATCAATCTAATGCTAAAATGCCAAACAGGGGATATTAAACTAGTCCGCTTTTTATTGTTTTGCTTGATCATTAAATGTTTTATTGGCACCAAATGACATGGTAAATTATAAATGAATCCTAGCCTCCCTGGTCTGTAGCAAGCATTAAGCCAAGATCTTATGCATTTATGCATGTGTGACTACAGGCCCTGATATTTGTGGACAGATAACCTAAATACTTATTGCTATTGTAATATACCATTATGGACTTAATCGAAAGCAGTGGCAGGTGAATGTGTTATGATAATAGGCTTCATTCACAGTGCTGGTGCTGGCCTCATCTGCACTTCATTTGTATGGACAGAGCTGATCTGAGGGCTGTGTATTCATGATAGTATCACAGCAGTATCTCAGCAGCCCATCACACTGGTCTGCAAAGCCATGTTTGTTTGTAAAGAAGAGATTGAAAATGGATTTAACAAGAAACATGCTCGAGATTTAGCTTGTCCTTGTGTCATACAATGTTTGCGAATATAATGTCAGTGGTCAAAAAGGACAATGTGGAATCAAAATGTAACCTTGTAAGCAATAAAAAAGATATATCTTTTAAATTGTGAGAACAGCTCATTCTTCATCAGTCATTTATTTCTAATAGCTAAAGCCTTAACCCTGGTCTTTAAGTAGATGGTGGTGTTAAAGCCAGGGCATAACTCAATCACATGAGGTATTTTTGACTAACCAGGCATGTCTTTGGATGGTGGGTAAAAGATGTATGCAAAAAAACATTTATTTTATTTACCTTTATTAACCTTAGTCTTAGTTATTATAATTTCATGTATCTTTTAAGTATTTGCTCAATACATCTTAGACTTGCGTTAGATTGCAACTAAGAACTCTATAATATAATCTGACATGCAAACTTTTGGGTTTACAGTTTAGATTTTTGTCCAGGTTAAAGCTGCACCTTGATTGAAGCCACAGAACAAGTCTAAAATTGAGCTACAAGCTTTTTACATTACATTGACAAGAAAAATACCAAAAGTCATTCCAAAGCTTACTTTTTCTTTTTTCATGAATACTGATGTGAACTACAATCCATTTGCAGCCACACGTTCGCTCAGTCTGCAATTTATGATTCAAGCTGTAACTACCTCATTTGATCCCATCCTTGTTATGCTAATTTCCCCTCACAATGGTAGCAAATCAGTTTGATTTAACTGTGGAAAGTGTGTGTGTGGCGTTTGGGTGGAGTGGGTGCCAGCAGACTTCGGGTATGTCTCTGTGAGTGATGCATATAGTCTGTGCGTATTGGTGAGCGCCGCATCTGCAGTTGTCACAAGTAAGAGGTGTTTTGTGCTACAAACCAAAGCTCCAATCTGCATTTTGATGTCATTAGCTTTCCACATCAGGCAGCACTACTTACACCCCAAATGTGTTTTCAAGAGCTCTACACCAATTGTCCAATGAAAGGTTTTAAAAGCAACATTAAGTCTCTCATATTAAAATTATGAATTTTTTGTCAGATGGTAGGCTTGACTTGCTGAACTCTGATATGATTAAAATAACACTAAAAATGCAAAACAAATGTTTATCTATGTGCTTTGGCACCATTTACATGATCCAACACACAAGGATGCAGTGTTTTCATCTTTAAAAAGGAATTTCTGTGCCATTCGTAAAATCCTCTGCACATAATATGGCATAACATCAAATATGGACAATCCACATGCATATTCATGAGAATCTTGTAATCAGCTGTTGTGATGCTCATTTTCTCTTTCTTTTTGTGTATCATTCATTTTGTATTTGGAGTTGCAGATGTGTGTATGGTCCTTGATATAGTCAGTTATCTTAGAGACGTACATACGTGTAATGTTAGGGGTACGAGAGTACAGTTTTCTCATAATTTGATGCATATCTTTTATCCATGGGTCATAGGGGCGTGACGATTCTGAAAAAAAGATCCAATCATTCAGTTCTGATGTTTTGATTCAACTTTGTGTTGCGTTTGTTGTCATTTTGGCACAGGCAGGAAATCATCAAGCCAAATGCAATAAACTCTCCACTGATCACATATAGATTACATTAAAGCACTGGGTCAAAAGTGTTATTTTTATGGAATTTTTTTAGCAAATAATTGTAAACATTTTTTGATCTTCTGAGGTCCAACAAAAATCAAAATAAAATCAAACCCACGTGACCCATGTATTGAAATAAGAATCAAATCCTGACAAAACAGAATCGTCCCATGTGATTTTGATACATTTTTGGCCCTTTTATAGTAAATATCATTTAAAATAACTTTTTGTTAATTACAGTATGTCTTCTCTGTTTGAATATAGAAGAGTCAGGCCTTTTTGGAGATGTTTTCCTTCATAGGTCTATCTGTGAAAGTATAGCACAATTAACATGCTGGAATAATGACAGATACATATTGCATCACTTGTGTATATTGCATTACCAGGATTGTATTGAACAGTTCAATATTAGACTGAGTATTGTTGTTTCCCTGTTTGCTGTAACTAGGAGCTGTAATTCACCTGCACTTGGACAGCAAGAATCCAGAGGTTACTATAAGCATGAGGAGGACAAGCAGGATTTAACCCACAACCTTTTGGCTCAAACAAGAAAGAACCTCCTCAACTACTGCTCTAAATTTGTTTATAGCATCCCTTTCTCTAAACCTATATAACGGCATTGTCTGGACATAAGCACTTTTAATGTAACTGTGAGATTCTTGTCTCCTGTCTTATCATCCATCAAAGGATTCGAATAGGACTTAAGCAGTCAAAGGAAAGTACCCTGGACACTAATGTGTGACTTCCTGCTTCACCGTGTGTGTGCTTTGTTATGGCTCTTGATGAGAAAGGGCTTCATGTCGGAAGGCACTAGATGGTCTGTTTACACAATTTTATGGTCTTGGGTTCCCACACTGGGGATGGTAGACTCCGATTGGTAGCACTTAGTCAAGTTGTTGATACAAACTTTTGTAAACTTCAATTCATCCCTCTTTTCGACCTTATTTATTAGCCCCTTTCCGATTCATTATACAGCTGTGAATGTGCAACCTTACCTGACAGGACTGACCTCTGTATTCACTGTTCCTTCTCTTTATATGTGCAAACCATCAAAATGTGTTTTTTTGGTTTATCTTCTAAAAACATCTAACACAAATAGTCTCTGTATTGTCTATAATTCCTCAAAATCATTTAACACTAAAGCTAGATATAGATATTTAATTAACTGCACATAAATAAATGCAAATAATGGCAAAAAAAAAACTTTCATTGAGAGCAGCAGTGACCATTATGTGACAATAAACAGTATAGACTGTATTTATAGATGAGCACTAAAACATGTTGACCTTCCATTTACTTACAAGCCTGTGCACACTATCACTTAAAGACAATTTTGTGGGTGCAATTTTCACTTTTGACATTTTTAGCATGTGAGAAGAAAAATGCCCAGTGATATAGTTAGCAGTCTGCAAACTAAATACAGTTTGTGAAAGCACGCAGCCTGGAGCTGGGTCTGCTGTGGTCAATGTCTGTAGCCAATATTGCTTCACAGTCTGTGTTTTTCCTTGTAATAATATTGTTAGCTTGTATGCACACAAGCAGACTTCAACTTGAACAGTACAAGACTTGGCTGGTACATTTCTCCAGATGAACTACACTTGTTCTGCCCATCGCTTCAACTTGTAGGAATAACATTACTCCCCAAACACACTGTGAAAAAGTTTTATGTCCACACAAAGTACATCTCTTAAGTACTATCTAAATCAATCAAAGGAATGGCCTCTTACTCCTCTTACTCTCTCCCAGCAATTTGCCGTACGAACTGGTGTTGTGTTGGCTAATCCACTGGCTCAGGTTTAAGGTATTTGTCTCACATGGGGACCCAAGCAAGAGTTTTTGTATTGCTCTGCCCGAGATCTAGTCTGACAAATCAAATGGAGAAAAAGAAATCAATGTTTAATCATCTCATGGCATTATCCTTAAGAGATTTTGAAATTAGGTTTTTGAAATTCAAGGTTAAAACGCATATTAACAATGAGCTAAGTTGTACTGTGGAATGTTTAATTCATCAACCTTTTGCACCCTTAAGGAAGATTTCACTTAATAATAAAAAAATATGTTTAACGAGCACTTTAGCTGTGAATATTGTCAATTTGTGTCTATGTATACCTTCTTGTTTCCTCTTTGCGAAATTAAATCCTCTTTTTTCTCTTCCGCACTCCACTTTCTCACTTGCCCTGTAAATCAATTTCAGGCTTTAGGCGGCTCTGCCTCGCAGGCATCTCTGTCTTTGATAGTGTTCCCACCACAGTTCACAGTGGATGTGTGTGTGATGCAGCCCACCACAGCGGAACAGAGGAGCCCAGCCAGATTTTTAACTTCTTTGGAGGATTTCTGCTTCAAACTGAGCCGTGTTGAGGACAAACGTAAAGATTCTCCCATGAACACACACAGTTCTGGGAGACTAGTGGAGAAATTGTGTACTTTACTTGGGCTTATAGGAACAACATGATTGAGCCTTGAGTCCATATAAACACGGGAACGCACAGAAACGCAACACCAGGCTTTGAGGAGTTTGTGGAATTTAGTCTGTTACTTCACATATACAGAAAGTGTACAACATTGGAAAACCAGAAGACATGGCTGTTTGTTCTGGTAACCCTGTTTTTTATAGTCCTCCAGGGGATTGTGCTCTGCATTTGGGCACCAAGGCCAAAAACCTGCCAGGAGTGTAAGGTTAGGTTAGGTTATTGTTGGGTTTGATGTCTGGACCTCGTGCGTTCCACACATCAGGGGACGTCTTACTGTTGGTCCTGAGGTTTCCAACCCTTTGACTCCATGCTGTCATCTTTCTTTGCCTTTTCCATTTTCACTCTTCTCTTTCGGGGGTTGCTACATCTATTGGCCTGGGTGACATTGACAAAATGGTGCTGTGATACATATGCTAAGCTATGCTACACTATGCATTTAAAAAAAAAAAGTTTTTTGATTTAATTATACTTTCCAAGTGGTTACCAAACTGTGGTAGTGACGTAGGGGGTACATGAGGAGATTTTTGGATCTGCAGCCCGATATTTGTGCGGACATAGTCTTTTTACTCTGGACCACGAGTCTGTATTAAAGATATCGATCTGTGTATGTTCTGCATTATAATCATGGGACTGCATGGTCTATACAAGAGGTTTGCTGTATGAAAATCAGACCTCTTCGGTTGTTTTTGCTCTTCAAGGAACCAAGAATGCTAGATCAGGTTCTGATCCTGTGGGTTGTTAAAAGCACAAACACACGTGGATGAAGGAGCTATCCAGAGGGCTCTGGTGTTTCATTTCCCCGTTTCATGTGAGTGTTTATTTTCAATGCAAAAGTCTTTCTTTTTGTGTTTAAGGGCACTGGTCACATAAGTGAGACTGTATCTAAAGATAAGCACAACAATAAGTGCACTGTGGTGGGTTATAATGTGTAACAAATGTGTTTGTATTGTAATTGTAAATTTGCAAAGACTTGCGCTGCCCTAATGTGCCAAATCTATGCCTATACACGTGTTTTGGGTGTTAGAAGTTGTAAGATGAGGCCTCTTGTCCTAATTTGATAAGAATGATGCACATGCTTTGATATAATAACAAATATTCCAACTGTGAAATGTAATATAATGTGTTTAGAGGAAACAGACATTATCTTCAAGTGCATCCCAGTAGGGGGCACGGAACTGCCATCAAAAGTCTCGAGGGGAATGTGACAACAAGTTTGGGAACCACTGTGCTATACGTATATCATATACTTTTAAAAAATATAATATCCTTTTTTTCTCCAATTGCCCCTGGGGGATAAATAAAATGATTTAATTTCACTATACTATACTATACTATACTATACTATACTATACTATACTATACTATACTATACTATACTATACTATACTATACTATACTATACTATACTATACTATACTATACTATACTATACTATACTATACTATACTATACTATACTATACTATACTATACTATACTGATATTATACTGATATTATACTGATATTATACTATACTATACTATGCTAATATTACACTAATATTATACTTTATATACTATACTTTATTCTCTACTTTATACTATAACATGGCAGTATAATCTGTTTTTCAATGCATCTCCACTCCCTTGTTACAGCATTTCATCTGAACTCTCCTATTAACTTCATGTCCACTTTCAAAACAACTTAGCATTTTTTGGCACCTGTTATCTCTAGCCTCAGTTTCCACTGATAATTGTTGCTCGCGGACACAGACAGTCCTGAGATACCCAAGTAAAGTTGTGTACTTCTTTCTGTGATTCTTGACTCCATATAAACAGGGAAAGACATTAGAGCATAACACTGGTTGTTTGAAGAGTGTGAAGTTTGTTGAGTTTGTTCTGCTAGTACACATGTTTAGGATTAGCATTAAAGAGATACAAGGAGCCAAAGTGGAGAGCGCTGGGGATAACGCAGAAAAACGCAGAAAAAAAAATGCAAAGTGTCTTTGAAGACAGATGTACCTAAAGGAAATGTCCTTCAAAGACTGCCGCGCTCAAAGAAGTCTGATGAAAAATATTTACCTGCTCAAACACGGAAAGCAGCCAATTATGAATAAACATACGACATCTTCCATTTGCACATATTAGGAACTTTTTCACACGTTAGACCTTCAGAGTTGAGTCAACATATTAAAAGACAAGAACTTGATAATTGAAAATGAAATTGCTAAAAGTTACATTCACGCATGTATATACCAAACAAATTTTCAAACAACAATTGATCACAAATCTCATTAAACCATATTCTGTTCATATTAATATCAATTTTATTTTAACCCAGAGCTTCAGCGAATCTTCCTTCTTATATGCAGTGATGCACTTTGTTGTGGTATTAGTTTACCATCAGATTTACACCTAGTAACTGATATTTCACAATTTAATAATTACAGTTTTTTTCTCAGTACAACCTACATTTTTGTGTATACCCAAGTTCAACTCTTTTCAAATGTATGACTTCCATCAATCTCAAAATGCCTTTTCATTGTTCATATAATGGTCAAAACACCCATAAATAACTCCATGTTTGTTTACAGTCTGCTTGGTCAGTAATGTACAGCACAGGTGTGAATGAATTGTTGTTTAGCACGTCTTTCAGCACTTCTTGAAGACTTAAGATGAGAATAATTCAAATGTTAATCCCTTACACAGATCACAGTTGTTGTTGTTACCATACATGTCAAAAACAACTGGCTGAAATGTGTTGTACGTTCACCTCTCAAAGCCTGTTTAAAGTCTACGTGCTATTCTAAACCTCGACAGTAAACAAACGTATGGAAATGCGTGCGATAACTGACTGTGATATGTAAGGCATGAGAAGGCAGTGGGCCACCTGTCTCCCCACTGATCTGCAGCTTAAAATCATATTAGCAAAGTGCAGAGCAAAGAGACCTCACAGTAGGTCAATGTGTGAGCTGTCTGAGGCTCATCCCGCAGAGAACAGCACCACCCTTTGACTGGTATGGGTATGGCAGGCGCTCACATGGTCAGGGCAGGGGGGACATGCTTTACTGTACAGCTGTTTGGTGTGGAAAATCAAGGTCTGCTCTCTTGTTTCTGAGGTATGTAACGCAACAGATGCCCAAAAGCAAATGTTGTTTGTCAGTCATTCCGTGGATATAAATTATATAACATTACTTTTCAGGGGCTTGTTCTGTATACTTAGATTACACATACATGATACTTTAGGGTATATGCCTTTAAGTGTTATGTTGAGTAATTTGTTTGGTCCTCCAGAATTTGTATTAGTCAACATTTTGCTCTAGTTGGATTATAAAGGCTTTATGTCCACAACAGCAGAATGAAAATATAGAGTGAGGTAGATTGAGATTTGGAACGTGAAACGCGATATAAATGTACCGGTATGTGTACTTGTGTAAACTACAGAGATCTTGTAAGCGCAGGGTCAGATACATGGTCAGGGAAACTTAATATATAAATAATTCTGACAACTTCTGCTAGCACCACCACCACCATCACTCCCCTTATTCATTTTACTTTTATTCAACACATGTCTTTAGTCAACTAAGAATTTCTGTGGTGAAAATGATCAAATGTGCTGTCGGGGATACACTCTCTCAAACAGATCAACAGTCAAAAAACAAGTCAGGTTTTGTTTTATGAATTACAGTCTCGCAGTGAGTTGCGATAGTAACACTAAAATTAACAAAACAACTTAACCCAGATTCCTGTTTCGTATTAACTGTTCTTATAAGTGAACTAAAACAAGAAAATGAAGATTATTGATGCAATATGAGACTAACTTTTATCTTAAGTCTGAACATAGCATAACAACATCAGGGTTAACGTCGGTCATCAGGACCCACTGGGGGCTGCCTGAACAAACACTGGACAGTTACAATATGATAACACCATTCATCAAAGACACTGTGATGTAGTGGCTTAAGCTGTAGAAGCACATATGTTTCACCTTCTTGACGCGCCGTTTGTCCCATAATGCAACGCAAAAGTGTTTATTTATAGCAGAACTGTTTAGCAATTATCCTCAAGCATTAGTCATTCAAAATAACAGTGGAATCTGATACTTTTCTTGTTATTTAAACTGAAGCGAAATCTAGGTCATGTGCCCTAGTTTGTTTTTACTCCTTTCTAGTAAGAAGAATTTCCTTAAAATATTATACAGCACCCCTCCTACATTTAAACATACCAATTTTTACTTTTCATGCAAATTATATTCAGTTCGTATTGGCGCTAATCAGGGTTGTGTGCTATATAATAGGCCTTTTGTGAAAACCATTTCTAATGAAGTCTTGGAAAATGTGCTCTTGATTGCAGCCTTTCCCAAAGAAGTTAAGACCACTTTACCTCGTGTTCTCCTCTTTTTTTCCTCCGAATCATTAAGCCCCCGCTGCTTTATTGTCTCTAAGTAGTCACAGCTGAGCGTAGAGAGCACTAAACTTAAGCATATACCTTTATAAAGTGTTTTGTATGTGTTGGTGGGGGCATAAAAGGGCCAATATAACATAATAACTATACATTGAGGCAGACTGGAGAGAAAACTGTGTTGATTTAATTGAAGCACATCAGAACTGCAGACAACGTAAATCCACTAACACATAATAAAGGGAATGCAACTGTGTTATCATTAGCAGTAGCATGGAAGATATGCTCGGCTGAGGAAAAAGTGTTACGAGACCGTTTTCCTGTGGTAATTGTGGTGTTCAAAGATATTTTAGAGAACAGACTATCACTAATTCATAATGGATGTGGAGAATAACATACTGTCATGTGCCTAGTCCATTTAGCTGTTGTATCGTGAATCACAAGTGTACATTCGTTGGGAAAAATTAGACTGTAAATGGCTTCAACATTAATTCTTGTTGTACATAATAATTTTTGTAATATATTTTTACTATTGCAGTGTTGTATCAAATTTCATCATCACTATTTTACTAGTTTTTTAGTCAACTGAGCAAAAAAGTTGTAGGAGCAAAGATGTTTTGCTGCTCATCCAAGCTCAGATCACTGGTGGACACTGTCTTATATCTAACTATCGAGTGATCTGACCGGAACTGAAGAAACAACTTGTATTAGCAGAGAAATGTCTTCACTTCTACAACTTTTTCTCCAGCTGACAGATTTAAATCTTTTTTTTTTTTACTGTGGATTATACCTGGATGATTGAGGGATTACGCAGACATCAATTTTGTATCTTAATTTTATTCAGTGTATATTTTAAAAAGTTTAGCTGTTAGATTGAAGGTTTATTTTGTTTTGATTTTTGACTGCACATTTTCATTCTTATGCTGATCTTGTAGTTTGTCTTGTAAAACTGAAATTTCCTTACTGTGGAACAAATAAAGGTTCTCTTATCTTATCAAAATAGCTATCCATGCATGCTAAAGCCTTTTTCATCTTTCTTATATTTAAATATTTCAACACTTTTTAACAGAAGATTGAAGTATTTAAGTTCAGAAACTTTATAAATTAGGTTATGAATCAAACCAAATTTCTAATCAAAGCCCTATTCAAGTTGTTTCAAGTGTTTGAGTGTCCCTAGTAAAAACAAGACTATACAAAAGAACATTTGCTAAAGGCATCAGTGAGAGCTCTAGTTATTTGATCAAGCCAAATTTTAGGGCTCAAAGTGAACTGACAGATGTCCACTGCTAAATAATATAATTCAAGAACAGTTCATGAAGACAAGTTTCAAGTTAACATATGCATGATCTCACCTTGTATGGCTTTGGCGAGTTCATCCAAGAGCTTCCAAAAGTAACAGTTCTGACCACATGGCGGAGTTTGAAGGCTGCTGCGAGCTCCAGATGTGGTGGTCGGCAGCAGCTCTGTGTCCGGTGGGAGCCTCAGGAATGTACAGTTGGCTTCGGACATACAGTAGGGCCTCTGTGCTGCCCTGCCTTTTACTGGGCTCAAGAACATACCTATGCATGACTGTGAGTGCATGCATACTGACACAGACAAAGCCTGTCTTACATGTGTGCCCCAGCAGATGACCCCCAACGACCCCGGCAGGGATTAAACCGCAGCAGGACTCGGTGCCTGTCAACCTGCCTTCGGTCTCTCACACACACGCTCATACACACATACACGCACGCGCACACACAAAACATGGACGGACTGGAGCTGTCAGCCTGTCCTCAGCCTCGGTAACCTCTTCCCCAGCCCTGCAGATGTTTCCTGAGCTCAGCAACATGACTCTGGCTTAGTTTTGCAGAGTTGTTTGAACTTTGCAGTGCACCCATTTACCGGCTATGCACAAAAGCAGAATAAATGGAGTTTTAGAAAAGCAAACCTGGATTCAGATCTCACAAATTTAAGATGAGCTTTAATTACGTTGGGATGTATCAGATTTGAGCAGCACGAAAACATATAAAAATGAAACACTATCAGATGAATTTTTATGGATTTATGTGATGTTTACATTTCCATCTGCACTCTTATATGCAAGCTAGACTCCAAACAGCAAACATAGTATTGAATCAGTCATATGCCTCCAAGCCAACTCCAAACTGCGAATACAGTTACCCCAACCTGGTTTATACTTTGAATCCCTTTTCATTTTACAAGGTATTAATCATTAGGTATAAGTCCTAAAAGTCCTCATTCATACAAACTATTACATGCACATCAATCCTCTTTCAACTACCGTGGGTCAAGAGTAGAAGTAAATCTAAAATATATAAAAGATCCACAGTGAAGTAGCAATAATCTGTATGTACTTTTGTTCATTGTTTTGTTTTTTCTTTCTGTTTCTTGTTCATTTGTGCATATAAATTACACCTTTATTAGATTTAGTGTGGCTAGGTAGTTATAGATATTAATTATAGATCTATTGTAAATCTGGTAATATTGAGTGCACTGCAATACTTTTCATAAAGAAATATAGCCCTAAACAGTTTTCCTATAGCAGTGTATATATAATTACATTAAGAATTCACATATGGACAGTATTAAAACACATAAAGCACCTCTCCATGTTTACTGGTACAGACTGTGATGTAACCAGGCTCAGAGCGCTTCACAAATGAGTATGCTGCCACCTAGAGGCATTTGCATGCTCTTGGTGAATACGCCTCAGCAGATAACAGCATGTTTACTGCACATTTGTCATCACTTGATCAAAAATAAACAATGTAATATAATTTTATGGTGTACTTTTACTACATGGATGATATACTGCATTTTTTCAATTTCATATATTGAGCTGATAAAAAATCTGGTTAAGATTCTTATGTGGAAATATGGCCTGAGCAGAAGTGGGTTATTTTTACACTTAGAAGTGTTTCTCTGGTGATTTCTCTGTTCTTTTGTACCAAAGCAAAAAGGCCTTGTCTGCATGTTCCTGTTGGGCTCCGGAGATGGGCTGACCCTTGTGGTGTGTAACGATGTGTGTTAGCATTAACAGCACCTCAGGGGTAATGGAGAGGTTGCCGTTGCGTGTCTATGTGTGTGATGTATGGAGGAATATATTCAGATGTGTGTGTTTTCATGAATCTCTGGGGGTGCTCTTGCCAAAGCCAGCTGTATATCACAGCAGTCTCCCAAGTGTAACTTCAAAGTCGCAGCCAGCTCAGTTCAGGCTATTTCTGACACAGTCAAAGGAAGGACACATGTGTTTATGTTGGAGTTTGTGCAACAAAACCTGGACATACATAAAATACTTCTCACCTTCCCACAGCGTCGGAGCTGTTTCTTTAAGGATATGGTGTCACTGAGTTTGGATTCTCAACAGGATTATGGAGGAGCCTCTCTGGACAGCACCGGGGCCAGTGGCAGTCACTTCAGAACTTTTTATACACTTTTGCTAGACATGCATGCCTAACCTATATCCCAGCTCTGTGCTGTTGAGATAGCATAAACTTTACTCACCTTACATTTTTGTTTGTGATTGACAGTGGTCAGAAATAGTCAAATAAATTGTATCTGAGTTTTTGTAAACAGTTGTATAGCTTACTTGTGTTTGACAGAAATGTATGTAGTAACTTCAATAATGATATTATTACAACCTGATATTTTTATGGCTAAACCAAAGTATTTGTACTACGTATAATACGTTAATATGATTATATTACACAAGCATACATCAGAATTGGTGTGATGATTGTGAATACTGTGTACCATTGGCCAGAGAGGCCCACTTTGTACGGACTCCTTTACCTATGTCCAGATGTTCCTGCTCCAGCTGCCTTCACACACTTACAGTAGTTTTAACTAATTTCTCCTCTATCCCTTTCATGTTTCCCTTTAATGTTGAGTTTATTTTCCCTATAATTTTCCCTGTCCTACATGTGATCCGCGGCACATTCAGCGGTTGGAGCGTCTGAAAGCCATTACTCTCACACCACTCCCCCTCTCCTATTCCCCCTCTCCTCTCCCCGGCCTCTCCGTCTGTCTGTTCCTGTGCGACAGAGTCAGTAACACCCCAGCAGGAGGTGAACGAGGGAGCGCTGGAGGCAGGAAGGATAGGTGCAGGGCGCAGAAATGCAGCTCAGTGCCTCACATGACGGCAGACGAGCAACTAGATGTGTGACAAGGCAAAAACAAAGAAAAGCTAAGAAATCTCCACTCGTCCGCACATGTAACTCTGGTTGTGTGAGTCATTGTGTCTGTGGACTTTGTTGTGTGTGCATGTGCATAATGAGCATGGTGCCAGGCTGCAGCAGCTGGGAAGACCATCCTCTGTTCTCGTGTCATCAATAAATGATCAGAGTGGGCCATCTGGGGAGAGGGAACCACCAGCCACCACGACCTGGCACTGAACAGCACACTGGAAAAGACACAGAGACGCTGGGGAGAGAGAGAGGAAGAGAGAGGAAGAGAGGGAGGAGAGAGGGAGGAGAGGTGGCAGAGTGAGGGACACACAATGTTAGCGGAAAGAGTCACTGACACAGAAATGAACAGTTCAATATTACCACAGGAAAAAACTCTGATGTTTTGTGTCTCTTTCCAGATTGACTGTTTATTGACTGTTTGTTGATCACATCCAAAAGTCAAAAAAGGGTTATAGTGGTTCCTTTAAAAGACTGGTTAAATTGCTTCATAAGTGAATGGGATGAATAGGTGAGTAAGTAGTATCGGTAGTTGTCTTTTTATGTGTATCAGCCACTAACTTTGTGACAAAGTTCAGTTAGTGAACTTTGCCACTGGGATTCGTCCTCCCTTCATTTCAAATAGTGTACTAAACCAATAAGAACTGAGGTAATGAACTCCAGTATTCTATCGACGATCTGGGTAAACAAATAATTTGCATAGCTAGCATTTAAAGACGTGCTTGTGGCAAACCACTCTGATCTTGAGACTAAAAGATTTGAGTTATCTTCTGTTTCTAATTAAACATTAGAGTCAACAATGGGGGCATCATTATGTGCTGTTTACCATAATATTTTGAATAATAATTACTATTACAACAAACACAGTTGTAAATTGCAAATGAAAATGCAGTGAGAAGAAGAAGTGACAGGAAGGAAGAGTGTGGAGAAGACAGAGGAGGATGTGAGATGAGGGGAATCAGGAAGTGCTGTGGGCGGCTGCTGTTGGGCCTAAGGCTGACACACATGCACATATCTGTAATGTATGCACACAAGACCATTCTTACCTCAAGCCACTCCAACAGCGGTTTAATCACAACCCGGTGCGAGTGTAAAGAGACTCTTGGGATGGTGAAATGTATGTTAAAAAGTATATCAGCTATTTTCTACAGGGACAGGGGACATATTGGTATTAATATATTGGTGATGGTTTCACATAGACCAGGGCAAAATTGTGTCTAGAGATTTAAAAATAAGTTTCTAATGGAAATAGAAGAGCAATGAAAATACCTGACTATATATTTACACCGTCATCCTACAATAAATTATGTTATCTCAATGAATACATTTTGGCCCAACTATTACATTTTTCACCTTAATTGCAACTTGACATCAATTTGTGGGTTTTGTTTTGGATATTAAAATATTGATATTGGCAAGTATCTGTTATTGACCACAACAGCAAGTGAAATATTGGATGTCGACTGACTGAACATTTTTATACTGATATCGCCTTTAGCTAATCAGAAGCAATAGTGCCAGAAAGACACACAATGTCTTCCCACAGATTTTTCACTCGAACAAAAAATAGCAGTAGTGAAAAGGAGAAACCTCAGGGCAAGCTACAGAAAACAGGATTAACTCCCGAGCCCTTATAGAATAGATCTGTCCAGGGCAGCTGAATGAAGTTGAATATAATCATATAAGAAGCAGTGGTATATGCATGGTTCATTCAGACAGACGAGGGCAGCAGGGGTCAGGAGGGGTCCCTGGGTCAGGACAGGACCACAGATGGGGCTAACTAAGGTTCACGCATCACTTGGTGAGTGGCTGAGCGACAACTTGCAAAGAGCCGGCAAAAAAGCTTCAAAGAGCTGAAAAATAATCACAGATAATTTCCCATTTATATTAACTAAACTGTATTGATTGAAACATAGAATATAATGTATTTGTCATTGTCAGGTAAAAAGAACTAATTTGCAGTTTAGCAACTCACAAAAGACAAAGTTAGATTGACGTATGTACATATCTTATGGCAACATTTTTTAACTATTTGGAAAATGAAATGTGAAGTGTGTCAACACTGACCAAATGCTGATTAATAAGACATGTATTAAAACAGCGTATTAATAATAACTTATGGATCAAGCAACATTTAGAAGACAAGAAATTATAGGGACGTTTGTTGCAACTATGGCGATTACAAGTATTCTAGAGCAGGCATGTCCAAACTGCGGCCCGGGGGCCAAATGCGGCCCTCAGACCAATTTTTCTTGGCCCTCAAGCTTCCAGGTGAATTAGCCTGTATTTCTTTAAACAGTACTTTTTACTGTATATTTCTGAAAATCTGCTTTAACAAGCCCTTATCAAATATTTAATGTGTCCCATTGAGGATGTAAGCATGAATAAAGGTCTAGCGGTTCAGTCTAACTTGTAATAATAACACACATTTGAAGTATTCACTATATTGGCGGCCCTCAGTCGGCCCTCGGCTTTGTCTGTGATTTTATATGCGGCACTTCATGAAAAAAGTTTGGACACCCCTGTTCTAGAGAATATGGCGCTGAAGTATGACATTGTCCATGTTCTTTTTATTATAAATGATGATTTGCAATTGTAACACATTTGTCTGTTCAAGGGCATAGCATAGTAAACTGATGAGAGATCAGGGAAACATATTCACCGTCAATTGGACCTGTGGGCCTTATATAATCTGGAGTTCCCCTGATGGCCATGTGCTTAGACTATGTCCGGAAACACCAGGAGGGCACTTTTACATTTGACTTCTTTCCATTTT
Organism: Periophthalmus magnuspinnatus; assembly: GCF_009829125.3. Lineage (NCBI taxonomy): Eukaryota > Metazoa > Chordata > Actinopteri > Gobiiformes > Gobiidae > Periophthalmus > Periophthalmus magnuspinnatus. The sequence goes on along the minus strand of NC_047141.1, from coordinate 22,541,630 downwards.
GGGTCTTTATCATGTTTAGTCCCAAATTATCCCACACTGTAAAAATGATAAACATAATTTCACATGAGGCACCCTATAAATCACAATAAAAGACAAAGGATTGTATGTACTGTACAGTTATTTTAATAATTTAATATGTAATAAAAGTTCCTTCTTAATTTTTCATGGCTATTCTTAAAGTAATGTTTAATACTTATGTAAGCCTCGGATGTAAGCACACAAATTCATGAAAATTACTACATGGCAGTATGTTCATGACATCACTATTTTAGCATAATTACTATACAGTGGGCTTCACTCTATACAAGTTAGTGCACTAAATGAAGACATCCCCCAGCTATCTTTAGAGTGGTACTTGTATGTGAACATGTAAGCTTAAATGCAGTTCTAATTTGAATATGCATGGTCATTTCAGACTTAATTTGCCTCACTGTGTGACTAATTTGTGCTCCAATAAGTAGCATATGCCCAGGGCCATATAACCTAGCCATCCTTAGGTTTTAAAAGAGCTTTTACCATTCGTAGATCCTCTAAAGGTGTACACCGATTAACCAATGTAATTATATTAACCTATTAGAGGTGAGATTAAGCATGCACTACATATAGAGGGGATAACATATATGCAAGCACTGAATAGATTAAGCAGAGACGTAAACAGCAGCAGTTATGTGTTGTTTGTAAAGTCAGCAATCTGGCAGTCTGAACTCTCAAGGTTTAGCTAATGCTGGCTCAGCAGTAAGCTAGAAATGCTAACTTTTCACACTCATACAGATAAAAAATGTACAAATAATGTCTACACATTGTGACTTTGCAGAAGCATATTACCATATTGCCCACTCAATGCAGATGTTATTAGCTGCTTTATATTTACTGTCTGCATATATAGAGCCTTCCAACAATGTCACATAAGCTGTACCCTCATTTTCAAAGAAACTCATTTAGACAATGTTAAAAATTATTTAAAAAAAAAAATCAAAAAAATACTTTTTGACATTAGGCATGATTTTGGATGTAAATACATCACTGAGTGGCTCTGGCCACTTTCTAACCTTTGACTTGGGTATTGGCCTTGATTTCCATTTTTATAATGGAATAAATAAATGCATAACATGCATTTAAGTATGAATTTATTTCTTGGAGAATATTGAAAACCGTAAAATCAGTTGTATAATTTTACTGGAGGAATAAATTTGTGAAAAATCAATATAGGTTTACGTTCAACGGCATCACATGCAATTCTGATTGCATTCTGATATGTCAACATACATATTTACGAGTAAATATGTGTATCCAATGATTTAAGTAATGCCAAGTACCTCTGTAATAGCAGTATCTTCAAAAGTGCACTTCTTCTCATTCATCTTCCAGTAGCCTCCTCAATCTGTCCCTCAAAGACACACCTCGGTACGGCACCATATGCACAGGCACAAGATCCTGCCAAGCTGTGTACAGCCCCTCATTCTTCTCACAGCAGGAGGCCCAACTGTACACTACTGTATATTTATAAGTTACTGCATATAAGCACAATAATAAATGAATTATTTACCTGAGTGCAGTGCCACCAAACAGCGTGATGATTTCTTGGTTTTTGAAAAAGTCTTTGAAAACGGTTCAGTTGTGAAGCTAATGTTTGTTGTTTTGCAGGGTGTTTTTCCGTCCTTTTCTCACACTTGGCTGGTTGTGATCAGTGACAGAACCATCAGCTTTTTGGATATTCAGATGCACAGAAGGGGCCACCTGCTGGGAGAGCTGCTGTCAGCATCCACGTGCACACACCTGCCCACACGCGCACACAAGGTAACACTCGGGTGATGTAACCTTTACTCCTCCTTGTCAAGGAAGCACATTGTAAATACATGTTTATGCAGTGAGTGCCACCTCCACACTCCATGGTACTGCCAATGATAAAAACAAGTTACATGTACACTGCACGGTAAAAGATCATCAAGATCACCAAAGTTTAGCATCTATTTATGTACCTTTATTTAAAGAATTGGGATTCGTAGCACTTTTTTAATGTATTTTGTATATTTTGCAGATGACAAAAGACAAAAATACAATTTAGGTTTAAGACAGAGCCACTGTATGATATGAATACTGATTTGACGTGCTGTTCAAGTGACAGGTTCAAGTCCAAGGTGACACAGAACTGATGGTGACAGGCTGGTGATATGAGTGCTATTTTGTCACAGCTGAATCTGAGAGTTGGATGAAAGCCAGGTCTTGAGGTCATGGAGGCAAATGGAAAGGGAATGAGGTATGGGTTGGACAGACAGCTTGGTGGAAACGTATATATGAGTGCCATCAGCATGTCCATATCTGTGTATTGTGTTTGGTAAAGAGATGTGGTCTGATAACCAGTCCTTGAGGAACAACTTGTTTGGTCTTTTGAAGAGATGTAAATGACACTCTAGTTGTAGGAATTGTTGGCAAGAGAATCAGTATCAAATGCAGAGGAGTCAGTAATGAGTGAATTGCGTGCTTTTTATTGGTGGTATCAAAACATTGTATACTGTTTTTAGTAATTAATCAATAGTCTGTCACTGTAATGCGGACATGTATTAAAACTAAAATAAAGTCAAAGTAAAAAAAAAAAAAGATGACATGCTTATACAGCTTCTCGTGCTTGCAGGTTTTACAAATCAGCATATACAAGTAAATGTAATTTTAATTGCATTAAGGCCAAAAAGGACAGAATTACACAGACTTGGATTTTTAGTAACAACCGTTTATGTGTCCATCATTTTTTGACATTTACCAGTGTGTCAAGTCTGATGGGGCGTGAAGCCAAAGTAACAATCATCTTCCTATTTTTTGCCTCTTCCCCTCCTCCCCCATCTTTCTTTCCTATTCTTTATTTGCTGCATACATTTTCACTGTTAAATGGAATTATGATCAAAGAGTTTGTGGCGGCGTATTGTGTGTCCTAACGTTAGTCACACATCACTGAGTTGAATTTTGATCTGCCTGGAGCGCCGCACACTAAAAAGGCAGACAGGGAGAAAGAGAGAGAGAACGCTGCGAGGAAGTAGAGGAGGGAGGAGAATGGTGTGGGGTGAAGAAAGCGAAAATAGGAAACATGGCAAAGAGTGAAAACAATGTGCGCTAGTGCCAGGATCATTCCCTGAGTCTTTCTACCTCATTCGCTCTCCTCCCCTCCCTTCCCTCTCTCCCTCTCTCTCTTCTTCTCTCTCTCTCCCTTGAAGCCTTTCTGTTGCAGCCCGGCCTGCCACTGAGGGAATTGGAGGATGGATAGAGGATGTGTGGAGTAGAGGGTGGGGGGTGTAGGAGGGAGAGGGTGGGGGGGCTCAGACCAAAAAACAGAGAAAAAGAAAAGGAGAAGGTTGAATAATGAGGAGATGCCATGTCTCGTCTTTGAGATGACAAGCTAATGGGATAATTTCATGTGTACAAAAATAATCGGAAAGTGTGGCAGGGAATGCATACATTATATTCTCCTCAGCCTGCCATGTTTCAATATTGATAAGTTATCAATCTTTTGAAGGTATAAGGTAACAAGCCCTCGCAACCCATTGCCTTGAGATGCCATAATAAATAGTTTTAAAACCTTTGTCATAATAAACATCCTCATTAGTCCACACTAGGAGCCAGAGGACTGGAAAAGAAAAGGAAAAGAAAAAGTAAGTGAAGTAGAAATCCCTATTCAGTCGTTAATATAATGGAAAACTGCTGGGTTACATTTTAGCTGAGTCAAAAATTATTTTGTCTCTTTACCCCCAAGTCTAAAAATAATTAAACTGTGCCTCAGCTCAACACATGATTTATTTATGAATGAGCTATAGGAGGAGGTAATATTGCAAATAGGCTGATGGAAAAAAGGCTGTATAAAATGGGTGTTGCGCTTTTTTTATGCATATTGAAGTAAAAAAAAAAAAAAAAATTATAAATAAAAAGACATGTCTATAGGCACTCTGTGAGGTATGGGAGTATGTGTTTATTATTTTCTTTGTCCACATTGTGCAAAGACCCTGACCCTGCCTAGGACCACTACTCCACCGTTCCTTCTCTGGAGGGTCTTGGTTTGGAAGAAATAACTAGCAGTCCTGACAGGCAGCCTGAAAACAACAGAGTTTACCCAACCTCACCATATGTCCCCATTCTCTTCTCAGCCCTGTGTATCGTGTTCTATCTGATAGAAATACACAGACCTAAATTATGCTATAACCATGTGAAAAATATGTTTTTCTAATTCATTCCCCTGTTTAATAAAGTACAAAAATTCTATCAGAGACTGTGTTTAAAGGTTTATATATTTAATGACAATGTCTATCCCTGTAAAGGAGACCTAATTTTAGACCACTAAATATAATATCTGTATAATATCTAACAATGTATTCTAATATTTGTTTGTACAGTAAAGAATGGTTACAAATATGCAAGTTAATGTGGATGTAGCTGAGGTCTTCTTAAGCATGCCCCTTGAGCAGTGAGCAAGCAGGCATTGCATTCCCAATTGACAGAGGCGTGACTGGGCCAACCTTTAGTGACACGACCATGGCTCACCAGGGATCCACATGTCGGTCCGGGATGAAGGGAGTTCAGGGGTCTTGGCTTGGGGAAAATAATTGGGCAGTGGACATCCTGGCCCTAGACCTAGTCCAGGCCAAATTTATCTAAGTATCAGACAGATAGACATAAACTAGGCAGTTAGTGAGTCCGGAGAGGCCATGGAAGCTCTGACCGGGCCAAGCAGTATGTTGACATGTTTTCACATCCAGAGCACATGGGGGGATAGATGGTTCCGCTGTGAGATGAGGCTGTGCTGATACAGGCTCGCCGCTCTATTAGTGGCCTCTCAGTCCCACATGTCCACAAACCAGGCTGATAAACAAACACACTTCCAAAATCTACACTCTTTCAATTGCCTTTTAGCTACTTGATTTTTTTATTTGTAGTTTTCCACAAGACATTTTCCAAGCTTGCTGTTTAATGAGTGCTACCACTATAACAAAAAATAGCTACAAAATATTGTATTTTTCTTAACATTTCTGATTTTCAATCTAGTGTCTCTACAGGAAAAACAAATTTGTAGCTCTTAACATTATGTAAAGTTGATTTGATGGCATGCTGTTTTGTAATGTAACCTTCTCTCTGACTCTTATTTGGCTTTGGGTCTTGTCGCTCCATGTGGCAGAATCTGTTCCTGACAACAAGCTATTTCTAGATACATTTGTCACATATTGCTTTTCCATCAAAGTGCTAATATCACAGTGCATGTATTCCATTCTAATTAACATGTGGGAAGCCTGATAGAGCCCATACAACAGGCTTAGGTCGCTCTGCTCAAAGTCATTCACTTTTTATGGCCCTGTTTTCTGTCCAGGTGTCTCTATTAAATACAGGCTAAAAAGACCCACAATAAACTCAAAAACGTCTAAAGCTTAATTCATTACCCTTAAAACACAGTTAGCCACTTTCATTTGTAAATAGTGAAGGGGATTAATGAAAGTCATTAGGAGTCTCCTTATTTAGTTAGTATGGCCAACAGCCAGTAAAACCAATGTGCGCCCGCCTGCTCTCGGCCAAAGCTGCAGTGGCTGACCGGGCTGCCAGATGACATGCCCTTACCGAGCCTTCACTTGGGGCACACGGGGGATATATGGGGACAGTTGAGCCAGACAAGGTGAGAGCATCAGTCCTGGACGCTGAGAAGGAGGCAGTAATTGGCCGGCAGACAGGAACAGACCAAGGTACGGTTATAGCTGGAGTCCCCTATCAGCCATTGACAGCGCATCATCTATCCTGTGCTGGACTTCACAGAGACTTTGGGAATCCTCCATAGGAAATATGAGCACCATTTTGGGTGAAGGAGAAACAAGTCACACAGTACTATAACAGTTACTTTTAGTGTAATATTCATCAGAAAGTATTCGCCTTTTAACACAATTGCATTAACTTGACGTGTCTTTCACTGCTTCACCTACTATTTTTGGACCAACTACAAAACACTTGACACTGTTGCGTGGGCTAGTTCCTTCATGTCCTCCTCTCATTGCACAGACCAATATAGTGACTTCTGTGGGGATTTGGAGCAGACCTGAGACAGCGCATGTGATGCAGAGTACATGCAGCAGTGTCGGCCCTGTGTTGGTGGGTTAGTATGGGTATTGCTGGCCCCAGGGAGCCAGGCTCAGACCAAATTACCTGTCAGGGGTTGACATCACCTACCCCCCAGCCAACCAGATACAGAGGACACTGGGCTCCTAGGCTCCTGTGATGTGTCAGCTTCCCTCTACTCTTTAATTCCTATAGTAAATAAAGTGATTTACGTTTCTTGCAGTGTTAGAAATTTGTGTCATTGTAAGTGAGACAAATATACTGATGTTTGCCTAATTTTTAAGTACCATTTCTATCAGTGATTCAAAATTGTTAGTAATGTAGAATAATTTTTTTTGCTTTCTGATTGTTCAGATGATACACAATGGGAACTTTGCATCCCTCCAGATACCCAGGGCAGTTCAGGCTTTACCAAGTAGCTTTACTATCACCAGGTGCAATGTGAAATGTTTTTTAATGTTCAAAAAGTTATATATGCACCAAACGCATACTAATAGTCATTATTATTTATTAAAATGATCAAACAACTGCTTAGCATCACCATTTTTATAACAGTTCTAACCGTAATTGTTGATTTACAGCAATGACTCAAAAGCAATCTTGTACAAACATTGTATATACATAAACCTTACATTTAAAATTACAAAACTTTCTTCTGATCTGGTAATATATATAAATACGAAAACAGAGCACATGTGTCCCTGTGGTGCTAGTTAATGTAGTCTGCTGACAATATACCAGACAAATGCTGCTTATAAATGCCGCGACACACAAACACCTGAAGGCACATGTCAGGTCCATCTCGTATTTATCCTTGGATGCTAGGGCCCAGGCTCCCATATCTGCATGCCCCTCTATCTACACTTGTGAATGAATCTAGCTATGTACACACAGAGGTACCGCGAGACACACCACCACCAAATTGCACCCCTAACAACAACTCCACATACACATAATTGAAAACGAGTGTCACTCATAAGCATGCCCACTACCGGATGATAACCAATTCCCCCGTCCTATCTTGGGTGTTTCTCCAGCATGCGCCCCCCATGACCCCCTACGGTCACCCGAGAGTGAGAAAATGGGAGCCAGAGCCAACATGTCTGATTATGCTGTACTTGTCAAAACAGCAATAGGAGGCATGGAGTGAAGCTGAATGTTCTCAAGACTGTTCTCTCAAGGTCACTCTGTTTTTTCTTTCCACCCAGACCTCCTACCGGGAATAGACATGACTGACTGCTGCCTGCTCCAACAATATGTTATGTGTAGGATATAGTTTGGGAGAAAAATGGGCCAAAGTCAAACATACTGATCATAACTTTCACTTCTAGAACAGGGGCGACGAGGCATGATTATGTGTAGCTTTTACTTCTGCTCAGGCATCCTCAAAACAAGTTCCATCCCCTGCACAATTTGATTCATGCATTTTACATGTATCGTGATTAAATATACATTTCACGTTTCACATAGTTTTAAAATGATTTTCTAGCTCCGAACTGTAAAAAAAGGCACTTAAATATGGACTATAGCTGGTAAACCTACTAAGTCAAATGCTTAGTTGTTTTAAAGATTCTCCTTTTTATACAAGGAACTATAGACAAACTATAATACAATACAATAGGTTGCATTATTTATACCCTCTTCTGTCACACTGCCTCTGTCTGCCCTAAGTAGCCCTGGAGCATTCTGCTTGACATGGCCACCATCCTCAGTCAACACCTACTCCCAACACCACCACTGAATCTGAAATTACATTTATATAATGTGGTAATGTTTCAACAGTAAATTAGGTAATCCTTTTGTAGTTTTTTTTTGTATGTGTATTTGTTGTTTTTTTTGTTATTTTTTTTATAAAATTGCAAAAATAATTTACTTTCTTTTGTAACCTAGATGTTTGTTGACTTTGAAAACACTTTGAGAGAGTAGGTCCGTCATTATGCTCAGTGCCCCATGAGGGTGCATACTGAGATGGAATAAATTCAACTTTCATAATAACAAAAGTAAAAAAGTCAACAGAAAGCTTCCACAAAGCTGGAGAAGGTTAATACCTTGGGCTTAACCAGGATTTTTGCAGCTCCACAGATATTGCCTGATAAAGAAACACCTACATTCACGCATCTGATTTATCCAGGGACCAGAGGACTAAAATTGCTTTTCTTTCATAGTGACAACATTTTTGCTCAAAGCTTAAAAATGCTTCTTCTAAGACTTGGTTTAGCTTTAGCCAGATTTTTGTTGTGTCAGGATTTCTATTTATTCTGAGTCCAGGCATGTGAGTCTCCTGCAGGCTCGGCCAAATGTAAATGCTTCCATTGCAAGTCAACGTAAACCTATTTCCAGTTGGGGCCAGACCGACTTAAAGTTATTTAGTGAGGCTGTAGGGCGATTTATTCCTACATGGTCCAATTTACATGGAGCTTTCTGTGTCTTGGGCTACACAGCTTTCTTGTCAAAATTGAATGTGTGCAAGGAAGATCCGTCCCTTTAAGAGGACCGGAGTTTCAGTATTGAGTCCAAGATTGACTAGCTGTCACCAGATATTGATTTCCTCTCGCCTACTTAGTTCATAGCAATAAGCCAAGGGTAAATCCCAGTGTAGCGCGCAGTTGCACCACAAACAGAAGGCTGCAAATCACCAACACACTGTTTTGACCCTATTTTTATGATGTGATGTAAAATCCATGTTGCTCTAAGTAACTTTGAAATGTTGTCCCAGTAGTCACGGCGCCCATGACATCCATATTCTGCCTCAAATCCACAGTTATGGATTGTAAACGTTGCTTTGGCCTAAGTAAGAGATGACATAGATCCTACTTTCCATGTGTTTTTAATCTCCTCACCCTGAGCATAAGCTTCCTCTATAAAGCATTTTTATAGACCTAAATTGGAACAAAGTGACTTATTGAGATGGTATACAAGCCATTTGAGACAAATAAAGTTTACAAGTCTCTGAATTATGATGTTGTGGTATTCCTTGTCTGATTAGAGACAGTGATAGGTTGGAGAGCAGTGATTAATCAGCTCTCTAAAAGAATAATGAGAGGACGCTTGTTAGCAAGCCAAACACCTGCAAAGGCAGACGCTCTGTCGATGTGTGTAAGTGTGATGTGGGTGACTGCAGACTTGGAAGGGCTCCAAGAGGAGCACTAATACCTGAACTTGTTGCAGCTCTAATAAAAGAATCTGACACTGGAATAACTTAATCACCCAGGCAATTTACATCAGCAGCCAAACAACATAACTCTGCTGTCTGATTGCTCAAACAGCAGCACGTCATGTTTTCATATTTTTCTTGGGACTTGTGCTGTGCTGAGAAGGAGAGATGGATGGATGGACACACTGATTTCACTGATGTGGCTGCTCAGCGGGCTGCCAATATTTTCATGCCAGTATGAAGCCAGATAACTAATAAATGTTACATGCAGTGTATGTTGCGGCGCAGGGGGTATGGGGCAGGATATTTATGCATGCAGGTCCACTAAGTCAGATCAAATAGATCTCCAGCCTCTCACAGTTGTTTGGGTCTTATCCAAACTGATCTGCCCATATTCACTGCCAAATGAGAAACATGGAAAGCTCTGGAATATTTGTCACATTAAAAAGTCAGCTCCGAAGTTTAAAAAGCTGATGCTGAGTTGTATAATTAAAAAAGTATAATTTCAAATGATATTTTTTCCAGTACTCTTAAGCCCTGGCCCATATAGTCGTGTGTACATGCAGTTGGTCAGTGGATGGGTGCATTGTTGGCATATAGTTTCCTTGGGAAAGTCCAGTTTCTAATTTGTTTACCAGCAACTGTCGCTGCACATTAGGGCTAATTCTGAGAGACAGTAGAGGGTGGATGGGCTACATTTGACGTGCATCCCGGGTCAGGGCAGGCAGACCCCCTGCTGGGCGGCTTCGCCTGTCGCAACCTTTAATTACAACAGCACTGACAGCTCTGCAGATGGTCCAGCGAGAACAGGGAATGCACATATCTGTTTGTTTTTTTTCTTCTTGGCATTTTCCATGGGCATGTATTTCACAATTATTTCATTTATATCTATGCTATTTGTGTTTGTATAGCTGCCTGAGTGCATTTGGTGTTTTCAGTCTGTCAGTCTATCATCATATGTCAGTTGTATAAACCAGTCTCTGACAATTGTGATCAGGAGTTATGTTTGCCATTAGTAATGCAAACCACAAATAGGCAATTTGATCTTTGAATGCTTTCTAGAGCATGTCTTACTTGTGTAAAAGCAAACCTTCACATTGAAAACACTGCTCCTAAAAGCCCTTGATGACTCATTCATGCAAACATTAGTTGTTGCTTTTTACTTTTGTGGGAAGCTCTAAGAAAGAGAGCCTCTCAATAATTGATGCCATTACCATGCATCACCTGTCACTAAATGCACGGGGACAAAGATTTACCTAAATGGCAGTGAGGCTCTGGGATGGTGGGAGCAGACAATAAGAGTGCACTTGTATAATTGTATGCATTTGTTGCTTTAAGTCGCATACAGATAGAAATAACGACACAGAGAGAATAGGCCAGGGAAAATACAGGATGAAGAGGACTCAGGAGTAACACAGAAAGAGGCAGCGTTAATGAAAGAGACGAGACCAATCATTTCTTCAAGTGATTGCAAAGATGTGGGATAATTTATTATGAATGTGTGTCGAGCTGCCTTTGACTTGGATGCATTAGCTTGGCCCTGCGAATGTCTCTCAATAGAATCACAATTTATCTGTAGTCCAGTATTATACAAATAGGTGTGTTGACCAGCTCCATATTTATAGATGGCCTTTCCTCAAGCCATTGTGTTATAATTAATGACTCACTCACTGTTTATTCTGTCAGGTGCTGCTTAGAAAAGGGACAGAGATAGATAAGTGGTCATCTGTAAACAAAATAAGACATCAATGTGGTATTATAATGAATGGTGGACAGTAAGATGATGATGAGTGAGTAATGCCTGTCATGTATGGCAATAAGTGTTGACCCCTTAGATTTACCTGTTATTTCCAGTATGTAGAAGTAGAAACTTGTGGCAGCATGTAACTGGTAACATGAGAGAAAATACGTAACATAAGATAAAACTATATGTTATCCAAATTAAAAAGTTATTATTTATATGGACTAACCTATTAATAATTGAAAGGATACAAGTAGGGTACTGGGGTCAATATTTATCGAGTGCACACTTTACACTTTTGGGAAATTTTGGGGTATTTTTTAGCTATATGATAAGGTTTAATGTGTAAAAGGTTTAATCAATAACTTTTATGAGTCCATTACAGATGTAAACTAAGTACTAAAGTGTTTCATTCCCCTGTTTATCCGTTGCACCTCATGACTTTTTAACGATATTGTAGATTTAGAATAGTTTTTTTATGATTTAAATCTGCTCTTGGGTTGTGTTGTCAGTGGCATAATTTAGTTTCAGTATTATCGTTTATCGTCTATATTTACTTCAGCAATATGTCACACTTCAGAATTTGTTATCGACAGGCCTAATCTCTCACATGTTAATGCTGCATTTTTTTAGTTTTATTTTAGACCGTTTAAGATAATCCTGTTTTACTTTGGATTCATTTATATTGATGGACATTTTGGACCACTGGTGATAAAACTAAAAAGTGCTTTGGTTAAAACTTACCGGTACTCAAATAAATAATGTAGATTTGTTGCCCAAAAATGTTTAATGTTTACCTGTGAGTTATTAAGTTGTTTACTGCTTTATCTGTCTTAACTATATTTGGCATCTCGTGCTTGACTCACTTACTTCTCAGTGACACCCTGACTCACATGGACATGTGGAGGCTCTGTGTGTCAGGGTTGAGTGGACACTTTGGTAATGTGAATGAGGAGAGCAGAGATCAGGCTGTCTGCTTCATGGCCAACCAACTCCAGACCCCAGTGGAATGAGTTGAATCTCTCCGAACTGCTTAAACTGTAACTTATACCTCATTATTCAATTCACATGAAGTTCAATTATTATACATCAAATTTTGCAGATTCAGTGTCTAGATATAGAGCAGTTTGCGTTAGGGCAGGCATCAGGTGTAGAACAAGTCCAAAGTAATTCTAGAGACTGATACATTTCGTTGAAAACCCTGAAAGCCAAATCTGAAGAGAAGGAAGCCATTTTTTTAAGACCAGCGACAAATGTTACATTTATTTCTCTGCATCTACAAGTTAACACATTCTCATTTTGTTCTGAAATATGCCAGTAATGTGCACCCAGTCTGGGCCTGGAGCCAGTGCTGTCTCACAGTTTTGCAGAATCTCCCCGGGATTGAACAACTCGGCGCTTATGGTTCGGAAAAGGTCCAGGAACGAATCCGATCTGGCCCTGTGAATAAATATTAGCCAGCCATCTGATGCACATCCGTCCAAGAGAAACCTGCCTGTTAAACACAGCTGCCTGACACACATGGAGCTAAAGATCACTCACACCCACATCTACTGGAGAGTTTGGTGACGACAAGACAGGAATGTAGACAGACAGCCATGTGTAAAAATGCCTAGCCACCCATGCATCCAGTCATCCACTTATCCAGCCATGCATTTGTCCATCCATCCATCTGCTGCCAATTCGTTTATCGCTCCATCGATCCTCCCATCCATCTGCCTGCTCATCCAGCCATCACACTTGGGTTTGAACAAGGGTCTTGGCTTGAGCCAAGGCTAAAGTGGGCCATGTGAGTTTTTGAAAAAACTAATTCAACAGTTAATACATCACAGAAAGGTTTTAGACAGATCATCTAAGTCTAACAAGTGTCAGTGTCCACTGAACTTTTGTGTAGATGTTGGAACCCAGGAAGCTGACAGGGTTGTATTATTACTGCATTATTGCTGATGCAATATTACTTGCCAAATGGAAAATTATTTGCTGAAGAGAAATCATTCTGTAGATTACAGCTGAACAAAGTAGTTCAAATTTATTATGATTACAAATATATCTACTGCTTTGATTTTTCTTGGTACGGCACGGCACATCAAGCCTAGCAAATCACCATTTACAATGTTATTGCAACATTGAGCATATCTATCCATATTTATCTGCTTTTTGATATTATGTGGGCCAAGTCAATACTGATACACAATTGATAAACATATTGATGTATCTGCATCTGATGCATGTTTAATATACAGAGCATGTGACATATTAGTAAATCTTAACATGTTGCCTCCACAGAGCACTGGTGGTGGACACACATGTAGAAGCACTAACCTGCCCAAAGCCAAGGTCAGAAAGCTGCAATATAGATGAGCATATTTGATCACACTGGGAGAGGTTATGCAAATAGGATCCCTGCAATTAAAGCAAATTCATGCATAATACATCAAGCCTCTTGACTGGTCTGTGTGCTGTTTGTGTGAGTGTGTCTACTGGCATCGAGCTTTTCAAACTGGTTGCAAAATAGGTGTGGCCACATCTCATCGCTCTAAGATATTATCTATTTTTAGTGTTCATTTTATCATGTTTTTTATTCGAAGTGTGTTTTATGAAGCCCGGTAGTGATGTGAATGTGTAATTTGTATGCTATGCTAAATGATACCAAATAATTCACTAGAATAATTTAGAATAAATCATTTATCTCTATGATTTCCATTTAGAGCCAAGGGAGACATTTGGGGTGGAACAGCTATAAATATTCATAAAAAGTAAAAACAATTTTCATTGAAAACCCACTCACACCTGCACATTTGTATGTGCCTAACAGCTGCTCCAGATGAGTTTGTGGTTTGACTTGTGAACTTTCACGGCCACAATCTTCACATCAGGATTATTATGCTAATTCTGTTACTCTTTTCATCGGTTACTCTTGTATATTCATAAATTGTGTGCTTGGAAAAAATCATTTGTAAACTGTACCTCATAACCTTTCTCCTCACACTCTGATCCTTCCATCTTCCATTCAGCCTTATAAATTTCACCACATGTTTTATATTATAGACATGTCCTGTAAAATACAGCATATATACTTTTTCAATTTGTTAAATCCGTAATCAAACTGATATTTTACAAGTATTTTTATGTAGTCTATTTTAAGATACATTATTTAGATATCTGAAGATTTAAAGTTCAATTGGGGTCAGTGTGTATAAAAATAAATCAGATGAATAATAATGTGTGACCCAGTTTATGGGAGAATGTTAAAATGTTGAATCAAAGACTGGATTGGCAATTGGATGTTTTTGGATGATCAACTGTGTCACTGTCTATTAATGGCCATATTAAAATTATGGAGAAAATGTTTTAGCAGAAAATTCTGGCAGATTGTGACTGGGACACTGCTCACACAAAGCTCTCTATTCCCTTTGCAGGCTGCCTATCTGGCTGTAATTATGCTTATCCTCTTTTGGGGTGACCCCCCTTTACCCCTCCCTCTCTCACCAAGCCCCATTTGCCCCTGAAATCTTTATGGATCCTGGAGCTGGTTGTCATGGAAACTAGGAGTACGCCAGGCACATGGTTGTTACCCCCCCTTAAATACAATTAATATGCAGGCTGATTTATCCCCTTCTTTCTTAGGAAAAGGGGTGTGGGTGGGCAGAAAAGGGGGGTCTAGTATAATTGGGGTAGGGTCTTTTTGGGATTGGGGGAGGTGTGCAGGTTTTTTGAAAAATGCATCTGACTTTTTTTCCTTTGGAGGATGTTTCGAGCATGGGTGCACTGATGGGTAAGGGATAAAAGAGGATAAGGACGCGGAATGAGATGATTTTAAAGCTAAACCCAAGCTCTGCGAGAAACATTTTTGCCTCCGTTCGTTTTGGCTGCTATAACAGTTGTGACAATGTAACGGCCGGTGGTCTGGAACGGTGAAAGGTCAAATTGAAAGCGCATACATGAATTTGCTGCATCTAAAAGAAATGTTGAGACCTTAGGGATGGTGGAAAACAGGAAATTAAAAAAAGGTCAAATGCGCAGTGACACGGAATACAAGGAATACAGAAATGTTTGTGATTTTTTTATGCATTAAAGTAAAATGTCATGAAAAGTTAATGTCAGAGGGGAGTATCTGTGGGCCCTCGCATTTATATACGCTTATTTGTGTTACTTATACTTAATCCAGCCACTAGGGGTCACTAGGTAGAGTACTTGTGTTCGTCCTAAGCCAGTATATAGGATTGTGTTAGGGCCTCTGGTGTAAAATTGATACCAAGTTAATTCTTTCTTCCTCCACTCATCTCCACTTCACTTGTAAAACAGCAGTGCAAATGACACACCCAGTTTTGTCTTTAGCCTATATAAGTTGTTTGTACACAACAACACAGCCATAATACTGTTCCAATATGCAATATAACTTTAGTATGATTATTTCAGTCTTTTTATTTTTGCATTCATTTTTTGATTGTGCACAATACACACAATACAAGAGTCATATATCCTCAGTGTATTGTCATTAAAGCCTTAGCAAGTGCAACATACTGACTACTAATGTTGTTTAAGTTTTTAAGGCTTATTTCTTTTTGTTCCAGAGTTAATTTAAACCTACAACATTTCAGACATACATGTATTTCCTCTCATAGTAATTGTGATTTTCAACCAAATGCATTGCACCATAATCCATTCCCCTGTTCTTTCTGGTGATTGAACCTTCCTGAAATGTTAAATATTTAGTAAGGCCTTTTTTCTTCCCCCATCTTGTCCATCATTTTTGTCATCCCCCTCGCGTCCCTCAAGTCCAACAGCCAACGCATTATCTACACTCATTAGACACAACACGAGCTGCTTCACTGGGGCCTGATCTTACAAGGGGGCCGGGACCGAAAGGGAAGGAAGACGCTGGAAAGATAAGGGGTGAAAATAGTGAATGAGGGCTTAGGGAGGGAGGGGTGGTAGTGTATAGACTATAGAGCAACACGCAGAGAGGAGACGGCAAAGTGGGGAAGAGCCAGGTGACAGCCGCGCAGAAGCACTCGGGTGGAAAGAGCCAAACGCTAGAGCCAATTAATTCCCTCCACATGTTTTGAGACAAAGCCGGTGCACTTGACCCTCCTGTGTGTGCTGGAAAAAGGGGATGGAGAGAGGGAGAGGGAGGGGAGCAGTCATCAGGGGGAGCAGAGGAGGAGGAGGAGGAGGGGGGGTAGAGGGACGCCAGGATGGTTGACAAGCTGTGGAGGAAAAGACAGGATTAAAATGGGTAGAAGGGAAAAGAGAAATAGAGATAGAGGCAGAATGAAAGAAAGAAAAATAATAATAGTGGTGTTTTGAAGGCTCAAGGTGGAGCAGAAAGACAGAGAGGGAGGGAGAGAGGGTGGAGGTGGGGTGTTAAGTTGGCAGATAAAAAGGTGACAAGTGACAAAAGTTGCAATCAGGTGCAATAGCTGGTAAGATATGGGAAATGGTTGTGTTCAAAGCTGTTCAACATTGTTAGTTTTTCACCATTCACTGACTTGAGTCTATAGGAGAGGCCATAGGAGTAACAGTGGATCTATGGGGTCTTTTGTCCTGTGTAAAACAGCAGACCCCAAGCCAACCAGATCACAGTCATACATAAATAATTAATAGCGATACCCTGAAGAATGCTGCGTTTTATTGATTTAGCATAGCAGTTTTAGCATTTCAGCATAGAAATGATCTGATATGAATATAATGTTAAAATCAGTTGGTCTATAGATTATAACAGAACTTCTTTATGTTTGTTTCATTACAAATGTTATCATGCCCTAGTAGATTATGACACAAATTTCCATGGAAACATTGTTCCTCTAGCTATAATCTTCCACAGTATTGGCAAGGCAAGGCAAGTTTATTGTTTAGCACAATTTGTACACAAAGTAATTCAAAGTGCTTTACAGAATAAGAAAGACATTAAAATCACAATACAACAAATCAAAACATAAATAATCACAAATCATCATAAAATTAACATTAAAGAGCAGAGTGCAGAATAAAAACCTTTCAGTCATATGCATAGCTAAACAGAACCGTTTTGAGCCTGGATTTAAACATTGTCCAAAAAATGCATAACAATGATCTGTCTAGCATAGAGAACGTTCCAAAGTATAGTTTAAACTTTCTTTTTCCAAGGAATCATGCATGTGACATGCCACCTCCACAAAGTGAAAGCTATTGTTATGTTAAACAAATCAGATTAAATTTAAACATATAGAAAACTTTGTAGAATTAAATATTTGATGTGTTTTTTATGATCCCATGCCACCGCTCCATTGTTGAAGTGACTGACTGCTGCCACCAAGCTTGTAACAGTGGAACAGTCACTAGTGCCTAAAGGAGTAGAGATCATAAAACAAGCTTACCTCAAATTTTACCAATAAGTCTGCATTTCATTTTATTTCAGCTCTACACACATTTTTCTGAATTCAAGTGTGCGATGATTGCAAGCAATAGTATCGAAGCAGCAGTACATTGGAGGCATCTTGTGCAGCTCTAATGATATTGGTGTGATGATGTAGTGTTGATAGCTTGACCCTTCCACCTTCTCATACTGAAGAGCCTGTGTTAGCAGAATCTCTCCTGGACAATGGACTTGAAGAAGTACTGGAGACACAAGGGCAGTGGTGCTACAGATGTCATTATGAACTTAAGTGAGAAGCAGAGTGCGCCTCTGCTCAGATCTAGTTCTTCATACACGATGATCTGTCGCTTATTCCATGGATGTGTTTTTATCTTATCTGTGTGATGGCTGATGCAATAGAGGCTCTTGCAGATAATAGAGCATACAGAATTCTATACATGTTGAGAATAAAGCTTTGAATCTGTGGGTTTTTTTCTATATTTGGTGCAACTGAATTTTGGTTGCATAAATATTTATTTGTAATACAGGTTGCTCTCATAACAATCAAGATATCTGCTGTTATATAAATCCAGCGCATTATTATTATTGTATGATTATTGAGTGTTTTTTCAAAGTACTGTCATAAAATTAGCCATGTTATGTAGTGCCCTGTGACTCCCAGTCCTACATTATGCATGTATTCTTTTAATATATTTAGATGCATCTCAGTCATCCTTGTAATGTAATCATTGAGTTGGTTGATTGATAAGTGGATTTGCATTTTTACTGTCAAAGGTCAATGACTGTAGTTTCAGCTCACTTCTGGACTAAAGTTAACATTAATATTTTATGGCAAAAAACCTGGCCTGCCCTACAATAGAAGCCAGGCTGGGATTGCACTGAATGTTAAACTACAGGGCCTGAGCAGGCATTTTCATTTTTTCTTTTCTACAACCTTTCAATTTCTTTATGTAAATGTTAGTGCAAATATAAGCCTATATATATATAACAAATATTGTACTATATAATTATACATGCTCATCTCGATGCAACACGCTAACTTGACTGAACCAAAACGATAACCTCATAACCTAACCTCATTCCACAAGTTTCTGTTTGTTTTTGTACCACCCCAAAAAGGTGTAATCTATCTTCCATGTCAAAGTACTAAGTGATGAAGAGTGGCTGCAGGGGTGGACATATGATGTATTTGCTACATGCTACATAGTATTTGGCTGAAGTAGTCTTCCATCACTTGTCATTTTTGAACCACATTGAGTGGGAGGACAAGGCATCAGGGGAAATCTCCCCCTAACCATTAGTGCTTTTGTGCTCCACCTAGCATTTAATCATACTATGGAAGAGTGAGCACACATTTACATCTCTGTCCAGGGCACGTGTGTGTGGCCAAGCATGGGCCAGAGGTTCAGAGTTGTTTTACAAAAGTCAGAATTAAGGCACATTTATGCAGACTTGAATATCTCGTATGGCACTTAGACACTTAAGAACTTAAGTGCAGTAAATGCAGATGCACCACTGCAGCAAAACAAAAGGGACTTTTGACAATGAGGACACCTGAGAAGAGTCTGGGATTATTTTTGTAGATTGGATAATGTACCAAGTACTTCACTCCGATTATGGTCCATCTTGAGTTTATTTTCTGTATTGGGTCTAAGGTATAATATATAAAGTGTTTCATCCACATGTTTCATCATGTCCAATACTGTATCAGTAAATCACTTATTGTACATAATCATTGTAGCCTTATTGTTTTACTCTTGCACAGTCAATTTTGTTTGATTATCATTACCCCATTTTTCAGTTTATTCAGAGTACATTTTAATAATGTAGTTTATCTTGATATTTGACTGCATATTTTTATACTGAAATGTCCCTGTTTTGGGACCAAGTTCTCTTATCTTGTTAAATATATATGCCTGGAGCGGCCCAACGTTGTGCTGGTTTGCCCCATCATTCTTCTTCATAATTCATTGTAATTCATACAGTCTCAGATCTGGTGGTGCTGACAAAAAAGGCTTAAAGGCCAAGTCATGCAAAGTTTTATGCTTTTTATACAATGTACTTTATAATAATGATGATAATAAAATAATAATAATAATAATCTGTCACTACAAACCCCTTTTTTTTGCCATGTTAATTCTGATATTCAAAAAGTTCTATTGGATTTAGTTGCTACCCAATATACTTACTCAGGTTAAAATTTACAATACAAAATTACTGTCCACATACTCAAGTTGTTTAGAGTTTAGGGATCAATTGAGTAAGCCACACATGTATCTTGCAGCATGAACCATGTGGTGTCAAAGAGTGGTCTATACAGACAATAAAACAGCTTCACCAACGATATTATAAGCCCAGTATTGAATATCATATTTCATAAATAATAACACATCCTCATAGAGTTAATACAGTGCAGCCTTACCAGACCTCCAGCACACAATGCCTGCTCAGACTAAAGCCTTTCTCAGTTCTCAGCGGAGGTACTAGATATTCTGCTGCTCGGAGTTCGATATTGTTGATTCTGCTCCACGGAGCCAGCCTATCACCTTTGAAAACACTGGAGACCCACTGGTTCTGTGCAGATTATAAATATGCATGGAAATCAATACATATTTGGCAGTGGGGGAGAGGAAGAATTGAGAAAAACACTGGACAAGAGCAGAGGTCCTGGAATGTTCATCTTCATTTATTACAGTCATTTATTCTGTATCTGTCTCTTTCCTGGTCTGCACACACACAAGCAGCGAGAGGGAATATGTCCAGATCAGCAAATTATCCATTCTTTTCTGTGCGACTCTCCCTTTGGGCCTGTGCCTGTGAGTGCAGTCCTCTGACGATTAGCCCGACTGTATATTTGTCATTTCGGGTTCATAAGGAAGGCCAGGGAGCAGTCTTCTGGGCACTGCCTTACTCATCCATCTACTTCGATCCTCACGCTTACAGCCCCACTCCATCTCTCAGCACAGTCCAGATTATTTATCAAATTAGGATAAATATCTCACGTTGGGACAAAATAATTTTGTTTGTGCTGACAAATTGGTCTTGAACAAATATTTATGTGAAAACTACACTTCCAATTTCAGCACAGAAGTTAATATTGAGATTTGACTATAATAAATGTAAATATTGACAAATTATACAGGTTGTAGTGTAGTCATGACTCTACACTACCGACCCCAAATTCATACTTGGAAAGATTTTAATTGCATGAATCCTGAGCCAAACAATGCAAAAAGCTGAAGAAAAGACCTATAACTATTTTATTTATTGTTGCATTCAAGCCAAACACAGAACCTCCAATGTTAACATTCAACTTGGCTGTCTTGCCTAGATGAATAAACTGGCTTGAACCCTGGGAGCCGCATATACTTTTTCACATCTAAAATGAAGATAACTCGGTGTATATATATATATATATATATATATATATATATATATATTTTTTTTTTTTTTTTACCTTTATGCTTTGTATAAACAAATATAGGTGTGTTGCTTATGAAATCCATGAAGTGCTACAGAGACTTCTGCTCCTGACCCTCTGCACAGCGTCTGCAAACGGGGGCTGTTTCTTTACGCAGGACTGTAAGGTGTCGTCTGTAAGGCTTTGTCTGTTTTCAACATAGTTCCACGAGTGTGACGCTTATTTTGAGCAACGAAAAATAATAAAATATTACTTAATTTTAATATTTCAAGATCACAATAATCTTTCAATTTAAACTACAATTTAAAAAGAACTAACAAAAATAAAATACACTTCGATTAAATGCTTCAGTTATTTTCCCAAGCCACGCAGAGCCGCAGTATAAGGATGAAAGAGCCACATGCTGCTCCAGAGCCGCGGGTTGCCGACCCCTGGCTTAGAATGTTCCACTGTATACATCACCTGTAACTTGGTCTGATGCCATTACCTGTTTATGCCCATAGAGATAGACAAGTTTAATGCCATATTGCGGAATATTCCAAGCAAAGGACTCACATCTTCATGGAGACAAGCAGGTAGAGGATCCTCCTCCTGAGAAGTTAATGGACCTTTAACATAGACTGTTGATGTATGAATATTGTAACTGTGTCACTAATTATTAATCATAGCCTACATGGATTTTTATTTCAATAATTTCTAATTTTCCCCAGTTGTGCTGTAGAACTTGAGACAAGTTTAACATTTTATCGGTCTGACACGATTTTGCCTGCTGGAATCTAAAAGGCCTTCATGTGACAAATGAGAGTGGCCGTTGTGAGCCCAAAATGATACATCTGAGCTTCTCATCCCTCCTTTATGACTAATCATAATAGCCCCACTTGTCTTGCTTCAACACTTGCGGTTCATTCATTCGGTGGGCAATTTGCCGTGTTTCTGTCCATCAAACGGGCCAGTCCAGATTCAAAGTGTGCCCACATGACCTCTATGCAACATTAACATTTGACAACACACGCTATAAATGCACTTGTGTGATATTACAACTTATCTTTGTTTAGTAATTGGTGACACTGGGTGGTGGTAATACAGCCCTGGGGGTCATTTGGTACAGTAATGATAGCAGGTTGTCATAGTGGGCGGATCATTGTCACGGCTCCCTATAAGTCATACCCTAATAGACCGCATAAGAGTCCATTCTTTCAGGGCGGAATAAAAGAGGATTTTCACCTTGCTGCACTGGTCTTAGGAATGCTTTAATATTTATCCCAAGATGGATGCTGAAACCTTTAAGGGGCCTTCTGTTAATGACACCTGGAGATGAAGGTCCAGTGTTTATTTTCACAGAAACATTTTGCCCAGTAATTCTTTTTAGTTTTAGTCTTTTTTTAGTTTTTATTGTTAAAATACCTACATTTTTCTATAAAATATCTACTTTTTGTGATACTTTTTGTTCTTTTTTAGTTATAGTTAGCAATTATATGACACTGACGAAAGCTACGATATATAGTGTTTTAGTCAACAGTATACTGAAATTATTTTCTTTGAGATCTTTTTTTTTTCTTTTTTAAAACAAACAGAGTTGTGTTTTGTGTCATTTGAGTAACCCTATATATTTAGGCTCTCAGGATTTCAAAATGCATAGTTCTTCAAGTCAATAGTACTTTCTTTCTCTTGTATGCTCCTCTGTGTTTCTAAAGTCCATATGTTATTGCCAAACTCATTTCAAAATATCTTGCTTCTCTTTATTGATTTTGGCAGACACAAACAAGGCTAATTGTTATTTGGGCAAGCTAATCCACCACAGATGATCCACTCAGTTTATTTATTTATACTGCATCAAAGTGATTTTAGCACATCATTTGTATAGGTTTACGTACACTCTGCTTATCCCTTAGTTAACATGGAGGACTTTACTGCATCTGTGTCGTAATGCCAAAGCCCATAATGGCTTCTTATGGGAGATAAATGTTCTCTCATCTTCGTGCTTTTCATTGGACCAACCCATCTCTATAATGGACATTAATTTATAGTAAACCCGAGACAATGGCCAATGCAATAATAATATATGCATAGTGGCATCAGTGTGCACATATCTGATTAATTTAGTGTGGTTTCCGGGAGCACTTGGGACTTTTCCACAGTCTAATGAAGTATTCACGTTCTTCCACTTCATCTATCTCGCTCCAATTTGAGTTCCTTTTGTTGCTAGCCCTGCACTATTTCATATTCTTGTTTATTTACATGTTGTTTCTTGACTCTAATCCTGTCCATTTTTAGTAACACCTTGTTCCCGTGGCTACCTCTGTTCTTCCTGCCTCTGCTCCTTTAATAAGCTGTAATACATGCAGGCCACTGCCTTCTAAAGTGTCCTCTCTATAGACTAAACACCAGCATCATTAATCTAAGGCCTTTGTGGACTACCTCGCTGTAATGGTAACTGGGCAACACATTGTTTCCAGTGTGAGCCAAGGCATCCATATTATCTGCTATCACTCTCTAATAAATTACACCTGGAGATGTATCATTTTGTTTTTGTGTGCCTAAGCACTGTGCAGCCAGTGGATGAATGAATGCAATATAGTGTTCACTAATTAGCCTTTCTTCTCTGTTGTTAACACCCACATAGACTATCTGTCTCTTTATCTCAGAGGCTTTCACAGTGTTAAAAATGCATCATGGATGTTATTAAATGACCTATATGTTATTACCCATGGAGCCAAGCTACTCAAATGATTAAGAAAACATGAACAGTTTATGTAATACTCTGTGATGGTCAGGTTTATTTTGTGAGTTCATAAATGTTTAATAGATACAGAATGTGCATGTGGTGCTTGATTTCAAGCAATATTGTACTCTACCGGTGTTATTTCAAACTAGAGGCACTGACATTGGCCCTATCCCGCAGTGGTAAAGCATCATTATAAAACCTGGAATGTGGACCTTGTAATTTAAGTGGCAGATCGTGCTCATTTATGTGCACAAAATAAAACACAAAACTCCATTTACTGACCCCTCTGTTGTTACTCAGAATTAGTGAATGACCTCGTGCAGATCCCTTAACAGGGAAAGAAGATTCTTCGAACTGACAGTAGTGCTTGCAGCACACTCCCCTCCCTGTCTCTAAAACTATCCCACATGTTCTAACCACCATTGTGCCGACAGTCTGTAAAGAACCTTTTGTCTTTACCACCAAGTGGCACCCTGTGGCTTTATTTATGTGGGGTTTAGTAAAATATAGGCTCGAAAGCCCCACTGTGGTCCCAACTTGGGCTTTGTGCCTATTAATCTCTGTCAAACTCACAGCCAGACGTCCTGACTGTACGCACATACACATATTGTATCATACCACTTAACCTAATCATCCTCAAACTAATGTAGATTTATTGAAGCGCACCTGGACAAAGGGAATCACCAGGGTTCAACAACGCAAAGTAAACTTTAGATATAACTGAGGTCACATGGGACTGTTCATTTAGGTTGTTATAAATTGTGTGTCATGTAAAACTGATTAATTAAAATAGATTTTGATATAAATAAATTACTCTCTTCCAGATACTGATTCAGATTTTTTTTGTGACCTGAAACAAACCTAAAACAGGACTACCAGGTAAGAATATGGAAATGTTGTGTTTAAGTCTCTAAAATTCTATATATAAAAGCATCAACTTAATAGCAAAGCAGCCATTACATACCAGTGCACGACTGACTAATATAAGGACTAAACTATGCCTAAAAGTATGAGAACCTCTAATCTCAATGGCACCATTCATTCTCTCAACTCTCAAAGTTACTGTCTCTTTCCCCAAAACTCTTCTCACTGGGCGGGCGCGTGCATGTGACAATGATACAATTTGCTGTACTTGGGCCAAGAGCGGGGATCGCCTGAGGAGGGGAAACAGTTGGCTGCCACATTTGGCTGGTTCCACACTGTTAGTCAGATATGGGCTCCAAAGCACAGGGGGAACGCTCTTTTGAATGATACCTTTCTCATTGCCTCCCCAGTCCACAGCTGCTGCAGGAGTGGCTCTGCGTATGGGTAGATCCACACATATGCCGATACATGTAAAGAAGTGCATTTGAGTGCGTTGTCATTTGCTTTTTCCCCAGCAAACCCAAGCTGTTTTGCCCAACTGCTCCCTTTTTAATAGCTGCATGCTTAATTTTGTCGCTTTTTTATTTCGCGAGGTGAGATAAAAGAAAAGAAGGAATGTGTATTAATGTTTACTGCTCGCGACCACCATTATGATTACTGAATTCTCTAATGTGTTGTTCAAGCATTTTTAATTTGGCAGCCTGCTCACTGCGGTGCATTATCGGCCCCCTTCATTTGAATATTTCGGTAGTTTACAGAGATGTCTATTGTGTCAGCGCATACCTCAGAGAATTGGTTCAACCTTTTTTTATTCAGGTTTAAACTTCTCACCCTGAACAGCGTCTGCCTGTCTCAGCAGCTTTGGTTCTTTTATTTGAAAGCACTAGGCTATTTATGTTCTGTTATTATGGTAAGTTCATAAGTACTTTCTTTGATGAAATTTTACCTTGGTTTAAGAAAGGACTTTAGAATAACTTGAAAATGAACTTGACATGTTGCAGAAGTTCTTGTTTTACTTTGAGTCCCCACACTTTTAGTTTTATTCACAATTTAATTAACATTTTTTAAAACAGTAGTCTATGTACATGGTGTAGAGCATGATAATAATGCATAAAGACTTCCTTCTTTCCTTCATTTTAGTGTGACTATAGTTAATGAAATCATAACTTAATTAAGGGGTATCAAATATTGTAATTTTTCATTTTTGTTATCACAACACAGCTTAATGCATACTGCATGCTTTCTGTATGGTGCTTCTTAATGTCTCGTGGGAACTATAGAAATGATTATGCTGATGATTTGATAATACAAGTTCAAATGAAAAACACTGGCCACTGTCTTTGTTAGCCTCTGCTGTGCTACACTATATTGTATTATGAGGAAACTACTTAATTGTCCCATTTAGAAAGCTTGACCTTGCTGGAATCTAATTAATTAGTGTGGTATGAAGGTTAATTAGTAACGAAGGATGTCCATGCATCATAAAGCCCCTTGTCTTAACCCAGTGTGGCAGTCGGGCAGAAAAACAGTCATCAGTCATCGCCTCGGTGAGAGAGAGAAAAAGAGTCACAAGTGATACAGCGGCGTTTACATCAAAGTTCATTTCTGTGCAGCTCCTGGTCACTGACCCTGTGCGCCATGAAAGGCAAAGGATCTACCTGCTGGGATCCTGTGTTTGAATAATCAATGTGTTAATGGGACGTTGTGTTGGGCTTGATGGATGAGCGGAGTGATGCCAGAGGTGTCTGGAGCACACAGGAGCAGAGAGGGACCCAGAATCACTGAGAGGCAAAAAAGGCTTTTACTGTAGCCTGCTGCAAACCTTTGGTAATGAAGTCAATTTTTCCCTTTTGTCCACACTGAATAAACAAAACCATTCAGATGCAAATAGGAGTTTTTAATGTTAAATATTTAAAGATATTATATTAGAATTTTTGGGGGAAAAAATAAACAAAATCTAAAATCAACTTGTACATGATATGTGTTTTACAACTGAAAAGGACAGCACAGTCCAGTAAGGCAATGTGGTTTATGTATTAATGTTTCAAGGACAGGTTTGTTACTCAAATTGTACTGAAATAATTGCAAAGGGGCAACCATTAGTTAGTGACAAACACAGAATTTATTTTAAGGTGCTAAGGAGCTGCACTCAGAGCTTTTCACGTGTTTTAACATTAAAAAACATGCAACATTAATTGTCATTATAAGATAAGAAGAAACTAGCTAGTTGCTGTTAGAATTAGTGATTCTTTTAATCAGACAGGAGCGTTTGTTTACCTGCTTTACATGTTCCGGCTACTTCCTGTTGCCTTCCTCAGAAGATAAGGTATACACTTCCTTGTCAGGATTAATGCTTCTTGGACCTCGTTTGTGGATCTCAGTGGCTTCTCTGATCCAGCAGTGGTATTTGTTGTATCCAGAACATATCACCCTGGCATTATTTCAGTCCATGATGTGGTTTTGCCATTTGCAATGGTCAAATATGGCTGATTTCAGATTTCCCTGCTCTGCTTGTTCTTGTATTGCTCTTATTTCTTGGCCGTTTATTTTTCGCACTATTTATATATAATAATATTTTTTCCATGTTATAAATGGTCTTCCTGTTTCCTCTATATATGTTTTGTTGCATGATAGACATGGTATCTTATACATTACATTGCATTTGTGTTCTGGTTGTATTCTGTTCTTTGGTTTCACGAATAACTGAGTTCCATGTGTGGTTATTGATGTTGTGTTGTTGTCACAACATCAATAACACAGTCTACAAGACACGTCACTGCACCGTCACATGATGCTTTCAAGGAAGGCTACAGGAAGCATCCAAAACATGTAAAGCAGCTAAACAAATGCTCCTGTCTGACAAAAAGAATAGCTAATTCTAACTGTAAAACTAAAGACAGAATGAACCTTTACCAAAGGTTGATGTGGTTCTTGTAAATAGAAGGACTTTTCTTCTGGTGGATAGCAACCAAACTAGTCCCCATAATACAAAAATGAAGTGCGGTGATGGCAAATTGTATTTGCTTAAAACAATGCACAGTGTTTTTGCAACATTGCAAAATAGTGTTTTTATGTCTATCAGGCTAATCTTATTTTGTAGATGGTAATATGCTCATGAAACCTTGGAACATTAGCATTATGGGTTTGTGATTTAATAGTCCAGTATCAATGTTATGCATATTGCGTTTTTCTTATCTTCTTCCTAGGGTCCCTGGCCTTCGGTTAAGATATAAATGCAAGCCATTTGTTATTCCTCTGATCCCACAGGAAGCTGTCTTCAAAAGCCACTACCTCCAGCTTTTTATATGACCCATAATCAGAACGCTGGAAATGTTTCGAGGAGAAGTGATCTCAAACTGCTGAGCCGCGCACTTTCCCATATATATCTATGGAGCTGTAATTGACAGCAAAGGTAGCTATGAGGAGGGAAGGAGCAGGCAGCCGAGGCGTTTCTTATTGTTGCAGGTGTAGGATTGCACTGCTGTCGCTGAGTCTGCATAGTGAGCCTGTGATTGGGACGATTCAGCATTGGAAAGAGGAGATTCCCGGGCTGCTCAATTGATTGCCTGCCTGTCATGGCATCTGTACTGTACAAAGTGGAAGCCTGATTGGGCCAAATAACAAAGGATTCAGTGCGCCGTGAAAGGATTGTAGATCACATCTGTGTATTTTATCCTTGCTTTTACTGCAAAGGCATAGTGTAGATTTTGCAATTTGATCGGTTTGTTTTGGATCTAGGAAAAAGGATGCCTCATACTTAATCTGCAGAATCTAGAGAAGATTGACAATGCTCCTGCATTAACACTGTCCAAAATAGTAAACAAAAATGAATGAAGAAAAGAAAAATACTCTATAACACTGGGTAAGATAGGTAGTAATGAGTCTTAATTAACTCTAACTAATCAGTATTGACTGTATTGACAGTCGGAGCCTGGGACAAAACAAGAATCCCCTAGCAATGGATCACCAGGTGTAGCGCTGGATTATCCACGGTGTAGTAGATCTGGTATTGGACTCATCTCACAGTAGTTAAGAAATGGTATGGACACAGAGACTAACACAAAGAATCCTCAAGAGAACTACAAAATCTGTTTATCAAACAATGTAATGTTATTAGTACTGACTGACCCAGAGTGTGACTAGATCTTATAATTGACATTTTTTCAATTCATACCAAAAAGTAACTATGAAAAACAAAGCATCACTGACCTTTTGTGAATATGTGACCATAGCTTGTATGCTGTGTTTGTATTGTTAACAAGCAAAACAAAAAATCTGTATTGCAATTTCATGCACTTTTGCTCATTGCCAGCAATGGCAGTGACCTGGTCATGCCCCATTGCCTGAAATAGAATTTGAATTAGTACTTCTAGGAATATTATGGATCGGAATATTTGTCTTCTAATAATGTAAACAAACTACCAATATCATTGATTTATATTGAATCTTGCACTTTCATATTTTTCACTGACTTACTTTTCCATGTGTAGTTTTACTGTGTGATATCTTGACATATTATAGACTTTTTTTCTTTCTGTTTCATTCCTTTAGATGTGTGTGCTGTGCAACCGTCTGCCAGAAAGAAGAAGAATGCATATAAAAGCTGATGTAAAATGAGGAATTGAAAGGGACTTGCAAGCGTTGCATGGCAATGAGAACAGGGACACTAATTCTTTCATTTGATGTCCTATAATTATGGTGTCCACAGTCCCGGCTGGCACACTATCCAGATTTATGTTCGCTCCTATGTGCGTGTGTGCGTGTGTGTGCACCTGTGTGTGTGAGGCAGATAAAGGCTGATAGACAAGGGAGAGGCAGCAGACAGTGGAGCGCGTGAGAGTAAGAAATTTAAAGAGTGTTATAAAACTGTAGAGGAAGGCGGTGATTACTATGATATAAGGTGTTGGCTGAATACATTTACATGTTCTCAGTGACAGACTCACCTTGTTCCAGCTCATGTCTTTGAGATTACAGCATCAAGATGCACGGTGCACCCCATCTGTTTTCATCCCTTCTCAGCTTCCTATCACACAAAGCCTATTTCTCTTTTTGCTGAAGATGCTGTATACTAACATTGTTCAAATAGAGATTTTATGTATTTATGTTTGAGGTGTTCAGTGGTGTCACTTAGCTAATGGTATTTAACTGTATTGATTTCCTTTAAAAACATGATAAATCACCTCAATCCTGTATGGATTACTGGTTTTGCATTGATATACATGGCAAGTATAAGCAATTGGACTGAGGCTTCATTTTGACTTTATAGGCACTGAAAAAATGCATATATATATATATATATATATATATATATATATATATATATATATATATATATATATATATATATATATATATATATATATATATATATATATATATATATATATATATATGTATGTCCTTGATGTAACAGAATATTATAGCATAACTTTACTACTTCTACTGGCTCTATATACATTTATGTTACATTTTCTTTAGTTTTTTCTCAACTATGAGCATTGCTGCTAATATCCTGGGTAACTGGTTAGTGAATCGTGAATAGACTATACAAACAAACGATCACTCACTCACATTCATAAATAAGAATTCTTATTAATCCATTCTTGTGATCTGTGTCAGGAAGAGTAGGAATTTCTTGTAGAATGTTGGAGGGGTTCATTTTAGAATATTGGCTGGCCTATGGATTTGAACCTACAACCTTGTGAAGACGAGCAGGAGCCCTCTCCACCATAATGATACTAAAATGTATATCAAAATGTAACTACTTATTACAGAGCCTTCATTTGTTATTGTAATTTTGTGACCCACTCCCTGATAGTGAAACACTATGGACTTTCATTATTCTATTATCTTGAGGGTATTGTACACTATCTCTGCCTCATAACAGCTCGGTGCATCCACTTGACATTTGCAATAAGAATCTTCTTTTTAATGAAATTAGATGCACAGCTCTGCTTGGGCTGTGTAGTATTTCTCATTCCGTTCCATTTAGTTGTGTTTTTGTTCCTGGCTGACCAGAACATAGGTGTAACTAACATTTATTACTGCGGAGACACAAATAATTAGTGTACCTTTAAATGCAAAGGTCAGTGTCGCTTTTGACTAAGCAGTGCTTTAATTGTGTTTACATGAAAATTTGATCTTTAAAACAAATGGCTAAAAAGCAATTACAAGCAACGCTTTTTCTAAAATGTTGTAAATTACATTTTGGCTCCTTTTAAAATCCATGTGGCCTAGACTTTATGTCATTTGTATTATGCACTGCCTGATCGATACAGCTCCTCTAATACATCAGTGGTGAGCTTCTAGTCAGAGATGATTCCTCTCCATTCTCTGCACACAAGTCCATTAGGCTCACTTAGGTTGATGTTATATGGTGAAAAATAAAAATGGTAAAAGCTGTCCTTTGGTGTCCTTAATGACTAGGCAGTGTTACTGCTTGTTTGTTGATATTGTAACCCACCTCGGCCATGACCTGAGGACTTTTAACCCTTTTAAAGATGATTTATTGCAAATACGCATTCTTTTTAATTATCCCTGCAGCTAGGTGTCCAACAGATTTGTAAAGCCATTACTGAAAATCAATACTCAGCTTTTAGGTGATGAATTAATTAATGAAGTGTGACGTTGGCTTTGAGTGAGGCCCATTGACGAGGAGCAGGATCCAGAAGAAAGATAGAGACGTGGTTGAGGTGACTCCTAATGATTTCATATCAGTTGGTTTGAAGCATTTTAGCATGGCACTAATTGCACTTAATTTGTGTTGTGATTGGAATAATTTGAGGGCAGAAGAGGGAAACAAACATTTCTCTGCTGGAGACGGCTGAGTAATTTCCCTTTACGCCTTTGGCAACCAATCTCCCATACTGGCTAAATGGATCATTATCACAGAGCCAATCCAACTGCAAGAATGTAGTCTTCTAAGCCCAGCTCCACATTTCAATTGTCCCATTTATCCAAGTCTGGAACTCCACAGTACAACATAATAGTAAGAAGGGATCATTTACTGCAGAGATCGGAACTTTACTTAACGTGTACTATGAAACTTTTCTCAGTGTTTGCAACCATGGAGCTGTTCATGCTTTCCCTAGAATGTTCCAGAGTATAGAATTAAACTCATCTATATCTTCAATTATAGGTTTTTGTATCCACAGAAATAATAAGTAAACAAAACAAAATGTGAAAATGCATTTGAACTGTGAGATCTGAACCGTAACTTGGCCCTGCTCATTTCCATGGATTAGGATTAAGCAGGTGGAAGACCCTCCACCAGAAAAGTTAAATAGTGCACCTTGAATGTAATACAATTTGTCAACAATCCAAAAAATGACACAAATAAAGTCTGTGAAAAAATAACTCTTTCAGAGAACAATGTGTGTCAGTCCTAAGCCTGGTTAAATTGTTAGTTTTGCTATGATATTAGTAGCCTACTATTTTACTAGGATTCTTACTTAAGTATTCTGTATTTGTATAAACATTAAGGACAAAATGAGTGTGTTTCTTTATTTTTGTTGTATTGTAAGATATGTTTTATTGCTTTCTACAATGTTCAATTTTCTTGTAACATATGAATTTGTAGCTTGCATTATCAGAAAATTGCATGTCAGAATATGCTCTTTGCTAAATACTGCCATTACTACTTCCACATGTCTAACTGAAACCAGCCCCGGGTGAAAATGACTACTTTTACTCTGAGTGAAGTACAGTGCAACTAATAGTGGCCATTATTCACGGCCCTACAGCAGAGGTCACTGCCATGGGGTTTACTCTTTTTTTGCCTCTCTAAATTGGAAGTCAGGAGAAAATGAATTGAGACACCCACACGTAGAATGAGCTATAGATTTGACTTTGACTTGTCCTCAAAGCTGCAAAGTGAAAAAATACTTTCATATATGTCATGTGGTCTGTTGGAGATTGCACTGGAGGTCACAGAGAGGTGTTGATGTCACAGGGAATTGTAGATGAAATATTATGATGTTGCGTTTTTTCGGTCCCTCTTGTTGTTGTTGCTTCAGACATGTTATTTTGGGTCCCCATAAAATGTACAGTACAGGGACATATAGTGTTTGACCCTTAAAAAACCAAAACAAAAAAACAAAAAACAAAACCCTGACAAAAAACAACTCCAACCCAGACAGAGGAAAAAAATATGATTTATATATATATATATATATATATATATATATATATATATATATATATATATATATATATATATATATATATATATATATATATATATATATATATAGACATGCATCAAAATTGCATCATCAGTTTATTAATGTTTAAGAGTAGACTGAAATACAATCTACTGCAGTTTAGAACAGTTTGTAGAGATTTAAATTGCACTCAGTTTTATAGATAATAAGGTCAGGACATTTTATTTTTTGCAGAAGAAACTATGTAACTAAATTAGTTTTTCAAATATACACAAATTGAAAATTGGTATATTAAAAAAAAGTGTTACACTTAAAAATAACAGACCTCTACCATGACACTCATCCAGTTACTCGACATAAAGAAAATAAATTGCCAATTAAAATCCAACCCCAAAGGTTCATTGGAAGAGTGAGTTGGCAGATGGAAAATGTCTTCGGACATCTGACTTGCCTTTAAATCTGATACTGCTGAAAACACTTTTTAAGATTTACCCAGAGCAATTCACTAACCAATCCGTCCAGAGCCAGTCTTCAATTTCCCACTACTGCCACCAGCAACTTATCTGTGATAACACACACATCTGATAAATGGCGGGTTTTAATGACCAATGGTTGAATTAAGGCGATGGGTCGGAGCCTGGAACTGTTTGTCACCTTGCAAGTTCAAGGACTGGCTTTTGAAAATTGAGACGTTACTTTGAAAAATCCTCTTTAGCTCAGGTTCACTTGGATGAACTTGACCTTGATTTACCAGACAGGATTGGGTTATCACAAACGCTGTAAAACCAACAGGTTAATTCAACTCAAATAAAACAGGCTGCCCCAACTGATTTTATTTGGGTTCAGGTGTATTCAGCCGGTATTAGTTCATAGACTATACAGACTATTTACTTGTTTATTTGCTCCATTTATTTATGAAAATGTGCTTGCTACATTTAGTAACAATACATTTTTAGATATAGTTTTTACTTATGATCAACAATACACATTTAATTTCATATTTGAACTGTTTTTGTTTGCCAAATGATGAAAAAAATTATCAAAAATTAAATTTCAGATATTGTATGTTGACTATTTACTGCCTTGTTGATCTAATGAAAGCAACGGGGGAAAAAAAAAAAGAAAGGCATTGTAGGAGAGCATTGTTTGACCGTGCACTGATGCTGTATGTGCATGATGTAAACAACCGCAAACAACTAAACTGAACTGGTTTGTTGTGTTATCTGTGACTGTATATAATTATATGGCTCTCCGCACATAATCTTTCATGGCTGTGATTGCCATTACTAATGCATTATTACACATTATATTGTAACATTTCAGACCCTGAGTATCTTGCCTAACTGCATCTTTTTCCACCTTATCTACTGTATATGAATTCCATAGATAGGGCCAACCATCAGTTATCTTCATGGCTCTTGATACCAAATGCATAGCACATATAAAACTATTGAGCATCAATTACAATCTCCTCCAAGTCCGGGCCACACTATTATGCACATCGGTCTGTTTCATTATTTTTTTCTAATTACGGGCGAATGGTGCAGTCTGATAGGATTTTATGTCTTTCAGTGGCTCCATTGTCTGTCGCCCAAGATGGATTTCCCCTTGGGATGAGCAATATATCAGAGATGTAGGGCCATATATTGTTTTAAGCATGAGGTAATGTAGCGCAGATCCATCCAGGTACCTGCTAATATCGGTATGTTAATTTATGAAGCAGTGTGAAATTGCTATACGCTTCAGTCCTGCCTATTTATGGACTTCCCTATAGAGCATTTAATGTTTTTTAAAAGGTTGACCATTATCATTATATTGGCTATATAGTTCATTTCTTTATATATAAAAGTAGTTATTGAAGGACATTTATATTATTGCTACGGCTGCCAGTGATATCCATGTCTAATTTGAGTGTCATTAGATAAAGCTAATATTTTGTGTAATGGCTACACTATAAAAAAAAATACCATAAAAATGCACTAATTTTCAACAGTACTTAACCGTTTCCTTAAAAACTGTAGATTACTGTATATCATCCAGGGCAACACCCCTAAAGTCTGGGCTGGACTCTTAAGTCTGAATTTACCGTATATTGCAATATTTATTCTGTTGGAGCACATGTGTTTGGCCATGTCGTTTTCTCATAACATGAGTTTGAGTTCAGTTCTGATTTCACCAATGCTCAC
This sequence comes from Periophthalmus magnuspinnatus, assembly GCF_009829125.3. Lineage (NCBI taxonomy): Eukaryota > Metazoa > Chordata > Actinopteri > Gobiiformes > Gobiidae > Periophthalmus > Periophthalmus magnuspinnatus. The sequence continues at coordinate 22,506,941 of NC_047141.1, read as the reverse complement.
AATCATCTTCACTGGATTTATATTGAGAAAAACAAAAAAACAAAACAAAACAAAGGTCTCTTACTCATCTAGTGTACTCATGGCACTGGTTTTGTCCCTCTTTGTAAAAAGAATAAGAGTAATCTTTTTCGTTAAAGTGAATACTTATTATACTAATGTGAACCATGGGGATGGGTTTGCAATAATATTTGTAAGGCTGGTACAACTATAGCTAATAACCTACCAACACTTTGTTGGCAGCAATGTAATTTGTCAGACGTTGTCAGAGAAATTATTTGCATAATTTTTCCTTTTTTTTTTATTTATTTTTTTTTTACCACAAATTATAACGTTCACTTCCAGATATCTTCTGCATTGTTGGGAGCTTTACTCTCCCATCAACTACACATGGAGACTGGTAAGTAACAAGACTGCAACAACAACAAGACTTGTCAATATATTTAGCTTCAAACAAAAGAGAAACTCCGTCCTCTCTTCCTCTTGTATAATGTGTTTATCTCATGATTATATTTAATATCACTGGTCACGAGTTGGTCATACAGATGACTGAGACAACAATATGGAGGCACCACAACTAGCTCATAACTCCTGTTTGCAGGTTGTTGCTTCATGTTAAACCATATATGGGAGCGTCTGTAAAAGGTAAATTTCTGAAATGAGCTACATTTGACTGTTTTTGTGGGAGCATTTATTTCTGAAATAGGAACAACTGAATTAACATTTGTGTTGGTGCTTTCTGTTTTCATTTGTCCAGAGGCTCTTAGGTGTGCTACAGAGGTCAAATATTGGCCATTTCTTTTTCACACAGTGTTGATTTTGGGGGTAATTATTTCAATTCCTGTATAATACATTGTGTTAACATAAATAGTTTGTTTTTAATGTTGTTTATGTTGTTATGTTTATAACTTCTAACTTGATATAAATGTTGTAATTGAGACTTGAGACAGAAGTGAAACAATCCACTGTATGTGACCTGTAAATGACATAGAGGATTAAACTGACTGTCAAACATATGTTTGAACAGATTTTATTCTGTGTTCAACTATTTACATTTCTGCAATCAAATTGATTAATTGGAGTGAAATGTATTGTATTGTTGTTGGATGGATTTGATTTTTTTAAATAAAAGTAATTGTTTCTAAGCTACTGAGTATAAATGAGTTGTTTTTGTTTTTTTTTGTTTTTTTTTTAAACCACAATAGCTTTTAACGGCAAGCAGTAAAATCACCAACAGTACTGGGTCATAAAAATAACCATGCACATGTATATGGTAAGAGGCAGTTGTTTCATCCACTGTAGGTTTACCCTAAATATATGGCTTGGTACAGGTACATTTTGCTGCCAGCTCTTTGCTCACATTTTTCTTACACTGTATGAATGAACTGAACTGTCATTATTTATTATGGCAAACTGTGCTTTTTACCACATTTCAGTAAAACCCTTTCCTATGAGCTGTATTTTCAATATTAGTGATATTGAGAATTACCTTAACATTTCAAAAAACAGTATTTATTGACAAAACTGAGAAATAGAGGAATTGTTATATGTTTTATTTCCAAGTCTAAATACATTTGTCCTGCAGTTTATGGCTTTATATACATTATAAAGCCATGATCTTTATACACATAAACACACATTTACTGATAATCAATGAGTCTAATGTATTTGGTACCACACAGCACTACTTAGATGTGTTCTTTGTCAAAAGATGTCCAGCCCACAGACAGATGGACAGAGGGATTGGCAGTATCAGGGTTATTCCCCTTTAATATGGGCTCTGACTCTAATATATATTTATGAAGCACTCCTGTGCACAGTTATATCCTAGTTACCAGTGCAGCAGGTGTTCCTATGCTGTATACAGACTGCCTCACTGACCACACAGACACACATCCAGTTGTTTCTTCCTGGAGGTTGACGAGCCTCACTTTTAGCGCTTCCAAGGTCAACCTCGACTCCATGTCTTATTACGATCTACAGGTGCCCACAGAATCCCAATGCAGGAGTGAATGCATTGGTCTGTGTTTGTTGTTGGATGTGGGCTGTGTTTGGTGTGCGCTGGAATGGAAATGAGCCCTCAGAGTATGGCTAAAGGGCTCTCACCCTCTCTCACAAGATAGATAGGATCTTAACAAGCATGAGAGCAGAAGGGAAGTGTGTGCCATGCACTGTGTATGTGTGTGTCCGCTGGCGATAACACTTTTTCACATTTCTGTTGCATCAAATCTCAAAGACAATTCCCTTGATTTCCTGACTTGTGCTCTGGCTGGGGGTGAGCTCTGAACGCTTCTTCAAATATTTACCACAGCAAATCCTCACATCGCTGCATTTTGTGTACATTCTTAAGATTAAATCTTATGCACAAAACTAAAGGCAAGAGTTGCACAGCTATGAGAACACAGTATACACATTTGGTCTTTGCAAAAACAAATTCAGTACTGTATCAGTTTCATTTAAAGAAGATATATTGTGCTTGTGTCTGCTACATAGTTATAATCTATGACATCTGTGAATCATTATTATAATTTGGACATTTTAAATCACAATATTGATCTAAAATGCCTTAATAAAAGAAGAAAAGAAGTCCGCAGACCTTCATGTTAGAAAACTGTGGTGCCCAGTGCGAGCTGAGGTCGCTGTAAACAACACCACAACAAAGAGTCGGCACCTCCCATGGATAGCTGCAGGTTTTTACCAAAATGATCACATGACGCTGCCGCATACGTGTATCACTGATTAAGAACATAAAATTGGAGAACAAAATGCGTATGTCAGTGGGAGTTTGCCTGTGGTGGTGAAGATGGGGATTGATCGTCAATATGGCATCTTGAAAATAAAGGATTAAAGATTACTCAAACATGCACAAATCACTCCAAATACAACTTCAAGAGTAAACTATGAGGGGAAACAACTAAACATGGTTAAAAGATCTGAAATGTCGATTTTGCATAATAGGTCAGCTGTAAATATTCTGAGCATCACAGACACTATAGCCTACTGTCCGAATAAAGGTTCAAATAATGAAATGCATCATCCACCAACTGTCCTTAATACTGTCCAACTTGCCTCATGCCTGAAGGAGCTGCAACCCTCTAACTCCTCTGGAATAGTGTATTGCTTAGAGACATTTTTTGACATGCCTTTGGTTGAAGTTTCTATCGACCAAGTTTAGAAGCTGTTAGTGCCAGTCCCATGCCCAAAAATAAGCATAGCTGTAAAAAAAAAAAAAAGAAAAGAAAAGGGAAATCAATATACAATCACTGTGCCATATTAGAGGCAAAGAACTCCCCTGGTGACCCCTGAAGTGTAGAGCCAAAAGCAAAGAAGTAGTTGTGGGTGCATCATGTAAAATACATTTAGTCTATTTTTGCTGTTGATCTTCAACCAAACACAAACCACTTTTTCTTTACTAAATGTGGTTCTTGGCATGTGTGTTTGGCTGCTTTACTACATTCAGTAAGAGTTGTGAACAAGTGGCATCATTACATTCAAGCATTTGTCGGAAATATTTTTCTCCCAAAAACTGTGATGGGCGACATGCTGAAAGTATTTTACATTCATGCCAAAAACACTACACTGCCTCTGAAATGGAACAGCACAACAGGACTGTAATCCCGTATTCAATTTTGTCAACTAAAGTGAATTTGCACAAGAACACAGCCAAAGCCAGAGTGTGCACCCTGATGTTCGCTGGAGTGGCACCGCACAATGTAGATGGATGAGATGGTGGAGGAGCGAATAGCTGAGGATGGTCGGGAGAGGATATCCAGGATGTATTCACCCTTCATTTAACAGGCAAACTCTCCCACCTTACAAAAAAGCATGAACATACCATATCATTTGACTTGCATGAAGTGATTTCTACATGCACTAAAAAGAAGACGGTATTTTTGGTATTCTGCCTGGTCCTGAAATGTCTTGCTACAGTGCCTGTAGAAATTGTATTATATTTCCCTTGTGCATTAGCTCAATTTCACATTTTTGAAAATTCTCCTGGCTGTGTATGTGAGTGCAAATCCTTGCTAGCATAACACTGGTGGTTCATTGCACAGTGAAATAGCAGGGCCAAATGACAGACTGGATTCCAGCAGCAGTGGAATGTGGAGCTCCTGACGTATCCTCACTATCTTTGGCAAATGGCCCACAATTCAATTCCAATGAACAAGCGCCAGTGCAGTACGTGTTAGCACTTCTGTATAACATGTGTCTCCTGGAGCCGTAGAGTATGTGCAGAGAGTTGATGTTTTTTCAAACAATAGTTGTGTTTGAAACAACAAAGACTATACAAAGTAAATAATTATTAAAAATAAGTAAAAAAAAAAAAAAAAAGAAATCATTTGTTAACCACCAGTGCCTATATTAACACAGAGGTATATGACAGAACTTCATTAAAGCTTGTACAAAACCGGTGACATCACACCCCCAAAATTATTAAAATATGGGCAGTTGCTCAACAGCGACAGTTTCTGCTTTGTCTTGAAGTTATTTTTGTGATAGATATGGTGATTTAATTATTTGTGAATATATTATATTATGTTATGTAGCCAGTAATTAATTTTATTCACACAAAATTAAGATTAAGAAGAGCACCATATTACTACAATGTTTTAGGTTACAATGTGTTAAATATGATATGCTCAATGCATAGAATAAGCTTCACAATAGTTTTCACCTTTCCCCTGCATAGCAGATCAACATACATTTTTAATGTATGATTATGGACTTCTAGGAGTGTTTACATGGTTTGTTAGAAGCCATTAGGACTTCTCTAATGGGTATAAGAGAAATGCCCATTGATTTTTGCATCACACCGCCTGCTTTTGTTTTCCTTTGTCTGTCTTTCTGTTTTAGAATGGGCTCATCAGGAACTACAGTACATATTCCTATTTTCAATTATTCTGGCTGAGGGCAATATGTTTTAATGATGAGCTGACTCTCAGAGTGCAGTGTGCAGCTTTGCCAGCCCGAGCAGTAATGCCTTTTGCACATGTCAGGGTCGGGCCTATAGTTGTAATCTGAGGCTCATTACAGCCGGTGAGGGCCGAGAGCAGCAACGGAACACAACTTCTCCCTGCAGCGCTGAATTACTTTTCCAGCCCCAGCACCATCGGGTTCCCCTCTTCTCGCTCAGTGTTGCTCTCCTTGTCTCCGCTGCTTCACTGTTTGTCTTTGATCTCTCCTCTCTCTTTCCTGTCTTCTTCTCTCCCCCCTTGCCTGTCTCAATCTCAATATCTGCCTCAACCCCCCATCTGTGCTCCTCTGACTCCGGCTCTGCTCACTATATCTTCCACCCTTCGCTCTGTCTCGCCTCTCCTCAGGGGAGCGAGCACGGAGCAGTGGATTTGGAGTTGGAGGCTAGTTTTATTGAGTTTGCTCAGGGTCTTGGAAAGGCCTATTTACCAATAAGGTCATGATGAGGTGCAGCAAGTTTATGAGCAAATCCAAAAAAATCCCCCTCAAAGCAGCTGCAGCCATTCTTTGACTCTTGCATCTCCTCCCCGTGTGCAAAGATGTGTGTTAGATTCTGAGAGCCTTCATCGAGGCTTATCTTGTTTGTTGAAAGATAATGTGGTATTGACAACATTATGAATAACCTTGTAACTAAGATCACCGTGCATTCAAATTTGTTTGGCTTTTGTATAAAACTGAAACACCAATGATTTGCACTGTATCCTTCAACAAGAAAGTTGGGCCACTGATGAATAACAGTAGCTCACTTACATGTCACTGACTAATGGGTCAGAAAACAGCCATTTCCATATCAATCTGCCCCACAGCTATCTTAACTTTGAGTGTGAGGTAGAGACTGACTATCTATCTACTAGAATAGAAGAACGGAGGTTTAAATTATTAGTGATGAGGAGGCTCCGAGATTTTGGACAAAAAAGGAATTGTAATTAAAATATTGTGATTAGATTTTGATTTATGTTCACATTATGGAGCATTAAGTTAAAGGAAAACGGAAATAGTGTACTCACTATGCCTACATCCTACATTTCAGAGCAGGCTTATAGAAGTACAGGATTATAATTAGTTTTTTTTAAGATTTTAAAAATGTGTTTGCACACATATGTTGCAAAGCTTGTTTTGCTTTAAAATAATGAAACCTACCCTCATTCACAAGAGGAGTGGAAATATGTTTATGTTTAGTCGTCCCCTTTGCTTCCTGCCTTTCTCACTCTTCTTTTTCCCTTTGCTTCTAGTTGTGCTGAACCATTCTCTCTTTGAAGGACCTCTGCTGAAATCTTCCCTCTCTCCTCCTCAGTTCTCCCAATGTCCCAGAAAGCTTGCTGATTGGTGGGCTGCATAATGACCCTGTTTTGGCCATCTTGGATTTAAACCCTTATGACCACTTGTTGGTTGTTGGGCTGAGCAGAGCTTGGCTTCTCCTTCTGCTGGGTCCTCTTCAATGGTTTACTTTTGTACTGAACCTAGACCCACTAGGGCAACCTGTTAGAAGCCAGATCTTGAGCTAGACGTGATGGGGTAGATGGGGGGCAACCAGAATTCTCAGAGGAAACTACAGGGAGAAGCATTCAAAGTTCACACAGAAAGGCACGGCCAGGAGCCACTGTAGGCCACTGTACTGCCTTTTTGAGGTGGTTGGATGTGGTATCTCAGCTGCTTCATTATCAACTCTCCCTGGCATCCTCTTTTTCATCAGTTTGTCCAGTGCGACAACAAATGTTGCGAGCTGGAGTTGCATGTGCTCTGTTTGGTACCACTGTCTTTAGTGGGTTAACCTTCTCTGTTCAGGTTTAGTTGGCATCTTGTTCATGTGTTCCATCCTGAAAATGTAGTCTTTGTGCTTTTGAATTTCAGCTCTCATAATTTGTGGCAGTCTCTGTCAAGTGTCTGTCAAGTGTTTGACTACAGTGAAGTACTTCAGCAGACATTGTCCGCTGATTACTTATTGCTTGTGATTGACATCACATTGGAGATGTCTCCTTAAGTCTCTATTGGCAGATTTTGGTGTCATTGTGACAATAGTGGGCATATAATAGTGTTTATCATAGAAAACAGTGTTTATGTGTGTATAAAACAAGGGAAAATAGAATTCTTTAAATAATGCAAAATGCGCTCAACAACTGGTCATGGGCTCAGTGACATCGTATGTTATACTGTGTAGAGATATACCGATATATCGATATCTGGTACTGACAGAGTTAACCCTGCAATCCCTTCCCTGATGCAGGATGAAAACAGTTCAGTGGATAAAGCATGGATTACAGACATGATGAAAGTTTTAGACAATATGTCTGATTAAATAAATGCATCACTAATGACCCACGGCAAATGCAATGTTGTTTTTTTTATTTTTTTTTCCGAGACATTATTTGACTTGTTTCCCTCCTAAATGATTAGTTTAGACATGTTTACTGCCTCTAAGTTAGGTTTTGTTGTTAAATGAATAAGAGAGTGTGGTGCCTGTGAGCAGAGTGCAGGGGGCTGAGGAGGAGGGACTGAACTATCACTACTACTGCTGCTGCAGGGAGGAGGCAGAGCAACATGATGACACACAGAATGTAGAGGTAGAGAGGGAGTCTTTCCTAAATAAAACAAGAAATTCACAAAATGAAAAGCTAACTTTACTCTAATAAAGAATAATTGTATTATAGCTTATAGTCTTTTCTCTAAACATAGTGCTTAATTAATTATAGGCCTATCAGACTTTGTTTGTTTCAAATAACAAAAAATACGTAGAAACAAATATCTGCATGATATCGGTTATCAGCCGAAGCTTTCTTCAAAATATCAGTATTGGCCTAAAATTTCCATATCATTGCACCCTTAAAATTGGGGATACTTGTCATATGACTTCTTCTGCTCAATACCATCCACTGATGATATAATATGACTTTTTTCTATTAGATAAATTAATAAAAAGTGTTTTAGATGGTCTCCTTCAATTGGAATGGAAGAAAGGGTACACCCGACATAGTACAGCTTTATAGTGAGCTGGCCTTTTTGCTTTGTCATTCACTCCATTGAATATGTATGGTAAATGCACTCTATGTGACAGATATAAATGTGGGATTATGTTAAGAAGAGAAAGTTTTCTTTGACTCCTCGGGGTATATATGGATAATTAATCCTTTACAGGGATTTGTGTCCATCAAACAAGAGTGAAATGTTATATAAGAAAAGTATATCTGCAGGAGTTTGTTCAGCTGTAACTGATCCGTTCCTTTCCTCAGTCACTTTGATATAATAGAGGAGGAATCGCGAGGAACTGACTGGCATGAGCAAGTTTTTCAATGTTTGAATGCACAATGCACTGTCGGAATAAAGATAGTAGGCCATGTTCAATATTCATGGATTTGGGACATGATAGAGCATTTGGAAAGTAAGAGCTGTCTGTAAGAAATCATTTTGGACTTACTGAATGGAACTGTAGTAGAGCTGTGTTTCAAGTTATCTTAAATTTAATATTTGATGTTCTGTGTACAGTGCTTAGGTCTTCTGCTTCAGCAATAAAAGGTCGAAAGTTTGATCCTTGAATAGATCCTGATTACAACTAATGGGTTTTGTGTCTCCTTCCGACTTGTACGTACAGTATGGAAATGCATTAGAGAATCTATTGCTCACGTGTAATTTTAGTTGTTTAGAATTGTTGTCAATATTGTGTTTCCCAGTACCAGACTGTATCCATGGGGCTGCGTATAATTAGGGATGTACGATAATGTCAAACATAATTATTGACTGATAATAGCAATTATGACATCACAATAATTCCGAATTTTCACCAATAATCTAATCTGGTAATTAGAAGCCCAAAAAACACTGATTCAGCTGCTTTTCTTCTGAGGTTTTCTCCCTCAGAGCGCTCACTTTGAGCCCCGGGTCAGAGGCAGGGTGCAGAGGACACATGTTTACATATATGCGCTTCTTTTATCTTTGGAGGAAAGATATTTCTGCAAAATTGCTTTGTACCGGCCCCATGACACAGGAGAGGGGATATAGGCTTCTAATAAGTCATGTAAAAATTTTCACTGTGACAACAAGTGAAATTTCTCTGAGGCAGCCCTGATAGGCAACAAGAGTCTGTGCATTAGCGTTGCAGCTTAACATAGATACTATCGGGCTGATGGACTTGGATTATGTGAGGATCTAGTTGTATTTTAGTTCTCAATCAAACGAGAGGACACTTGGCGCAGTGAGAGGAGTTTGCCTGTTTGAGCCGCTGCTGTGACCATGTGACCATCTGCTCCATGTGCAGACGAGTAAACACGTGTCACGCAGACATTCGTTAAATAGCCCAATGCAAATGGACTGTGTACAGGACTGTCTGTGTCTGCCTCTCTCAGCTAACATTATATTCACGTCTATATTCACAGTATACAGTTTCTGCTTTGAGCTTGTGTCACTCAGAAACTATCATGTGTTAAAGAAGCAGCCCTCTGTGTTGCACAAAGCTTGCATGAAACGTACAGATAGAATATAACTTATCTGAAGTATATCGTTAACAATAAGGAAAATAACAAAAAAAATACTACAAGCATTTACGGTGTAGCAAGATGAATTAATGTAGGCCTGTATGAAACATTAGCAGGACAGAGGAAGTTTATAATTAAATAATACTGAGCTCATAAACAGACTACAACCCAATTCTGTTTTTGTAAATGCCATATTTTTAAGTCTTTAAATGTATTATATGATCTGCTTTAGTCACATTTAGGCCTATAAACTAAAACAAACAAAATAAAAAAATGTTTTACGTTTCAAAAATCAGGTTCATTTAAAATGTCTTATCGATTTCACTTTATCAGCCCTCGTATTGGTTGAAAATTCCATTATCTGTCATCACTAATTGTACTTTTGCAGTTCCCTCCATTAATACTTATTTGAAATACATACTACAGAACCATAAAACTGAGCAATACTGTTTATAACTGGCCCACAGACAATTTATTATATATATATATATATATATATATATATATATATATATATATATATATATATATATATATATATATATATATATATATATATATATATATATATATATATATATATATATATACAAACATATATGCTCAGACTCATGTTCTTTGTCCACTAAGCATATAAATTACAATTACATGTACTGTGCCATAGTAACATTCTTCTCCGATACCACCTTTCAACAGTAAGTACCCAGCTCTAGTATCCTGTCTGCAAGTTCCATATTTGCTCATGAAGGAATATTAACTCGATGCGGGGTGCAGGACTTAACTTAAAATATGACTCTAAAACATGTCAAAACAAATTACAAATGGTTACCAAGTGCATAAAGTAGATATATTGGTATAATGTTATTAGCCATCCCCAGACTCCATGTCCACCAAGGAGGTTGTTTTTGTTACAGATAGTTCTTTTCTCTATTCCCACCTTGACCCTTTGATCCTGTTCCTCCATCATTACTGCTGACTCAGTGCTTTGGTCCGGCTATGTCCTAATCTGACACTCAAATTGACATCCCTATGGCTCTGTTGGCACACAGGATTCATGAAAGCAACGCGGGGCTATATGTCAACTCAACAATAATGGTTTTATTATACGATGATGCCTAAGTCCAACAGACAAGACATACAGTATAGAGCACTAAGAGCAGGGCCCAGATAGGAATCCTGCCAGCGTGATGTATTTTGTGGTTGTGCTTGTTGGTAGGGCTCCAATTCCACTGTGTTCCTATTATGCAACCCTGCTGCAAGAGCCAGATATAAGGACAGGAGACAAGAAGACATTTCTTATTGACTTATAGTGATGCTAAATATTTAGACAGGACCAGACGGAGAGGAGAATAACAGAATGGGTCTCCACTGGAGTGTCGGTACAGATAGAGTTGATAAATTCACGTTCACTTCCCAGACTCTGCGACTGGCTTTGCTCTAGGAAGAAAGGTATATATTTGATCTATTGGAGTGACATGTTTAGATTTCAAGTCACTCCCTGTTGCTCAGAAAATGAACAAATCAAATCACAGTTTTTCCTCCATGCTGTTAACGTCATTATGTTTTGAAGGATAATCAAATAATGCTGGATGTTATAGCCGTACCTCCACAAATAATGGACATCTCTGTAATTGTTTCTATAATGTGAGTTTGTAACTACACAACAGCCAACACAAGGATGAGAAAATAACTTTTGCTGCAGGCTCTTCTCCCACTGTTTGTCTATTCATTGGATTGTGGTATTGAACATGGAGTCAATTTGTTTAAATTTTCTACCTACTTACAAATATGGCAATGTAATAATCTTTGGTCATCACGGAAAATAATGACCCAGAAGCTATATTTACAAGAGAATGCAGCGACTGGTTGAGCAAGAGAAATTAAAAACACATACTGTTTTAATGGGTTTTTGATTTGGTTTGCTTCTAGTGGTTCTCCAAGTTGTTTACTACCTGAGGCTAGCGCAGTGTCCTTGGCATAGACACATTGACCATCTTTCCTCTTGTGTCCTGACTCTGATGTAAGAGTGTAGTTTGATTGTCGTGGTGTGTTTAGTGTTTGCGTCTGGGCGGCTGTTGGCTGCTACATCTCCCCCAGAACGCCCCGGGGCAGATGTGGCGAGATAGCCCCCCTGCCTGAGTGCGTCTGTGTGAGTCAATGAATAATGGATTAATGTAAAGAAGCACTATATAAATCTAATCCATTATTATTGTTGCTTCTTTGAACTTCATTGTTGTGCATCAATAAAGCATAGTGAGTTTTATTAATGAAACAAGAGACTGTTTGTGCCTCCTCGGGGAACTTCACTGAAAATTAATAAAACTACCGGCTTGAACTGTGTACTGTGTAATAACATAACAAAAATCACGCAATAGGACTTTAGATTTATTGCAAAAGGTGTGACTACACTAGTGTTCTATCCAGTTCCATTTTCTCTGCATTAGTTCCAATATGTCGCGGTGTCCAGTTCTATAAATACCATTACAATCTCCATGTCAGCAGTGTTTGTGTGATGCGATGTAGATTTATTGAAAGTCACTGTGGGGAGATGACAGGAGCAGGAGGTGACAGGGCCGAGGACTGGCAGGAGTCCAGGTGTCTTGTTGAATGCAAATCACTGATGCTGGGCTTTTTGATCAGCTCAGAACAACACCTAATCCCTTCAGAAAACAGTTCAGTTAGTATTTCCCTCACATCGCCTCCATGTGAAAGGCCAATTTATAGTCTATTTCAGGTGGGCCACTCCCTCAGTGACAGAGAATGGACCAGAACAAAACATGAACGTGATGCTTTGAGCTGCCACCCTGCTCCTCCTGAACCCATATTCCACACAGTGGGCTGTGAAATCATTTTTGGTCTCCCTCGGAACAGAGCCCCCCTCATGCACAAATCCATAAATTCATGAGCATCCACCATCCACATGAAAAGAAAGATGTGGTGAAAAATAAAATGTAAGAGAGAGCAGAAGAGGAAATAGGAGAGGCACAGAAACCTATAGAACGGATGAAGAGAGTGGGAAAGTGGACATACCAAAGAGACAAATGAATGCTGAGCTGCAGTGTAAGTGCTGCGAGGAACCCAGCGTGAGTCTAGTTTGAACCCCGACTGGTTTTCTGCTGGAAGACACAGACATGAGAAAATCTGCTTGCACTCAAACGCACTTTTCACATAAACACAGTAATTTATGCACAACAAAAAAGTGCCTGCCTCGTATCCTCATGTACCTCCTGTGTCCTACCTTCTCAAAGACACTGCTCACTTTCCTCATCCAGTAACTTTAGAAAGAACTGCTGAAATTACACTTTTCCTAACTTCTTTTGAGGAACAACTGAGAGGTGAGACTTGACCAAAAGACGTATTCTAGTAATCAGCAAAAGCATTGTGTTGATTTAATATGGGCTCCAATTGTTATATTTTACTTTTAAATAACAGTTCTTTTTTTTTTTTTTTTTTTTTTTTGCTCAATGGTATGCAGTGTGATGAGATTTTAACACAGTACATCTGATTATAATCACTGATTTCAAATTATCCTAACAATTAAAAACCACAAAGGGATGTATTGTAATGTATGTAATCTTTCTTACATAAAATAGTTGATTTAAACATGAATATACCTGATGGAGGCCATTTATTGGATTTTAATTGAGATATTTTAATAGAGTGAGAGATTCTTTGAACTATAAATGTCATTATTATGATTTGATCTTTTTACTGACAAAGCCAATCCTCCTGTCAGTCAGTAAAACTATGTGGTTTTTGTGGAGTCCAGACTTCAGAGGATCACAATTTATGTTTTTATGGCAGTTATTAAAAGTCTGTGGTATTAAAATGAGATAAAATCAAATCTAATTGAAAATTGTGATCAGTCAATGAGCTCAAAATCATTATTGTTTGTGTAATCCCTCCCTCAGTCGTCCAGGCACGATCCATAGTAAAAAAAACAAACATCAAATCTATCAACTGGACAAAAGTTTCGCTGGTCGGCTTGGATGGGCGGCAAAACTCCTACAAGTTTTTGCCCAGTTCACTAAAAATCATTATTATAATTACTTTTTGTCATATTGCCCAGCCCCACTTTAACTTGGCTGACCCTAAGAAGGTCCAGTATCCTTGTATAAACTTATTATTGAAAGTTACCACCTTGATCATACTGAATGGCCCATATAACACGCCAGCTAATCCTGTTGAACTAATAATAAACTGACGAGCCAGTTGCATCAGAAGTTGTTTATACTGCTGGCTGGTATAAGCCTTGCTCTGCTTGTGTTTGTCATCACGCTGCTCTCTTGGTATGTGTTTTGTTCTATGTATAACATTAATTAGGCCAGTGTGTGCAGCTCTATGGGTGCTCTGCTGACACCTCCCTGCAGCTCAAACTGTGCACATGATTATGCATAAGTGTATTGGTGGCACATGTGGACACCCAGTCACATATACAGCCTTAGACACTGTGGCATTGTGTCATTCATCGACAAAAGGTTAACAGGTCTACACATGTCTACGCACCCGGAAGCATAATCACCGCAATTATTCCACAACAGGTGTCCGCTGGCCACCGAGCGCAATCACACCACATCTTCTTATGCTGTTTGACATTTGATTGGTTAATATGGCTTATTATGTGGCACAGGGCTGACAGATCAATAATTATGGTGAGAAGGGAAAGAGAATATGGACACTTTTGTACTTCAATGGTGTAGGTGTTGAATAGAGCATTAATGGCAGAGTTGGTGAAAATAACCACCATTATGTCCTCTTTATTGAAAAGCGAATAATGTTAAGGGGATGCTTTTCTATGGTGCTGATATATAGGGATCACTTTGAAGTATATAGAAAGTGCTGCATTGTAGAAGTAATGGTAAAGTAATGCCGTCAGTGTATTATGAAATGTATATGAAATGTATTTTAATGTACACATTAATCAGAAAACAAGAAATACAGAATGTACATAGATTCATTCATATTGCATTTATTTTCAACTTCAGGGGAAGCAGGAACATGTTCAGGATCCAAAATATACAAGATATATCCCAAAACTGTGCTAATGGGATTCAGTTTAGGGCGCACCTGCTAACATGGGCCTTGTCTGCCCCCTACAGGGAGTCAAATGCGTGACACCAGTGTAGAGTTATGAGGCCAATCATAACAAGGGGCTGGCCTCCCGCTGCAATGATGTCATTGAAGCAAATGAGTGACATAAGGAGCATTATTGAATTATTCTTGTACCTCAGGCTGTTGTGGTAATGCAGGGCAGCAAACAGGAAAGAGACTGGAGAGAAGATAGAATTATGATAAAAAACAACATGTAACTGGTTTGTATCATGAGAAGTAGTGGCGAGGTTCATTTAAAAATATAGATGGAGTAATATGATCTTTAATTGAGAAATCTTTTACTAACTCGATTCTGGAAAGGTTGAGACAGTGATGCAGTGTTTACAGTGGTGAAACGCTGTTCTTTTAATAAATAAAATCATTGCTATAGTTTTAATAGTTAAGAATAAAGAATAAAATAATAAAAAAAACAACAAATAACAGCTTGTTTTTAGTGCAACATTAAGTAAAAATATTTTACTATTGCAAAAACATGCACTCATTTTTTTTTACTTTTTTGTCATGCACACCTTTTATTATTAGTCTGTTCTGGCGCATCTGTTAAACTCAAAGCTAAATTATTCTTATTCAATAAAGATCTGAATAATTCAGTTAAAATATTACAAAACTACAAATTTTAGTGCCATAATTGCCTTCCTTATTATTTTACAGATTTTTATCTGTAATATCTCCAAATTGGGTTTGCTGATTCAACTATATATAATTTAATTGGTTCAGTCTGTATAGTTGTTTGTATATGTACACTTTGAGTATGGGCAAAATTGAGCATACAGTATTAATTATACCAATTCTCCTCTGTTTGTTTTTCATAGCTCCGGAGAAGACATCCAATTTGACACCCAACATACATGCACACAACAACTGTTCCTTGTGCCAATAGAATCCCTCCACTGGCATGGATCTGGAAATGAATGTCAGTGTTATTTATAATCTATGGTCTGGCTAAAACCCAGAGGTGTAAAAATACTGGAAAAATAATGCTTGCTAATGAGAAGGGGATGCTAAATTATGCAAATCAAGTCTCCAAGCCATTAACAGACTTAGGATTTTCTTAATAAATCGTGGGGCATCTTTCTTTTTTGTCCTCGTTCCTATTAAGTCAATGGCATGAGGCTCGGATCTATAGGGGAGCTGCGTTTAACTCTAATTGCTCTTCTCTCATTTTCATCCAGACTGTTTTGGCCCTAATGAGTGATACATTACGGCAAACTTCTTGGAATTATATTAGCATTTAATGGGGGACAATAAAGTACATCGGGGACGCAGTATTCGACGTGACAGAGCAATTAAGAGTATGTTTTATGAGTGTCCCGCTGTCTTGAAGTGTGGTCCACGCTGTGGAGAGTTGCTAATTTGGAGCAGGGCTGGAGCATTTGACCATCAGGGCTCAGGGTAATCACAGGAGAGTCACTTTGTTCTTGCACTTTGTTGTGAGCGTTTAACACATTCCAACAAGAGACCAGGATAAATGAGCCGGGTTCTGTTATGTTAAATGTTCTTGCTTCACAGTGCTTAGAAATTGGTTGAATTTATGTTATAGTACAAAACGATATTTAATCTTTGATGGCACCAGTTTAATTTTATGCTATAACGATATGATTAATCTTGTGCGGAGGTTTTAAACACTCTTCAGAGTCACCTTCTTTGGGTTTAGTACCACTATTGTACTATATAATTTCAAACTTTTTTTTTTTCTTTTTTTTTTTTTTCTGTTTAACCAATTACTGTTAACTGTTTATTCCCCTGAATGTCTAAGGCTAGTTTTCTTGATGGGCTGATCGATACCAATTATTGATATATCAATACGGAGGTATCAAAAGTATCAAAAAGTATATCTTAAAGTTAAAAAAAATTCAGCTGTTTTGAAAATGTTTTTAGTAATTTGTTGAAATAAATTGTTTGTATTTTAGTTTATTTGAACATAACTTTAATTTTGTAGATCTTTTCCGGCTGAGGTGCAGTAAAAAATATATTTATGGTAGTATCCATACTTCTTAATACAAATCAATATTGGATCAATATCGTAATATAATTCTGTATTACTTCGCATTGGATAAAAAAACAAACAAAACAAAACACTGGTGTTTCCCATCACTACTAGTTGTCCAACTTGTTCTTTGTAACATAATAAGTAGCAAAATCACTATTCTGTCCGGAGCATGGGTTTGTGGTTTGATTGGAGTCTTCACACAGACACTGTTGCTCCATGATATAGACTAATCCATAGCAAGAACAAACAGAATTGACCTGAGAGAGGAAGAACACAGAAAACTGTAATCCCACGGCCAACAAACAGTCAATGCTTATGTGGCCCCAGGATGACACTGAACAACCCCCAATTAATGTACAGTATTGTTCTGGTTTATCACAAGCTTGAATCCATTACGTTCATGTTGACCAATGCAAGTTCCCAAATAGTAATTCTAAGGCCCTATTTACTAATTCATTGTTACACAAATGGAACATAATTAAAAATAATTTGCATTCAGACAAATAAATAAAGTTGATGGACAGCATCAGACCAGACGGCTGTGTATTCCAACCAAAAACAGACCATAGAAGAATTGCTGTTCTGGTTCACAAGAAAGATAATAAATAAATACTCTAACGTCAGCATGGCAATCTTGGGTAACCAAAAGATTAGTCCACACCTGCATTTTTGGCCTAAATATTTGAATGTGTAAACAGCCTCAAAGACCAGTGGCCACTTGTGTAGAAGATTTAAAATAGCTTCCAGAAAACCATTTAAAAGGCAAATATCCATACGGTGCAATGTTTACCCCCTATCTACATTCAATAAGTAGTCATTTAATTATAGATTTGAGAACATCCATTAACTGAAGGTCAACTTTTCACAAAGGAGATGCAAGCAAATTTCAACCTGCCATTTCTCGTCCTGACCACACCTCTAGACGTAATTCTGTTTGCACAATGCACACTGCGACGTGTTCCAAATGATGTCAAAATGCACAGGGGCAATGGTAATCTCTAGTGTGTGCAACCCAAGCAGGCTGGCCATTGTTGGTCCCGTAATCCCGTCCGCTTTGCAACTTTCATACACACGCCTCATAGATGTTGTTGGCAAGCACATCTGGGGGGTCTGCCTGTTCACAAACTGATATTGAAAAGCGCCAAGCGACAACTGGTAGTCCAAGGTGCTGTAGTTTACACAAATGTAAGAAGGTGCTATTTGAAGGGTAGGAAAAGCAAATCAACAAGGAGTTTAAAGTAAAATGTGTTGTTTAATTTGAGATTTAAATTCTGCACTCTGGCACAATGTGATAGGACTTCAAAAGTGTTTATAATAACTCATAAATATTTCAGAGGGTTTAATTCAGCACAAAAGTCTGTGGTGTAAACAGCTAGAGGCTAGGTCAAAACTTTTACTTAAACTTGTGATCAATAGAATACAATAAAAACATAGTTCAGACAGTAAAAAATGATTACCTTCAATGTGTGTCGCAGTATTTTCAGTATTTTATTTTATTTTTCTCAAGAAATTGTGTCCTATGATTTTGTATGGCAAGCAGTAAATTTGATTCTACCATGAAATGTACGTGTTTTCTATGGTGTAAACCAACCAGAAGGGCTGAGGACAACACATACTTCTTATAGACACTAATTCCTGAAAATGCTCTCTTTATTGATCCGGATTAATGCTCAAAAATAAGAATTTCTCCTTCCATTTATGACCTAACCCTTTTGCCACAGTAATTAACATATTTAATGTTAGTAACCTAATTACCTGGCACAGCTTAATGGACTTTAGTTGTACCACAGCATTTTCATATGATTACTTCACATGTTTGTCAGTACTTACAGGTTAAAAGTGCATGCTGCTATACATGCTGTTTGGAAAAGAGCTAAAATTATCTGCAAGAATGTGCCATTGTGACAGTAATAGAAATTAGCCTCCCACAAATGTGATTATACCTGTGTAATTCCACTGCTGCTTAAACCAACAGAGTGACTCAGCCTCACAGGTGCACGGATGTTTATTGCGTTCTGGAAAATAATTGGAATTGTGTTATCTAGCTGCAAGCTCCGAGAAGGAAGATGGTTTCTCGAGTGATTTACACTTCAAAAAACGAGAAGAAAAACATCATGTCTGCATCTTTGATCTGGCTCATTGACAAGACTTTGTCAGGGCAACTCTCCGTCAAAAAAGAAGCTGGGGGTTTCATTAGAAACAAAATTATTTACTCTCATCCAACTTCAAGTTACTTTATTAGTTTCCAGCACAAAATCTATAAATATACAAACATGAAGCGTCATAGAGAGAACATCCACTATCCAAATCCAGGGTGAAGTTGCATTTAAAAGTTTGAAATGCCATAGTCCTTATTTGACTTTGTAGCTCCCAAAACAAGCCATTTGTGCACTCAGTCAATTAAATTGGTTTTTGGTAGGAGCTCATTTATTCAGGACAAAGCATTAAAAAAAAAGAACCCATTACTTGATGTTTTGTTGACAATAATAAAATAGCATTTCAAAGAGTTTAACTAGCCAAAGAGAAAGAGTCAATTAATTGGCAGAGTCTTCCAATCCCCATATAACCTGTTAGCTCGTGCCCCACAGTGTAAGTAAAGACTGCTTTTGTTATTCTCAGAACATCATTGTTTAATGATTTCTTTCCATTTGGATCAAATTAGACCAAGCACTAATTGATTATAATGGAAATGAGTTGACCACACTGTCAAAAGCTGTCATTGCTGTATAGCCCCATTCTAAGTGTCTTTATGCCACTGGCTAATTGTTGGTCTGATTGCACTGGCCTTCCACTGTGCTGGTTTCCATGCTAATGAGCTAATTATTGAACAACAATGTAGTTTGATAATTCAATCGCGCTAGACACTAATGAACACACCATTTTAGTCACAAGTGTGTGGCGTTTCAGTTCCTTCTATGCTCATCTGCTGTCTGGTGCTCAGAGAAAAGAAAAGTTCAAGAATGCACAAAATATATTAAGGATGGGAGTTGGTCTGAGGCTGATTTGCATGGGTTAAACTATGTCTGTCCTTCCAAAAGCCTATAGACATAAATGACTTCACTCTAAAAAGAAATTCTTGCTTCAATCCACAAAGCACATACTAGAATGAAAAGATAAAGATGTGGGATTTGGGGATGTGCTACAAAAAGTAATTCTGATATTAAATAAATATGCTCCCAATTTCCTCCCCCAGAGGCTTCAGTCACAGAAAGGATCATTTTTGCCCTTTGACATGACTGAATCAAACACCGAGGGATTCTTTTGGCATTATCTAATGGTGAGGCAGGATTCACAAGGCTGTGAGCTGATGGCAAAGGCCACCCGACGCGTTATCCTTTATAATGCCTTAATGTCTGCTAGAGTATGAGACACGAGCCGAGCTGAAGAAACTAAAAGTGAGAAAGTTTGAGGCTGGAGAAAAAGGGGGAGAACTTGCGCAAAGAGCGGGCAGAGCCATGGAACAAGACCAATAACATGGCATATTTATAATGAAAAGAGCAAGAGAGATTCCTCTGCCTCAGATGATGCCCCAACACGCTGCGGGGAGCCAAATGAATGTTCTGATTTTTTCAAACCGTAAAATGGACGATTCTGAAGGTTTATTTCTACACAGGGAGAATTAAGCTGGTTTGACTGGGCTCCGGCGCAGTTATCACATCCCCCAGCCGGACACTACACACAGGCAGGGCACACACAGGACTCAGGAAGGGACTTGAAAGCATGTGTTGGATTCCTATGGCAGAGCACGGAGTTGAAAAAGAGCGGCTGTCTGTACTGGGGGCTTTATTGGTCTCTGTCATACAAAGCGCAGCCAGGGGCGGTGTATCAGACGTGGGGTGTGGGTGGGGGGCAGCAGCACGACTTAAGGTAGTCGGGAAGTTGTCTGCAGGAATCATGAAGAGGCCGACTGCAGGCACTTTTCACTCCTCTCTTTCAAGCCTCACCTGTCACAGGCCTGGGCTATCAAACATCTCCTCCCGTGTGCTCCCTACTTTCATCTCAGGAAAACAACTCTACTGTTTCTACCTTTAGCTGTGTCTGTGCCAGTTCATTACATTATAAAACACTTATACGATACATACTATGCTTTTTTGTACTTTAATAAACTATAACATGCGTATTATTTTACATTTAGTTCCTTGTAAACCACAAAATAGATGCAAGCAGTGGATTTTCTTGTATTTTTGCTTATTTATATAAACTGAAAAAAAAAGTTACACAATAGTTTTGAATCCTATGCGTGTGATCCAGAGTCTAAATTATTTTAATAAATTACAGTTAGTATCGGAAAGTGGGCGGGCATAGGGGGTTGGTGAAAACATACATTTTCTCAAGTCTCAAATGCAGAAGAATACAGGAATGAACTGAAATACAACTCTGAGTAAGTTAATGATGAGGAATACTATTTTAAACTCGATAAAACATGAATTAATAAAGGTTGTTTTTGAATAAAATCTCCCCTTTGTAACATTGAAATTACTATGTTCCGTTGATGAAGTTGGTAGAATGAAAGTGTTTAAATTGAAAGAAACTGAAAATCAACAAACGCCATAGGTCAGGCATAGTCCTCCTTGGCACACAGAGACACAGAGAAGCCAAAGCAAGACAAATCTTCAAAAATAACCTTCCCCAAACATGAAACATACACTCATGTAGCGTGTTCAAGTTCTGTTATTCTCACTAGACTTGACTGCTTTGAAATTGAAAATACAGACATATAGAATCAATTAGATTTGGTGGACCTATGATGGTATTTCAAGTACATCAGTCTCTTATAATAGATTGTGTTATTGTTGTGAGACCTTAAAAAGTTTATTATATTCACTCTTTCATAATGCAATTGAGATGTTCATATGAAGGTTCAATGTGGTCAATGTCTTTCTCTATGTAGGTGAAACCCAGTGCATTTCAAGTCCACAGTTGTGCCCAAACACAGCATCTCTCCACTCAGTAAAAATAGGTTTGGAACAGGTTGGTCTAATGTTGTTTTTGGAGTTCTCATCTCACTTACGCTAATGGAGTTATTGGCAAAACGTTACAAGGTTACATTTCAATTGAAATAAATAAATGCTTTTAATTAAACAAGGATAATCCATTTTCTGTTTTTGAGAGGAAATGGTACTAATGATCATCTTGTAATTAAATTAATGTTTTGGTGAAAGTTACTACTATCTTTAAAGTTATTACTATTATTTTGTATTTAAGCATTTTGTAAGCGCTGTCTTTTTGTTGCTTATATTAGAAACGTTTATGTTTGCTTGTCATTATGTAGGGAAATGGGCATGCTTTGGTTTTCAAAGTAATTCAGTTTGAAAAATATTAGTTTTGTGGTAAAGGGTATTGCGATTTGTGTGTTCTGTATTGTACCAGAAGAGCAACACTAATTTCAGTTGACAACACTGAAATAACAGTGTGCAAGAAATCTTCTCATTAGCATACAAGACCGTCAGTTCTAAAGCCATATAATGACATTAATGACAATAATACTACAAATTATGGATTCATAAATTGGATTAGTGTACACTGACCATAATTTCATTTTACTGCTATTGTGTGTTTATATATCGTCTTGGAGTCATGGACATCTGGTGGACGAGTAAATTATCATAACATTATTACTTTTTAGGGAAACAAAGATAATTGCTTGGGCATTGTATAAATTGATTGCTGTTAAAAATGCCACATATTTTTTAGAAGGAAGGCAATGATGAAACTCAAATCTGCAATAATCTAAATGTATTTGCATGCCCTACATTCGTTTAGAGATTAAATACAATTAAGAAGCTCATATACAATTTCAGTTAGTCACTAACACTTAGTCACAAGACATAAATGTTTGAATAATGTCGGAAGTTCAGCTAAAGTTCAAAATATACTGTACTGAAAGAAACATTTTCAGGCTATACGCTAACACGCATTGGCAACACAAATCAGAATGAATTTTTTCTACTGTTCTAGTTATATAGTAGACGGACACTTCCTCATATACAGTAAATTAGTAATACGCTTCCATTTGGGAAAGTCGGGAATTTAAATTAAAGATTTATACCAAATCACTCCAAAGGAATCTATTCAATCTCCTATTACGCTGGATTCAAAGAGGCTAGCTTATAGCTCACTATGCAGGGGTGGCCTATACTTAAAGATAGCCATCCATGTGAATCCTGCCCGTACTTGCCCAACCCCAGAGAGCAGGAGATAGGGGAAAAAATGAAAGGTGGTCTGTGTGTGTGTGTGTGCATGTATGTAAGCATGTGCATGTATGAGGAGAGAGGAAGAGGAGGAGGAGGAAGCCCTCGGATGAAGAGCTTCCGTCCAAATCCATCATGATGAAACTCTCCTTTGCACCAGGAGGCCTCAGCTCCTTTAAGGTCTGCAGCCTTTGATGGCTATCATTTTAAAAATATCTTACTTTCCAAATGTGGCTGGCTGAGAAAAAATCGGAATGGGATTTTTTTTCGACATTTTGATATATCAGATATATATTGGAAAAGTTAATCATTTTCAAGGCTATAGTTGGATTTGCTTGGTGGAAGACATTTGACTTATACAGCTCAATATGATTCATGCTTGTCTCCTCCATCTTGGTCGTTTCATCTCCCGGATTTGTGTTGATTTGTTTGCAGCTGCTTATTGATGGCTTTTATCCCGCTGTGTCTGAACCTGACTTTGACCTTTGACCCTTATTAAAGAGAGCCAGTCAACTCATGGCTCAGAGATCAATGAGATAAAACGGAATGAATATGTGGATGCGATACCGCTGCGTGTGAGGATATGTGTGTCTAAGGATAGCTCCTAAAGTGTGTATGTGCTGTTGTAATTTGACTGAAAAAAATGCAAAAAGCACAATGAACAGCCAGAAGAGACTCAGATTATTGATCGTTATGGCTGGTGAATCAGCTTCCTTATACATGCTATCCATGCATTCCCAGTGCATAATAAGAAAAGATTAACTTTATTGATTGACTGCAGGGAAATTTTCTCATATGACCATCTGTGCTCTGTGCATATTATATGTAGATGGTGAAGGCAGCCTTTAGCTCTCTCTGTGATGTGATGTAAGTGTTGATGCTTATGGCTTAATAACAAAGATTTCATTTGTTTGCATTAATACAAACTAATGCTTTTCATCTGGTGTCTGTACATTCATTGCTACATCAAGTGGCACATCATTTCTACACCATAGCTCAGCGTCAGTGAACATATTGTGTAGATGGTGATGGTGAACACATAATCTGTCCATGTTTTACAGACAGTGGCCTTTCCAGAGAATGATTTAGATCGACTAATTCACCTAACATGTGCATGTCATTGAACAGCAGGAAGAAGTACCTGGTGATGTCCCTTGGTAACACAGACAGGACATGTAGACTTCACACAGAGATTGTAGGTTGCTGGCCTGGGGGCCAAACTGAGAGGTGAGAGAAGCGTGGTACATCACATTAATACCATCATAAATCTTAATCATTCCTAAATGAAGGACAATCACATTTCAACTCACACTATCAATCACCATCACACCAAGAGCCAATTAGAAAATGCATTTTGACTCAGCCTAATATCTTTATACTCATTCAAAATGAGGCTGTGGTCACCCCTCCACACGTCTCCTCAGCAGCTGCTCACCTAGCCCCCAAAAACATCCTGTGACAAAATTTATTCATTCACCCAATCATTTTGGCCCTCTTCACCATTTGAGAGGAGGTGAATAGGCCCATTGTGCTTGCAACCTGTGTACCTCAACCCCTCAAGCACTCTGGCCAATTTCTGCATCCATGCTGTCCCCTTAAGAGGAGAGCGCTGAAATGAAAAGCCTTGTCCTTCTTTTGCTCACCCTCTCTCTCTACTTCCCCCTGCTGCCATCATCCTACCATGCTCATCTCCTCTCCAAAAACAACCCATAATGGTGCGGACTGGAGGCTGTCTGTCTATTTTTTTCTGCCAAAAGAGGGGTGTGTGAGTGTAAGTGAGGGAGGGAGAGAGTGAGAGAAGCGGAGCAGCAGCAGTGAGCTCATCATCCTTGATTACGCCTGTCACCACCAGGTAGGAGGCAGCAATTAGCCTTGGCCAGGCCTGTTCCACCGAGACACTCACACACATACACACGCCCAGCAATAATTATGCAGACATAGCACACATGCATTCACACACAAGCAGCGCGAGGGGCCCATACACTCGGGAGAGGCCAGGCTGAATGAGTGTGGCATCTGTTAGAGAGTGATTTGGCTGGCAAAGTGAAAGAAAGGATGGATGAATGTGTGGAGGAGAGCAGCAGCAGCGGTGAACTGGCATGGAGGGACAGCACAGGAGTCACGCTGAAGGACAGGAGGGGAAATACGGCCAGGGAAAGTTAGTGATTAGGAGCTATAGGTTAGTAGTGTTACAGTGGAGAGGTGGCTGATTGGTCATAACAGTAGGAGAACAGGTTAAATATACAGATGGATAAAAATAGAAGCCATTAAAATGATGTAAAATGTATAGACAGGAAGCTTGCATTGTTAGCAGAAAAGTGTGAGTTTTCTGTTTCAATGTTGAAAAGTTGTGCCATGGAGTAAAATGTACATAAAACTTGTTTCTAGTGCCTCCAAGTTGTCATCTGAATATAATGTAGATACAAGTCTGTCCAATGTTTATATAAAAATGTGATTTTCTCTGCAGCCAAAGTTACATTGAAAACTCAATATAAATCATAAACGAGGCATGTGATAAAATGCTTATTTAAAATGCTTAGAAATTAGTGTTGATTTGCAGGAAACCAATAAAAGGGTAAACAGATGGAGTAAGCAAAGAAAAAGTCAATGAAGAAAAGGGCTGGGGAAGGAGATGCGGGGATGCTGAGATGGACGGGGAGAGAAGATTGGCTGCCTGCTTTTGATAGTGTGTGCCAAATCGATTGTGGCTGACTAATCCAGTTAGCTATGGCAGGAGCATGCAGAAGAGGCGCTTATGGGACTGTTACAGTGCGCTGTCTGCTCTCCGCTTCCTGCCCCGTGTGCGCTTGTGTGTGTGTGTTTACATGTGTGTTTGTGTGAAGCATGTCCAAATCTGACACCAGGCAAAGCCATTCTGTCTGTCAGACTCCCCTCTCGGAGCAGAGAGACAACAGATCCCCAGGCATCACCCAGCTATACAAGATGCTTTCAAATTCAGGATTTTTGCATTGCATTTACCTTTACAATGACAGCAGATAGCCAGATGCACAGTAATATGGTGTCTTAATTCCTTGTCTAAACCTTGTATTAATTAGAGCCTTATAAGCACACATTTTGAGTCGCACACAAATAAGGACAGATGGAGGCTGCTGGCAGTTGTAACCAGTTGCAAAGTTTTTTTTTCTTCTTCTTCCAGTTAGACTAGAGCTGTTTACATTTGTAGTTGCGCTCCAATCCAACTCCACACATGAAATTCAAGTGTAGATTTCTAGAGAAGAAATGATTTTCGTTGTAAAATTTGTGAAGAATGGGGAGAGTCACACATTGTGGCAGGAGGCTATAGGGTGCTTAGCATGCTGTGGCCCCTTAGCCTGCTCTTTACAATCAGCCACTTATGTAGAAAGGGGACGTCGGCATGTTAAATCACTTCATCTATAATTGCCTGCATTTACTTCTCCTTAGAGGGCCAAACATAAGAAAATTCTCTTAGGCCCAATAAATGTTGCTGTGGACCGTATTTGTGATTAGGGGCTGGGGGGCGGAGGATGGGTTTGACGCTCATTTTTCACAAACAATTTTTCCATTTTTCTTCACAGGGAGACAGTTGGCATTAGATTAGGACAGGCCTAACAGAGGCAGGGCCGCTAGCAAATTGTGTGGCTTGAAGGGCAAATGCCCCTCTGAATTTATCAACTTATGGCTCCAGTGAGCTGCGAGGGATGATGATGACCTCAAGATACCCTCCTAAGGATGCCTTTTACCGTCACTATGTGCTACATACAGCCTTACACGGCCATAGGCTACTGGTCTGACAGAGCAGTTTTTTTTGGTTTGTTTGTTTGTTTTGTTTGTTTTTTGTTTTGTTTTTTAGTTTTTTTCCAACTTGTAAGTAAATTGGCCATATGTGGATTTTTAATGCACTTAATCTCCATAAATATGTGCCATCAGTTTCTATAAATAAATAAGGCTCTTACCATTGCACACTCAATTTAAGTCTCTAACCATATGGGGCCACCAATGCATGTGATATGAGTTCATCTTACCACATGGTTACCACATATTAATGCCTGTTGTTCTAGTTGGTAGTATTAGGTGACAAATGGATTTGAAAAATAAGCTTGATTTTGATTGAATTGTGTAATTAAGTTTACAAAATGACCAATGCTTTTTTACATATTCACTTGGAAACACGGGAAAACATTCATCTGTTTTCTGTGCAAAGTGTTTTTTATGTCTTCTGTGTACTTTAATTGTTAATTGGGTGTAGATTTTATGCTAGGTGCCTTTTCTTGCACAACCCTCTTCATTTTAAAGGCTTTAAAGGCTTTGGACTAGCACACAGAATTATAAATTGTTACTCTACTGTACTTCTGTAGTGGCCATGACCTGTATGAGGGACATAATAAATACCACAAACACCTAAATCTGCATGCAGATTTGTTGGCAAACTTGTGAGCTGAAATTTAAAATTATAAACTCCATTCATCAACACTATAAGATTAGCATCTCCAATCATGTCAACCTGGAAACAGGTGATACATGGTTTAGGGCTGGTACATTCTGGGCATGATTTAATGATCACACCACAGTCATTTGTTCTTACTATAATTATCACCCCATTGAGATAATCAAAGCTCCTGTTAATAGAATGGAGTGAAAGGTCACCCTTACTAATGCCTTCCAAGTGAAAGATGAGCTGCTTCAACTCATGCTAAACAACAGACGCTTGCTATGATGCCCAGTATTGTTGTTAAATAATACTTCTGAGCACCACAGTAGTGAAAGAGCAAGAATGTTTGAAACAATATTTATTGTATATAGCTTAATATTTCTTTTGATCAGTTGTGGCTGCCATTTCCAACCCAACTAAAGCCATAAGGTTAAGGAATCGACCCCACAGTGACAGACCCATCGATTAAAGGTGTCAGGACACATCAATACAAATCAATATACATCAATACACATCAATACACATCAATATAGCGTATCTGTCTCTATCTATATAAACCTCTTTGACATAAAAACCTAAATGCTGTTATACATCACACTTGATTTATTATTTTTTTAACTGTTTGTTAGGGATTTTTTTTTCTAGGTCAGATATATGAAATATAAGCTATTGTAAACACCAAGGACAGTTATGAGGAGATGAAAATAAACGAAAGCCTGAACCTGAAGTTCTTATGTTGCCTAACATTGTATTGTGGGTCCTATCAATCAACACAATATCATATCATGACAAAATGCCAGATTTATCACTTGATCTGCTTCAGTCCAACTGAACATATAACATAAAGTAGACATTGATTTGAGTGTGTTTGTAGCAAAGTTTTTCAGATTATTTTTTTTTTTCAATTGAATCCCAAATCATTTGTTTGGTCTTGTTACATCTCAAGCAGAGTCCATCTGTCCATTTCTGCAGTCTTCCTGTGCTAGAGACATTTATCTTTACTGTTGTGGTCTGGCGGACGTTTCTTTCAGCCACATCTCCTCTGAGCAGATCCTGAGGTGCTCCCAGTCTGTTAGGCATACATCATGTCTCCAGTGTCTCCTTGTTCCTCTGGGCTTGGCTCCGGGTAAGCACCATTTGAACTGTTTCCACAAAGTGTGCCAGGCAGGTTTTCCCATCCAGCGCCTGGAGCAGTTCACCTGCTCTTTTTCACTGGGAGGAAATAGAGTTGTGTATCTCTCTGCTACACTATCTGTATCTACTGGAGACAAGACCAGTACTGGGCAATCTTTACTTTTCCCATCAAACATGAGTTTTGATTAATGGTTTTCAGTAGAATACTTTGTCACACCAGTCCTATTAAGTGCAGTGCATCTTCAGTAGTGTCAGTATAATTCATAGTTATTCATAGTTAAGGTGATTACGGAGATGTTACATTAGAGTCTATTTTTAGTTTATTTTTAAGTCTGTTTTAAAAATTATTTTAAGCTATTTATCTATTATCTTGTTTTATTGCATGTACCATTTTCCTTCTGTTCTTTAACTGTGCGGTGCAATCCTGGAATTTCCCCACTGTGGGACTAATAAAGGCATATCTTATCTTATCTTACCTTATCTTATTATATGGTATGACTGGAAAAGTACCATTTGGTTGAAAGCAGGTGTTGCTGGTTCAGCTCTTGGTAAATGAAGAAACAGTACACCTGGATGGTACAATAAAGTGTTAATAACGCTTCATGTGTACAAACCTGTAGACAATAGTTTAACTCTTATTAAAATCCTGGTTTAGATTTGACTGTACTTGGAAGGTCAAATATTTTCTTAGGCAGTACTTGGTGTGAAAAGTTTATGAACCAGTTGTCCATAAATATTTGATTGCAAAAAAGAAATGCATCAATTTGTTTCAGACATACCTGAAAGCACACTTTGTATATAATATATAGCTTGCAGGTCTATGGAATAACATTCTAAACTCTACCAACTAAGCACACCTAAGTCAATAAAAAAAGAAATTAATTTTAAAAAATGACCCTAGCGTGTATGAAACTTATATTTTTTATACTG
This sequence comes from Periophthalmus magnuspinnatus, assembly GCF_009829125.3. Classification (NCBI taxonomy): domain Eukaryota; kingdom Metazoa; phylum Chordata; class Actinopteri; order Gobiiformes; family Gobiidae; genus Periophthalmus; species Periophthalmus magnuspinnatus. Next base: position 22,477,736 of record NC_047141.1, on the reverse strand, counting down.
TGAATGGGATGGATTAATATTGACTTGGAGAATGCTTAATTTTACAATAAAGGGCATGTCTTCTCCTTAATGAGATTATGCAGACAGTAATTGGTTGAGGAAGTGAGCTAATTCAGATTTACTGTTTATAACACAGAGGTGGACTGGATCTCTAAACACACTTTAGCTTGAGGTGACCTTCCCTTCTTGGACGTTCTCCAGTGCTGAGTGCTAATCTGGTGCCTTGTGTGCATCCTTGCCATGTGGCTTTTGGCTCTCGCCCCGAATATCCTAGGAAAAGAGCAATCCAACCTCTGTCCGGACTCATAGAGGGTTTAACTACTGTGTATGTACAGAAGTGACTCCAAATTAGATTTTATGGAAGCAAACATGCCCTGGTTAGTTTATGTTTTGATGGAAAATATAAAGAGAAATGCTTAAATGTGATATACTGCTTCAGAAAATATCAAGATGAAAGAAAATCACTTGAAATCACTTTATGTCACCAATCCCTGTAATTCCTACTCTAAACACACAATAATATTAAAACGACATCACCTGCTGTAAATAAACAGCAAAATGAAACTCACTACACAGTAAAGAGTCAACACAAAATAGTAACTTTTCGACCACCTAAGCAAAAATGTGCTGGCAAATATGGAGCCTCGAAAAATATTGTTCATCTTTCTTTTACTGAACTATAAGATGATATTGTAATGATTGTGACAGGCCTAAGAACGTGTCCTACTTCTTACTTGATAGATTACTATTTCATATGCATTTCAAAGTTATGTTCTAACTGAAAAACAATGGTGCCCAAAGGTTTGATGTTTAGTTGACGGCAGCTTATTGCTCTATATATCACATATCACATCTAATCCTGTAATGTGTAATTATGACACGTGTCAGCTTCAGTTGTTCTCCTTTTAAATCCATTTAAACACATCTGAGGCTGCTAAATATAATAAAGGAAACTCACATCTTTTCTAAATCAATGCAATTACTGTAATCAACAAAATCTAGCTTTCGCTGTGGACCTCTGGGAACTGAGTGGGCCAAATATACGGTGCTCACCCATGATTGCCTTTGCTTTTGCTGTTGAAGCTGTTATGACTGCATTAAATTACCAAGTCTCTCATAACAGCTAGTATTGCCGAGCATAGCAGAGTCTGGACTGATTCAATTGAGGACATATAAAAAGCCGGAACATGGGCCTGTAATCAATGGATAATTTCCATGTTACGTGTCCTGCGGTCTTCTGCCATGTCAAATGCAATCAAAAGTGTCAAAACCTGTAAAATTCTCAGCTGGTGCGGACATGCAGGAGGGCCACTCGGTGTGTGCGGCTGCTTTTATTTAACCACTCAATATAGAAGCTCAGTGCTCTTTGAACAACACATGAACCGACCCACTGTGGTGTAAATCCAATTTTCAACACCCAGTAGGTGTCAAAGTGCACCTTATGTCAATGCCTCTCTTTTTACACTTTTCACTCACATGGTAATAATGAAAACGCTGCGTTCACTCGTATTAATTAAACGAATGTATCAGGTGTACCACGACTAAATACTTCATTTACATACAAGCTGGAGTGAGCATAAGTCTGTAACTGTAAACTGTAAAACACTACTTCAAAACATAACTTCTTACTTCTTTTGTGGCGCTTCTCTAGTTTGTTGTCATGGTAACGTTAACAATTTTAAATTTGGTACAATATTATCACAATATGAATCTCACGGTACAATATTTATTATGATATTTTGGAAAGGGTTAGTTAGTTTTGCATGTCCTTAGAGCCCAGTCAAACTCAAGGCCCACGGGCTAAATGGTGGCCCTCCACACATTTTATGTGGACCACAACAAGATAAATTAAAAGGTATGACTGTCAGTTTATCAGGAGATACGCAGCTATACAGCCATATATATATATATATACATACATACATACATACATACATATATATATATATATATATATATATATATATATATATATATATATATATATATATATATATATATATATATATATATATATATATATATATATATATGGAAATGTACATGCAATATTTGTAACAAATAAGAAATAAGTATAGAGACAATTAATGAATAAGTTAAAAGAAGTAGTTAAATTTATTTTACATTACATGTGGCCCTTTGAAAGTGACCATTTTGTTGATGTGGCCCTTGGTGAAAATGTGTTTGATACCCCTGCCTTAGAGGAGGAGCCTTAACAGTTCTCAATGGAAATAGAGCAAAGAATCATGGTCTATGTAGTTCACTTTTTTTTTTTTTTTCCTGTTGTTGCAGAAGAGTTTGTAATGTGATATAACTGTGATACTTCTGGTATTTCAGTTATTGTTAAATCCCTAATTTTAAGACTGGCTAGTTTACTCATAGTGCCTGTCCAAAGCCCTGATAAATGAAGCGGTTGATAACATTTTTCTCTGGTAACCTGGGATAGTGTGAGTCAAGTAGAAAGCAGAAGCATATTACTTGATTATTAATGTTAACAACAGACAATGAAACCGAGTTGAAGATGGCCTAGATTATAATCATTTACCATAATTACAATTTTGTGTAAAACTTGATTTCTGCAGCTCCAGTGTCTTTAGGCGTGAACTTTTTTTTTTTTTTTTTTTTTTTTTTTTTTTTGCTTGCTAATGGCATTACATCTCTTTGTTATGCCTCAGTGGTGCAGACAGCAGTCCCTCAGTAATTAAGTACAAATGGTAGAGAGAGAAAGAGGGGGAGAACGGGGAAAAAGAGGCAGGCTCAGCTGGTTCCCTGAACATAAAAACAGGTCTAATTAACAGCGCTGACTTCACACATGAGATTGACTCAAAGGGGAGCGAATTGAAGGCAATTACTCATTGAGCAGAATTTCATTTATAGGGGATTCGTATGGAAACTTATGCACATTTATTTGGTTTACTGTGACAAGACAAAAACTTGATTTATTATTGCCAAAGGTGTAAGAGTTTACTTTTGAATAAATTGATGGGAGGAAGTAGGGCTGCACATTTACAATCATTTATCACACTGAAAACTGTTATTCACATGGTTTTCAACTAATTCACAGTAAAACTCCAAATAATCTAGATAATCATAGGTGTATTAGAAGTCCCCAGTATGACTATATTGTTATCTAATCTTTACCACTACTTACTACTAGTACTACAACTGTTTCTTTCTATTTTGTGAAGCTCTAGACATTAACTCATTTAACACAAGCTTGAAGGTCAATATGATACCAAAAACATTTTACACCATACAGTAGTCCGTTTTTAGCTTTGTCTGAAGTTGTTCCAGGTCACCAGCGGGAAAGTTACCTAGTATGTGGCCAGTGCTTTGTCATCAGTTTAGTTTGACAAGGTATTGGAAAAAAAATGTAGCGTCCATGATGAATGGCTGGCCGGGTCCCACTGGAGAATAACGTAACTCCAGCCTCTCTGTCGGTCCTGTCTTTCTCTGCCTGACAGTATTTTTCATTTTTCATCTTTTTTTTTCTACCCCTAACCCGCTGTCTTCATCTCACAAAACCCTTGCAACCTCTCCTTCCTGATCTTAACCCTATCTTTCTCTGCTGTCTGGAAACCCACTTCTCCCCCGTACTATCTGCAGCTTCCCCTATGGAGAGGATAGAGGAGGCAACATTATTCTAGCAGAGGAGCAGGTGAGGGTTAAAAGGCAGCCGCGGCCTAGTCTTCCAGGAATTAGAGGGAAAGAGCTCAGGGAAGCAGAGGGATAAAGAGGGAGTCCTGTTTAAAATTCTGACACCTCTCCACTATAAAGTAGGATTTCTGAGCCACTTGGGGCACGAGGAGGGAGCAAAAGAGACTTAAGCAGATGCGGAGGGTAAACGCGGGCCCTTTGTTATTTCTGACAAGCTCGCAGAATGGAAATGTCATTAACTCACTGTAAATATTCAAAACTCAATCTCTTCATTGTCTCATACTTTTTATTTCTCTGTTTTGTCTTTAGGCATATACATAGCTGAAGACAAAAGTTTATTCTTTTAGATTTAATTTAATAATTTAGGCTGATACTTAGACAAAGAAAGTATGCTGAGAAGTTTGAGGAATAATTCATTTCCATTTACGCTATATGGAACGGTATAGGATGCATTATGCTGAAAGCGTTTCATGAAAATTACATTTACTGTCAAGATAGATAAGGGTTTTGGCTTACTTAATGATTAATATCTGTCAGGGTCAGTTTATTATGTAGTTTGATATGTGTATTTAGTAATTAAGTTTTAAAATTAAACTAGGCAGCCCTTGTTGAGTAACACTGCAGTGCTAAGGCTTTACAATATTTTTGGTTGTGCAGTATCCTGGGATAGGTGGGATTTGTTGTATTTGTCTCTGTCTGTCATGGCCATGTGTAATTACTCCACAATGGTATATGACTGAAGACTTGGTGTAACCCCAAAGAGAGAGATAAAAACTAATAAGACGAGAAGGGATAGCAATAAATAAAGATGGTGTGAATGTGAGTCCCTTGTCCAGTACTGAGCCTGATCCAGTGTAGGTACTGTTCACAAACTAACCCAAGCAGATGACAACATTCCCAGCCAACATCTTCAAGGACAAATGGAAAAGCGCTGCCAGCCACAGAGCACCTTAGGGCAGCCAGCAGAAACGCTCCCCACTACCAACAACATATATTTGTCATTTAGCCCTCAGCCATCCAGTTCCCCAGGGACATTTGGAATGCCTCATCAAATGATGCCGATGTTCCCTTTCACTGGTTTTGTGTTGTGTGCCCAAAAGCTGCGAGGCACATTCATCTTTGGAATAACCCAATCGCGTTCACTCCCGCGGCCCCTTGTGGGTCTGTCGAGAGGCCTGCTGATGTGGGTTATTTGTTCCTTCATGCTGAACACATGAAGTCTTTTAGCTTGATGTTGTTGTCGCATTCTCAAAACAATTTCAAACTGGTATTTCACGATTTAAGCCTGCAACAATTCTGAGCACTGTATGTTCTGCTTTAAAGGTGCAGGGGAAGATGCCAATTGGGTATCAAGTCAAGTCAGTTTTATTTATATAGACTGAAATTACAAACCACCCATTTGCCTCAGGGAGTTTTTACAATCTGTGAAATATATGACACTCTGGAAACCTCTCTTAAAGAGAAAATGGAAGCGGATAATCCAGGATATGAAGAGAGCTTCCAGCTGCTGCTTGGGACATAAACCACATGGGGATCTATATGGGCAAGATCCACAATGAGACTCGGGACACCAACCGTGGGTGGGACAATTGAAGAAATAGCATTTACATTGTGTCTTACTTTTCATAAAACCAATGTAGACTCCAGGTAAATTTGCTGCTATAAGCCCAGTAATAAATATGTTGACATACAAAAATGGGATATTTTGTCAAAGCCTAATACATGGAGAGCACTGATGTAGTGGTGTCTCGTCTCATGGCTCTGGTTAACTGCAGACAGAGCAAAAAACGTTTCATAAATGTTTTTTCATGAAACTTGATCAAATATCAAATATTTTCTGATTTTAAATTCTGAGGGTACACCATGTAACTTTTCCGGTGAAGGGCCTGCGACCTGCTTTGTTTCCTTGGAGACATGTTTTTCCTGATATGGTCCACCATATGGTATTAAACTTATTTGTTTTCCTTTTGTTAAATTATACTAGTTTTTACTGATCTAAAACACAGAAAAACATGCATTCTTACTGTGAGTAGGGTTGCCTCTCCACAGATTTGACCTGTAACTTGGCCTAGTGGTGCCACCTGCTGGTCTCAATCAAAATGAATACGGTACGTTTACTACCGTATTATGAATGGGAAAGCAATAACATCTCCATGAGGACAAACCAGTGCAAATATGGCCCCTTGTATATATATATATATATATATATATATATATATATATATATATATATATATATATATATATATATATATATATATATATATATATATATATATATATATATATATATATATATATATATATATATATATATATATATATATATATATCTTGCCATCCTCACTTTTAGCAATACGCTAGGTGACCTTTGGCCCACTGCAGAAATTGTCAGTACTTTTTTCATTTTCATTTATAGATTATTTATACAGGGAGAGCCCAGTGACAGACCAGACTCTTTTTCATGAGCACCCAGTTGAAATACAGTACAATACAAACACAACAAATAACTACATAGGTACATTTAAAATGTTAAATACAGATAAAGATGTGATTATAAATGTTTATTACCAGATTATTATCCAGTGTATCCAGTTTTGCATGTCCTTGAAATGTATTCCATTTTTGGGAAGTTTTTTTCACTTTAATGTTTTTGTAAAAAACACCAAAAAAGTTTTAAAAGCGCCTGATCAGCAGATGGAGCACTTACAATAAAGCATCATCTGCTTATAAATGTATGAGACTTTTTCTTAAATTGCAACCAACTGAATTAATAAATATAGTTAAATCAGGCCCAAAATTGAGCCTTGGGGCACTCCTTTGCTTACTTGCAGTTGCAATGATTTGTTCATGAACTCACGACATGAACTTGCACTATTAGAATAATTTTAGCAACATTTCAAATATAAAAGTTTTGGCTTATATTACACAAATATTTTAACTGGAGCTTGTTAGACCATTGCCCCACTTACCCAGGTTAAATCCCTCTTTTAGCATTGGTCACTAAAAGTAGTAACAATAACGACCTTATAAAGGAGTCTCCCAAACTTGAGCAATCCCTAATCTTAAACCTAGAGATACACAGCACAAGTATAAGGAAATGGGCGTGCTCATTATCCATCCATTGTGGTGCGAGGTATCCCATCCGCTGCAGCAGTTGTGTGTGTGCAGCTCGTTAGAAAGAATGGAAAGGTACTGAACATCAGTACCATGCATGACTTCTTTTATGAGGCTCGCACACAGTTAAATTGGTGACATTTGGCCTTTAATGGGCTGGCTGAAAACTCATATCCCTTCTAACTACTGAATAAGGACTTCTAATGAACACCCAACCAGCTTAAAGAGTTAGTGGCTGCTACTCACTGGACTGAGAAACCGGGGAAGGCAATTATTAAGGTTCCCAAACATACCACCGTTACTGATTTTGCTTCCCATAGCAATGTTTTTAACCTTGGTTTAGAACCCAATTTTCACAGAATGAATTATTAAATTAAAAGGCACCAAAGCTTCTCATGTATACCTCTCAAACAATTGTAAAGGCAAAGCATACAAAAAACTTAAACAATTTGAGTCTAAAATAACATGCAAGCACTTTTGAGACCTTAATCATAGTCCATAGAAGGCAAACTCCTGGATCAGCTCATTCATAATGATCTGAAACGGCCACACGGCACCGCTCACTGACCCAGCCGGCTGTAAACTTGCTGAGGGGGAACATATACCACATGTTTTATACTTCAGCATCTCTTTCATTTTTAGCACGGTGCCGCTCTATTGATCTATGAGCGAGGTGATTGGACGTTGCGATTAATGACCTCAGATGAAAGAAGTATTCCTCGGAGATCCATTCCCTGAAACACCACTAGATTATACCCTCCACCTTCTGCCTTTTCACCACAGCTTTATCAAAAGTGAGTGAGACAGGTACAGGGGAGCGCACCAGGACCCCGACCCCCCTCCCCTTAGAGAATCGCAGTGTAAAGGTAAGGTAATTTTTGTAAAGACCAAGCATCTCCATCTCACTCATTCTGTCATTTATTCATTCTTTCATAGCTCAACCTGTCCTGTCCCGTTTCCTCGCCCCCCTCTCCCCCCTTTTCAACGCTCAAGTCCTCAATTATTTTCAGACTGCCAGGCAAGGCACTGTGGGGCACAAGGGACCATTTGGACTTAGTACATTAAAGAATTCATGATTTGAAACCACCACAGCCCACCCTGACGACTCTATGATATGACTTTTCAGCGCCTCAAGCTCCTTCCTGGTTCGCCCCTTTTTCCAGCAGAGTGGCTTTCATTCCCCCCGACGACTGACATTGATCTATCCTTGAGTCTTTTAGCTCCAGGACTCACATACCTTAAACTTCTGACTCCTGACCATTAAAAGAAACAGAGCAGCCGATATTTATGAATGTGTCCGTAATGATTTCCTTGTCCGTTTCTCGTGTCGCCATCTGTAAATTGGGCTGTTGGTATCAGGCGCATATAGTGACAGACATGACAGCGCAGAGCAGAAAAAGGAGATGAAATGTCTCCATGTAACACGTGAAATCAATCTGTGGAGAAATGGGCGTGTGGTGTGCAGGAAATGGGGACAAGGACAGAACAGGACTCCCAACTTTACAGACAATCAAACTTGGGAAAGGGCTTAAAACGTTGTGCTCTCATTTCAAGTTAAAGTTTTCGAGAACTTCCAGACAGTATTATACTTGTGTTGAGGATCTATTCAAGTTTCTTCTTCTTCAGATTTGTTCATAATTTTCAGTCTCATCCAATACAAATGGGTTGTTATGATGATAATATTGATCAAATAAGTACTTGGGGTGATGTCGTTCTTTTTTTTACTTTTATGTTGCCCATTAAAAATAACAATCCTGATTTATTAGAGCCGTGTTTCTCAAACTGTGGGCCTTCAGGTGGTAGCTGGACAGCTCATCATGTGGGTATGTGGGTTTGGCCAGTTTAGAGTTCATCATGTCTACTTTTATGTTCTCCTTTGGATAATTTATCGTTTAGAACTTTTAGACCTGGATTAGCCCTAGATTAGACCTGGAATAATCCTGTTATATACTTGATTTGATCTGGTGGTACTTGGAAAAGCAATTTTTTCTTTGGTGGTACTTGAAAACATTTGAGAACCATTGTATAGGATGTATACTTTCCTTATCTTGATCGTTTGTACATTTAAGGACAATATTACTATCAAAATACAAACACATCTTATAGTGATGAGGTACAATTGTACAGACCTGTTACAAAGTGTTGTTAGTTCCCCCTGTTACAGTAAGTACAAACATCTGTCTTTTAGTGAACTTTTCAACCTCTTTAACCCTTATTTAACCGGGAACGTGCTGCTGAGATTAACCAACTAATTTCTGGAAGAATCCTTTCCCAATGGACACTCATGGAACATGTTTTTTGTAGTAGTAAGGAGAACCAGGTGGCCAAGGGTGGGCCTGGAATTGAATTCAAGACTTTTTTGATTTAAGGCAGCAGTTCTAAAAAAAGCAAAAAAAAAAATAAATAAATAAATGCACTTTCTGATATGCTTTATACAAACATGGTTATATTTAAATAAGTCTAAACTAATCATATCAATACCTAGGCCTATATCAAGAACTATATTGAACTATAAGAATGTATTTATTTATGTTATTGTTTTGTTTTGTTTTTTGTCACTAAAAGCACAGACATTTGTATGTATATGCACCAGAAAAGTGACTCACAATACTTTATTTTCATCCTCAGGTCATTATAAACCACAAATCAACTCCACAGCACCAGGGCCTGCATCATCAAAGCCAGCCATGTAGCTAAGCAGAAAATGACAGTTGATTAGCACCAACATGAGGCTGAAAGGCTGTTTGACTGAAGTAAGAGCAATGAACAGTAAGTGCACCATGATAGTGAGAGAGCGCTCCTCCTCAGTCTGCACCTGTTTGCTCTTGACCAGAAACGATGACATCATCCGCTTATCACATCGACAACGACAACAAGGCGGACTAGATATCTGCTGCAGTACAAGGGAATGAACTCACCATACTACTACTACTACTACTACTACTACTATAAACTATAATTATTACTAAGTTTCATTCATAAAATTCTATCAATCAACTGCATTTAACGAACAACAAAAATATTCATGGTGTTAAGTTGTTTTTTTTGTACTTACATGGAGAGCCAGTGTGAATTAAATGTTTTTTAATACATAACTCATCCAGAGCATCTTTTAATAATGGACCACACTATTCCAGGTGGTCAGTCATTCACTCATTCTACCTTTTCATTCACCTTATTCAAAAACCCTTTTCTCCACAAAAAAATACTCCTGTTTCTTGTAGTAGAGGCTGCGTACAATGTAACAGGAGCACACTGCCATCTTCTGACCGCACATGGGACTTCATTGTTGAACAGGGGCTTTCAATCTGAGACATCTGGTAGCAGACATTGCAAATAATGTTGCTCAACCCCTGGAGATTTGGCCGTTCCCTTTGCTTTCAACAGTCTGTCTAGTAGTATTTTTATTTAGTACTTTGTTTGGAAGAAGTAGAGAGATACTATATGTGAGACTACTAGTGGACATTGTCTAGTGGTGTCCCTATGGTAGTTAAGATACTGTCACTCCCTTAACACATGTTTTCTGATAGCAGGGACATAGTTGCACTTCTACAACAGACCGTGCCAAACAAGCCCACCTCTCAGTGGGCGGCATGCTGCTCTCAGTGTGACTTCCCTAATGGCCGTAATGGAGGACAAGACCATTTATTATGACTGGGGGGTGAGGTATGTGTACGGCTACAATTAAGGAGAAAAACATCCTGGTGCTTGTAAAGGGCAGTAATGTGAGTTGGGAGAGGTGATGGATGCGGAGGGAGCGGCACTCGCAGGCTGGTGGGAATATCTTATTATCAGAGGCGGCGCGCAGATCTGTCACTGAGGTAAATTAGAGAGGGAGGAGAGGGAGGAAAGGAAGTGGGGAAAAATGAAGACAGAAAGTCAAGGGAAGATGGAAGAAAGTGCAAATCAGGCAGCCCAGGAGTTTGCTTGGTGATATGTTTAGATAAACCTTGACTCTGTGTTAATATCTAAGTTGTGCTGTAATTTATACAACTGATGCAAATGTCTCCAAAGTATAGTGTGTGTAATGAACTCAAATCAAAGTAAACACCACTGACGTCTTCGCTGGGCACTGGTTAGTTTCAAAGGGTCTAAGGAAAAAACATTGTAAATAGTGGTTAAATGCTATAACCTGGAATAATAACGATGATTTTCAAAAGTGTACCTTAATCAATGCAGTAATAGCTATTAGTAGACTATGACTGGATCTTATGAGTAAGGATGTCAAGATTATTCAGCTACTTCATCATCATGATTATACAGGTCACAGTATAATTGTAAAAACTAAATAATAATCATCATGACAATTCAGTATACAGGAAGTAAGTAGTCCAAAAAGAGTAAGCCTAATTGGGAAGTACTTTTTTTTTTCTTTTTGATTTGAAAAGTCACATTTCATGAAGCTCATAAAGTCACATACTAACAAAATGGGAGTGTATTAGACAACGGTCATGAAAAAAATGGGATAGGACAAAAAAAAAAAAAGTATTTTCTGTCATTAGGAGTAATTGTTCAACTGTGATAATTTATTTATTTATTTTATTTAACTTTTATTTTACCAGGCAAAACATTAAGAACAAATTCTTATTTACAATGATGGCCCGGGATAAAATGTGATATTGTTCTTATAAACACTAAACAGAACACAACAAGCTTTCCATTACGCAATAATATGCTTCATTCAGCCTAATCGGATTCAGCCTGAATAATTTTACACCATTTATTATTAATTACAAGTCAATTTTTTTTAAACATGATCACTTTTCATACTCTATACCAACTTCTTTAGATTTTGCTGCCACCAAATTTTAAACTTGGATTCACACAAAAACTAATGTTCGAATGTTATCTAATGTTTTTTGTACTTGTTTTTATTTACAAACCATTATATTCTGTCATTGTTACCATTTTCCATAAGCATTTGTGAATTCAAGGTTGAGGACTTCAATAACAGTCCATTCACAACTTTTCTCCTGTAACTTTAAAGTATAAGCCATAGGGAGTATGTAAATGCACTTATTATAATGATGAATCTGTTTTACACTGTATATGTTTTAGTATATGGATGTTTTATTATAGCGATTTTGAGAATTTGAATATCAAGATTTAATAAACTAGTTTGTATGTATGCAGAACTCGTCTGTACCCAGGAGCCACCGCCGCTACTGAGCTGGAGACATATTTTGCAGTAATAAGACATGTGCATATAGTATTTTAAAACAGCATCTATTTAAATTTGGTCTTTCTGGCAGCAGCGGCGGTGAGCAGTATACCCCCGGGACCCCAGGCAGACGCACCATCTGGGTGGTCAGTCGCAGGCAAATCTCCATTACACTGACAGGTGACAGTTAACTGAATAAATTATCTTTTTTCACAGAATGATCAAAAGCGCGCGTGTGTTTCTGTCCTATAACAAAATCTGCATTCATTCTCTCGGACAGCAAATGCCAATGAGCCATCTTACACTGCCATTAGAGTCGGAAAAATGAAAATACTAACTTCGTCGAAAATGGAGATTCATAACGTTTTTTTTTCCCTCCCGCCTTCACTCTGAGGTCACTCTTATGATTATGTATGGCTGTGACATTTTGAACTGGAATTGATTCAAATGGGACGTCCGTGCTCATGGATCTCTGTTATTTAGACTGTACATGAGCTGAAATTGTGAAATGTATTAAGGACTGATTTCATTACTACTGGTGATTGGTAAAGTCCAGCTATAATACGGGACACTGGCTACTCACACGAAGCAATCAGACGAGGTTAACTCTGCACTGGCTTGGACTTTTAAATACCAATATTTTGCCAAGCCATAATGAGAAAATTAAATTGAACTAGGCTGCTTTAAATGTCAAATAGGCAAGGACGAAAAAAGGGCTTTATTGCAAATCACATTGTATTTACATGCATTTACATTTATGTGAGTGAAAGTCCAAACAACTTCACAGTCTGCTCTAGTTTGAAATAACTACACACTACACAGTTATTTTCAGTACAGCAGTATCGTCAACTTTAATGTAAGTAAGTGTAGCAGCCAGTCAAACGAGTTATTGATAATTATTTTATTTTTTTTGGTTGAAATTCAATCAGCAAAACAGCAGACATATTTCATAATGTTAACAATCACTATTAGATGCGTTAGCACAGCTTACATATGGTAGCCACTTAGCACACTGTGGGACAGCGAATTACACAGTACATTTACTATGGTGTGTTTTTATTGTTGTTTTTCACCATTTTTATTTCCTTTTTTTCAGTGTAAGTGGAAGAATGTACCAATGTTCTACTTCATGTCTCATAAGCTGTAGGTAAGTACAGTATGGCATAACCTTTCCTGGATTCTGCACATTTTAAAATACTTTAGGTGGGGAAAAAATCGGATTTAATACATGCTGATATACTACTTAAATATCTTGCAGTGTACTCAATCTCATCTTTACCTGGTTTGTCCCAAAAAGTATTGAAATGTCACAGTCCTCTATCACATGTTTGACATTTCTCTCACATTTGGCTTACAACAAATACAGTTTCAACATTTCAGCATCCTGACCTTCAGATTTCACAGTTTACTGGTTTTTAAATGGTATTTTGCTGTTAAAAAAATGTTCTGGATGTTGTTTTACTAATATGTTGTGCATTGAGCGACAGAGTAGTTTAATGCACAAGTAGATAATCCCCAACCATGTGGTGGCTCTAGTATGATAAGGAATTTATTGCTGTGTGAATGTGTTCCATTGATATAATCATCTGCCAAAAGCTGGGAGGCTGAGTTAAAATGTTTTTTTTTTTAAACGGGGGAAATTGAAGAGGAGAGTGAAAAAGATCGAAATACGGTCTGTAAAAGAATTAGTGCTAATGTGAGACAGAATAGGCAAGTATAAAACCTCATTGGGAAAAGCAGACAGGAGCCGTGACAAAGGCAGTCTGACAGCAGGAGATGGAGATAGAGAGTGGCAGATGGGCAATATTAAATCAAAGTTAAGTAACGCTACTCTGTTCTTTATCTCACCCAAATATGCTAATCCAGGGAGAGGCTGCTGATACGACTGATACCGCCTGGCTGCTCTGTCTGTGTTTGTGAATAGTGAAAAGAAAAAAAAATGGGTGCCTCATTTTAACTGCGCATTAAGCTTCATTACCATTAACTCATGACCAAATAGCACAGTTAAAATGCCATAATGGAAAATGAATTGAACTGGGATAGAAATTTAGTGCATGCCAAAAAATACAGGATTTGTGTGTATATGTGCATAAAAAACTTAGTATGACAGGAATTGCTTAATAAACTATCAACTGTCACAACAAAAAACAAGTTTAAAAAATAGGTGGATTTTAAAAAGTCTTTGGCTCAATAAACTTTTACTATGGCTTCAAGATTCCATAAAAATATTAAAATCACAGTTTTCCTCGTGGCATATGGGGTCTGCTTATTATAATTTTCATAGATTACGTACAGACTGGTTGATGGCATACAGAAGGCAGTCAAACATCTTTCTCTATTCCTGTGACCAACCTATTAGCTGGACTTCTTGGTGTGTTTTAACCTACTAACATTATACGGCGCTACTTGCAGCCACAACTTTTTAAGTACATATGTATATGTATACAGTTCATCTCTTGAACATAATTATTTTGAAACATGTGCATGCTCCATGCTGAACTTGCATACTATAAAGATCTAAAACAAAAAGCTATAGTGCTATAATGGCAGGGCTTCACTCCTATGGGCAAATAATTGAATGGGACTCTGCTAAGTCCATTTCTTTCCCTCTGTATCCATCTAAATCTCTCTCCACTTTCCTCCCTGTTTCCTATCCTCTTGTTTTCCTCATTCCCTGTGCTTTTCTATCTATCCAACTCTCCTGCTCAGTCCTGTCTCTAATATCTCCCCTGCAGCCATTTTCAGGGGGACTACATGAAGGGAAGCAATCTTAGATTTATTTTACCTCCAATTTCCAATTTGAGAGACCCCTGCTGCTGGAGGCGAATCTTCAGTGCGCCTGATGTGAGTCATCTTGTTAAATTAAAGCCGCTAAGAAAAAAAGCAAATATTTCAATGGCTCTGTGTATCTAAATAGCGACCAGAACACAATCCTGGCTGGAGCATGGGGCGGCATGCATCACTAACCATCACGACTTTATGGGCTACGATTCATGGTCCATTAGAGCGCCGCTCCCTTATGACACCAGGGCTAACATGATTGAAAAAGACTCAAACTCAGGCTAATACAGAAGTAGGCCCAAAGCTACAAAGTCATGAAAACCATCCACTTGTGTGCCACAGTATAAAGCAAATGGCCTCTATGTGACTAGAATCCCCTTAAATAGAAATCACAAGATATAGACTCTGAGATTATAGCACAAAGGTTTTGTTAACCTATTTTCTATGCCTGGCTTAATAAGAAGAGCCAGTTTAAATGTGTATATAAAGTAAGTAACTCAATTGTCCCCAGAATGTCCCCAGCCTAGTGGCAACCTTTAGTAGTCCAACCACATTCACAATATTGGGCCTGTTCCAAAGCCTGGATAAATGAAATACAAACTTGAATTCAAACGTAAGAAAAGTACTGCTGCGCTTCAGATGAGAACACAACATTCTGTAGGCCAATAATATTTTGCAAATGGCGGCTGCTAAAATTAATATTATTAAAAATTAGATTTTGTTGTTATATAGAAAGTTTTGGATCATGTCAACAATAGAAATTATTAGTTTCAACTTTTATGACATTATATTTTAATACCTCATGGTAAAATACAGTGTAATCATTAGGAAAGTCTGGCTCTTGCTCCCCATCTGGCAATATGACATCATCACACTCTAGACTCTGAAAACCACCACTACCAGGAAAAACTCCAGCAGTATGCCAAATGGCCTCATGGATCCCATAAAATTGAAATCACAAAATACACTCCAAGATTACACTCTTTCTATGCAACTCACACTTTCTCTGGGCCTATTATGACAAATATGATTGCATAATGTGTCGCCTGGCCTTGTGACATATATCTTTTTCACACTGGATCCACTGCCTGTCGCTTTCAGCAGTTACACTGAGAATGGAAAATCCTCTGGGCCTTTTGTGCTGCCCACAAAATAAAGCCACATCTATTCTTCCCAAATGTCCCTTTGATACTCCATTACGGACAAAAAGAATCCTGTCTGCCATGTAGTCTCCATATGTCCATTTTCAAATCCGCACACTATTGCTCTTGATCTGACAAAAAACAGTCTCTCTCTATGCTTCTTATACACTGTACTCGACACGCAGCCCTCTATTCCCCGTCCTAAAGCCCGGAGACAGGTGTTGGATTAGCTTTCTGGAAGAAAAGAGCTCATCTCCTTTGATAGGAGTTGAGCTGGCCTGGAGAGCGAGGGGAGGCAGGTGCACCATGAGACCAGACTGGGAGTGCCATGTGTGTAAGTGTGTGTATGTATACTGTATGTGTGTGTGAGAGGGAGGGAGAAGGAGGCAGCCCGTGGTCTATTGAATTTTAGGGAGAAAAAGGGGCCCTCTTGGCAGCAGTGGCTTGTGTAATTGGAGAGCTTGGAGTGAAGGCCAGGAGTGAAGCATGGCTGCCTGTCGTCATGTGGCGACAGTTGCACTGTTCCTCAGTCAGTCTGTGCTCACTGTATACATGCAAATCCAGCACGCTTCAGTGGGTCAACTTTGAAAAGTGTCCTATCAGATGGAGTGGTGCTTATAGTGGTCCAGTGTGGAAAATAATGTGGTGCACGTCGTATCTATAACCATAATTTACCTTTATGACAGCAATATGTTATCTGAATGTCAAATGTTCAAAGTCCTATATCACATTATTTAGTGAGCACTGAAAAATAAAGTCCCTGTCTTACAGGGTGAGCTAATAGTTGCTGCTATGGGGTTTTGTTAACAACTGGATGAGAGTGAATGAAAAAAATAATGAAGAATAAATATGTTCATTTGGCTCTAGTTACTCAGTTCACTGCTCCAAGCCAGGTAAAAAGGTTACAGCCTTTGGTAGAGAAGAGTTTGGAAGAGTTATGCTAAATCAATATGAAAATTTGAAAATTTGCCACACTAAACACAGAAGAGGAAAAAAATGCTAAACTTTTTTTCTTTGGCTTGTTTTGAGTAATGTAGTTTGTAAACCCAAGCTCCACTCTTTGGCAGGTCTTGTCTTTCTTATCTAATAATAAGACAAGGCTATATTTCCACATTTCCACATTTATTTTCACCCAAAGTAAATACCCAACCCTCACCATTGCCATAGCAGTTGCCTATTGCAGGTGTTTTGTGGAAAGGATCTCCATAATTGTCCCAAATGTGCGTGTTCTTTCCAAAGCCAAGCTGTGTGGCTGTATCCACAGTAACAGCAAAGGCAAAGGAGGCCTCTTCCACATGCTTTTGTTCTTAAGGACTTCCCTTGGAGACCGTCTGCTGGATCACCATGGGACTGTCTCTGCGTCACCCTCCCTCCTCTTTCTGTACATCTAACCCACTCACAAAGAGCAGAGAAAAAGCACTGTGAAAAAGAAAGTGGTTAAGAGCAAGACAAGCGTATTTAATCCTCCAAATGGGCGTCTTTTCATTCAAATTGTTTACACAGAGAATAAAACAAAAGAAGCAGGACGCGGGTGTAGCACAGTGGTGAGGGCTGAAAGAGGCAGTGCTATCAGCCGGCTGCATCTTGTGACTATAGAGTCTATGGAGGAGTCGGATATTAACTCTGGTTTATTTTGAATACACTTAAAGCATATTGTTAAATGATCATTCTCCCTAAAGAATTGTGAATTTGTTTTATAGTTGAATGCGTACTTTCGTAGACATATCCAAAAACTCAATAATCTTCTCCAGTTACATTTGAATTAACTGTTAATTTTGGGCGATTAGCTGCATTTGCATCTATTTTTCACCTCATCTAAACAGGACACACAGAAATGTAAGTAAAAACAGGACTAAACAATGTTACAATAACTTTATAGTTCATTAAGTGTAGTACTTACCCCTCCTTTTGAGAAACACTGCATTAGTTTATACATGACTATTTGTTCCTATTGTAATTACGCAGGACAGTGGCTATTGCTAAACGTCTATTCAGCCCATTCTGAACCAATCTGAAGACTAGACAAAAGTTGCCAAAAGCTAGATTCTGCTGGCAATCATTATCTTACATCAGTAATTTAGGAAACAAAAGCGTTTTTTGGCGAAGCACCTCAACGGTTTCCCCCATGCATCACAAAAGGCTGGTGCATGTGTGTATGTGTGTGCGTAGGTGCGTGTGTGTGTGTGAGTCTGCAGGGTGTGATCCGGCTTGATTAATTGCTGTTAAGTGCGTTGCTCATAAGTGATGTTGTGCCTGGAGAGCTCACAGAGACTATTAGAGCCCGGACCCATACATCAACCCCTATAGACCTGTGACTGATGACCACTCAACCCAAATGTTGGAAATGGCCCCATTCAAATTATTATGGGAGAGTGGAGGATCACACACAGACACACCACAACTGACTGCCCATTGTTTAGCTGCAAATTGTCTGGCCCTTCATCATACACGCAAACTGTACCTCACTGTAACCTAAAGGAGAAACCAGCTAGAAAGCCAATGCATAAGGCAAAAAAAAAAAGTGGAAATCATTAAAGGAGTGGAGGAAAGAAATACCTTTTTTGAAAATTCACAAAAAGTTGGCACATACACTAGGTGAGATATTTTTATTTAAGCAACTGTGATTTAAAAAAAGCTTAAACAACACTTTGAAAACAATACGGTGAACAGCAAAACATCAATTTATATTTTTATGTGATTTTTGTGTATTTATTTCTATACTTTTTGCATCATCCCTATTCTTTTACATGTTAATTTCTTACACAACAATAACAGCAACTCTTGACATGTTAAGCTGTGAATAAAATGTGTTTTTGTATGATGAATAAATATTTTTTCCTCTCTCTTTTCTACCCTATCTCATTCAGAACACCATTGTACGTAGTCTTTGATTGGCATTTACTTGCATGCGTTTCCCTGTAAACAGCAAACATCTTAGTCCACTGTGAAAGCAAATTCGCTCATGTTATGGTGTTTATATTGTTGTAGTAATACATGTAAAGTCCCATTGTACTCTTGTCAGCTTCTCCCGTACCTTGAAATATTAAAGTAGCTAATCTGTTTAGAAGTCCCCAGCTGTGCCTTTACCATGAGAACATAATTGTCTCTATAACCCTGAAGCGCCTTACTTTGTTAATAAATGATTACAGGAGAAATAACCAGTGCTTTCTCATAACTGAATTTGTTGAAGGCCGAATAAAACTGATGGCCCAAAGCTACTGTCTTATTACTCTATATGCATGTCATTAGTTATGGCCAGCATGTGTGGGATTACCATCTCATTTGTTGGGCGAAATGTAAACATGCTGTTGTAATCTAAACAAACAAAAAAAAAAAGTACATGCTATTAGAGGTGAGGTAATAGATAACATTTGTAATGCTTTTTATGCTGTTTCTGTTGTGGCTGATGATGCTGAGTGGCCAGATGGGAAAGTATGAAGTGAGTGTACTCTCAGTGTACTCACTCTCTCTCAATTATTCTGTTTTCTTTTTGAAATTGATCTTTGTTAGTACATTGTTGGTGATTTTTCTTTTGTTAGTCCTTAATACTTTCAAAAAATATGCTATAGTCTTTTGTGCCAGTCCCAAACCTGAATGGAAAAGGTTGCAGTTAGAAAAGCACGTGACCCATCCAGGAATTGAAAAACTGAAATAAAATAAAAAATTAAAATTTTGTTTTATTATTTTAATGTGGGTGCAGGAGCAAGTAGTTTTACTACAGGTTTGACTTTTTTTACGCTAAAATATTATATACATAAATATATATATGTCATATTTTTGTACTTGTATTAGTCTGTAGAATATTTTTGGATTAAATATGTGAACAATTTTTTTTTTTTCAACACAATTTATTGCAGTTTCAATCTAAATATATTTTTTTTAATTCACTTTCCTTTATAAAATAGCGGCAGAGATTTTTGCACTTTTTGTTGTTTGTTTTGTTGTTTATTTCTGACAGCACTGTGGCTGGTAGCAACAGTCAACATATGTTGTTGCCAGGTCGAAGTCAACACAGCTATTACTTCAGCAGCTTTGTCTGTTGCAGAAAGAGCGTTTGCAATGAGGCGACACACAGTCAGTGGTTTATGAAATACAGCATAGCTCAAGTGGAAAGTCCAGGCTTCCAGCTCTATGTGGCACTATGACACATGAATCAATAAGATGAAGAATGGACAACAGCGCCCAGGCAGGGTTCCAGAGATGGATGGATGGTGTGTTCCTCCCTCCCATCTATCATAAAGTAAAAATACTAACGACACATGGGGCTGATTGAGAAAGTAGATTAGGAATAAATTAAGGTGCAAAACCAGTGCTACATCAACAAATTAGAACGTGGAGAGTCAATTTATTTTACTTGTTCTATTCAAGGTAATCCAATATAGATCACTTAGACCAACATGTCAAGGTGAGATTTGTGGTTATTTAAATAGCAAATTAACTAAAAATAGGAACTAAAAATATATATGTTAAATAAAATTAACTTTACATCGCCATCACCTTTTAACATACTTGGAAATACCTCACTGTAAGAACTGTTTACATTTCTCATCTCTGCATTTTTTTAGTTTAGTTTTGTTTTTCTTTTTTCAAAATGGCATAATTTATTGTGTAGATAAATGCTTCAAGTTTAATTGATCTATTTCATATTACAATGTCAATTCACCTGGCAGAACACTTCATTGCCTTGTAGCTGCAGAACTGGTGGTGGCCAGTAGATGTCAGCACAGTAAACATTTACACTGTTATGTGAATGACAGTTGTATAAGAAGTCACTGTTATTGACAACAACTTTAATTATATGTTCTGAGAAAAATCCCTAATAGAATATCAAGCACAGTTTCAGATAAACATTTAAACCAAAAGTTGTCTCTTGTGTCGTGACATTTGTGCACCACATCAAGCTCGTATGGAATAAATAAATAAAAATATGTATGACTCAGATCGCTCTCAGAATAGTGTATGATGTCATTGTAAGCACACCTGAGCAGCAGTATGTCCGTACACTAAAACACTGCTTCGATCAATTCCAGTCACAACGGAGACACTCATTACGTCAGAATATGGCTGCCATGTCAGGGCTAATGTAGGTCACCCTGTCCTGCATATACCTCACTCCAATCCATTTGGACTTTCAATACTGTTTCATTTAAGTGCTTTGTTTTAGTATTGTATCATTGTAAATCTGTCTGAGTTTGTTAAACAACAGCAGTAGTTGGAGGGGCTGATGGCACCTATTGACAGACTTGCTTCTCTTAGTCTACCCCAGGGCGCTGTAGCTTACCACCTCAGTGCATGAAGTGAATGAATAATCCACTGTGAGTACTATTTATTATTAGTAGAAGTATTACGATGGGACTGTATTATTGTGTAGTAGGCTAAATCATCTAGATTATAATTTTGATATAAAAAATGGGACCATAATTTAAATGATCAATCACCCACTAAGTCATTCATCCCCAGTGAAGCATAAAAATGTGACTGCGTGTAGACTGCAATAGAACCAGGAGCATCCTTTTTTATAGTGGGTGTGGCATGCCCTCAGTGCAAATGTCCTATTGTTTCTTTGCTCTCTCACTAATAATGTCCCCTGATCCCCCCCCACCCAATCTCTATTTCCCTCTAATGAGCTGCGGTCTGTTATCAGCCATTACAGGAAGGCTGATTATCCAACTGACATTCTGCACACGCTCACAGAGAACTTCCTGAAGGTGACCTTTTGCTGTTGCCATAGAAACCGCCTCTATCTCGCTCGCTCTCCTTTCTCTCTCTCTGCTCGGAGATATTTAGTTTGTACACAGAGAGGGAAGACAGAGCAATAACAGGGAATTTTCTAGAGAACAAGAATGCATTAGTATGCTGCCAAGTGATGGAGAGATAGCACAAGGGCTTATGATTAGAGAAGCAGGGAAGAAAGACGGTACTATTTGGAAATATGTGTCTGTGTCAATGTTACCAGATGATAGATGATAATACGCACAATAAATTCTATAAAGGTTTGCTACTTTAGGTACTCCTAAGACGAAAATAAATCAATGAATAAAAAAAAAAATCACCTGCTTTAATTAAGCAAATAGATAGGGACCTCCTGGATAATCAGTGTGTTCAGTAATATTGCCCAAAAAATGAGGTCAGTGAACAACCTGTATTCACTGGTTTATTTTTTTATTTTTTTTATTTTTTTCCATCAGGGAATTTTTTTCTTCCCAGATGGAACTGACATATTCCGAGATGACAATGCCAGTATTAATCAGGCAACATGAGAAATGGGTTTCACACATGAATTGGCCTCCACACAGTGCACACACACTTGCTGTGGCATTACTTCAATAAGTCTAAAGTTACAGTTACCTTGTATTGTAAGATATTGTAATAATGAGATTCTGAATACTTCTTTATGGGTTAATTGTGTTGCTTATTTGCTTTATTTTCTATAACTGTTGTTTCTAAACTTTTCACACCGAGTACCACCTGAGAAAATATTTGGCTTTCTGAGTACCACCAGGTCTCAACCAGCTCTAAACTGCACTATACTAGTTATAGTCTCTAAACCAGGTATAAACTAGGGCTACAACATAAATTTATAAGTTCTATACTAATACGAACAAGATAAATATAAACAAACACAGTATCTGCAGGGGCCCTTACATACCACCTGATGCAGCCCAAGCACCACAGCACTATGGTCCATGCTTCCATTCAGTAATGTAGACCAATACCTATCCTATCACATGTGAGTGTATACTGCATGTACATAACTAACCTACTTGACTGTTACTTGAGTCCACAGGGGTTACCTCCTCTCTCCCCATGTGCATCTCATGTTCCTCCCATGTGTGAATGACAGTAATTATGTTGGTTTGTGCTCAAACCAGTTGTTTATCTGTCCCTTTCTCAAATCTGCTTTATTTTTCTTTTTTGCTTCTAACACATATGACTAAAATGCACTAATGCACATGTTTTGGGTGTATATGTATTTTAATGAATGAAGCGTGTATGATATGTATGGTACAACATTAGGTCATAGGCTTCATCGAAAGTCTCAGAGGAGGAGACTGGGCCTAACTGTTTATGTCACTGATTATAAATAGCCTTTGTTTTCTGACTAACAAGAACTTTTGACATACACATTCATTTCATATTTCATTCACTGGGTCCTTTCACCTCTTATGCGTCACTGCCTCTTGAATTGTCTACTTTGGAGTGACAATGCGCTCACCTAATCGTTCCAACTTCCTCCTCATCTCGTTCTTTGGTTATTTATATTCGCCACTGAATCACACGTTGCCAAGGATATCACACATGCGCAGTGGAGACTGAGAGAGGAAATCTGAATCATCGGTGGAAGCGGAGATGGGGAGACAGTGGAAGAGGGGGGTGATCGTAGAGTGATGGGACCCGGCTGAGGAAACAACAGCGAGCGATCACTCTCCAAGCTGGTTATGACAGGTACATTTCATTGTGATTGTTATAATGAATGCTGGATAATTGTGTGCTGTTATAGTAGTCTATATTGCATTTTTGGTGAATCAGTTTTCTCAGTGCGCTCGTTGTCGCTCCGCACATCTGGAGCGCCTTGTGTCCAAACGTTGTGCGTAAAAAACGCTTTGACCTTTCATTTAGTTCGTTTTGCCATTAACTCAGTCATGCTTGTTTGCACTTGCTGTTTCTTTTGTAGGCTATAGCTAAGGCTTGAATCAGATTTGCTCACATTGGTTTACATTTTATAGCCTATAATTTGCAATGTCTCCTCGGGCATCGTATTAAATGCATTAGTCACCATAAATAGGCTCTGCATTCATTTTCTTGAACTGTTTTGTGCGCGGTGGAAGATGCTATACAGAAATATTCAGAATGACGTCACATATTACGTACACTCTGTGTGTTTTCCTGCTGTGTTTGGTTCTACAGAAGTAGATTGTAGTTGCAGAGGTCGCGAAGGTCACAGGCTTAAGAATTACTCGCATATTGTGCGTAAATTGACCGTAGGGAAAATGTACTGTTTCCAAAACACATACAAGATATCCGTTTGTGTGTTTTTGTGAACTGTCTGGACTAAAAACGGTACGCTTGTATTCACGTCACGTGACTCCATGACGCAGGTGGCTTGTGAGTAGGGCCGTTGGTCTCCCCATCCCAATGTGCAATGGTGGATTATAGACTGCCTAGTTGTTAAAGTGGATTACTGGATGTACTTTTATTCTTCACATCATCATATTATTCTATAAGCAGATATTTGTGAACGGTGCCTTTGTTCTTTGAACAACAGTTAAATACAATCTTTACTGTGTTTAAAATTGACAGAGACAAACCTTACGTTATAACTCTGTATAGAGCACAAAGCACACTTTTGACTGAGACTGTTATATCCAAAAGACAGCCAGTGAGTAATGAACAGCTTGTAAACAAAGCTACTTCTTGCACAGTGTGTGTCTGCCAAGAAAGTCCCACTCAACATCTCACCCTGAGCTTTTCCACTATCAGAGACACATAAGACTTACAAGCCAATACTTCCATAAAGGAAACCATATCAAGACAACTGTTCATCCTGAAACATTCTGTTAACTTATCTATTCATATAATTAGCAAATGCACAATTACATTTTTTGAATGTATATTTTCCTGACCTTGAAAAAAGTCAAGTTCTACTTAATCCATGACTCGAGCATGAACATTTCTAGAGAAACAAACAACAGTGTGCCTCCAGCCATAGCTATACTGGCGCTGAAGTGGCAGAAAATGTAATATTCCATGGGTTATTTGATAGAGGCAGACAAAAGGAATGCATCATTAATCTCAATGTACTGAGGCAGCCATCCCCTCAGTACTGTGTTATGTAACAGTCAGCAAGTATCTCAGACTGTGGGACTGGGATTGTTTTCCAGTGGCACCATTCATCATTTCAAAAGGTTGATAAAATGTGCTTCTTTGAAAACAATGTGTACTCTTGTATTGATCTGTTTGTGTCTGCAGCAGATTGACAGATGTGAAGGATGACGTCCTGCACAGAGATCTGTGGATCTGACTACACAGACCCAGCCCAAACCACGGGCCACTACCAGCAGTACGGAGTCCGCTCTTACCTACATCAGGTACAAACAATCAACATGTGCCCTGCAATGTTGAGCTCAAATGTTGTTTTAACATTAGTGTGTCCAATGGTAGTTTTATGAGGAATGCACAGCTTCAATTTGGGAACGTGATGAAGATTTTCAGATTCAGAGATCACCGAGCAGGTGGAGCTCTTTACTCTGGAAGGTAACATTAAAGACATATTTTTAAAATTATGTTTTTATGGCTTTAATTCCATTTACACACTGTTTCTGTCCCAGGTCTGTCTCGCGTTCGGAGCGTTAGTCTTGTTTGCAGGCTTCATAGTGGTCCTGGTGGGTTATGCTACTCCAGCCAGGATCGAGGCTTTTGGTGAAGATGATCTGCTTTTTGTTGACAGGTATAGATGCGTCTCTGAACAAATATGTCTTTGCTTACAGAATTTTAAATATTTGCTTTTTAATCATTTATAATTTTTTTTATTTTTTATTTATTTATTTATTTATTTATGCTGTTTTCAACAGCCAAGCAGTTGGCTTCAATCGAGCACTGGATGTGTGCAAATTGACTGGAGCGATTCTGTTCTGTGTGGGAGGCACGTCTATGGCAGTGGGTCTTCTGTTGTCTGCTTTTGCTAAAGGCTACTCCAAAGAAGAGCTCTATCTGCAGCAGAAGTTTAAGGAGAGGTTGGCAGATCTGCAAGCAACAGTTGGTAAGACTTTGTTCCAACATGAAAAACTAAAAAACAAAAGAAAAGCCTCAAGGTCTTTTACTTGTTTTTTCTCAGGGCCCCCCATCATGAGAGCACCCACCCCAGGAGAAGGCAAAGTACCAGTCACACTGTCCAAAGTCCAGAACATCCAGCCCTCCAATGCTAAAGCAGAGACCTGACACAGACCTCCTGAAGAGGACCAGTGAAGTGTGTGAGGGGATGTTTGTGACTGAGTACATTTCCTTTGAAAAGGTCAGCTTACATGAGTAGTAGTTCTGGGTTCACAAAAAATAGGTTCTTTAAATCATGCTTATGTTTTTATCTTAACCAAACAATATGCCAAGAATACAAAGCACAATACAGCCTCTGAACTTTTTAAAAGACTTTTAGTGACTATTGTTAGTGCTAGATTGTAAAGCATAGAAAACAGGTAGACACATACGTTGCACCCTTTGACTCATACAAAAATGCAATGAAATTAATTTATTATAGACTTTTGCTAAGCTGTAATGTGAGCTCTCTTTTTTGTAATGGTTGTTCAGCCAAACAGCTTAGTTTATTTTAGTTTTGTCTTTATTTTATGAGACAATGTACAAAGACTTTAAGCCCATAACGGAGAAGCTCTGCACCAGATTCTAGCAAAATAGATAGCTTCCATTTGTAGTTGCTGGTTCCTGGCTTCATGAATGTGCGCGTACAACTTGAAATTAAGGGTTTAGCTAGTCTCTATGCGATTCTTGTTATTGGCCAATTGACCTTGTCTCTACCAATAACTCTTCAGACAGGATTAATTGACTTGAACTTTGATGAAAGCAAAACAGACAGGTGTAGAATACAAAGGCCAGTTGCACAAACAAATTAAGTTTGTTCACTCAATGGATATAATCGTGTGCTAATAGTTATAAATCTGTAGTGAGCATGTGGAAAGTGAATGCCCAAGTCTTATCACCTCCACGAATGTGCTACAAAACAAGCAGCTCTGCAAACAACAGCAGGTGTGCTGTATTCATTTTACGAAGCCTTCCTGCATTCATGTAAGACTTGAAGCTATATCATCTGTGATGCTAAACAAAAACACATACAGACTTACCAAATACATTTTGTAAAGGTTTCACGTGTGTGGTGGAAGTCAATTTATTTCATTCTCTCTATATAGGCATTATTTCTTCATTCTTTGTATTTATTATATAGCTAAAGTACATGTGTGTGGTTATCACAGTGCCATATAAAGATACACTGCTCACAAGAAAAATGCTGAGGCAATCTAATTTTCTGGTATGATTATGTAAGTTGACCTTTTAGGGTAGTACCCTACTAATCCAAAATCCAGACCACATGGAAGCCAGTCTTGTGTTTTTAACTAATATGAAACACTGTGTAATTTGGTTGTACCTTGGAAACAGTTAAATTACAGCTGCAGAGGAAACAACAACAACAGTTTGTTCATCCATAATGGTCGGATTAGTAGTTTAGTGTACATGTAGTTTCTTGCTGTCAGATGTGAGCTTTTTTAAATTCCGTATTGGACCAAAGCTGAATCCAATTTTTGTTTCTCTTGAATAACTAAAAATCACTCAATATAACTGAAGTTGTATC
This sequence comes from Periophthalmus magnuspinnatus, assembly GCF_009829125.3. Lineage (NCBI taxonomy): Eukaryota > Metazoa > Chordata > Actinopteri > Gobiiformes > Gobiidae > Periophthalmus > Periophthalmus magnuspinnatus. The sequence continues at coordinate 22,450,522 of NC_047141.1, read as the reverse complement.
CTGCACACAATGAAAGAAAGAAAGATATATGAAGAATAATATATTCATCAAATGCATAATATGAAAACAGTGTCTATTTTTAAATGAACATAAAAAAATAAATGACTAACATCGCAACTTGTGTACATCATGTTTGCAATTTCTGTCTGATTTGTTTGGAGACTCAGAAACACTTTACGTAGCATTTTTCATTAACTCCACAACCGGTGATGGTAAGTTAGCCACAACTGCCCTCAGCGTAGACTGACAGAAATGGGGTTTGCCAATTTGTTGCCTTCAGCATGTCTGACCACCATCAATTACTCACACACACACACACCACATTTATATTAGGCAAGGTGGGTGGAGTGTCTTGCATAAGGACACAACAACAGTACACGCTAGAACCACTACTGGCCCACTATGACACCTGGTTAGTACTGGGATGGAAAATTGCTGAGAGTATCAGACCCAACCCTTCTTATCTTCTAAAATCAGACTGGATCTGGCATTCACAAGGCGCTGTGGCCATGTGCTAGTCCCAAGCCCAAAATGAATATAATCAGGTTACATTTTTTGCTGTTTACAGTTAGAGGGTATTTTGATTCATAATGTTAAAACAATTCTCAAAGTTACTAACAATCCAGATGTTTCTAACTTTCAGCACAACAAACTACACCTTCATTAGGCTGGAAGCACTATAGCAATGTACCAGGGGAGTCATTTAGGAAAAAGGGATGCTGTTATTAACTACATACTCACCCACAGGCGTACTTTGAGGCTTGCAGGGGATCACACTGAATTGATAGTAACTCCACAAATAGCAGCGTACGGATCATCACCTCTATGAGTCACAGCGGATGGCCCTTGCTCCTTATGTCTTTCTCTCTTGCAGCAGCCATGATGTTGCCCCTGTGGGACATTGAGTCATAAAACAGCCGACAGCTCAGATGGTGAGCAGAGAGGCCGTGCATGGAATTAGATCAGACTTCACACTTTGGTTCACAGCCTTTAGTGGTGGGAGGCAGGTTACAGTTTTCTTCAACTCTTCATCATAGGAAAATGCTATTAGGGTGAATGAAAAAAGAGATGGACAAATATGAGGTAATCAGGCAATCGCATTATGGCTACTGACAGATGAATATTACAAAGTCAGTGCAACCATAAAAGGCTAAGAGGAATAGAGAAATACTACAATACACATTAGTTTGTTGCATGTAGTAGTAGTAGTTCAATGTTATAACAACCAACTTTGACCATTTATACACTGACCAGTGTACTAAAATGGTACCTATATAAATCTTGGGTGAGTCATTCAATTTGACTACTTTTTATTTTGAATATTAATATTGAAGCATCGATAGTCCTTTGTTATGTTTAGTCTGGAATAGTTTGACTTAAATGTCAAGTACAAAGAGGTCAGTGAGCCAGCTCCTATACATCTTAGTAAAGTTTTAGAACAGTTTATAGTCTGGGCTGGCCAGGCTAAACTGCCTTTGTTTTGAATGGAGTAAAAGAAAAAAACTTTGTCTTTTTTGTATTATCATTATATGCCACATATGCACTACATATGTGCTACTTTATATACTTTGTTACACTTTTTCTTTTATTTTCAGCACATTTTTTATCATGTACATTTGTTTTTATTCTTTTACGCCAACACATTATAACCAATATATAACAGAAAATATTCTTGAAGGGATGTTTCTTAATTTTATTTTTGTATAAATTAAACAAACATCATGTTTAGCAACTTAACATCCATACATGTAGCATACTTAAGAGTGCAGTGTAATTATTCTTTATCTTTGGTCCATCAATAAATTAACTTTTTCCAAATAATTTGAACCTTCTGATTATGAATGAAAGACAAATAAGTACCTGAAAATAGGAATACACCAGTTTACACTTCTGTCTAATTGTTTTGAGCACCGTATAGTGCAAACAGCAATAATGATTAAATATAAATACTAATTAAACTGTTCCTGTGCTTGTGATATAATATAATCCACAATTCTATTAAAACTTTGGATAATAAGGTAATGTCATGACTATGCTCTACTCAAGAGTACATACATTTGGATGGATGCACACTAATCAGGTAAAAGTGGAGTTCTAAAAACACACACTTTCTTCTTTACAGAACTGCACAGAAGCTTGTCAAAGTTGCCGATATATTTTCCAAGTTGTCTTCTAACACATCAACATTTCTGACACAAGTTCAGCTGCTGCCTAATATTTTCACCCACTAGTACCAGATCCCACAATGAAGCGATAATCTGGGCCATGACCTTAAAGGTGTGTGTGTGTGTATATATAAAATCTCCATGGAGACAAGCAGGTGGAGGATCCCCAATCTGAAAAGTTACATTGTGCACCTTTAAGATTATCATTATGTCTGATCAGTGTGCAGTATGAACAATTATAGAATGGTTATGGTTATGTTTACCCTGTACTTCTGTAAAATATATTTCTGAACTTTGGTATTTGGTATGACTTGTGAGAGAGGTCACCTAAATATATAAAATATACTTCACAGCTTTGTTTTCTATATATTTACTCTGTCACAGTAGTTCTGAGTAGCTTTTAGCACTACTTTTAAAAAATGTAATATCAATTATCTTCTTCTCATTCTTTCTCTTTGTCTGTTTCAGGATTTTTCTTGTCCACGTCTAGCTCCGCTTCACTCTTCACCTCGTCATCTTGTCCGCTGACCTCTCCATTGACCTCTTCTGACTGCTCTGTGTCTTTGTTACCGTCTGCCCCCTCCTCTTCCCTGTTAGCATCGCTACTTTTAGCCTCTTTGGTCTCATTATCTGCCTGGGCCTTATCCACATCGTTGCTGTCTTCTTTCTGTTCTTTCTGCTCCTCCCCTGTGTCTGCATCATTACTTCCATCATGGCTGCCGTTCACCCCCTTCCCACTGTCTACTTCCTCCACTCCTTCTGCACTTCTGTCTTGATCATTTTGTCCACCTTTGCTAGATTCCTCGCCCTCTTTCTCATTACTGTCCAGAGTCTTATCACAAGGTCCCTGCCCCTGGCTCGTGCTTTCCTCTGCAGGGCATTTCTCATCTGTGTCTGCATTATTGACCACGTCTGATGGAGAGTTTTCTTGTTCGTTTGAGTCCTGCTTCTCGTCTCCTACTGTGGGTTCACCAGGGTCATCCTTGGACACATGGGCATCGGTTGGACTGGGAGTCTCATCCGAGGGCAAATCATTTCCTTTTGCAGTTTCTTTATTGTTTGGGGAAGAGTTCTGTAAAGACAAATGCCAGAAAAAAAAAAAGTGTATATTTGCTGAAAATGTGTTATGTTGAAAAGAATGGTTGGTAAATATAAATTGGAGAATACATGGAGATATAGAAAAGTATTATATAGTGCTTTTATATGCTTTTATGTTGAGTTCCACAATTTTGTTTATGAGTTTTAGAAATCACGAGATGGTTCACATTTTAATGATTCTTTTAATAATTATTTTACTAAATTAAAGACAATGACTGTACAGTATAATCAAAGCCCAAACCCCAAGTCCAGCTGTTTTAGTTTTACACTTTGAAATATTTGATTTCTGGATGTTTAATCATTTGCATCAACAGTCAACACCCAAATACATGTGTACAGTACAGTTGTTGCATGTTAATTTTTTATAAAGAGTCTTAAGTGTCAACAAAGGTGCTAAAATGAATTATAATTGGTATGGATACTAAAATATAATGACTAATAATAATTGTGAGAGTACAAAAACTAAATCGATAAATAAAATAACCCACAAAAGCATAACTTTGACAACCATTCAATGCAATGTACATTTCCTTTTCAGTACTACTACAGAGACTACTAACTACTATTAACGGTATTGTTACTCAAACCAGTTTTGTAAATGTAATAAATAAAAACCTATTCCACAAGTTACAGCTTTTCTCAGAATGTGCTTTAGTGAATTAAAATGATGGTTTGCCCTCTTTCAGGCCCAAAGTTGCTGTGGCCGGTGAATGACAGGTGAATATGCAGCAGAGAATGAATAATTGAATGCGTAAAATGTACATGACATACCTGCTGCTCGGTCTGGTTCTGAAGGTCATCCTCCCCCGTGCTTCTCCCCTCGCCTCTCCCCTCCACATCATCTACAAATGACACAGTTATAGAGACTTACAGTTAGCGGGTAATTCTCTCAATCCCATTCAGACGTTTAACTACCACTGTAAAAAGTTTATTTGCTGCTAAACCTGAAAGTTCATCCTACCTCCAGTCCAAATAAAACCAAAAGACATTATTTCCCTTATCAATAAATATCCAGACTTATTACATCATTTCATAAAACCATCTCAGCCTTTCTTCATATAATGATGCTTTTATTTACTCTGGCCTCATTCAAACCATCAACTGTATCATAACAGCACAGGAGTGACATCTAGTGGCGGAAAGGAGCTGCCCTTTCTATAAACGCAGGTAAACAACTTGAGCAGACAATGGAAGTGTGCCAAGGAGTGCTCGTAAACATTTAACAGAGGCACAAGGAACAGGAGACGGCAGAAGTGAAGGTCAGGAGCTCATTTTAAATACACACATGACATTAGCTGCTTTTCATCATCATTAGTTTAACTGTGCTGTGACGCTTTATCGCTGTCTGTATCCTTACTGTTACTATTACATCATTCAGTCTGGGAGAGTGAACTTGTCTAATGTTATCTAATGTACTTTTTCCATTGTACTGTAATATAATTTTGTCACAGAACACTTGGACCATCTGTTTTGTTTTTTATTGTGATTTCATTACAGTAAAAATTGTTCAAAACAATCTGCAACCCCTATCTGTCAAATATTGCTTTCGACTCCATTCTACATCAAAAGTCTGATTACTTTTGTATATAGAGGTTCTGAAGCATAAATATTAATATCAATTGAGGTGCTATATTAAAGTGTTTTGCAGATGAGCTTGTTAAAACCAAACCTTCACAGACCTCACTGTGTTATTTACAGTATGTGAGTGCGACTATGAGTGCTCGTGTTAATGAGGTGCATTATACTGACGCTCGCTACAAACTAAATACTTTTTAATTGAAGCAATCAGCTCTGCATTAGGTATGTGGAAGTGCAACATGAGTATACAGTTTTGGTCTGATATGGGCATGTGCATCAAAGGCCTTACAGTAATTAACCCCAACCATCATTAAAGAAACACAGTATACGCTCTGGTAAACAACATAATTACAGAGTGCTCTAAAACACTATGAGACTGAAAATTCAAGCCTCGACTCAGAGACAAAACAGAAATCATTAACATCTCTAATATTAGGCTCCTCTTTCACACTTTACAGTTGAAGAAGAAAAATGACTTGGCAGAGATTACAAGAGTTTATGGAGACATTTAATGCATTTCAAATGCAAAACTGATTGAAGTTTAGCCATGGTGGGAGATGAAACGTTATGGTAATAATAAGGGACCTCTTTAAGAATATTTTATGGTAATCTTCTGCATTCATTAGCAGAAAGACCAAGTGTCTGTAAGCAGTAAGCAGAGGCTCAGCTAGTACCACAACTCCAAACATCGTAACAGGATTTCAGCTAAACCACATTAAATACAATATTTAGACCAGCTCCTCGGGCTCATCATTAAAATCACTGGGTTCTGTTTTCCCCATTGCAGTGAGCATTCATGTGTGTATGCAACAAAACAACATATTTCTCATTGAAACACATGCAGGGCACACCTGCAATTCAGACATGATGCTGCGTCTCATCAGTCAGCGTGAGCTACAACCAGGATGCATCTCTAAGTGGCTATAATTACTCTTATAAATTGCGCCGGCTGCCACTTTTATGAAAGCTAAGGTTATAAATGACTGTTGATCAAGGAAAGAAAGCAATAAAGCACAGAAGATGAAGTGATTATAAACTACAATAACTTTTCTGGAGAAACTCAGTTCATAAATGTCATTCTCTGCACCACTCTGACACATCCTCTGTGTTACATTTGGGACTTCTATAGTATGCATACAGAGCACTGGCTCCATCTACAGATACATGTTTTAAAACCATGTTCACATTTCAGATACCATGTGTGATTTCTCAACTTCAATTTTGGGTCATGGATGAAGTTGATATATTAAAAAATATAGTAGTAGTAATTAGAGTGTGTCAAAAGTTGTAATTATTGATTTAAGTTTGAATTTATTCACTAAGCAACAATTACTTAAGTATTCACAATCAATTCGCAACATTTAAATTCACTTAGTAAGACGATGAGATAAAAGGCCAAGCGCTTTTGTGAATTAATCTGAGGTCAAATTCACGTGCTGGGAGATGTGCTAACCTCTCTGCTAGTGATATGTTAACTAACTTTAAAATGTTTAGTGTTTTAGTGTTTGAAATATACAGAGTGCATACACTTATTAAACTGCTCACCTCTTTAGAAGTCTAATATGCAAGATCATAAGTGACACACCCTCACAACCGCATAAATATAACCTATATTTTGTATGTCATATCCACTTCTGCAACATGTCACAGCTAAAACATATGTTAACAGATTAATGTGGGAGATTATAGGCCTAGTTTCCTCTTTTATCCTGTAATCCTGCATCAAAGGGTCATGGACAACCTTTTTTTGCAGCTATGAAAAGAGGAAGATGAAAGGAAGGAGAAGAGGAGGGGACCGCCATGTTGTCTGAGATGTTAGTCATGTGACACAAGTATACACACACCCGCGCACACACAGATGTAAAAAGACTTCTAAAGCAAACTATACTTTTCCTGAAGTTGAAGAAAAAAAATATTTAAATGTTGCCATCTTTCATACTTAGCTTCTCCAATGACATGTGATTTAAGACAGTCTACCCTTTATGCATGTTCTCTGGCTCTACATACTGTTTTGAACTGTTTCTTTCTGACAGGCCTAGCAGATACATATGCTAACAGGGCTAATTCCCCAAAGCACCCTCACTTTGCATGACACCAGAAGTCGAGCGATCTGGCTGGATGTGTTAAGGGAACAACACCCCCAGCGTGCTTAAATATGAAGCAATATTTCTAAGACTTAAATCTTTTGAAAGCTAGAAACATCCCTTTAAACATACTTTACTTTTAATCAAACTGCATTGGAAATAAAATGTTGCAGAAATTGAATCAGCTATTGCAACTGTAAATGGAGGAACCCCATATGAACATAAAGCAGTGTTGCTACATGAAAAGAGATTGACATTTTAAGTACATTTCAATATGAAATGCTCCTAACTTTTTTATCCAGCTTAGTAGTTTAAACATAACACAAATCTAAACTGACAGTACCCTCACTTATTCTGCTCTTCCAGATGATAAACCAAAAACTCCATGCCATATATAATAATATCTGCACTGTTCACTGGTTTACTGTCATATATTTGAGTATCACCATTCATAATTAATTACTTTTAATGATATTGTGATGTATAGTATGCTGTATGTTGTTGTCGCGATATAAAAATTGATTTTGATACTTGATATTTGTACTGGTTTCGACCCTAATGATCACTCCTTCTTAAAATAATAGCATTTAGTTTTCAACACAAAATGAGAACCATTTATTTTATATTATCATGTGATCTACATCTCATTCTAGTTTCAGTATTGATTAGAATCTGGGTACCAATCTTTTTGACAGGCCTAACTTACTGTAAATATTTTAGGTCTGAAAATGAGGTCATGTTTGAGCAATGAATTATTCTTGTCCTGTTAGTGTAACTTTAGCAAACTTTTATGCACACAATCTCTATCCAATAATTCTGAAGGTTTACATGGCAAAAACACTGCTGCATGCTAAGTGCAACTATACATCTATACAGCACATTAGGCTATTTTAATTCTCTACTGGACACAAAGACCATGCTTCAGTTCTTACATAAACGTAAGACATGTGAATCAATAAAAAGCAACCTTGAGTTACTGTAGATTGCGTTAATGCACTACATCAAGGCATGTACAAGGGGCGCATATAATCAGTAAACACTCCATGGCCATGTCTGTCAAAAGACCCTCTCTTTCTCTCCCTCTCCGCTCTGTCCACCTCGCCTCCTGGAGTACCCAGCTTCTTTTGTTGATTTCCCGAGCTGTAATTTGGCCTCAGCAAGGGGCAGAGGCAAGTAAAATTCTGCTTTGATGACTCTAAATGGAGAGATTATCCAAATGAAAGGCAATTATGTTGAACCCCCACCTACCCCCTACCCTTCAATATCTTGTGTGCTTTTTATTCCTCCGCCGCTGTGTCTATGGCTTCTAAGGCTGTTTCATTATAGTCGCTGCTCACTTCCACCTGTACTCTGGAAGTCTTTTCTTCGTAATGCCTTGCCTTCATCATCTCAACCTTTTATTCCACATTTGGAAACCATGTCCATTATTTTTTTCAACTTTCTTTTCACATGCCGTGTCCCCTTCGCCTGTCAAAACATCTGTTCCTGTCAGTCCCCCAATTCTCATTTCATTTTCTTCTCCATCCTTCCAGGTTATTAACCAAACCACATAGTCACAAAGGTGCCCTCTGATAAACATCCCCAACTCATTTTGGCAATACAACAACTGCTAATTGGCTTCATACAAACAGGCCATGTTTTTAAATAGGTTGGTCAAGTTGTCCCCAAGTGAATTGAAAGTGCAGTTATGAAGCACCTTGTTGTTTAAGGTTTAGGTCATGTTTAAAGTTGAATTCATTTCGTGACCTTTGCAAAAGTACTTGTGGCTCTTGTCGATCACCACTCTAATGAGCAGAAAAGGCCAGGAGCGGTGCAAGAAGACACAGTATGGACATAGAAAAAAATGTCTATTTTAAAGCAGTGATAGTTAATGCACTAGTCTTTTCTTTGAGCAAAAATAATTGGAAAGCCACAAGATAATCCCACTTCCTTCAGAAAACATACAACCTGAAATATGCCATCCTGCTGCTATGAGTCCTTTGTAATCATTTCAGGTTCCTATACAATTATACAACGACACATTTGTGTAAAAATAAAGCTGTGTGGGGAGGGTCCACCACCTGCTTGTCCATGGAGATGTTTTTCTTTGCTTGAATGTTCCACTGAAAAACTTGAAAAACATCCTTTTTTATGCAAGTGGGTTGGCCTCTTCACAGATCTGATCTGTAACTTGGCCTGTTGGCATCACCTGGTTGTCCCCATGAAGGTAGACGATGCTAATGCTACACTTTCCAGGCAATAACATCTCAAAAGATACAAGTAGGTGGTGGATCCTCTCCCACACAGCTTTATTTTTACACAAATGTGTCGTTGTATAATTGTATAGGAACCTGAAATGATTACTTCACCTTTAATTAATCAAGCAACTAGTCGGTGTAATCTTTGTATTTTATAACGCAAGCAAAAAAAAAAAAAGGGTTTTCTTGTGCTATGTAAAAAATTGATATTCAGTACAGAGGTCTGCATCTAACCAATCAATGGGGATGATGGAAGCAGATGATTTACTGTTGCAACCACAGGAGAAGAAAGGAGCAGTCAAAAGAAAAGAAGAATGAATGTGAGAGTGAAAGGTTGGCTATACAACTGTCCAGGGAGCACACCGCCTGAGGTCCACAGCTGCTAGAACAGGCTCCACTCATCCATAATTGCTAAAAGGAAAAGGCTGAATGTATGAATGTTCTTGGTGTTGTTTTAGCTGTTTTGTTTTTGAGCTGGATTCATGCTGTGATCTTTCTCTAACTTCTACCAGCGAGACAACTTTTTGGCTGCATTTCATCTTGGCAGCCATACCGTGTGTGTTTACTTTATACTCAGTGTGCACACAAAACCACACAACTGCACTGACTGTGAGTCCCCAAACAAACTAACCGACATAAAACAAAGTAGAGCTATGGGGGAGATATACAGAACAGAAAGTGTGGGGATGCATTCAGGACCACGGACAGAGACAGCAGTGCCTGGATCTAACCACAAAGTCAAGCAGATGTCATTAGGGGTCAAACAATCAAGGGTGAACAACCATGTGAAATGTTTTTAAGTATCTCAAGCGCTCTTGTCTCGTGCCTGATCTTGTTTTGTGAGCAGTCACTCTGTTAATTTAATCTTTGCTCAATGTCACCCAAGGGGACCAATAATAAGGCTACAGGGTGGTTCATCTATGCTACTGGTATGCCACATAGATTTGAAGAATTTTGAGGCTGCCATTACAGGGTCCACACATGCATACACCTTCTTTAAACTGCTGTTTGATGCAAAATGCCATCTCCTCTAAAACAATTCTCCATGCTCCTTTAGGCATGTGCTGTCAAGTCTCCCAGCAGAGGAGAAAACAGGCCACATCTATCATTGGCCACAGGGTGACGTCATGTTATCGCACCACACACAACCAGTTACAATAAGCTCACTGGTCTGGAAAGAAAACAAATTTATAACGAAGGAATAAGCAGACATTTTAGCTAACTTACACAATGACTGGCATGAAAAAAATACTATAAAAAGATACTGACATTTAAATCTGTCTTGCTGTTTTACTACATTATAATCTGGGGGTATTGGAGGCTTTGTAAGGAGTCTGAACAGGCTAATCACAAGCCGGGAAAGTGACGTAATGTGTTTCTTGTAAAAGCGATTAATGTCATCATTCTAGGACCACTGGCTTACATATTTGAAAAGAGCAACAGTGCCACTCAGTGGACAATTACAGCAGTAGCAGCTTACATAAGGTTAGAATCAAAACTACATATTGCATACATTTTTAATGCAGTTACATTCATGTTATACATATGACGAGTGGGTAGTTTTAGAAATCTGCAATATCTTCCTTCCAATGCCAATAAATAAGGTAAGATGTAAAGTCAATTAGCAAGTTTGCAATGTAGTGATTATTTTGAAATATGTATTTTATATTGGTAAAGCAAATGTGCATAGTGTCAAATATTGGAAAAGTCATGCTAAATAATTTGATATTTTTCTCTCTGCAAGTTTGTCATGTTCTTCAGATTCTTGTTTTGTAGGTTGTGCTTTAAAGACACTAAAGACATAATGTGTTATGATATTTGTGCTGTAGTGCTGTGTAGGTCCTACCCTGGTCAGTGCTACCCAGTGCCATACTCTGTCCACTCCTCCTCTTCCTCAGTGAGATGAGTCGAGCTTGAGAGATCTCCCTGACGATGGAGGACAGGTGCTCCTTACTGTTGCCGTTCAGACCAGAAGGAGAGGCTTCAGGGTCTGTTTCTCCACTGTCACTGGACTGCACCATGGACTTACCCTAGTATGAGTAAAAATGCTATTACTATAGTATTCAAAGGCATACAGGGCTGACAAAAGAGAAAACTAATCTGAAAATAAATGTTTTTGTTACCATTAAAAACAATAAATTAAATTAAAAAGGATGATGTTTATTTACTAGAAATAGATACATGTGATGATATTTCCAAATGACTACAAGCTAAAAACTTGTTGAGTAAACTACCAGTGTATTTATATAGCAATACTATGCAGTAGTAATAAAACACCATCAGCATATTAAGTAATGTCTGTTTTATTCTTGAGCAAAAACAGACAATAAACAATATACTCAATCCAAAAATATGTATTAAGAAAATAGCGCACACATTTATTATTTTTTTTACAACTTTTAAATCATTACCATATTTGTCCACTTACAGTCCCATTTTGCTTTGACATTCTGTAGATTGGTGGTAGAGAGTAAGCTTTCATTCTGCAAACAAACAAAAAAGGGTAAAATATGGACCCCATGGAGAACATAGAGAGCCTCATGGCACATTAATAATAAACATAAACAATACCTTACTTCTGTTTGGGTTGTTTCATGACATGTTAATTTGAGGACTACCCTATATTTTTCCATAAATTATAATACATATACGATGCATACTGCCTGAGGAAGGCACCTCAGAGTAAACACTAGTCCTGGAGGGGTAATTAGTGCCACATAGCGACAAATGTAAACATACATTTAATGAACACCAACACTTGGGCAAGATTACGCTGTTATGACATCTATTAATGTGGCAGGCAATGTAAACTTAGTTACAAATATTATATTACAGACTTCATTTGGCATTTTTGAGCCAAGAGGTCTTCTGTAACATCCACTCCATATGGAGAATAAACAAATTAGTTGAAATTGTAAAGGTCACTTGTCAGGAATGCAGATATTATACCTTCTCATCCCCCGAGGTTTGGAGAAAAGTAGGTCAATGTAGGGCAGCTTCTTGAACTTGTCCCTCCCCACTGCCACATAGAGCTGACCACTCTCCAGCTGGTTCCCATCAGTCACCTGTTGGCCCTCATAGGTGTACAGACTATATATATACACACACACACACACACACACCCCCACACACACACACATAGAGAGAATATATAGTTAACATCAGTTAGATTGGTAGAAAAAATAAGAAAAGTAAATGATGTATTCATATTAAAATCTGCATTGTTTATTGAACAGTGCAGACTTATTTTATTGTTTTATCAAAAATAAATAAAAATGGTGTTCAATATTAATTTCCTGCACATAGACAATACAGACTTTTTATTGCCAAAAAAAGTTAAATGTATTCCTCCTGAACTCTGCTTCAAATCACATTAAAATTGGATTTATTGCATAACCATAGTTGTACTATTACATTAAGCCAATCATATACTCTCCTAAATAGAGTAATTATGCGATAAAATATTGTACATAAAATATGGAAATGCCATCTTCTTTGAACCTTCAAAACCCAAATGTCACATAACATGAGATACAATATAAAAATACAGCTCTGTTATGGTTAAACCCCTTACTAATGTATAATGTAGTCCTACTGATGTATGCATGTTATGTTTACAAAAAAGAGAAAGACAGTAGACATATAATGGCATTGTAGTACCTGCGCACTCCCCCTAGGACCCTCAAACCCATCTTCTCTGTGACCATCTCCAGGATCTTATCAAACTGTCCCAGCATCCTCTGATGGATCAGCAACCTCATGGCTGGGTTCAAGACATCACCATTGGCAACAACACTTAAGAAAGTAAAGTGAATGTTTAAGTAATTTAATGTTTAGTTAAATACACTATTTGAATGTCAAGTCTCACAATATGGGGCATGGCTCCTTGATTGGCTTCAGAAAACGCGCTGACACCATGATCCTGTTTTGTGGTGGAGGTTTTACCTGTAAAACAAAGTCAGCGGGTGTCGTGTACAGACTGTTTACCTATGTGCCTGTACATTCTGTACTTATTATCACTAATAGTAAAGTGGAGCAGTCTGTCCTGCGGGAGTTTAAGGGCATCTCTTAATAACACAAGTGCCTGAGTACATCTGATGTTTGGGAGCTTTAGGGAAAAGACCTGCAGGGAACAGTCTGTGTGGTCCATAATAACGTCAGCAGTTTGGCAAGAGGAAAACTCATAATTCTGCAAATATACTTTATCAGAATGTTTGCCAATGTGAACAACTGTACAAAGCATCATGTAAGACCTTTGAAAACATGCATTCTTATATTGAGGAGACAGGCCTCTCCACAGATCTGACCTGTAATTTACCTGCTTGTCTCCATGGATCTAGACACATGCTTAATGCCATACTATGGAATATTCTGCCAATATTTGTCATGAAATGGCAAAACAATATTTCAACCTCTGCTATGGCATTTATTCTCTTGAGAATAAAATAATCACACATAATTTTTGAGATCATAACTATTACTCATTATGTTGTGTCCCAACTCTTTTTGAGCTGGGGTTCTGAGTTCATCTCTTGTCTCTTCACTAACCTGGGGCAATAAAAACAGGATATTGTGATATTAAAAGAATTTTGTCCCTGGAGGCCATAAAGAAAGATGCATTGTTAACACACAGGGAATCAATTTTATCCCTATGACAGCAAAAGAATGAGGCCTCCCTAATCCTGGAGGTGGTAAGGGCGAAGAAAAGTAGCGCTGCAGGCCCCATCCCAACAGCCGTAACCCTGTGTGACAACAAGCTGAGATCCTGCCCTCAGAGAGCCTGATAAGAGAGCAGGAAGACTATTAAGAAGTCTTTTGGGGTCTGTGCGTGCACCCCGGCAACAGAGGGCTACAGGGACTACACAAGAATTCAACAAGAAAAAAAGTGCAATGCACGATACAGCAGCACCAAAACACATACCATTTATCAACAAATATAATATACTATACAGGGCTTTATAGGCTTATAGGGTTTTTTCATGGCTGATGCCAGTGCCAATTGTTTGGAATCCAGAGCAACCGATGGCCAATCACCTCCGCTGATGTTTTTGGGCCAATATGTAGGGCCCATTTAGATTATTTTCCCCAAATGTTGTAATTGAAATTTACTATAGATTCAGCCAATAGCTCTTTTTTACCACAAACCTTTAAGAGAGTTAGTAGGTAGTCACATTTTGAACAGTTATCTCTTTGCAATAACGTATTCAAATAAAGCATTATGTGTATTCTTTAGGCAGCAAGTTGACCAAAAGAAAACATCGGCCTGTGCTGGAGATTTAAGGCTGACAGCTGATGCGCTAAAAAGTGTAAATATAGACCTGATCGGCCAACCTATATCTATAACCTATATCAGTGTATCTCCAATTGTGAGTTACCTTTTTTTATTTTCAATTTTTTGCAGATATGTACTCAAACACTTTACCCTCCCACTTCTCCTATTGGTTAGCTTCTGTAAGGTTGATGACTGACAGCTGGATTTAACCAATCACAGTGAAGTGTGACCTTTCAGAAGAAGATGATGACTTTCTTCTTAAAGGCAATAGAACAATAAAATATAATATGACATACCTGACAAATGTTGTATTCTACTCTTACTGCATACAGGTGAGGTGTTTCTGTGTGGACGCATATACCACATTATGATGGATTTTGTCAACTCTTGTCTGCAATGTAAATCTTACGTTATTTTAAAGGTGGAACTGTGTTAGCACAACAGTCTGCATTTTATTTAAAGCTATCAAAATGAAAGAAAAGACAAACAAATGCTGAAGTTACTTGATGGTCCTTGTCCTTAATCCACATAATCAGCTGCACAAGTGGGCCGGTGACGAGGGGCAGGTCCTTGTGAACTAAATTGGCTCGTTTTGCTCAGCAGGTAATCAGAGCAGCCGTACAACAGCACAGCCCTCCAGGTTATCTGTGGTGATTTAGTCTCTCAGTGCCAGCTGATAAGAAAACATTGTGAACCTTAAGGACTGCCGTTCTGATTTGGTTTGTGTGATTTGCATGTGGTAATTTATTTCCTTTCTATTTTTCTTTGTGGGGTTGTGACTGCAAATCACCAGTTCCCTTTGTATAGTAATTTGCACTGGGCTTGTCTTAGAGTTTAATTAGATTTGAATTTGATGCTGTTAAGCAGGGTTGTTGTTGATCATAAATTTGATTTTATCACAACATGTACATTCTGTACATGAAGTTTTTGTTTAACTGTTTTTAAGAAATATCTACATCTATCTGCTTCTGCTCATTTGTAGTTTCCTCTAGAACTTGCGATGCATTAAGGTCAAAAAGTCTTAAGACTTTTAGGTGCTCTCACTCACTTTGACGGTTACATCATAGCAGTGCAGTGTATTAAATTTGCATAAATTAGAAGGGGTGATTATGATCCATAAATGAATAATACATTGTCACTGAGACCGCAACTAAGTGACAGAACAAATGAAAGGACTGCTCAATGCTACACTGCTTAGTTAATCTTTCTTAGGCCCATACAAAGTGGCTGAGTGGCAGAGAGCTGCAAAGTCGTTCCAAGATGCCTCATACATGTTGCATTTAGCAGCAGATTTAGACTCAAATGTAGAAATGGCAGCTATGACCCTATGTCCCCAATACATTCATTAAAAATCAACACATGAGTAATCAGCCCATTCTTGGTTTATTCTTGTGCTAGGTGTGTAGCTGTGGTTATGCTGATGTTGCTACATTTTAACTGCTGTTTACAATGAATCCAGCTCTGTACATCCTCTCCCGTGAATAAGTGTCATCATGCACAGCTACACAAAAGTGTGAGTGGAACCTGAGCATATTCCTCATGCAGACACACCCAGATTAAACAGCTGATTGACACACCTGTGTAAATTATGGATGCTTGTTCCACAGAAAGTATTTATAGGCTGCCAAACACTTAACTGACTCAACTCATGTATGACTGTGATATTAAAACTTCATACAGGCAAAGTAAATAACTAACTCAGTATTATTTTTGCCTATTTTGAATCTATGTTGAATAAATGGCATGGGATTTAACATTCTACTTACCTGTAGAGGAAGAGCCTGCAGCATCCTTCTCTTTCTTGGGCCAATCTCTAAGTAACTATAAATGAAATTTTGAGATGTTATTATGACTTTTACATAACATTGACAAACAATTAATAACCAAAAACATTTTCTACATTTGTCTGTTGAAAATGTGTTTATCTGTGTTGTGTTGGATGCCCTTCCAGGCACAAAGAGTACACTGGCTGGTGACTCCAAATGGCTGAAATAAGTTATTTATGGCCTTGAATACTCCTGAGTGTGTCCATAAACAAAGGTTTCCCTTAGGAATTTCCCTAGGGCCAGGGATACACTCCCTTTGTGCACCAGGTATATGCAAAATAAATATATAAATGAAATTAAAAACAGAAAAAATAGGATTATAACAACATTTACATGACACTTTTATCAGGTCTTACTCGAGTTTTTTGAACCTCTCTCTGCCTGCAGCTACGTACTGCTCTCCACTCTGCAGGCTCTCCAGTCGGTCCACCTTGTGTCCACCTCTGGGCGTGTAGATGTTCCTCACGGCTCCGAAGGGCGCTTGGATCCCGCTAGTCACTTCCCGCAGTAAAGTCTCAAAGTTGCACACTCTCTTCTGGTTAATCACTATCCGCCGGGCCTCGTAATGTTGGTCTCCGTTACGGTACATGAAAACATTCTTAACGACAGGCTGCGACAGAAAGTTTGGCTTTTCGGCATTCATCATTCGATGTCAAGTGCTCTGGTCTGGATAATTGATCACTATTTGCGCGTATTTGTGATGCGCACTGCCCATTATAACACTAACGCATTTTGGTAAAGCATTAGTAGGCTTAACTATTAAAATTAGTCGTCTTAAACTAAATCTGAAGTCTCTAAAATTGCACCAGTGCCGTCTGTGCACAGTTGAAGTGCAGTGCACAGAATGCGCACAGAGCATGTGGTGGCACAATCCAAACGAGACTGTAGTCGGCCCTCGCCGTGGCGCGGGGTATCATGGGATCAAAACTGTTGAGGTGTATCTATGGTAACCCCGTCAAGAGCCGGAACCTACACCTGGAGCGCTCGTGATCAACATGCAGTTAATCAGTAATGCCAGTAGAATGGAAACATTATAACAAATGTGGGACCTGCCTTCCTGTTGACACGGGCACATGCCTGTGAGCACTGAGCACACTTGGACTTCATAAATCCATTCATAAAGTGCATGGACAATTAAAACCCCCGTATCTATGTGAGAGATAATTGGGTATCAAGAGACCAGTTGGAAAGCGGTGTTGCCAGAGACATCCCAAGTAGAACAAAAAACATGTTTGTTTTAGACTACTTTATTTGGGGTTTAGGGGAGATCTGTCCGGACTCCCGAGTAGCTTTTATCAAGTTATTGTAAACAGCACGGATCAGCAATGCAAGCTGCAGCATGGCATGCCTAGTTGTAATGCGTAATGTGCAGCTTGGTCACCTCGTGCTGGTAAGAAAGCCACAGCTGCCATGAGACAGACTGGTGGAAGCTGGGCTGCCAATCTGCGCCTTTGGCACATCTGAACACCTCCAATGACTCATTCCCACTGCACTGCATAGGTTTTAGTATGTTGCTCAAGGACGACACAAAGGTATCGATGACCACATGCGACCAGCGATATTTGAACCGCCCATGAACCCCAGTGGGACTTTAACATAAGGGAAATAGAAGCATAGTAGACCTGTGAAAACCTGCCTATGGTAAAAAAAAAAAAAAAGAATATGTCAGAAAACAAAGTCTTA
The DNA here is from genome assembly GCF_009829125.3 of Periophthalmus magnuspinnatus. Classification (NCBI taxonomy): domain Eukaryota; kingdom Metazoa; phylum Chordata; class Actinopteri; order Gobiiformes; family Gobiidae; genus Periophthalmus; species Periophthalmus magnuspinnatus. Next base: position 22,432,579 of record NC_047141.1, on the reverse strand, counting down.
AAAATAATTCTGTAATATTAGGGGAGCACATGTGTCTTAAAGAATTGGCAATATCTGTTGGAAAAACTTGAACCTGTTATGCACTGATGCCACAAGATGGCGATCTTTGCCCAAAACCTGAAATAGAGGTTTATAATTGATCCCACAGCAACATTTGTTTAGTTTAGATGTCTAATTTTGTTTTGTTCTTAGTACTTTCAGAGATCCTTAAACAATAAAATGATCAACGCATTGAGCATTATATTTGAAAGTTACAGTGAAAACAGTGACGCAAAGAATCCAAAGTGGTGTAGTGGCAACTTTTGTTTGACAGAGGGCACTGTTTGACAGGTTTGCACTAAATGGCCCTAAACCACTGTTAATTAAAAATATACCTTAAGTCTGAGCTGAGAGCATTTTTTATAATTTTCTAACATACCCTATAGATCTACTTTCATATGCACAGCCTTTTCAGCCTCAGTGTCATTGTGAAGAAAAGAAATTATCCATAATTGCTTTGCTTTATTGGATGTGAAAATGGCACCTTTATTTGTACAGCTCAAAGATTGCCTTGTCATAGCTCCACCATGACAACACTTGGAACAGTCAGGCATCACTTTCTTTTTCATTTCAAATTACTCATTGAAATAAATTAAAATGTTCTTAACTATAGTATAAATTGTATTAAATGCATTGTTTATTATCCCATCTGTGCCAGTTCCATTTGAAAAAGTTATGGGCATGTCAGTTCATATTCATTTTTACAGATGGTGTGGGATTTTGTGCTTGGTCAAGGCTGAAATTGTTGGGAGTGAAGGCAGTGACACATTTTGTCCTCAAAATCACAGCATTGATTTGTGTTTATTCAATTAGGTGCATGACATGCAGACAGGTAGAGCTTTTATCACAACGTTTATTCTGAGGGGTGCGTTATGCATTCACAGTATTAATACAAGTATAGACATCACCATAATAACTTGTGAAACTGTAGAGAGGGGAATTGCTCCTAAATGTTATCTGCAGTAATTATTGGTTTTGAGATGGGCTTTGACTCGAGCCTTCCTGTAATAAACATTTGAGATTCAGGGTCATGCTGAACCTTCTTCAAAGGACAAAGTTATTATACTCTTCATTATACCTAGATTAGCCTTTTTCTTTATCATAGATATTTACAAAACCACCCAAATAAGAGACACATTCATATTATTACTATCATTTAATTACCGTATTTGACAGTACAAAACAACAAAATACAGTCAGATTCACAAGGCACAGTACAGCAGCACAGGTATACAATTTGGACAGATTAACCCTTGGAGCACAGGGTAAAGATAGGAAAACCTGTCTGCAACCTCTTTAGACATCATTTTCAACATGGCCCATGAAATGAAACCTTACATGTTTGTCTGAAACTGGTAAGGTTAATATGCATCACTTTCACAGTAACACTTAGAATTGATATATCTCTTTTTACGTTATAGTACAGTACAATACAAGCCCCTCTACAATACGTGTACATACACATACATAGACCATAAATGACTTTATTAATTACAATACTACATTACAGTATTGATCTGCAGTTTAATAAAAAGCTCTCAACAGTCTTAAAATGTATATAATAATATTATGTAAACTGAGAAATTAAAGCTTTATGCTTTCTGGCAACAGGACAGTCTTAGAGTCAAATGGCACCTTCCTCAAACAAAATATCAAAGAGTACAATAAAACAAAAACAAACAAAAAAAAAAAAAAAACAAGTAAAATTGTTTCTTTATGCAATTATAATGCCACAGAGATTTAGAATACTGTCTTTGGCAGAATAAAAAAAAAAAAATTACTGTGACTCAGAGTGCGAAATACTCAAGCTTCCAGTAGCATTTACTGCATTCACAAATAGTATGTAGCTATTTAGCCTATATTTCAGTTCATTTTATATTTAAACAGTTTGATTTGGACCCAAATAGCTAAAATGATTTGGTAAGGCTTTTCATTTCTTCCCCCCAAATTGGTTACAAAGAAAACAGGCAATATCATTGTCTTAAAATAAATTATTTTATAGTTTACTCATATTACAACACACATTATAGATTTTTAATCTTTTTTTCCAAAAATAACAGATTTTGATCAAGTGAATGTTACAGTAAAACTATGATATCAAAATCACTATATGATTTTGAAATAAATATGTATCTAGCAGCAATATTCTCTACTCTCAAGTGTCACACTCACTGGTAACATAACACTCAAAATAATTGGCACTTTAAAACATCCCTAGTTCGTAGTAGATCAGTGAAATGGCTCTTAGTTCTCTGATTTGCTTTGCTGTGCATGCATAACATCACACACATCTGTGTCTTTACTTACACTCGTTTTTGTGATATTCTGACCATTTTTTTCAAAGGTTGTCTTAGATAACCAACCAGTGGTGCAACTGCAGAAATAATAAACAGCCGTTTTGAACAGGAAAACATGCTGTACATTATTTAGATATGTATTTAGAATAGGTAGTGAAACATACCGTAAACCGTCGGACTTCTCCACTGTCTACTAAATGATGCTCTGTCTCAGGGGTGATAGCATAAGCCAGTCTCTGATAGGAAAAAACAACATTACACAAAACATCAATACACACATGAACTATAAACTACACTTTGAATTAACATGGGCAAGTTTAACGTAACACCTTTAGTTATCACTCCTGGGGCTGGCATACCCGAGTGACCCATAGGACACTGTTTACACAGTAATGATAATTGAATAATAATAGATTTGACTTACATTACAAAGTCTTCCAGGCAGTGAGCAAATCTTGTAGATGGCATAGAGCGGCACCATGGCCATTGATGACATAGCCAGGCACCAGCCAACCATATTAGCCCATGGAGGGAATATGTAAGAGCCGTAGCTTGGGGGGTTGAATGTGGCAAAACTCACAACCACCATAAACTATAAGAGCAATTAGGATTATTATGTAATATTGACACAATAGATAGAAATATCCATCTTATAAAATGCTTTTGGTGCTGGATTTTACCAAAAGGAAACAGGGACTGACAAATTTCCAGCACAGCCGCCAGTACCAGCCTGGTCGCTGTCCAATCATCTCCTCAATGTCATCACTAAACCGATCCACTCCTGAAATATATAAGACAACAGCAAGAATCAGAATCAGATTTCTTCAGTAAAACAGATTGTTTAATAACACAAGTTCCACTAAGTTTATACATTTTTCTTTTACAGACTCAACTGAAATATAAATCCTGAATGACAAGCCACCTTAAACCTCAAAAACTGCACAATGGCTGACACTGGAAGCCATGTAAAAGAAAAAAGCTTCACCAAGTTAAGTGTTCTTGTCAGAAGGAAGGAGGATACAAAGGTTGGGTGATGCCTTAGGCTTGATTTATTTGTCTTGCCAGGGGCAGGACCTGGAAAGTGGGACAAAATCTGAGCAGCCAGTTCAAGTCCATGTCAGTATTACGTTCTTTACTGCGGACCAGCACAGCACAGCGTGAATGTAATGTCAGAACTATTGTACATAATGAGCTATAAAAAGCTGCACATCACATAAGGCAAATGTGTAAAACCCTTTCAATCAGGACTACATTTACATTTTACAGTATTTAAAATGCCCCAAGCATAGCAAGTCAAAATATTAATTTTAGGTGACAACACCACAAACACCAGTCCGCCAATTAGACAGGTAACACAGAATGTCCATGTAGTGGCTGATCACAGTTTGGACAACATAGAAGTGACTGAGCCGCATACTTTCCTCCGAGCTCTTGGACTGATTGATTTTTTTGGTATCTAACAACACATTTCACCAGGCACTGGACAGCAGAACAACAGGCAAAACTATTAGTGAGGACAGACCTGCTTAGCTGCAGTATCCTTATGACTAATAGAACTGTGATGCTTTGAGGCACAAGACATCTATACCAACAGATTTCTCATCAGACCCTAATATACCATCAGCTTTTCTGACCATGAAATCATGAATCATCTTCTTTGCCTCACCCTTCTGTCAGTGTTTCTTACCATAGAACCATGCAATGCCAATAGCTTCAATAAGCACTCCAAACAAAATCGATGTCCCTGCTGCAAAATGGTCCAGGAGTGTAAACACATACATGCCACCCTGAAAGACAAATAGACAACATATTTGATGTCAAAACCAAATTAGTAGATATAATTATATGATGTAATATAATTTGCTTTGTATACTTGCATTAGTCACACAGAACAGTGATATTAGGAATGTGCCAACTACAATGAAAAGAGTGAAGAGCTCCCTGTGCTTTTGTAAGCATTTGAATTCATCTATAAGTCCAGTGATTACAGATTCCATACCACCCATCTACAAGGATATACACAGAAATAACATAAATTATCATACTAAATCAAAAAGGGAATATACACATTAGATAAATTACAGATTATAAATCACATTTAAAAATCAGTACACATTGTAATTTCAAGGTCCACCAAATTTGAGTACAGTGATTAATGTGGAGGGCATACTCACGGCACTGTCAATACCGAGCGTTAAGAGCATAATGAAGAATATAACAGCCCAGACAGACGACCCAGGTAAAGTTGCTATGGCTTCAGGATAAATCACAAACACTAACCCAGCGCCTAAAAAGGAAAAAATAAGCACTTCAAAGATTGTGGAGTAATACAATATGTGAGACTGTGACCATACCATCTCGAGCAACATTATCAAGAGACACATTGTGCTTTTTAGACAGGTAGCCAAGGAAGGAGAAGACCACAAAACCGGAGAAGAAACTGGTCAGTGAGTTGATTGAACTGGTGATGATGGCGTCTCTGTAAGGAAAGCAAAATGATATATGATCATATTCCTATAATCAGATGTGACACATTGTAACTTCATCACAGATATTGTGTCAGATGAGTTTGTTATTCACACAAAAGCATGTTAGCTGTGACCCTACTCCTGGTCTGAATGAGTAGTCATACATAACATTAAAAAAAAAAAAAAAGCATCGTTTTGGAAATGAGCATAAAACAGACATATACTCTGTCCACGCACGCGCACACAACTGTGTGTGCACAAATTGCATAACAGGTTTATTTCCAGTGTCTATACCTGTAGCAATTGTTGCTAAATTTGTTGTAGCTGGAAAAGGCAATTAGCACACCAAACCCCACTCCCAGAGAGAAACAGATCTGGGTGGCAGCCTCAATCCAGACCTGAGAAGAAACAGAGCGAGCACACTCGTGTGAAGCGGTAGACAAAAGGCACAGGAGAGGAAAAAGCCATTATTAGGGATAATTGCAGGAAATTCATTCAACCACCATAGATGAAAGACGCTTGTGAATACAGGGGTAATTTTGCAAATTACTGCTCCATGTGTCTATCTAATCCAATTCTCCAATTGGCCTGGTGCATCTAACTGTCTATTTCATCTATCATCTTTCAACTATCAAGATTTTTGCTAAAATCTTTCAATAACCAATTACTAAATATTTTGAGATTATGTAATTTTTTTTTTTTTAAACAATGTTTTGGGTACTATTAGTGACAACTTGATTATTAGTATTTGCAAATTAAACAGTAGAAAAGGGCAGATATTTATATTATAAAAATAAATGTGGGTATGATTTTCATCAGGTACTATTTCATAAAGATTCCTGGCAGCTTACCTGAGGATCACAGAGTCTCAGAAAGTCCACGGAGAGATAGGCCTTAATGCCATCAGTAGCTCCGGGCAGAGTGACTCCTCGGAGCAGCAGCACGGTCAGGACCACATAGGGCATGGTGGCTGTGATCCACACAACCTAATAACACAGGCACAGTCAGAATCACCAAAACATGCGAAGATACTCAATGCAAAATAAACCTCTAAACCAAACAGAACCAAGAGGGATATTTTATTTAATTATGTGCCAATATTAGAATGGTTTCAACGTTCACCTTTCCAGACGTCTTCACTCCTTTCCACAAACTGAAGTAGAGCAGAATAATGACAACAGCTAAACAGGAAGTCAACTGCCATCGTGGACGGCCGAGGTCGTTAATGCCTTGACTGTCCTGGATGTGCAGCACTCCTCGTCTACAAAACAAAGTCATAAAAACTGAATCAAAATCAAAAGAAAGTTAGCAATTATTTAAGGTATTTTAATGTTACTGTGTGGTTAAAAATGAATTCAGTGTGGGACCTTCATGCAGGGCTTGTGACCATGTGACCTATCTAAGTCACAGAGAGTGTGTTTAATGGGGGACAAGTAGCAAGTGCTATATCTAAGTAGCAGTTTTGGACTGGACTGGTGACATGCAACAGTTTTGGTTTGCATTTGTTGGTAACTGTCAAAAAGTGTAAGCATTTCCTATTGGCATAAAAGTAATATTTCAATTACCAAAATCACTCATGCCATGTAAAAAACATTATGAATAATCAATACAAAAACTGTGATGAAAAGCAATACTTGTACAATTCTTGTAAGCTGTATATCAGTATGGTGCTATGGTGCTCATCTGAAAATTGTTCCCAGGTGGTTCTGTAGAAATACTGTGATTTCAACTTGCATAGATTAAATGTTTCAAATGTCACAACAGAGCAACTGTTAGACACAGACACCTGGTTGGTACCAAAGCCAAGATGCTGCAATGCTACGGAAGAACAAACCATCCTTCAAAAGAATACATTTGATCACATACTGTTCTGTAGGCCAAGTACATTTTCAGTGATCATTATTTCAGTGTTGTTGCTTTGTAGTTTAATCTGTGTCACCTGACCTTGTAATTGATTCCCTAAAAGATCAAGGACCTGCTTCAGTCTAATCTTGCTTCTATTTATACAACTACATACAACTTTATACAAACTTTAAAAATCTATAACTACTTATGTGTCTTTCTTCTAAAAAAAAATAAAATAAATAAAATTGATTCTCATGGACTCACTCAAAGTATTCCTGAGCAGGGGTGGATTTGAGGCTGCCGTTGATCGTGGTGTTGTCGGCCCAGTCAGCACAGTTGATGCTATTCCAGCTGTTGTTGCAGTGGACCCAGGGTAGCTCTCCAGTAAAGGAGGAGAAGAGGTAGTACAGCGCCCACGAAATGATCACGTTATAGTAGAAGCCCACATACAAGGAAATCAGGATCACTGTGAATCCAACTCCTGTTTGTGGAAGAATAGAGCACAATTCAGACTTTGACTAGAGTTCTGCAATAAATAACTTTTAATTCTGAAAGTGTATTATGTTAGGAAATGAATATTGAAACCAATTTCTTTTTAATAAAATAACTTTTTATTGGCCATATGTGTCAGCCTCACTGTATATACTGTATTACTGTTTACACAGGAGATGGTAGAAGTCCATGACAAACCCTGCAAAGGGTGATAACACAAATTAATAGACTTAAGTAACTTTTCCAAATGTCCTTTTCATGCCTTAATTATCTATACATCTACCCTTTCCAGACATCCAAACACTGACCACTCTTCTAAGGCTGAATATAATTGTTAACCTTTGCTAAGAGGCATGACACAACTGTGGCTTATCGATCTCTTTGTAATGTGGATGTGATATTTGTGCAACGCCTCATCTCTTCTATTAACACAACATGTGGCCATGCTATCTCTACACGCCTCTCTCCCACGATCTCCCCCTCACTTCTTGTCTTCAGATGCATTGATCCTTGGAGGAACCCAGCTTGTTGATCAGAATAATTACTGTCAATATGAGCATGTGTATGCCTATGTCTCAATAATTACTATTCCCCCAGATTGACAGTGGCACATATGTGATTAGGACATCAGCAGAGGCCTGACAAACACACCAAACCCAGCTGGACCAAACCACAGAACACAATAACTATAGGATGAGAAAGATATGAGACAGTACTGTTAAATATACAAGAAAGATTTCTGAATTTGTCAGATTTGGTGTAAATAGTTAGTAGTTAGTAAAATGCTTGCTACAAGTTTTTCAATTTATATTAAAACCCTCTTTGAAAACAAGGGTCTTAGGAATAAATCCCATTGATGTCATCAAGTTATAATCAATAAGAAAACATAAGTTAAAGATAAAGATAATGCCCTTACAATATACATCTTTACTGGACCTGTCATAACAACAAATTTTGAAGCACTATATATTGCAATAAACAATAAAACTGAAACTACTTTATCCCTCTGATAGAATTAAAATAAAGCAGGATAATCCTAGTAAACCGTTTTTAAATTTACAGTTTATCATTAAAACCCATGAGCTGCAACAAATTAACAGCAGTAATATAATTAGCCATAGAAGATACTTATTCAGTCCAAATAGTTTGTACTTTTGCAAAGAAAATGCACCCATGATAAATATTGAACAATAAGTCAATATAGTAATTATCATGACAAGCCTAACCTTTACTATAATTAGTATTAATGAATTTGCAAAGAACAGCATTCTGTTTTACAAGTACTACCAGAGCTTTCTTTTAAATGTGTTTGTATAGAAAGCTGAATCTTTGCATTAGCTTTCCATTAGGGTTTGTGAGTTTGACATTCTATTAAAGTGCAATTTGTTTATTGAGGTGTTGAAAAGTATGCAGAACCAGTCAGCCAGTGTTACCTGCCATCGTCTGTCTTGAGAAAATGCACAATCAGGACTCTGTGTCTTAAAAGCCCAATTTTCATTTGCTTTTCCATTCCATGCTTTCCATTTGAGTGCCAAGTCAACCTGATGTTCTGGGAGATAAACAATGGCTGTCGCTGCTCAATGCAAAAGACGAGTAGACAAAAGAGACTGGCATGTGGACAGGCGGCATGTGGGCAGACGAGCAGACATGTAGACATTAAAGGGAGGACATTAGCCAGCACGACAGGCCAATAGGCAGAAAGATAAAGCTATCAAAACACCACCATGTTCTTATACAGGACTTTGGAGGAGTTTTAGAGAAATATGAGAAATTATGTTATCTTTTACAGTGTCAAAAAGATTGTTATAGTGTTACAGAAGGTTCTGTACACCTTTTGGAATATAGACACTAAGTTTTTCTTACAAAAAATATATATATTACTTAACAGAACAGATGACAAATGGTTCCATATATTAACTGTAGAAAGAGCAACAATCTCTGAACTATATCAGTTTGATTATAAGGACTTAGGCCTGGGCAGCGGTCTATGTCCCATTTTTGGGGGTGAGAAATCTGTCCACTTCACTCTCCTGTACATGTTGCTTTGAATAAATGTAGCTAAGGTTGGAGTGTGTGGGCACAGCACAGATCACACTATATGATATATGGTGTGTAATTACCTACCTTTAAATATGGGGCAGATTTTCCAGACCCCTGCTGCGCCCTCGCGGTTGTACTGGCCCAATGCCAGCTCCATGTAGAAGAGAGGCATGCCTGCTATCACCATGAAGAACAAATACGGCACAAGGAAAGCACCTGCAGACAATATATTTAATAGACTTTGAAATTTAACATCATATTTAATGACAAAATATAATGTTAAATTTACTGTGCACCCTCCACAGAAGGGAGAACAGTTTGAGAAAGGCCACAGTATCATTTACAGCTCTTAAATGTAGAGGCTGCTCTATGTTAAACAGCCATAATTACTGGCACTAATTCTAAGGGCTAATCTATTCACAGCAGCTGTGGTGGGGTTTTGCGTATTTTTTGATCTTTGAAAGGGTGAGGAAAAATGCAAGCAAAAGCAAGTGTGTCAGATATCCTCACCTGTGCCAAAAACATAAAACATAATTTTATTCCTAATTTTAGAGGCCTTACCTCCTCCATTCTTATAGCAGAGGTAGGGGAATCTCCACACATTGGCAAGATCAACGGCAAATCCAATTACAGAAAGAAGAAAGTCAATTTTCTTTCCCCAAGTCTCCCGTTCCTCTTCCCCACTGGCACTGGTCTGAGGAGGAGCCGCACTGACCAAAGTGCTCGACGTGAACTGAACTCCATTTTGTTCCTTCACTAGTATCAGCTCCACCTGTGGGATGCATGTTAGACATATTACAAACCTATGAATGAAACGCATTAGATTGGCAAAACAACAACCTGTTGATCATTAAATTAAGTGTTTTCAGATCTGAATTTTTGTTTGCCTTGGGTCAAATAGTGAGAGAAGATTTTAAAGTTAAATTTACAATACAGCAATTGTAGTCCACTATATAATGCACAAACCTCTTTGGGTCCCACAAAGTTGGAGGAGGTTTTTTCTGGTGCTACGACAGATGACATTTGGACAAGGTGTGTTCTGCACAGCTGTATGAGTTGTCAAAGAGGGGTGAAGAGCAACTGGAATGCACAGTCTTAACTATAATATAAATCACAAGAAAAATTTAAAAGTACAATTGCAATTCATACATTAGAAAAGGAGCCATGTGTTAGCTTTCATATTTTTCCCAACCTATAAAAGTGACTGCTCTAAATTTGTTGCATGGCTTGGTATACAATACAATCTCAATTATTGCATTTAATTGTTGCAAAGAACTAAAAAGAGACTAAACTGTATTTTAAAGAAAAAAAAAAATCACACTCCTATAAGACCATCAACACAAATAAACCAGTAGCTACAAATATTAGACTTACCTCCCAGAACTTGCAGGGATCACTTTAGAAAAAGTATTTCCTACTGGACTGGCTTTTCCTGGGGTGCTGAGTGTGGATGCCGATCATATTTGTGCAGGTGATTCTTGAGAAGTTACTGAAGAAAAAGCAACTGCAGTAACAGAGGAGACTGGGGTAAAGATGACACACTGTTGTAGTCTATGATGTGAGAAGCCTCCCACCTTCCTTGGCTCCCGGGATGTGTCTGAGGGACCAGTGTTGAAATATGAGCCACAATCAACAACAACACACCCCCTGACACACACATCACTCTCCTCCCTCTCCTCGCTCATCTTTCCTCCCCCTTTACTTCATACACTACATGGAATACCAACATTGTTTCTATAGACTAAGGACAAATGGCACTATCAAGATTTATTTTTATTAGGGACTCATTTACACAAAACATTTATGTTATAAAAGGGTATTAGGCCTATTGTATTATTCAGTTTACAACCAATAACCTGTCCCTCAAAAATCATCTAAAATACTCCTATGGTTAGTATAGAGCTACAAAACACACATTTCTTTAAAAACGGAGTGATCTGCTCTGTATGGCCTTGAGGCTCGGGTAAGACTCTTAAACAACAAAGTTAGACAAATGACATGTGCGAGATGAGAGCAGCCAATTATCCCGTCTGTTTGCCAGTGCAGGCAAACTGTCTCAAGCTTTTCACCGTAAGTGACAAAGCTGTCTTCACATAAGTTTAAGTAACCTAGACACACCATGACAAAAGTTTTAGCTACACCTAAAACTTTAATGTTAGCTGCTTGAACAAGGTTATACAAATAAAGATTCACGTTTCAACATTTGATTTTTAGAACAATAAAATCATTGACTAAGAGGCGAGTCTGTAAACATGAAAATGACCTGGGACTGGCACGAGGAGGGGGGCACGAGGAGGGGGGCACGAGGAGGGGGGCACGAGGAGGGGGGCACGAGGAGGGGGGCACGAGGAGGGGGGCACGAGGAGGGGCCTTTTCCCACCGTTTCCATGTATTCATGCGCCGCGTTTAGTTTATACATGATTGGCTCATGATTGGCAAAAGTTTAAAGTTTAATGACTTGGTCTACTTAATTTTCTCATATTATTTAAAATTGGTTGGCAGATTTACCTTCTTATGTGACTCAACTGAAAAGAGCATATATGCAAACTACAGCTGTAGGCCTAAGTCTGAAACTTACCAACCTACAAATATGTCACGTGGTCAGGGGATCTTTACAAACATAAACGTACTTAAATAACGTGACTCTATGGCTTCAAATTGAATGTAGATTACCATTTCCAACTTAAACGGTTCACTGTGGACACATGAAATCACAGTGCGTAATGTTAGACGTACACAAATACACACTCACGCACACAAACGTACACTAGGGCGCTCCCATTTCAAATCCCACACAAACTACAAATAACTCAATCAGGCGTCTCCCCACGGACACATTTACGCGCCTCACGTCCAGACGTCTCGTTGTTTGCCAATCACAATGATCAATTGAGCATTAATTCTCCGGCCCAGCGCAGTGTCCGCGGCGCGCACACCTAAAGAGCAATCACCGCCGCGCCCTGGGTCACATCAGAAATCGTTGTGTTGGAGTGAGATCAGTTGGAATATGAGGTTTCCGATGGCGTCAAGACAACGATGGGGAAGACATAATCGAGTGTCTTGTTTTCATAAACGCAACAGCTGCGGCCCAGACAGAAACAGTATACCACAAAAAGGAAGACAGCCTTTTGCATGTTGGCACCGGACTAAAGCTTACGCTGGAACATTTTACACATTTCAGGCTTAATAGAGCTCGAGATCGAACATCAAAAACTTTACATTTGTGGCCAGAAGTGTCAAACGTCTACAGATACAGGTCTACACTGGCAAAAATAATGTAAAACAACTAAAGTAAACCACAGTGGGAGAATACTTTTGAATGAATGCTGTTTAGAAGGTCTATCTTAAAATCGCCATTGGTTCAACATCAGGCTACCAAAATAAATACATTTGATTTGAGACAACTCAAGTCTCGGTCCAACAGTCTAATTGGGGGTTGGAGCTTAATTTGACAAATGCACAATGGGTAAGTTTAAGGTCAGGCCATGAATTATAAACATGTGTTTCAAAATGTTTCTTTGAAATTTGACTGTTGAATTAAGAAATGTGGTGTCCTTGTTAATTTAATAAATGTAATATTCTCCATAAATACTGTAGGCCTATGAGCACACAATAGAGACAAGCACATACTGTCACAGAAACCTTTTGATTACAGTTTAATTCTGTTCGAGTCACATTGACAAGTTTTCATAGCAGTCCGTTTTAGACAAAATTCATAGCATCTTGCAGTATTGACTCTTCATCAAAAATGCAATAATAAAATAAAATATATATACCTAAGGTATAGAAAAATAAAGTAAAGCTGCAGAGAGAAAGACACCAGTATGAGGCATAAGCCATCAGAAAGACATCACCCTGGCCGAGTACACAAGTCTCTCATCTTAGGCTCATCACTGGATCAACTGGAATGAGCAGGCAGCAGTATCAATATACAATATAGCTTTGTCTTGTTGCAAAGTTTACATTTTTTCAGAAAAAAAAAGACAAAAAAGGCAGCCTCCCCACCAATGAGGTAGCTGAAACAAAGGTATATAAAACAAAGGTAAAGTAGTAGCCCAACAAATCCCAGCAACCCCAGAGCAGATTATAAGATCTGCAGAGTGTCTAGAGAATTTAACACACATTCTGTAGGTAAAATTCACAGTCAGTTCGCCTCTGGCATGCCCAAATGTTCTCCATCATATGACCTCAGTGCAAACCCACTTCAGTCATCATGCAATTGCAGTCAGTTTAATATTTCTACATTAATCTCAAAAAGAAAGTTGCTACTTTCCTATTGATTCCCATTTTGTAACAAACACTTGATCTTTTCATAGTACTAAAAGATACATGGAAACAATACTGTAACAAATGGTTCTAACATGTTTTACAGTATTAAACATAATCTAAAGTGCAAGCAGAATACAAATACACAAAGGAGTAAAGGGGCAGTTCTCAAAACCGTCGGATGGTGACGTGTGCAGTGTGAACCATCGGGCCTATCATAGCGACTGTCTCCTCAAGGCTCAGCACTCAGGCTCGCCCAGTCCGACCTGCACACAAACTCGTAACAAAGTGGAGGAACATACTGTACAACAGTGTTCTGAGAAGTTTGATTGTGACAAGATTGTCTAGATACATTCTATTTTTTGAATAACAATACCCTAGATTCAAGGCCATCAGCTCCCTAATGAAATTTGCATTTTGATTTACACACTTTGCTCAGCAATAAATTGATTATATAATATCATTTTGCATTATGGAATATAGAAAAACAAAACATGGTTCATTTTAACTATCAATACAATCTAGAGATCATAGATCTTTGACATGGCAGTGAAAACAAAAATCATACAATATATGAACATCAAAAATTCACAAAATGTCCTGCATTTGGAATGTTTGATACACATCAGGAGTTTTCTTAAATGTACACTTGAAAATGCTCAAGAAACTAAGATATTGCTTTGGTGATAGCAAGATTATGCACAAAAAAATAACTTGATGGGAGCAGCCTCATTAAAGTAAAATTCCTGCCATTTTAGAAAAGAGCTTGTGATAGAATGTCTAAGGTTGATTAGTTTGTAAATTCCAACAGAAAACAATTTCCCTTTTACCTATACAATATTGTTTGTGTTCTATGAAAATATACCTATGAGTAAATAACCATTTTTAATGTAGATTTTACGTTTTAGGACACTGTATATTTACATGGCTTAGCATTTTGTTCTATGTAAACATACAGCCATCTGTATTATTTAAATGAATGCTAAAATAAATGGCTAAGAGTAAATTCCTTCATTATAGAAATATTTCACTAAAATCCACTAAAGACCTGGCAATAAGTCCAAAATAACTTAACAAAAGTAAAAGTACATGTACAACTGATGGGTATAAAAAGCACCCAGATTTACTTGAAAACCTTTGGCCAGGCTCACGTAGGTAAATGTTCTCACAGATGAAAAACAAAAGTGGCAGTGTGATGCAGAAACAAAGTCATGAGTTGGTCAAAAATGGATGTGCTTCCCCTTTGAGCTGCTACAGCTTTTGACAAGAAAAGATGATACAAACAGTATGTGGTGACATTCGTTACCACCTAATGTGTTTTTGGTCCACAGGGTGCATTTTAAACAGACAGTTTAAACAGTTTGCTAAAACAGAAAATAAAATTATATGAGGAAAATTTGGGAAGAACTGGAGTATGGAAAAATACACATCCCTGTTACTTTCAAAAGTGATGACATCATATAGGTTATATATCATTTTTTTGTTGCTGAACCCTGAGCTAAATTAATGTGTGTATTTATAAATGCATTAACACGCTCACAGCAATTTTTGATTAAAAAAATTAGACATGAGTCACCTCAAATCTACCAAATGAAACTACCAGCTTCAAGAGGAAAGAATGTCACCGGTGTCTCATTGTATAAATAAAGATTTGTCAAAAACGCTCAGAACAATGAGCTCATGCATTCTGCACTTTTAAGGTCACAAAGGCAGCTAACAGGAGTTTTAGAAATCTTAGAAACACGAGCCAAAAATCAAATACTGAACTGACTAAATGTGTTCACTGTCCAGGGCTGGCATCTAGTATCGTCTCCCTCGAGTTTGCATGCACAATGTATAAGGGCACACATCAAAGATTTCTCCTGTGGGTGTTTTAAGTGCAAAGTCCAACTTTTGTATTTTAAGAACCTCCATTTGGCCTTTAGACAGTCTTTGATTTGACAAAATAAAACCTGTGTATTATAACAAAAATATCTTGTTGAAAATAATTTTTAAAATATACTTACAGAATACGAATAAAACCTCAGGTAAGATAACCGTTGAAAGAAACATCCCTTTCTGCTGTACATGTAACTGACGTGACACTTGACTCTCACCAGGAGAGTATTGCTTGTTTAGGTTCACAGAACAGTTAATTGTGTTTCTTGAGTCCATCGGTTTTTCCATCACTAAAATCTGGGCAGAAGATACCGTTAGCAGTTTTGGTGGTGGCGATGCCAGGCAGGTTAAGACAGGCGAGGGAAGACAGGCTTGGTTTCTTCTGGTGACATGGGCCTCTCTGAAGTTGTGGATTTACTACATACAGGTACTCCTCATCAAACTCTGGGTTTTCCTCCACAAAGCATTTAAACATGTCTGTACAGAAAAGACCACAAGAGGGTGCCAAACCCCAGAACAGTTTTTTTTTAATTAAACATTAAAACAATATTTTGTTATTAAAAGTATTTCCTTACCATATGTGACCTTCCCTGTGTCTTTTGAATCAATAGAGGAGAAGAGGCATGACACACTCAGGTTTGACACACCTAAAGCAGTCTTCAATATTGCTGACAACTCTGCCTCTGTGATAGCTCCATCATTGTCTGACTCAAACATCTATAGACACAAAATCAGACTATCAAATTTGGCAAGGAATCTAACCCTTAAAACTTCTAATGCTACAGCTAATAATACATTTTGGGTGTCTTGAAAGGCACTATGCCTTTACAGTGCTTCTTTAAATTCAAGTTCATTCATATAGCACATTTAAAACAACGGCAGCTGACCAAAGTGTTTCACATAAAAGTCATTCCACACTCTGTAGTGATAAACTATAACTGTAGCCACAGCTGCCCTAGCACAGACTGGTGGAAGCAAGGCTGGTCTCTGACCATCACCAATAACACACCAAATTCATACATTCATTGAACCTGGTCAAAATCTTCATTCCAGCAAAACACACCTTGAAAGCCAGTTTTAATGTCTCCATGGTTTTGGCAGGTTTGCATGCAACAGACAAGGCTATCACGTATTCTCTAATATCGATACGGTTGTCTTCATGCTGAAACGAAAAATAACAAGCAAAACTTTTAAAGCAGGTGAACAGATTATAAGTATTCCTAGTACATATTTCAAATTACCACATTCATAAAATACAATGATATAGTAAAATTAAAGATTTGCTCTTTAAATACACAGTACCTCATCAAAGAGAGCAAACATGTCCCGCAGCATGTCGGAAACGGGAAAATCCAGAAACTGAGCAAAGTCCTCTAGACTTAGTTTTTGACCCTCCAGTTTCCTGGCTTTATTTCCGTATTCCTGCAAATCCTTCTCTGTGTTTTTGGATTTCAGCCTGAAAAAGTAAATAAATAAATAAACAAACAAACAAAAGGTATAAGTAACAGACCTTAAAATCTTTCTCTGGATAATGTGTACACTTTAGAAACATCAGCATTAATTTATTTAGACAATATTTAGACATATTTTATCACTGGGTACATTGTCCAGTAAAAATTCTATCACGACAGAAATCAGATAACACACCCTCTAATTATTGGGTTAAAATTCACATACAAAATCTGATCATGGAAAACAACACGTGTCAGTTGGATTGTTGTAAATTATGCAATGCTTCAAATTCATTGTATTCCATGTCAAAGGTTAAAGGTGTTAATCAAAAAATCTGATTACAGGGGTCCCTCGTTTTTCAAGTTACGTTCTAAATAGTCAGCTTTATTTTTTACAATTATATATGTTTTAAGGCTGTAAAACACACACTTTATACACTTTTCTCAGACAGGCATTAACATTTTCTCATACCTCTCTATTGTTTAAACTCTCTCAAAGTTCAAACCTTTGTAGGTGCCTTTGTCGGTGCAGAAAGTTTCATCAACATTGTGGTTTTTTTCGGGGAGAAAACTTTGCAAACATACAGCACTTCAGAGTCACACTACTAGCGATCGATCATTTATGTAAATGCGATAAGCTGAACGCATTCTGTACTGTACAGGAGACATGGCACGGAGGAGACAGATTGGCTAAGGGACTGTAGACCATTGTCAATCAGGACACAGAACACAATGCATGTTCAGATGCTGTTTAAAAAAAAAAAAAAAAAGCATGCAAAATTGCACAAAAAAAATCTATGAAAGAGCAAAGCCGCAAAAGGTGAACCACGATATAGTGAGGGACAACTGCACTCACATCAGACGTAACAGTTTTCATAATATTTCAACATTATAATTCCTGATTTTTTTAATGATTTTTGGTGTGCATGTAAGCACAACCAGTGTTTGGAAAGATCACTTCATTTCACTTGAAACCCAATGTCATAGACAAAACTCAACAGACGTTTTGAAGAAATGGTGGTGGCCTTTGACTTGAATGATAAGATTTTTGGGTTTTTTTTTTAACCTTTTCCACTGACATCTTAATTGTCTATTCATTTTATTGTAGCGTTCATTTTACCAGTAATTTGTGTCCCTTACCCCAGTCTCCTGACAAGCTTGGCAAACTCCAACAGACAGGTGTCGACGGGCAGTCTGAGCTGGCCCTCTGCCATGGCCAGCTGGCAGTCTTCAAATGAGTAGTCTGTGATCGGGACCCCCAGAGCTCTAAGCAAAGCATAGAGACAACGACACTGGATCAATGTGTGAGTGCACAGATATCTTCCCTGTAGTAATAGTGCAGCAGTTGTATGACTATGCATATATTCTTAAACACAGAAAAACGATAAAAATCAGACTTTAAATTAGTTGATAATTTCTGTGGAGCAAGAATGTTCATAGTCCACGCAGACATTCTCCATTGTATATGGACATACTTGGCCATGATCCGTCTCACATTAACAGCAAAGAGGGCTGGGTTCTTTTTCTCCTCCTCTGATGGCGTATAGATGGGAAGAAACTAAAAACACAAAAGATGGACTATCATAGCAGTATAGCAACGAACATTGGTGAGCAGTCCCTGAAAGAATTCTTGTTTCTGAATATAATCAATTGAAAATATTTAGTGGTGGAAAAAAAAACTTTATGCTAGTGTTAAACTAGCCAATACAATAATAATACAGAATTAATAAACAAACAGTGAAATGCTTACCTCTATTTCAAATTCATTGTGAAGCTGGCAAAGAGTAAGCCAAAGAATTTTAAACCTGTTAAAACATTTTAAGTCAGTAAAATAAATATTTGTAAGCATAGTTTAGTCATTAGTCATTTTGGTGCATTAATAATGAATTCAGTCTAACTAAAACATGCATACAGGGTAGGTGAATGAAGTAACTTGCCATAGGAAATATTCAGTACCATTAGTCTGGATTGAACAGATTTGTGGGTGAAAATCTCTACCAATGACAAAAATAGTCCAGAAAAATACTCACGCCCCAGGTCCTTGCCAAGTCCATGTGATTGTGTCCTGTGAAAAAATAAATATCATGAGCACACTATTGCTCAAAGCATTGCTCAAAGGCAAAAATAACCAGAATAATGCATTACCAGTTTATTTGGATATCGAATAACTACAGGCTGTACTGGTACAGCTGGAATGAATGCACCTATTGGGACAAAAGAAGAAGTAACATAATATATTACATCAGAAAAAGAACACAGTCTGAATCCTCGACCCAAGTTATAATAATTTAGCATACCTGGTTTAAAGGTAATCAGGCAAGATCTGTTTGTGCATGTTCCTTCTGGAAAAATCATTATCTATAAAAATGTATATAATTAGTTCAACCTTTACAGCACATTTCAAAGCAGGATCTGTACTTGTTGAATGACATATGTTTTCATGTACCTGGGGCCAGTCACCTCCGGAGTGGGCTCTACGCTTAATCTCTTCAACTGTCATCTTCCTTGAGTTTTGGTCAGTTCTTGAAACAAATACTGGTCGGATGTATTTTATTAATGCTGAAAGTAAGAACAGACATAGTATAACATTTAGTGTGTGAAAAGATTTTTCAACATTTATTAAATCAACATTTAAAAGAGAAACAAAGTCATGAAATGCACATTCCAAATGCAGTTTGCCTTGGTGGTTACAGGAAAGGATTAAAGCTCTCCTGGACACTCTTCTAACGTCATTGTGGCTGATCAGGTCTAATCTGGATGCATGTGCACATGTAATTGTCAAAGGTACGAGGAAACACATGACATCCTGTCACCAACAACTAATAATTACAATAGAAGGAGCCATTGACAGAAATATCAAGCAGCATAAAGAATCAAGAAGAGAACCAAATCATTGCTTACTTTCACCCAACATATTTAGAACCTCAAGCAAATGACAGGTTTAGGTCAAAACAAGAAAGAGTGTGAAGTAAGTGTTTTCTGATTTTTTATGTGCCGCATAATACTTACTGCCCCAGAGGGGTATGTCCTTGCTTTCTGCCTTCATGACAATAGACGACATTGTCATTGTGACTGGAATGGCATCAAAATATGAAGAATGGGGCGCTAAGGTCAGGATTGATGCTTCAGCCGGCAGCGCCCTTTGACCCTTAACAGAGATCCAATGGAACCCTCCTGCAAACCACATGACCCGCATGATGATCTTCAGAATGATATCCACCAGTCTGAAAACCAAAAAAACACAAGTTAATCACACATGCATCCTAATGTAAGAAATTGCTCTACTACACACAAGATAAAAATAATCATAGGCCAACCTCCGCCAAAAGCACTGAGGTTCCACCACGTCTTCAGAGCGTCCCATTGTGGCCAAAAAGGCAAAAGGCCAGGCCAGCAGCATCATGAATGCAGCCATGAGTAGCCGGACAGGAAACAGTGTGACTGTCATTACTGCAATCTGTAAGAGGAAGACAAGAAATTAGATTTAAGAAAATCTTTCAATGTGACATATGGAGACCATTATGAGTTTTTTCATGGCCACTGCCAATGCCGATTGTTTGGAATCCAGAGTAACCAATGGCTAATCAGCTCTGACAATGTACAGTCAATTTAGATTATTTTCCCCAAATTATGTAATTGAAATTTACTACAGACTCAGCCAACAGCTCTTTTTTTTACCACAATTGTGTAGTCACTTTTGTACAGTTTTCTCTTTGCAATAAAGTGTTCCTCTATGTATATTCTTTAGGCAGGCAAGGATATGACTGGGAAGAGTCAGCTTCACTTCAGCAACACTTCAAACCCCCTTTTAATTTGACACAATATTTTTTGTTTTGTTGAAACGAATATCAAACTAATAATATGGTAGTATAATATGACATACTACACTCCATGGTATTGCCCAGCAGTTGGCGGCAGCATTGACTGTTTATCTTACAGCGTTTTATAGCTCTGTGATAGCAGCACTTATCTTTTGTCAATATTAGTCTTGATAACACACTACAGGGAGCAAAGCCCTAATCTGCAGAGAGCCCTTGTCTTTGGTCTGACACCAATTTCACTGATAATACACACATTTATGGTGTGTTGTATATATTAGCATGGATGCAATCTCATAATTGCTATCCTTTCAGCGTGTCTAAATCATCTTTCCTAAAAATATATGAAATGTCAGCATTATGGCAATGGTATTTATTTTTCCCAAATGGTGAGGGGTATCTTTGGTTTACTTCCTGTTTATGTGATCAATTAAGAGCTTGGACGAATGCAAAATAGAAACAGATCATTCTGGCTTCCCCAGCTTCATCTCACTGACCCCTCCAACCACACGTGCGAGATGCTAGCTGAAAGGAATGAACTCTGACCATCCGCAAAGCAACACGCTTAGAACAGGTAGCCACCACCCCAAATCATGTTTACACCAGGGGAAATGTGGCCCACACGAAATAAATCAAACAATAGTGTCTAGTACTAGCGTTAAGTCCCTTGTTTGTTTCAATGTTACATTCAGTGGGATAGGCCAAACCCATCGCATTCACTCGGCCATTGGAATAAAACTTCATTCAAGATTGGCCGTTTGTAGTTGCTAGCATTAGGTGTGGCTGAAATCTCTTTATAAACGTTGCAATTATCCAAGGGCTATAAAGGATTAAAAGTTTGCATATGGGCAAAAGCTCTTGAAGACAACAGCTTGTGCAGAATCAACATGTATGTGGCTAATATTAGCTTACTTGCTAACTGCTCAGCTGACTGAAGGTAACAGTTAATCAAGAACATTGCAATCATGCACATCTGAGATGATGTAGTCCAAAAATCATGTCCAGTAGTTTTGAGTAACAGAAAATGCATATTATATGATTTACCTTAGCTTTTTCCATAGGGGTGTATTTCAAGATGTGCACAAATGGATTTCTTGTCGGGGGAGCTTGGTCCATCTTCTTTCCGTCTCCTTCCATGTTACGCTTATTTGGCAACCTCATTTTTCTGAAATTATGTTAGTGTATAGACAGCAGTGGTGTTTTTATCTCATAAAATAAAGTATAACTCCAGACCAAGACACGGAAGCCTCTTCACGCCCGACGCAGTTTACTCTCTTGCACGACGGCTAATTTAAGAGGCAGTGTGTGCTATTAGCGTTATCTGCCTTTACGGGACAGCATGGAGGGATAATGGTCGGTCAGGGATTAGCTGGGGATATTCAAGTCGCCGAAATCTTGCTACCTACTGTGCACACGACGCCTTCTTTAGCACGGTGTTTCCCATCCACTTCGTTAGCCCTCAATGCTAGCTGAGCCACGACTCCTCTCCAAGGTCAGTGCGCATGCGCGGCAGTAGCATCCTCAGACGCTGAATGCTCCCTGAGCAACACGCCTTGCAGAACCCCTGGTGGTCGACTCTCAAAACAGATTGCTAAACATATACACTATTCGCACAGTGGAAGTATGCATTTTAGGACACAAATGGTCTCTGTGGAACTAATATGCTCAAATATGATGATTATCTGACTTTTACCTTGTATTTAAGGTAGCTGTAGTAGTCGGCATATCCAGTAGGGGGTGCCAATGGTCCACGCGAATAGGAGTGGGCGGGAGTGTGCTACTGTCTGATTCAGCAACATAGAACCTCACCAATGGACGCAACAGTTTGTGACTTAATTTAGGAGATCGTCGGAAACCTCCAAAAACTTCATCAGCACCACAGAATAACCGCAAATCCGCATTTAAAGGTGAGCCATACATCCACCATAAATTTAAGTGTGTAAGCTAACTAAACGCCTGTGTCACTTCAGTCTTTCTGAGAATCTTAATTATTTTGTTGAAAAGACCGTCAATGAACAAACAAATGAGCTACATCGACATCGAGGTGACTGGGTGTATTTTAATATTGTAACCATACAATCTATGGTGGTTGCAGTTTTAAATACTGCCCTCTAGCGTTTAAGTCCTCGCCATACACCCACAAAATAAAAATGGACCCTCCCAATTGCAAACCCAGTGATACAGGCTATTAGACTGAGTATCGAGTATTTTAGGGAATTCTTGCTGTTTTGTGAAATGCAAGAATAATGTGCACATGTACTCGATGTTGCACCTTTGTATTATTTCACACAAGATGCTTATTTAAAGTTATGATAGCCTGTTTTCTCTAAGATTATTTTCATTCCATAGGTTATTTAGTTTAAGTTCATTTATATAATGAATTTAAAACAACTTCAGTCGACCAAAGTGCTTCACATGAAGTCAGCAAGAAACAAATATACAGATAACAGGACACACAGAAAAAGAACAAAAAAACACAAAGATATCTGTCTAGCTAATATTAAATGCCAGGGAGAAGAAGTGGGTTTTCTGTCTAATCTTAAACTGTTAGAGAGTGAGAGGATCTGACACTCACAAGAGTAAACAGTTAGTTCACCAAAGATACATATACAGGTAGAAATAGTACATAACAAAGGAAATATTTCTTACCTACATTTGTTATATTCTACCACCACTTTTACAATATATCACAAATTACTGTAATCATTTTGCAACCCACAGCAGTTTTCCTCGCTCTATAAGATGTGTTTGCAATCTTACATCAACAAAAACACTGTACTTATTAATGGCTGTATTTCACACTTTAGTTCTCCCTGTCCTATTAGGTTTACCCCCACTTTGTGTAATTTCAAGTGTGTCAAAATGAGACACACACATACACACATTAGGTTTCCATGCATTTTGGGTGCATTACATTGACTTACATTTATTTCCTAACCTTTACCGTAGTTACTTGCCTAAACCTAATCTAAACTCTAACCTTAATCTGTTTTAACCTATATCTGAACTTTTTATGTTGTCTAATATAAAGGATTTACATTATGGGGACCTGTTTTTTGACCCCAAGGGAGATGGGTCCCTATTCCCCACAGTGTGATAAATAGCACACATACAAACCCCCCCCCCCCCCCACACACACATACAGTGCTCATATTTTAATTCCCCTGCATGTATTCACTGCGCCTCATGGGCTGACCATATGGGGTCATGACATTTGCATTTGACAGGAACCACTGCACACAGGGTTAATACTGAGGAGAGAGGGATTGAAAAAGAGCTGGATAAGTTCACCTCCTTCTCCTCATTTTCCCCCTCAAATCCCATCGCCGAGCAGCTTAAATTAAAAAGGAAGAAATGCAATTTACAGACATGGGGTAAACAATCACAAAACACTTGTTCCTGAAGGAGACACAATTTCCTGGTGCCTTGTCCAATTTCTTATGGCCTGAAGGGCTGCCGCATGCGTTTTAACACCTGGTTCTACAACACTGATTAAAATTGTAATATTGCTGTTGAATCAATCCATATGACATTTTGGAAATACACAAGCACAGAGACATTTTATATATACAACTTTCTATTGTTTTCATCTGGGAAAGGAAAGGTGTAAGGTGGCGGTTTGTGTGTCAGTGCTATGCCTGCAAACTGTTTAAGAGAAACAGATTAAAATGTATTTTAGCAGTGTATTTACAGAGCTATTAATCGCCCACATTCACGGATGTTGCCTATAAAATATTTTTCCATTTTAATATTTGTTCATTTATATGTCATTTTCTCTTTATTGTGGATCCAGGGTGACTGGAGCCTTTACCAGTAAATGTATGGGATGAACTATGACTGCAAAGCTGGTAGAAAAAACATGAGTATATCATATTGTTACAGTATTTCCACTAAGAGCCTATAAAGGTTTAGTGAGCTAAATATATTTGAATCTGCTCTGCTGTTTGCATTTTACTTTGATATGGATAGATAAAATAAAAATTAACTTACACAATATCATGTTTTGTTAAAAATAAGATGAACACATGCAATAGAGAATAGAGACTCAATTGTGTTAATGATAAATGTTTTATAGCAGAAGTGGACAGGAAAGCAAATGTCCAGATTTGTGTTCACTATTACAGCAGTTCAGCCCTGAGGCCAAACATCTGAGGCTCGCTGACAGATGGACACCACACTAATGTTTTACCAGCCCCTGCGCCCATGTCAGTCAATGGGCAGCATGTTCCCAAACACAATATTCAACACTACACTTATAACATTTGAACCCCAGGAAATGGATTGTGCACAAGATTGGCAGGATTTTCTCTAGACATGTCCATCATTCCAGCTCTTTTGTTTTTTTTTAATATATATATTGACCATAATATTTGTCATGGTGTGTGAAGATGATATTGTAACTAAATCAATCCAGGTAATATTTGGTAATGTATTATCTTTATTAAACCAAAACGATCCAGATAAACAAATAGTGAAAACATCTAAATTAGTTCCAAACCAGATCAGGCTCTAACTGGTGAAACATGAAACAAAAATAAAATCACTAAAGACATCCTACAATCACCGGAAGATGCTTACGTACATCGTGTAGTCCTTGTACCACAATTTGAGAACCACTTGTCTCAGATACACTGCCCTCTTTGTGGATGAGACTTTTGACCCATCCCAGATCTGCACATTTCATGATATTGTGATGAGTGCAGGTTACACAGAGTAGGCCTGGGAAGCTGGTCACACTGTCAGCTTTTGAAAGCACAATTTCTGACACAACAGACGTTTGAAATCAGAGAGAAGGGCTGGCAACACTACTGAGCATCCTCCTTGTGTTCTCTCCTCTCTCTTGTCCTTTCTTCCTGTCTGGCCTCTGCAGGTGCCGTGCTATCACACCGCTAACACAGGAATCCCTGATCCATGTACATCCACGGCCCTTTGAAAGAGGAAGCTGCAGTTGGAAAGCACCCCTCTCCATGGTTTCTGTTCTCTGGGCAGATGAAGAGAGCTCCTGCAGCACAAGCCGGCTATGAAACCAAAGCCACATGTTGGGCAGGACGGACAGTTGTAAGACAAGTCAGATCTTTGTGGGGAACACAAGTGCTTGGCTGTCCTTTGGCGTGCCTGTCTCTCAGCACCTCTTTGCTGGCTGGACACCTGTAAAATTGTAATTTTACACAGGCAAAAACAACAGCAGGCAGCGCAAAAGACACAGGATAGGCAGTTGTCAGTAAATTTGAAAAATGTGGGAAAGTTGATAAAGTTATGAAAAGTATTACATTAATTTATTTTTTTAATCTTAATTGCAATAATTACAATGCACCCAATGTATGTATACCCAAAGTACCCAAAGTAATAATCCATTCATATAAAATTACATTATACTTAAGTAGCTTTTCATGCTCAATTTAAATGATAATTATAAAAGTTGAGACTTTGCGTTTTAATTTATGTTGCATTTTACAAAACACGTTTAAAAAGTGATTTACATAATCTGGAGACACGGTTTGGTCATGATTTGTCTATGTAATTCCTCAGTTGTCCAGATAACATCCATAGCAAAAGAAAACGCAATTCTGTCAACTGTTCCATAACTTTTCTCCAGCTGACAGAACTGCTGACAGTTAGTTGTTCATGTAAATAAAAATAAATTTAGAGGAAACATGTGCTAACTGCCCATATCATCAGTATTAAATGCGTTTTGTTTTTTTAAATTAATTACACACCCAATATCCCAGTATCTGTCCACTGACCACCCTGCATGTCATTCGGCAAAAACACACAAAAAATATATACATTTAATATAAAATAAAAATCTCACAAATAATAAATGATGATCCCATGTTATTTGGAGTAAACACTGCATTGTGGAGTGGACAGAGCAGTCATGGCGTTGGTATGTGACTGAATGATAGAGAGGCAGAGGAAGTAGATAGTCCAGATACATGTCCCCTTCTGTGCTATCATCAAGGGTCGAGTGTAAGCTGACAGGCTGCACTGATCGGTCTCTGTGCTAAAACCATGATAAGACACAAGGACAACAGTGACCAGAGGCAGTGTTTGTGTGTATTAAAGTGTATTATGTCTGTGCATGTCCTTATTACATTATTCACTTCTTGCTTAACTGCTAGAGCTTATATGAGGAGTGTGGAGTTGGTGAAGTTGAAGAGACATGCACTGACAAACAATCTATGTGTTTATTTTCATTTGTTTTTGTGCAATAAAGGGAATACTCAGAGATGCCAGTTTACACACTTGCAAGTTGTCGGATGATGGAAGGACGATGGTACCCGGAGAAAACCTAGTAACATGAAACTCATTATCTTCATTAAAGGTAGGGCTGCTAACCCCTCTGCTTTTTACACTGAAATTAAAATATATGAAATTATGATCCGCAGATGAATTAAAATGCTATGATATAGTTTACTCTACAGTGCCGAACGTAGTGTGTAGTTTCTTTACATCTGTCAACAAAAAAGAAAAAATAATCACAGCCACTTTTGAAACAGATTTATCATTTAGTCTGGTTGAATAGTTTCATCACTGGAGGTCAAAGTCATAAATTCTACCAATGCACTTGTAGGTTTGTACAAAACATGCGTCAAATACACAATCTGGAAATAAAACAGGCCTTTAACATTTATAACTGTGTATGAATTTAATCTAGTTCTCTGTGCTGTAATACTGTCTGTGAGCAAGTGGGGGAGCTCTAGTGTTGTATTTTTACTAGTTGATGAAGATCACTGAGAAGTGTTAATATTATACCAACCACTATTCAAACAGTGTGGCTGCAATGTGAGGGCATGTGAACATAACAACACCACTTTCTGGAATAATATGTGTATTAAAGCGGCACAGATTTTTAACAACAAAATGACAACATGGATAGTATTTGCATCCATGTATTCAAAGTTTTATTTTGCACATCCCATCCTCCTTCAATCTATAGCTATGTATCATATTAAATAACTAAGTTGGGTGTGGATTGTATATTGCTCTGATTAACTTGACAATACTTTACTACTTTATTATATACTTTACTACTTACTACTTTATTACTTTACAAAACATATTTATGACAGTTATTTAAAACATACAGTGCTAAGTAATTTATAAGATACATTTGAATAAGTCCATGTTTATTGAGCTCTTTTTGCCATTTTACCAAGTTATAATTCCAATATCAAGCCTTATACGAAGAACCAGCAGCACTCAGACAATGAAGTAGTGGCATGGTATAATTAAGGTCAGTGACCACTTGGCCTTATACACTGGGCTGACATGTTCAGTAAATTGTAATTATGACCATATTATTAGTGCAGCTTTGAAACTGTGAGTGATTGTCTTTCCCTGCACAAAGTGACATTCAGCAGCAGACAGATTATCAGGCCAGACCATTCTCTCTCCCCATTTCAAAGCCCGCTGTCCCATAGCCCTTACATGGTGTTAAAAGTGTCCGGATACAATACTTGACATTGGTTTTGCAGCAAAGAAAACAATAGTCCTACATGCTCCTATCAAACTTGTGCTTAAATCCCCCTTTTTACTCTTGCTTTCATTCTATGTCATTGGGCCTTGTATCTGGATCGGACTTACAAGTCTCTGGCTGTGACATAAGGGATTCTGCGTTGTCCACTGCTTACAGATTAAACCAGGAACACAAGACAAAGGGGCAGCGAGACGTTCCGTGCATTTAGAGTTAGGGAAGGAAGCCGAATAAGGATCCTAGCAATGGATACTTGTGCATTCAAGAGCCAAAAGAGGGGGGAAGAGAAAATGAAGAGGAAGGAAGAGAGGAAGCGTTTTATTTCAGTCGCACTGGTTATCGCTAGACCAGGCGCCGCATCTTTATTCTACCAGGAGAAAATGCTAATCATCAATCTCGGGCTGCATGCTACGTCTCTGTTTAATAGCTGATAGGGGAGTCTCCACAGGCTGCTTTGCTTCTTTGTTTAAAATGACATATAATGGGACTAGGCCTTATCAGTGTCCTGGTGCATTCTCTCTCTTTCTCTCCCCCCTGCTCTCGCTCGCCCGCTTGCTCGCCGATTGTGGTGCAGTGTAAAGCAATAGGAAGCCAAGATTGATTTGGAGCCAGGGATAACTTAATCCATCAATTTAACATGAAATGAATATGCAAAAGTGGGGCTGCCGGGTGTTGTGCATGGGGTAGAGACTTTGCAGTGACAAAAGAGGGAGAAGGGGATAAATAAATGAAAGAAAGGAAGAAAAAAGGAGGTATAAAAGATGAGAAGAGCTTACTACCTCCTTTAACCGTAGCAGTATCGTAGAGACAAATTCATTACCAGATGTTTTGTTTTCGACCATATTTCAGACTGACAAATGAGATGTGTCTGAGCCAGAATTACAATCTCGACTCATTGTAGCGAGCATAATGAAAATCCATCATAATTATAACAGGGAAATCATAGAAGACAAGTTAGTGGAATCAGCCGAGCAGCAAATCACCAAGCCTTCTGCGGAGTACAGTACACCTGCTTTCTACTGTACAAAGATGATGAATGGTTTGCTGTAGGACGTACCTAGTGGTGAAAATTTCAATTAAAATTCAGAAATTTACAGTAGAAATTTCACATGTTGACTCGGTAACACACCCTTACCAGTAGGCCTAATAAATAAAGTACAAACTTGAATTATATACAAAATTTCTGGTTGATCAGTGCAGTAAAAGTATCACATCTAATCCAAACATGTCCCAAAGACACTTTCTTCAAATTGCAAGGTGCTATCAGAACTGCCAGATACAATATATAAAGTGGTGGTACAATTAATCTAGCTTCCAGGTAACTTGGCAAAGAAAAAGTATTAATTATGCACAAACATTATATTAGAATTAGAATTCATATGAAAAAAGTAGAAATCATAATGGTTGATGTAGTGACAAATCTAAACAAGCTAAATCTTAACAACAAGTGAAATTTTTTTAATATGAAAATGTGACATGTTCAAGCGTTTAACACGACTTTCCGTTTAAGGCACCGTAATAAATACAAACACATGGCACAAAAGCAAACATTTCAAACTCCTAACCTCTGCTACAAAGTTCGCTTAGTCAGTCATTGGATTTAGAACACCGTTGAAGAAGGAAAATTACAGCCTCATTTCTGTTTTGTTGCAAGATTGATTCCCTAGCTAAGTTCTGTGCTCTGTGACTCAGCTCCTTGTCTTTTACTAAGTTTCCTGTGGTTCGCTGACTCTTACAAACTTCCTTAAAGACTATGTTTAAACCCACCTTTTATAACGGCTCAGAATCACCACTGTAATGGCTCTAAATAATCTCATTTCTCCGGTGTCATGCTCTTTGGCTGGGTTGTGACTGTTTGTGGTGGTTTCGGGTCAGCTGCTTGTCCGTCACATGATCAAGAGGAAGGAAAAACATTAACATTGAACATGGGCAGGAGCAGATGAAAGCTCTGGGCCTCACTGTCAGTGCTGCGAGGTGATGAGAGATGGCATTACTTATTCATGAGGCCTAAATGCAGAGCAGAGGAGATGGGCATGGCTGACCCCGCAACACTGGGGATAGGCAGAGGCACTCACTGTGTGTGGATGCAGCAGAAAAGCAGTTGGATTAAATTAAGTTTAATTTGCCACCTGTGATGAAGTTACTCTAATAAGCCTATAGCTCTAGTCAGGGATATGGTTATAATAAGAGCTTTAGTTTTGGATCTTATCAGTAAATAGTGTGTTAAATAGTGCGCTGTATTGTTTATATGCAAAATAAAATAGCATAAAAAGTTGATTTTACTTTTTTCTGTATTGCCTGTACGAATATCATGTATAAAGATCTCTACAATTAATTTTGCTATTGTTATTGTGCTAGAAGTTCCTAATCTACCCCATATGTCTCTTGCTGGCTACATTATACGTCTATATGAGTAAATGACTATAAAATGTGTTTTTTCAGTCAAATTGGGGCTAGTCTACTAAAATACTGCTACTACTACTAGAAAGAAATTCAAAATAATGTCACTATCACTTATTATCTACCAAGCTAGCTTTGGTTACAGTATGCAAGCTGAACACTGATATGCAAAGGAATTAGTAATGCATTTGATAACTATAGTTTTTCTATTGAGTGAGAATGGAGTCCCAGTGATTTTCTTCCCCAGTCCTTATCTACATTTGCAGAATGCCCTGATCCATCACTGTTTATGAAGCCAAGGCTAGTGTAATTCTATCCAATTTATCTAACTGGAACATCCACCTGGTTGTAGACATATTCATGGAAACATACTGATACAAGTGCACACATTCCATTATCCATTTCTCCTTTCTTAATATCCAGCCCAGACAAAATTATTTTTAAATCCCAAATATTTTATAGTATAGATAAGATAGGGCTAACTTAGGCTGCTGGCTGGGCGTCACCAAAAGATAACTACGTTTTATTAATGACCTGACAGTACAACAGGCTAAAGTAATTAGACTTTTCCCTTGCACCTCCTCATCTGCCCTCCTTCTCTTCACTGCTTCAATAGATGGGCCACAAATGTTGGTGATAGTTTGATAAGCATAAGGACACTGCTATAGTGTGGGATAAAAAGAACAGAATGAATGAGTTGAGGAAAAAAGAAGGATGCTGTTGATGTTATCGAGGTCTATTGGATTTACTGCGCAGAACACAGTGGGCCTATCGCTTACACTCACCTGGGAATGGTTAATTGTCCAGCGCTTGCATATGAGCAAGTCATTAATAACATTTGACTAATGCATTAAGTGGCTATCTTCCTCTTTTCTACTCTCCCGTGGATTTCTGTAATATTTTTACCAACATTGTTTACGTGAGTAAGAAATCCTCCTGTTTGAAAAAAATGAATTAAAATAAAGTATGCAAAATATATGTTAGCAAGTTTTGTCACAATAACAACTAACAGTCCCAAATCTCAATAAAAGGAAATGTCAGAAAGGGATGGCCTATAGAACATAGTCCTGATTAATATAGTTTACTGCAGACTGTGGTAGACCAAATCTGCAGTAAAATAAAGCTTACAATAGCTAAACAGCACTGTATCCCTCAGCCCTGGCCTCTCATCTGCAGGGGCATACATTTATGACATACTTCCTACCAAAAAAAATAAATAAATCCTAAAACATGCAGTACACAGTGTGATACATTACTGCACTGCTGTTGTGGAATATATTTTCACCTGAGCTAATAAAAAGTATAAGATAAGATCTCCAGACCAAGAATATATCATATAATTATCTGTGGGGGACAGAGTGTTGCTGTGGAGCATTCTTCTTCTGATCCATTAGTCCAAACAGCTGCAGTATCCATCTCCCTCCCTGCAGCTGGAGACTGAGGAGCACAGCAGAGATATGTTTAGACAGAAGCCGCTGTGTTTAAGTGTTCAAATGGGAAGCCATACATCTAACATGAGCCTTACATCTAACATGAGCCTTAAGTTTGAGGTGTCGCGTGGCAGTATGGATGGTGAATGCACAGTCACTACTTTCTTACTTTACTTAAGGTATGTTTGAACAAATGACATGACTCAAACGTCTGATTAAAGTTTCTTCTTATGACGAAAAACAGCAACAGTGTTATTGCATTAAGTACGTAAATCAACAAAAGATTCTACTTGAACAATTATATTTTGAAATGGAAGTATTTAACCAACAACCTTTTAACTTCCCTCTTTACTTTTGCTTTTTAAAGTTTTTATATGGTTAATATTACACTTAAACTGAATATTATTTCTTCCATACAGTAAAAATAAATATTATATCTTGCACACCTCTTTTGACCTCTTGCCTTCGGAGTGTATCACGTGTAAACTCCACAAAGCTCTATAATTGCCTCAATCTGCTGTCCTGGTGCTGTAACAAGCCCTGACTAGATGTTCTTCAGCCGGTACACTGATGGACCTGTGATTTCAGATGTACTACAGCAGTTAAAGGCGAGTGTGCTTTAGACAGACACCATGTTGTACAGCCTCTTACAACGACAGAGCTGCGGTTTGGAGCTGGAGCAGGATGGATCAGGCCTGGGTTGACATCATGTCCAACACCAATGTATTACAAGCTCAGAGTAACCGTGTTGCTTTTGGTCTACAAGCTCTGTGCATTTGCTGTGCTAACTAGGTCTCCAGCAAGCTGCAATCTTCTGCTTTTTTCTTCAGTTTTTTATCTGACCTGTTTTTGTCTTAATTAATCAGGCTAGACGAGTCGGTGGAAAGAAAACAACATATTCTTGTAGTGACCCGGTACATCTGCCAGTCATTACAACAGAAAACCCCATAGGAAAGAATCTTCTAGTGTGTTGCAAAGTCCCAGTTGAGCAACACGACAATGGAACGCACACAAAGAGCCATTATAAAATACTAATTTATATTTTATACGCTCCTGTTTGAATCTGTTTGGACCACAAAGTTACAAATGGAGGCGACGTGGTTAAAGTATTTATGCAATGCAACCCACCGCGCTATGTATTAGTAATATGGGGGAGTGAGGAGAAACATATTCTTTGTCTTATAGGCCATTTGTTGTCAGGATGCATCCACTCATTCAGAGGGATGCTGTATGAGGAGATGTCACTTGGGACATGATACTAGCTGGATTCAGCGTGTGTTACAGTGGGAGGCCAAGTCAAAAGTGGATTGTTTTGGCCATGTTTTAAGATGCATTTTTCTTAGTTACACACTCAAGATTCTCATAGTAAATTTTGTTAATATGTCACTATTAAAGGCCAAGAAATTAGTAATACTGCAATTGCAAACAGCCACAAAATATTTTTCCACATATTTCCATCCAACTCAAAGCAAATCTAACAGGAAAAAAAAAAAGTCCTGTCCTGTTTTTCAATAGATCTAAAGCTGGGTCTAGCTGTTTTGTTTTTTACTTTGAATCATCACACTCTTTCCTCTGATCACTTAGACCAGGGGTGTCTAAAAGGGAAACATCTTGAAACATATTCGAAGCGGAGAGCCAAAGACAAGTAGACATCAGTAGGCATTTAGATGGGTGCATTTTGCATAGTTCTGACAGAGCCGCAATACATTTTAATAAGACTTAAAACATACACTTTAGGTTTGTATCATAATGCAATGTGACGTTACTAGGGTTATAGTGGTAGAATTACTTCTATGTGCTGTAAAAATTAAAGCCTGTCAACAAATGGGACAGTTTAGTAGAATGTATGTGGGCCGCATTTTGCTTCTGGACCATAGTTTGGCATCCCTAACTTAAAAAGTCCTGCTATAGTACCCAAAGGTCTTGCCCAAGGACAAAACAACACTGAAATGGGTAGAATTAGACTTGAACCATCTGCTTACCAGTTATAAGAGGGGCACAGTATCATCTGAGCAGTTATTGTAGTCACTGATTGTCCTGCAGAATGTTACCCTCTATTTTTTTGTTTTGGCCACCCACAAAATTAAAGTTATGCTTATTATGTTTTGGCTGAATAACTTCAAATCAGAGGCTATAGTAGTCTTTTTCAAATGTTCTCTTACTATCATCACATAAATAAATACTGCTGTGATCCAGTAACAGTAGATCAATTTGTTTATTGCTGGAGGATACAGACAAACACCTCACCAGAGTAGGAAAAGCCAGAGAAACATCATGTAAACAAGTGGAACTGGATGCTGCATTAGCCTAAATGACAGTTAAATCGGTGGCATGCACTGCTGGTAGCGATTTGCCAAGATGTAGACAGCAAAACAAAAGCTTAGATGTTTACAATATTGTGACAATAAGCCATGCCAGGCAGAAAGGTACAAATTAATAGTTACAAAGTGAAATCCTGCTCTGTGCTTGTTTACCTCTGGTCAAATGCATATTAAATGACTGAAGAGGAAGTTCAAAATAAAAGCAAATCACATTTTCCGAGGACTGGGGCAAGGAGCATAAGTGGCACATAGTAATCACAACATGCAGGAACATAAGTCAAAGTCTTTCAGAATTCATAGGACATAGAAGCTACATTATTTTGCATGTAAGAGAGGACAAGAATTTGCATTGCATATAAATTAGTAATAAATGCACAACACAAGTTTTAGTAGCAGCAGTCACAATCAAAATTAATTATGTCCTGTGTTAATTTTTTATTGTTTGAACACACAAGTGAGAAAATGCACTTGGCGTCTAGTGAATCTTTTATACAGCATCCCGAGGCTGTTGAGAATAAAATGTTGGGTTTATGGGCTTACGTTTGTGTGCTTTAAAACAACATATGATACTACTTTTTGATCCTCATATTTGGTGGCATGATGTTTTTTGTTTTGCTTTTCTTCTTTTGTTTTTGTGGAGGCATTACATATACCTTTTTCCAAATGAGTTGTCATTTTAACTGAAACAAAAAGATATGATATGCATACATACACTTTTTCTGCTTTATTATCTCTCACTATTGCGTATTAAATAACTGCATTCCCATTAATTTGTTTGCTACTCTTTGTGTCAAGCTGTGTACATTTTCTGGTATAGGGCGTCTGCCACCTGCTAACCTCCATGGAGATGCTGCTTTCCCTGGAGTATAAAGTATGACATTGGATCTATCTTTTATTAGTTCAATTACAGCTGTTTTTATTGCTAAGAAAAGCATCTGTTCTTACTTTACACTTAAGAACTGTAACGTGACCTGGTAGCGTCACCTTCTCTTTCCTATGCTACCCACATAAGTCATAAGAACATCCCATAAAGTACTTTACCAGGGCCTCTAGGTACTGGAGTAATGTATAAATAGCCCCCATATTAAATGCACTTGTCAACACGTGCTGATGGTCTGTCTGAAAATACACTCAATTAGCTGTTAATCAAGTGACTCTGTGCAATTACAAGAGGGAACCGGGGAGTAACAGTTTGGCTCCAGCGGTACAGAGGCTTTCAATCTGATCAATAATACAGGCACTAATGAGACATAACCTGCCTCCAACTGTGAAGATTTCATCCAAAATTAATTATTTCCTGTTTTATTCATCTACAAGCACAAGCCGTGATGTTCAAATCTGCAGGAAGGCTCAGACCTGTGGAGAGGTAAAGAGAGGAGCAGGGACAGGTGAGACACATGGGGATTCTGCAAGACTGATTGGCAGCACACGATAAGTAATGAGCTGCAAATACAACTGACTTTAGAGTTTTGCAGAAAGTTATCAATTAATAGTTTGGATGCACCAATTTACTAATGACTTAAAGTAGTACAATATTAATGGTATTGTCTGATATTGTCACAGATTTACGTTTCTTGTGTGTGAAAGACTCAAGCACCACCGCTATGTTAAAGGCGAAAGTTTTCTAGTGGGTTTTCATGGTGTTTCTTTCCCAGAAATAGTCCACAGTATGGCATTAAACATATATCTTTCATTTATTCAGTTACAGGTATTTCTATTGCCAAAAATACTTCCTGGTTTGGTGGAAACATCATGCCTGTCTCCATGGATATAGAAACGTTTTAAGGCATTTTGTAGAACATTCCAGGTAAACAACATCTTGAGAAGGTGCTGAACCCTCCCCCTCAAATCTAAAATGTGCCACTTTAAGAAAAAAAGTAAGAAAATACACATGAAGACCCATAGATGAAGGTCATGAGATTTTATGTGTAGAGAGGCCTAGGTCACGGAGCAATCACTTCAAAGAATTTAAACCGCAGTTAAAGTTTGAAACGAGTAACAACTTGTCTTGAGGAGGTTTTGCACAGTGCTAGCCTTCACACAAAATGTTGAGGTCAATGTGCCAAGTTGAGTACAGTTTAACCATCATTCTTCCAGCTCTTTGCCTTGCGCGCAGTTTCCTTATCCCTCCATCTTCCAACAAATCTTTAAAACTTAATGCAAAACCATTTCAGTTTGCGTACATGTGTCTATCAATTAAAAATATACATGAAACAAACAGGAAATGGTGTTTTTGTTACAATGAAAAATGCTAATAAAAATACGCCCTGTGCATAAACTGAAAAGGACTAAAAACTTCTATTCTGACTGAAGCCCAGCCCCTGAGTTCCAGATCTCTACCTCTGTGCTTTTGGACCTCCCGGGCTCCCCTATGCCTCCATTTGCATTTATTTTCATGATTGCACCATGCCTGTCTCTCCTTCCACGCCTCGCCCTCCTATTACCTGCCTGTCCACACAGCTTTGCGTCAGTCCGTAGACAGAACTCACTATCCTCGCCTCCTTTTCAAAAGCACGGCCATGCTTGAGGGGAGCTGCAGTTGAAACCGTTCAAGTGTTGCTGGTTGACTTTTTGGGGCGCTTGTCATTTGCCCATTCTACCTTTGCCCACGCTGCTGTCGGGCCGACGGGCATTAATAGGCATCACCCCACTGCTCTTTGGAAAGGCTGCCTTCTCTGCCTTTGAAAATATTAACATCAATTTCATTTCTCACTGAATTTATGTATGTTAAAACATCCTGCCTGTCCAAGAGCTTAATGGCATTCAACAATCAAGGCAATGAGACTTGTGGTCTAAGATTTAGAAATGTATCTATAAGGGGCTACTTCAAACTGCCAGAATATCTCACCTGCTTGTTAATCATTGATACTGGAACATTTAATACCAGATCACATGAGTGCATAAGGCTAAGGACGAGCCCCAGCAAAACTGACGGGAAAGAGGGCTTTTAAGTGTTTTGCTTCAAAGAAATAAAATACACTTCAAAGACGAGCAAAACTGGATACTTTGGCACCACAATCGCAATTTAATAATCTGGAAATGAACTTTTATACTCACACCTGCTCCTGTTTTTAATGTTTTATATGAACTTATGTGCTGTTGTTTGTATTGTGTATTTTGAACAGGGCATCCATGAAAAATAGAGTGTGGGTGCTCTCATTGGGTTCCCCTGTATAAATACACATAACGAAAGAAAATGTACCCAGTAGTGTTTTGTAGAAACTTCAATTTTTGCCTATTGTTTAGTTTTTCCTCTGTAAGGCATGTGTTTTAGTTGTTGCATTAAAACCCCTACACATTATTTTCTATGCCCAATATATATTTTGAAACATTTTTGCCGTAATTTTGGAAATGAACAAAAAATCAATGTTTGTATTTCACTTTTCCTCAACATTCCACTTTGCTTATGTTTGCATTTTGATGTACCTATATTTCTCATTCATTTCCCTTAGGCTAAATGTAAAACAAAGGCAAGATTTACAACGTTGACAGAATTCAAACCGTTTTAGCGATTGTCTCCCTCTAATGAGTTCACTGACAGTAATAGTCACTTAAGTTTCCTCTCAAACTGCCTTATGAATAAAGCGAAACCCTTCAGTGAATCGTCAATACTTTTGCATACATATATTTCACTCTTGACATGGCTCTGACAGCTTGGCCTTAATGTAAAGTACCTATGGTATATAAAACACTCCCATTATAATATTTATGAGCTTTAACCTCTGTCCCCTCCTCCTCATTTCCTCTCCTTATTCACTCTCCTTCCCCTCTCATCTGAATGCCAGAGGTGACAGACTTGGCTTGTCTCTTCCACACAGCTCTTAACTGTAGAAAAGGTTAATTTGCCTGATGTGTACAGACCTCGTTTCAACTGCCGCTCTTATATCTGTGCCCCAGTCTTTGGTTTTAATTTTTAACAGCTTTGTGTCCTCACCAATTTAACTCCAGCTGATCAGTCTAAAGCACATCAAATATGTATCACAAGCTATCTTGGTATTATGGTTAGAATAGTGCAACATGGATAAACTCCTCCCTTACTCTCTTAAACGCCTCTTTTTGAGTGTAAACCTGAAACCAATATCCAAAAAATATAGGATTATAGGCCACAGTTAACCACTTGCCTGCCAAGATATTCTTCTGATTTTAAGATGGATGTCTTCCCTCCTTCTTTATCTAGACTTGGGGCATCATTATGAACTTCTGTGAAAACTTGATAAAACTATTTCTGGTTAAAGTTAGCAAATGCAGGGGTGAGATGTTTTCAGTTAGATTTGTTTTCAACCAAACATGAGACATTAGTATTATTTTTTATTATTGTGTCTGTGTAATCAGTACTCTAGGTATGATCCATAGGAAAAGAGAAAATCTGCTAATCCAAGTCATTTCTTCAGTTCTGTTTAGTCCAGAACTGAAGAAACGACTTGGATCATTATTATGATTATGATTATTACCAATGAAAAGGTTTTATAACGTAACCATCTTGTCTTTATTTGATAGAAATATGAAACAGGAGGATGAAATAGAAGAGGAAACTCACCAGAACTTGAAGTCAAACCCAGGGCACTCAGGTATGTGACACGTGCTATGCGATGTGATCCACTGAGGCACCCATATTAATTTTATCTTGAGCAACAAGTAAACCGTACATTACTGTCTTCCTCACGTCTCTCATGTTGTCTCACCAACTTAGCTCCATGTTTTACACAGACACACATAAGTACCTTCCTCTTTTTCATTCTCTCTCCCTCACTGTGGATCTTCTTATCTCACCGTTCCCAACATGAAACAACAAGCCGAAAGCTGCCGGACGTGGACAAACACATGCACTACACATGCACATGCCTTTGGAGGGGCCAGACTGTAGTTGAATCTCCGCACTGCAAACAATCGCTGGGGTTGTTATCGCGCGTTGCCATGCTTGCTGTGCAAAGTTTAAGCTGATCCAATGACAACCCAAACTGAGCCGCCCCAGCATCTCCTCACAGCTCTATAATCTGTCAGACTGGGGAAGAGCAGAGAGAGTGGTCCGCTAGCAAATTCAAACAGTACAATTAAAAAGATACTGTTGTTTCTACACTATGGGCTGTGTGTTACTATACTGCATGGGAGATATAAACCGCTTAGCTCCAGCCAGTGTAAGTGGCCCGGATACCCAAAGAGCTCCTGTATTTTATCACAATGAATTTGACAGGAATTTGCCCACAATAAAACCGTGTGTTGTTTGAAAAGCCGGTCTGAGACAGCAGAAAACTGGCATCGGCAATGGGAAATATTTTGATCTTGTCTAATCTGGCTAAAGGGGAAATATTGTAATCCGTTCTATTCTCTGTGATCGCGTGTGCACGTGAATACAGTTGTGCGAGGGGCAGTATGTTTTTGTTTTGAATCCAGCTTTGAGGCATAATTCTGCCATTGTGTAAAAGTGTGTCCATTGCTTTTCCATTCAAAGTTCCCATAGGTTGTTCACAGGCAGCTGATAGTAACAGGAGGCTTAATTGGGGCCACAAATCCGCACATTGACAAACTATTGTAACAGCCTCTGCTTTGATTAGCATAGCAGATGTAAATCCTTTCGTCTCTCTGATATGGGCCTGGTTTCCATTGTCCCCGTATTTGATCATCTATCTCATAGGAAGTGACGTGAGCCAAAATCTGGCACATATTGCATCGTATTTACAGGCAAACAAAGGATGGTGTTGTGGTGATGGTCGCCTCCAGTGACTCCCCGGACAGGCTTTCTGAAGGCCAAAACAAAAACTTTGTGTTGTGGACAAGCTTGTTCCATATTTTGTTGTTGTACTTTGATTCAGATTTTGGACTCAGAAAATCCAATAGTTGAATGAATGATTTCTTACAGTCTCACAGGGAAAGATGATCTGCTCTCTCTGATTGAGCATATGGATAGTGGAGATAAA
The DNA here is from genome assembly GCF_009829125.3 of Periophthalmus magnuspinnatus. Taxonomy (NCBI): domain Eukaryota; kingdom Metazoa; phylum Chordata; class Actinopteri; order Gobiiformes; family Gobiidae; genus Periophthalmus; species Periophthalmus magnuspinnatus. The sequence goes on along the minus strand of NC_047141.1, from coordinate 22,392,442 downwards.
AGACTTGCTGTGGACTTTGGTGCAGACGCGTGTTGTTCCGAGCTGATTACTGCTCCTGTTTTCTGGTAAAATATTTCAATTTGTAGTGTGACTCAATTTACATGTCATCCTGTTCTGGGCCATTTACTTTTGACAAGGTAAATGAATGTTCTTATACACAACTCTCTGACAGGGAAGCACTCTGCCTTAGGCACAGAAACTGGGAAAAGCTCAACAACACATGAGAAGAAGTTGAAGTATGTAGTTGAATGAATTATAGCTTTTCAGTTATTCAGTTAGCATTAAATTAGCACTTTACCATATACTTGTTAGAAATTCTATAATAAGGAAGACCATGTTTATTGACGATGTATTTCATAGAAAATGTGTGTATTCAGTGACAAGCATTGTTTTAGATGTTGATGATGCTGAATTACTGAATACATCTCTCTATCAGGGGAACTGAAGTTAGGCTATAATAATAGAATTGTATAAATGTAGAATTGTATAAAATAATGCAGATGAAATCATAAATGAAGATGCAGCAGGGGCATAAAACTCAACCAATCACTTGATTAGCCATGTTTTTGACCTAGAATAATGCACAGGTAAAAGTGTGGTTGCAGACTTTGTAGGCGTTATCTGGCGCATATATTCCACTAGGAAGAGTGGAGCGGTGTGACTTATTTACCCGCCCAGCCTGTGTGTGTATCTGGTTGTCAACAAGATGTTAGCACTCAAAGGGGAAAATAACTGCAAATATAAACATGGTGAGGTACATCTCGGCCCGAAACCAACCTGCTTTTCTGACAGCTTGACAGTCACCTGAGGCTGAAACAGATTCCAAAATCACTGTCCAACTGGTCACATGTTGTCTTGCCTTGTCGGACTCTTGCACACACACACGCACATATCACTGGGTCCTTGGAGGGTCTGGGCAGAAACAGAGGTGGTCTATGGGCTGGGCAGCTGTACGGTCAAGCAGAAATATGTGGATGTTTCCCCTCCAGCAAACTGCTAGTAGTAGCACCAGTGACAGGCAGACAGACTGACAGACCTGCCCTCATAAAGACACATGGGATGATGGACAGATAGATGGACGGTCAAGACTGATTGGCAAAGACACACATTCTGTACATTGTATTGCCTCAAGGCAGCAAGAAAAGTACAAAATACACTGCAACTGATGAAGGCCAAACAATTATTCAACTCTGACCTTTCAGTCAGTAAGAAATATAGCAAAAAAAGACAACAGAGCTGTGCTGATGAATCGTAAAGTTCATAAAATGTATTTTATTGTAAAACGTTATTATAATCAACACATTATTACTAAAAAGTTGTTAATTATTGTATTCTTTCTATGTGAATTAATTATATTTTAACTGTTACGTTCAATCAACATTAATACAATATTTTGACATGATTTTAGTAAATTATTTGCAGCCTACTGGCATCTGCACTTCCGTTTATAGCCCATAGAGGTCACTGTTGCTTTACACTCTATATCTCACAACACGTGTACATGCAACCTCATTCTTTAGGTATGTACTTGTAGGTAATAATACATACATTTTTAACACTGTCTAATCAGTGCCATCTGCATTTTTAAATGACATCTGGCACATAAAACAATGTTGCTGTTAACACATACCTCATAAACTGTGTTCAATATGTGACGGTTCAAATATGTAAAAGGTGACAGGTAAAATTGCAGTGACACAATAAAGCTGTTAAGCTGTGGTTTAAAGAGTTTATAATTTGTTAAAAAGCAAAAACTATTTGTCCTGATATGGCCCAGAGCACTTAATGTGGTCGGACCTGCTTTAGAGAACATCCCCGAAGGTGCACCTGTACTCACAGTGTGTACTGCACCTGTTTCTCTGATCTATTGAGCAAACTGTGAATCATTGTGAGGACAAAGTAGATATTTGACATCTTTGAACTTCTAACCTGTATAACATTGCCAAAATCTGTTGCATTCTTTAAGTGGAATACATATACAAGAGGAATAAGTATAGACTGTATACTGTGCTTTTAAAAAGTATTTCATAAACATTTTAGAATAAATGTTTTAATACAAATGAAAATTATTACAATTCCAACCATATATTTATAGAAAATGTCTCTTCTGCACTTGTTGTAACCAGTGCAAATCAGTTGCCCGATGATCTGTCTTTTAACTAAAAATCAAAATAAAAAAAAATACAAATTAGGAACTTTGAGACCTGATGAGATTGGTTTGGAATGTGAGTTTATGTTTAACAGTTTCCCTCAGGCTGAAACTTTTCTGCTACATTCATTATCATTTTGACTTTATTTAATGATTCAAGAGTTTAGATGGCATAGATTAGAGCAAAAATAATTACATGAAAACGCATTAGTCTCATTCACAGATATACAGTCTATGGCCTTACTCGATCATTTTTATAGATGTAAAAAAATCAAATAAATTGCTGCATGCAAGTACATAACACATCTACTTTCTTTCTTACACATCTGATAAACTTTATTCTCTACTGCAGACACAAATATGATGTGGTTTATGGTTACCAGAGAAAGAAGATACAAAATACCTGTGGCCATGGCTGTAGCTTACGTAGAGAGAAAAACAGAATAAATTTGACACCTGTGCACAGGCAGTCTCTAGAGCAGATCTTCCATGTTTCCACCTGGACATGCAGTGTAAAAGTATACAAAATGTTCAAGTGCTCATGAAACAAGTTAACCAAGCCCAACACAGCTTTAAACAGGCTGACAACCGTGCCCACATTTAACACTTGATCTGCTGGTGCCAACCCTTTCAGCCCAGCTAGCTCCGCAATGCCTCATCAAAGAACTCACTGGAGACTTTTCCACTTGGCATTTGGCCCATCAACCTTCCTCTTCCTCTTGTGAAGTCTAATTTCCATTGCCTGACAAAACAAACCCAGGGATGGTTCTCGCCCTCTGGATCTGTTCAAATAAATAAATAAGTCTTGGGAGTGTGCTACATCAGTTAATTATCTGTTTGGGTGAGTGGCAGCCTGTCGGTAGCAGACTTGCACACTGCACGGAGATAGAGTCAGGGAGAATGACAGAGATGGCACGCTGCCACAGTGGCTTTCACCGCGAACTTGTTTAGTCAAAATAATGAGAGTGAGGATTATGAGAGACTGTAATTAAGTGCTGCTGAATTAAAGGCTGAGCCGGTGTGGAAAGAGAGGCAGACTCCCGACTTACCTTGTTAAAAAGTCTTTAAGGTGAGTTGGCATGTCATTCAAGATGTAATACCTCACACATGGGGGAGTTTTAAGTTATTCTGGCATGTAATTATCAAAGCGAGCTGTTGTGATAGATGGCAGATTTAAGCATGTAGCGATCAGCAGAGGAGAAAGTTAAAGGAACCTCCCCATAATTAGAGCCATTCTCTGACTTTGATCCAGTACTTGGGTTTTAAACAGCAGCTTTTTCAAGTTTAGACATCACAGGTTCACAGTTGAAGTACTGCCAGAGAAAACTTTGAAGAAGAGAATACTTTGGCTTCTTTAAAGTACACATGTGTCTTAAACCCACTGTTACTCAGCTAACAGATTTTTCAACAACTCCATCAGACCTTTGTTACAAAATAATAATAGTAAAGCATGGGCCTAGAGTTACTATATCAACTTATTATTTAATATATGATAGCAGAAACAATATATTTTGGGGCTGAATATTTATCGTGTTTTCAATTTATTTGCAAAAGTGAGGAGATTTTTGCCATTTTTATCTAATAGGGTAAGACTTGAGCTGCAGAGGGTAGAATAAATAATTTCTATGGCTAATTATTGCTTTATTGGGATTATCCTGCTTTATATAAGTAGCATAAAGTAGTTTCAATAATATCTTTTATCGCAATATTTCTCTGTAACCGTATATCATGCTTCACAATGTGTCATCGTGACCAGCCTAGTAAAGCAATATACTAATTAAATGTGTTCCTTTTCAGAATTGTGCAACAGAGTTTAAGCTTAAATCAGAAATCTGACATCCTTTTTAAAATGTGTTTGGTATGTGACTTTTTTCCCATATCCTGTGTGACCTCTTTCTTTTCCCTTTTTTTTTTTTTTTTTGACACTTTTGCACACGGTAAATCCCTGCATTTTGTTCACGTAAACTGCTATTTGTTGTAGAAGAGTTTGGCTCGCTTCTACTGCCAACACACCTTTCTCAAAACAGAAAAAAAACACCAAGTGACATTGAAAACACAATGCATGACACACTGGGAGGACAATGGGCTGGGATAAACACTTTTGTCTTTTTCTTTTATCCCAGTCATATTTATTTTATTACATCTATTCTCCATAGGCTTCATGGTGGCAGGGTATCCTTGCTCTCAGACACTCACACGAGCAGAGCCACCATGTCCAGTGGTGCGTGTCCTGATTCTATCTCTCCCCCATTCAAACAGGGAGGATCCAGAACTGCATCAACCACACATAATTAGTATTGGGGAAGACACAAAGAATAGCCCCTAATTACTACAAACATCAATCTGGTCGACTTTTGTGTATGTAATTGAACTGTGGTACAAATCAATAGCATTCAATAAAATATAATTGTGAGAGGTGCAAGTGGGAGGCTGTGAGGCATCTATTAACACTAGACTCGGCAGCAAACCGCAATGGAGAATCTTCAGTCAGTTAGAAAAGCGCTCTGAGCGGAAATTTGTGTGAAACTGTGCGTGAAACATTGCTGAATAAAATACCCATAATTCTTCTATTATTTAGTAACTGTCAGAGCAAAGGAGAGAAGGGAAGTACAGGCCAGTATCAGTGGAAAAATAAGATAAAAAGTATGCTTGAACAAGGTACTTTTTTCTACTATATCATCAAGAAGGAATCTGAATTTAATTGCCTGAGTTTCCCAGGGTTTCAGGAAAAAAAAAAAATCTGTACAAGTGTGAACCTACTCTTAACATTGTTCACTTTTGTTGCTATTTCATTGGTAACATTCAATCAAAGTGACCCACAAACCTAAACCCCACACATTGACTTAAGTGATTATTCCTATGCAGACTGAATAAACAGGATATCGATGGAGGCAAAGGCAAACAGTCCAGGCCACAGCACAATAGATCCTGGCAGGAGACATCTGCCAAGTTCACCAAGGTGCTTGTTTACACTGGAAGAGTTCAAGCACTAACTAGCTCCATACCATTAGCCTTTATACCCCTATTGTTAAGGTACCTATTCGTTGATGAAAATAATTGTTGTCTTTGGTGTATTCTGGGGAATTCTATGAAAAGCTTTTCTTTTCCTGGCAAGGCCTCACAATAAACATTAGCTAAGGTTTTGCACATATTCGCAGCATTATCCACAGATTATAGGGCCAGAGTCGCACAGATGTCAGTTGGCGGTGGCCGCTGGCAGTGGTCATGTTATAATCTCTCTCTAATTATAGACACAGCCAGGCTTTACTGTTTCACCAGCGAGACCTGAGAAAATACACCCTGCTAATCTTATTTGCACACAATGGCAATAACCTGCACTAGAGGAGAGGATGCTAAACACTATGGACTATTAGCTCTTACAGTTGGCTAAAATATGACCAATACGTTTTTGCTCATTTTAGGCCTGGGCAAATGGATTCACATGATATTGAAAAGTAAGAAAAAAGTTTGACCAGAAGAATAATCCGTTTGCAGTATCACCCATTTCTGTATACTTAAAGAGGGGGGTTACACTTCAGTTGTGTGTTAATTGTAATATGTGGTCATGGTCACATTTTTATATAGCATTTTCCACCTTCAAGGCATCTAAAGCACTTTACATCAAGAAACCATTCACATACACACTCATACACCAATAACCAGATACTGGGGGCAATGTGGGCCCAAGGACACAACAACAGCATTCAACTGTGAGAGCTGGAATTGCTCCGCCAACCTGTGAGTCAGTGCAGCTGACCGCTCAACCAATAATGTTTATGTCGAGAGCGGGATTCAAACCGCCTACCTTCGGATCAGTGGACAATCACTCTACCAACTTATTTATTTTATTTATTTATTTGATTGAGACAGTACATGTTAATGAACAGACTTGATACAACATGAATGTAAACACACCAGATTATAGCCACAGGTCAATTTCCATCCGTTATCCCAAGGACTAGGATTGCAAAAGGGCTAAAATAAAAATTGCACACTACACTCATTGCACAGTTCCCATAATTGCACATTCCACTCATTGCACATTCCACACATTGCACAGTTCCCATAACAGACCTACTGTTGCCCCGCTACTGTCACCTTTTATTGTTTTGAAAATGACATATTTGGCAAAAACATATTAAAATGTTTGTTTTTTTTATTTGTGTGGTTGAAAGTTTCAGTTTGGTTTTGGACTCTTTGACGAGTCCCCCTTCCCCTTGCTCCTCGTGCTAAGTCTCTCTCCCTTCAGACTGCTATCACAACACAATTATACTGATTTGCCACAACACAGCATGCATCCCGCTATTATAACTACTGCACACTGCATCAGGTTTGTGAAGTTGTAGTGTATTTTTTGTATCATTGTTTTGCATATTTATGGAAAATGATTAAGCAGGAGCATGGATGATGTAAATTTGTGGGGTGAGCCTTGTACAGGATCGTACTGCTAACCACAACAAGGGTTCGAGTAGGGCCCGGGAGAGATCACAAGATTACTCACAGTGCAGATCATTTGCCATTAAAAGAAGAACTGTTTAATGAGGTGGTTAACCTTGGTCAAAAGCTAAACAAAGGGCATACGGTCAGTTTAATTTTTTTTTACATTATGTTTACAAGTATTTGTAAAGTGTTTGTGGGAACGGCAAATGCTGGATAACGCTGGCAGTAAGAGCCACTTGGATGTTTTTAAAACATTCCCAAAACACTTGGGTAAAGACATTGGTTAACTGTGCCAATGATTAGTCTTAAATTAATCATAACAAAGATTAAAACATGAATTATTAATAAAGCATTTCCACTTAAATGCTGGCCAAGATAATACAGATAAAATGTATTCTTTGTTCCAACAATGAATAAAGCTAACACACATACTGGGATCCCCACATCCATACACTGTAAATAATACATGTGTCTTAAAGGGCTGCATCCCACCACAGCTGGCCCACTTCAATTAGCACACTTTGAACACCGCACTCTCATTTTTTTTTTTATTCTGAACTCCCTACTCCACTGTCTGTGTCCTGCAATGTAGAAATATATTTGTGTGATATATATAATAGGTCAGTATATCAAATCTGATTTGTAGTTTATGTACATCTTTCCATTCCACAAATCTAGGACTGGTACATCTAGTTGGTGTTGAAATGTTAATGTCGACACCAAATGTGTGATCTATTCTGAGAATCAAACTCACAACCTTTTTTAGAGAAAGGCTCTAAAGCTAACCACTCTGCCACTATGCACCTCTTGCCTAAATGGTTCTGTCTGTGATCTCAGAAATACCACGGCAGCCTTACTTGAACCTGTTAACCCCAGTACTACAGCTCCCCTCTTCTGTCCTCTCATGAGCACTCTCCAAAAGTGAAGGCACTTTTGACTTGGTCTCTTCCTCCTAAACACATCTAATTATCCTGATGCCAAGCTTTTTCCATCCATCATATTATCTTTGAGGAGAGGTATTAGTGCTTCCTGTCCCACTGGCCAATTACCTTGTGCCTGCTCTCTGCTTCCAGTCACCTGCATTGCAAATGTGACCTTTCCCTGGAGGACTGATTGCATGTTTCTTAGAGAATGTGAGAGATGGGTGTTGTGTTAAGAAAATGAAAAGTGAATATATAAGTGCGTGTTTAGGTGTGTGTCTGTAAGTGTACACACACATGTTGTTTCGCACTGTGCATTGTGTTTCTGTGTCAAACTCAGAGTAATGTATGTGAAGAATGCAGATGTACCAGAGCACACGACTGATGTGTACTGCATGTGTGTATGGGCAATGGGCAAACCCAGACCCCCTGACCCCCCTCTCTCCCCTCCCTGTGATGGGCTGTCGTGAATGTTAATGTTCTGTGATGGCTGTGCAGCAAATAAGTGTTTCTGACACAGTACAGAGTCCTATTACAGGAGCAGGCCAATGGGCTCGGCACATGCCTTAATGAGCAGGCAGGTCAGTCAGCCGCAGCACCCACGCTGCTTATGCAGGGACCCACCTCCAAATAAGGGGCCGACACCAGAACACTGAACAGGGTCTTATGTTTTGTGTTATAGCTTCATATTTAACATTATGTGACCAATTTATATGAAAGTATTTTTACATGGATTGGATTCTTTTTGGTTTCATCCAAAGACAATAACTGTATTTTAGTTAGATTTAATCTCCGATTTCAAGGCATGCTTAGGATGTTTTTTTTTACCACATGGCAGTGTTCCTCTAGTGGTAAAAACAACAAACAGTTTTGACAACTGAGAAACAGAATAGAGTCATTAATGAAGGTGGAAAGCAGGTTGAGTTACACCATTACATGTGTTTGATCCCAGATGCAACATGACTTTAAACAGGACTAACAAAGTCAAACAGTGAAAAGGAACACACACTGTGGGCAAAGTGCTCAGTTACAAATGGTATTTCAGTGTTTTACAGTTTATTAGCCTGAAAGTTCTAAAGTTTAAATACAGTGTAAAAGCACATGATTGTTGTTGTGTTTTGTTTTTGTAAAATCTGACTTAGCAATCAACTCATGTTGCATAAGCTTATAGAAGAGTAAAGCGAGCTACCTGTCGACCAGAGAAAAACACCTTCTGCAGACACCTAAATACCTTGAAGGTCTTGGTCAGCCTTTTCCATCTGGCTGGCAATCTCTACCAGCTTTGCACCATTCTGCAGACTGCTGGAGGGAAAACTAAACCAATGGTCTTGTCTATGGTAAAGTCCAGTTAGCCTGACAGCCTGGACACGGTAAACTCCGTCACCGATGCTCTGCGCAGTTACAAGTCTGAGAACAAAGGGCCTGTCTCCCTCACTCTTTGGATTGTCAGGAGAATGTACAGCAGCTTGTACACTGAGTTAAAGCGTTATTTCAAGGAAGAAAGAGTGAAAAGCACATCGCTTGGCTGACTCATCACAATTTGGAGCCAAATGAATCCCCCTTCTCCCACCTGAGGATGGGGTCAGACCTGATCCAGGGAGGGGCGAGGCGAGGGGAGAGGGCAGGTGAAGAGGAGCTGCCTGGACATTAGGGCTGATTGAGACACGTGGCAGACGGAAAATGAGCCGAGGCAGCGGAGCACGACCCCACAGTTGGCCAGCTTGTCTCTCAAAACTCTCCTAAAGTCTAAAGTGGACCTGTTGGAGTTACTGAGTCGTCACAGTACATGGTGTAGCCCAGAAGCAGTGGGCCTCGTGGTGTCTCTGCCCCCATCTCTGAGGGACTTGTTAGAGATGCTATTTTAGACCGTCTTTTTCTTCATTCTCACTGCTGCAGAACACCTGGAAATGGACTGCACACCTTTTACTTGTAGGCAAAGAAGTATATAACCAAGAATATAACCAATTAAAATGCATGTAATTGTATCTGCTAATTGTCTCAAAGAAGTACTATTTCATATGTATGGCATAGAATTAAATCAAGCCAGAAAAGAACTTTCAACTTAAACATGCATGAAGTAGCCCAAACTTTAAAGTCTTTGTTGCTGCAGAAACTCGAGGGCCTCATTTGTATGTTCAGTGGACCCTCCCAAACACAAGTGAAAATGGAAGCAAAGGTCAGTGTTAAGTCTCCCCTGGCTTTTGTTCTTTAAAACTACAATATTGTATTGATTTGTCCTGAATGATAAACACAAATGTGTTGGTAAAACACAATCTCTTTTGACCTTTATCAATTACTTTTACACGACTTCAACAGTTCATGTGGACTACTGTAAAGCAGTGGCACTTGGCTTTGGTCTTCTGGGCTAGAATGCAAGTGTGAATGATTCGATTTATGCAAGTGAGTGTGAATGTAACATTTGGATTTGAAGCTAAGCTAAGTTGTCCCAACAAAGAATCAACAATACTTGGGTCAAATAAGTAAAAATGATCTGAGTGAATTTAAGCCAGTGTATTTAAGAATTGTTGACATCATGTAAAACTTGTATGTGTTTCGTTTTTGAAAAGCAGGGGAAAAAAAACAAACTCATCTATTTTGTGGAACAGGGCTTGAGTTAGACTTAACGTCTAAGTCTAAGAGGCCAGACAGAGTTGAAGTGTGATGTGATGACCCATGATGGATCCCACTTGACCTTTTGTCAAATGAAAAGTGTGGCAGATAATTATTCTGAAGTAATACAGACTTTGAACTTCAAATAGTCCCAATAGTTTATCACCACAGTCTGTGCAAGTCTATATTTATTATGACTCTTTACTACTTATTATTTTCTATTGTTGTTTTAGTTAATGTCTTATGTTCATTCTAGCTAATGCTTAGTGTGGTTTAAAAATGATATCCAGGCCTCCTGACCTGCTGAAGTGCAGTAGAGATGATAGCACACCTGCATCTTCAGCTGTGGTATCTTCCTGTATTTTGTGGTGAAACTAATTCACTCACTAATCTGGCCTGCATCTGGCTTATTACTTTGCATAATATCAATATGTTCATTTTTGTGCTGGCAAATGTTCAAATCAAGTGACATTTAGATGTAATCAAAATATGGTTCTCAAAGTATATTATTACACACCTTCAGGCTGTTTTGTTGTGTGTCTCATAATGTGTTGCATTATAATTTGAATAAAAGGTTATTTCATTGACTCTTGGAACAGTTTGCTTCTGTAAGACTTGAATGCGTGACCAAGCTTGATCACGTAAACACTACATTAATGTTTGCCAATGATATGTTCCATTCTGGTAGTAAGGACCTCTGTATCCTCTATATGTCTTCTGTGTGTGTGTGTGTGTGTCAAGTGTACGTTTGGCTGTGTGTAATGATGTGTAAATATATTTATGGCTCAGGGCCACAGTGGTATTAACCTGACCCAGCCTCTCTCTCTGGGGAGGCCGCGCTCTGCTGATCGCTCTGTTTTGGTCTGGGTTTTGTGTGGGCCTCGTACACCAGTATAAACAATGTTCATGTGTTTGAAGGGACTTTAGGCAAGGGGGCGGATACGGCGCGGTCTCAAAGCATTATACAACACCTGGGATATCTCTGAGTAGGCAAGGTAGTGACTTAAACGTCCCATCAGTCAGCCCAATGCCACCGGCCTACATCTTATTCAACTTTTAAACCTCTAATTGGTATCGTTTAAAAGGCGTTTAAGACTGCCCTTTCTTCTCCCTTTTCTCATTTCCCATTTAATGTGTTGTGTCAAAGTCTATTACCTCAGTTGGACGTTTGTGTCCCTTAAGTTGAAAAAAAAGAAGTGAAGGCAAAGATGGGTGAGAGAGAGAGAAAGAGGGAGAGGGGGAGAGAGGTGAAAAGAGAGAAGCCATCAGCCAAGGTTTGCCAGGTCGATAAAGCTTTTAGATTTGGAGATGTTTTCAGGGGAGCCCATTTCCTGCGGCTAAGAGTTGTTAATGGAGCTTAAGGAATTATCTTATGACTCTCGGCTTGAGGAGCAGTTTATACCAAGCCCCAGACGCCCCTTTTTTACCAGCGCACCCCTCCTGTACTCCACCACTCTCGTGCATGAGGGTGGCTCGGGCTTGAATATGCTGCTGTCAGAGCTGCTTAATGAAAAGTAACGCGTGGCTGATTACAGTTTTATTTGGTCTCTATGTAAAAAGCTCCTGTTAATTTAACATCTCGCTCCCTGTGTGTGTTCGTATTTGTCATGGCTGAATGATTTAGTTATAGCCGGCCTCCTCTCCCCCTTCCCCTCCGACTGCTGTGTGTCCTTTTCTTCTCCCCTCTGTCGCACTCCACGTCTCTCTGGCTCAAATAAAAATCGACTTTGATCCAGGCTCTAATACAATATGTCTTCATGGTAAATTAATTAAATGCCGAGGTTATATTCTATTATCTTCAGGGACTTAAATCCTGTCCTAATTTACTATCAGTGTCTATGAAAAATTAAATAGCCCACTTTGCTCCACGGCTATGAAGAGTTGAAGTGTACCAATACTTTCCCTTTTTAAAGCTCTTTTCAACAAATTTCTTACTTTTTTTTAAAATATACATAAGCTCCATGTTATATTTTAAAGCAACATGTTAAAAAAGCAAACATATATTTTATCTGTGTTGTATCAAATCCCTAAAGTCCACCATTTTCCAGGGGGGAGATCTCAATCGTCTGCGCTTTACCCATTAAAATTCATCACGGCCCCCCTCCTCCTCTCATAGGACAGACAGAGTCCCCCGAGAGCTCCACTTTCGCCATTACTGTCAAGTACCCTTGACTTCTTTTCTTTTTGCCCTTTTATCTACAACAACTAATTCGAGTTCTCTTGCCCTTTTCACTTCTCCACCACGTCAGGGCCTCTCTCTAGTCAAAGAGGAAGGGAAAAACACACCTTTTTCTTGATGTGGGGGGTTAATGTCAAAACTTCCAATGATTTTGCATCAGCCGCGGTTTTGAACCCATTAATAGGCAGCGAATAACTTACCCTTTTGACAGCCGCATCATGGCAGAGTTGAAATGTTTCGATAATATTATCAGAGAGTGCAGAAGGGAAATCAATAGACTGACATGAAATATGACTGTGAACATCCCAATTACAGCCTGTTTAGAGGGAATTAATGAGGCAGATCTTAGATACTGATATTGTTCTGTCTCCAGGCTGGGGCGCCTCATTCTGGGGCTGTCATTGAATCCAAATGACTGCTTTCTGCCTGAGAGGAAGCGGATGGGTTCAATGGACTGACAATTAAGTGTAATTAAACAATGAAAATAATATTGTAATTTACTTGGATAGTTTACATTTCAACAGACTGTGGACATTAAGGGACCAGTGGATCTCCAATGATGGAAAACACACAGGCTTTACCTTAGTGCTTGGAAAAACAGAATCTCATTACTAGAATACTTATACAGAATTCACTTGGGTTTTATTCTTGGTATTTTCTGAAAAAAAAAAATAAAAAATAGGGTAAATAAAAAAGTGTTTGTTTTGTACATGCATTTATCCTGTTTGAAACGTGCCCTGGTTTACTCTATATATAGTCCCTTATTTTTTTATATTTGTATCAACACTAATAATGTTTTTGTAAGCTCTAGGGAAAGGGCTATAAAGTTTGGGAATCGTTGGAAAAGATACAGTACAATTGTATAGGGTTTCAGCAAAATGGTCAGCAACATCAAGGCCATATAATCACAACATTAATTAGAAAGAGACCAGGTTTATTTGCAGTGAACAAAGTTGGATTGCTCTCAGTTTCAGTTTTTGAGAGCTGTGCATTTGTGAAAAGTTTTTCTTCCTTATTTATAGTGATGTTTTATAGGCTGTTGAGACCTAAATAATATGTACTTATTTTGCATGCTCATAGTAAAAAGAACAAACATAGGGGCTTTAATCCAGTGTGTAAAATTCCATTATACATTTGGATAAGTTTGTGCGTGCCTTAAAGCTGAAAAATCCAGTTGTCAATGGTATGTTTTTTCTGCTTCAAAATGAGAATGATGCAGGTACAACATTTAGATGTCCACAGTGTCTATGGCCTATGTTAGGAACAGAATAACTTGTTGATGTTTTTGGGGAACTGATTCATGGCACCGTCTTTAGCCGAGTCCTGGTGCTGTAAGCTCAGTGCACTTCTGTCTGTCTCCAGCAGGGCGGCGCCTTTGGTGTTGCTGCTCCAGGAAACGGTGGTGTGGGTCAGCGCCTGGCTCAAAGTGCTGTGCCTGAAGAGGGGATCGTGGAACACCCCATCCACCCAGTTCCGCAAGGTGGTGACGGGGGAGTCCTGCCGGGTGTCCAGGCCAGAGGAGGGTGAGGTAGTGGTGGGGGAGGGGCTTATTGATGACGGGGGTGGTGGCTGACATCTCAACATACAAGAAGGGAACTCAGTCTGATTCAGAGATGTGGCCGTTTGAGCCAGGGACCAAATTCGCGGCTTTCCGTCAAGAATCTGCTGTTGCTGGGAGTAACAGGTTTTGCTGGGTTGCCTGGAGTCTCCCTGAAAGTCCTCCATCTTGGTCTTAAGACAACTTTTAGCCAAATCCTGCTCCAGTTGTCCTGGGATGGGCAGTTTGAGTGGGGTGTCTTTGATGAGGTGCTCCGTGGGCAGGTCGGTGGTGGTCATGTGGGTATTGAGATGATAACGGTGCTTTAGCTCGCACTCGGAGCTCTCAGACTCCAGAGCGTCAAAATCATCCAAGTCACTAAGCTGGAGGTCCTTATCGTGCCTGCTCCTGGTCTCTGTGAGGGAACATATAGTGCATATTATAGCAGATGAACAAACAAAAGTGTTGTTTTTAGGTTTCGATCTGTTAGATGTACACTACAATCACTCTTTACTCAGACGGGGCCTTGGTTTCAAGAAGTTCAGAAGAATGAAGTCAATGTGTGGCTTGTGACAATGAGGTGTATACTGTCCTCTATATGCTTATGTATAAAATCTATAAAATAAAAGTGAATAAAACAGACCAAATCAGCATCATAGACTACTGCTGGATGGATATAAGCTCTATGTAATTAATTTATCAGTATTAATTGCAAATCATTAATTTTAATAACATAAACGTGGACTATTCACCCATATTGTTGAATTATATTATCACATTAATATATTATTATGTTTACATAATGATTTTTATTATGTAGAGCAAGTTTTTGTCTTTTTATTCACTATTTTAGATTTTTATATATATATTTTTTGCATTTCATATTTATCATATTTACTTATATGCATATTTAAAAGTATAATTGTCAATATTATAAAAATGTAGACTGACCATCCTCGTTGTTCTCGCTCTTGATGTGCTCCTCCTGTGATCCTTCCTCATCTTCGTCATATCTCTTGTCGTCTGAGCCCTTGTTCCTGGGGGGCCATGTCATCTTGTTCTCCTTCTTGAGTCTCCTCCTGGCGTTGGCGAACCACGTGGACACCTGGGTCAGGGTCATTTTGGTGATGATGGCCAGCATGATCTTCTCTCCTTTAGTGGGATAAGGGTTCTTCCTGTGCTCCTGCAGCCAGGCCTTTAGCGTGCTAGTTGTCTCTCGCGTGGCATTCTTCCTCCTGGTCCCGCCATCCATAGACCCATATCTACACAATGCAACACAGCGCAATTTCATTAAACATTCACATTACATTTTCTCAATCACAATGTTACGTCTATCAAATAAATTCAAATATGCATTATGCTGATTTTTAGTCTCATAAGTTAAAGCATTGCATAAAATGTTAAGCCTATTATTGCTCTATATTTTCACCGAACAGCTTGGTTTAACACTTGTACAAAAATCACAAGGCTTCCTCGATATCCCTAGCCCTCTTTTAACCCTGCGCTGTTGCCCTTGCAGATAAAACAGTGTGTAAAATTGCTTTATTGAGTGTAACGATGAGCCCGCAGGTAAAAGGCAGGCTCAGACACAGAGGTGCTGCTGTAGGCCTGATCGCACATCGACAGTACAGTGTAATTCTTGGCGTCTGGTGCTAGATTAGGAGCACAAATTAGGAATTTTGCTGACACTTAAATATGTGATTAGCGATTCTATAGAAACCAGTTTATGGGTTTGGGGAGTCTGTAAAAACATCAATAACACTTTGTAGTCCAATTAGCACAAGTCGTTAAAAGACCTTGAGCGGTTTAAGGGTTTGACGTATGTGACAATTTAAAGCAGTTATGTTTGGACTGTTTTATATTGAATAATTTATATATATTCAAAGTATGTTATCATTTTTGTGTATAGATTTTTTTATGGTATGAACCCAGAGAAGGCCCACAGTCTACAAGGTTTTTTTTTTGTTTGTTTTGTTTTTGTTTTTTGTTTTTTTTTAAGGGCAAGAACAAACCATAAAATAAACTTTAATGTATAGGCCCACAAATCATACATTATAACTAAAAGCTATACAAAGAGCTAAGAACACTGGAGATAGTGAATAATAATTCAGGATTATCATAGAAAACACACTTCACTGATAACTTGCAAAGAAAACAGTATTACCAGACCTTACCTGTCGTACTGATACTGGCCCAGGGTTGGGTCATAGGGGTAATAGGCTGTAGCTTGGGTTATTCCCGCATGTGCAGATGCAGTGGCATCTTTTGTGTCAAATGTACCCTGCAAATTCACAAACAAATGATCAATGAACAGTTTCATGCATTATGGCCTGTGAATGTGTAGGTTTTTTTAGTTTTTCTATTTTTTTGTTATCAATGTCAATAAATATTAATTTTACAAGAATTCAAGATGAACTGTTTATATTTTGAAAAATAATCATAAATCATGATTTAAAATTGGCCTAATATTTCTTTGGAATGTAAAGTCAATAATTTAACACTACGTACAAATAAAATAAAGTTTAATATAACAGGCCTTTTTTCCCTTAAAATATAAATTACACTCGGATTGCATTTACACTAGAGAAATAGAAAAGGGGAAACAGTGTTTGCCTTTTAATTCAAAACATTTTATATGAAACTTCCTTCAAACTTTAGATAAATAAAACTGTCAAAAGATTGTGAGCTGCTCAGAGCATCGTCTCCATTAATCACTGTCAGCTGCTGAGCGACTCTTACCAGAGAATAGAAAGCCGACGCGTCCGTGCCATAGGTAACGTAGTTCCCATAGCCCTGTCCCGTGGCTGTGTACGGGCTGCCGTACACCCCCAGCGCGGCCGCTGAGCTCAGTTCGTGCCTTGCCGTTGCCAGCAGCCGGCTCTCATACACGGGACAATACACCGGGGTCTGTCCGGAGGCAGCTACTCCCGAGTCCGCTATGGACCGGCCAGTGGACTCGCAGCAAGTGGTTAGAGAGTTAGTTGTCATCAGGAACTACAGAAGGAGATTGAAAACTAAGTTAAAAAGTTGGCTTAATACAAAACTTTAGAAATGGCAGCGACTTTACTAACTTCTTTCTATGTCTCGCGATTTGTACAAAAATAAAAATAGAATGAAATAAATACGCAAGTCATAAACAGACAGTAAATGGAGCATGCGGAAGATTGACGACTAGACAACAGTAATATAAAGATCATAAACAGATAAAACATGTTCACACCCCTGTAATACTACAAACATGCCCACATGGTTTTATGGCACCACGCCAGAATAAAACAACAGCTGTGCCATGTATCACATGCAGCACGCGGAACAAGTTGGCATATGCGTCTGAGCGCAGATAAACACATGGTTGACATACAGGGCGCGATTATCTCTCAGAAATCAGTAACAGCGGCTCGGGGTCCTGGTGGTCTCTCTGGTTACAGAGCTCTAAATGTCCTCAGGTACCACCGTTTGTAACGCTACACCGTCGGAAAAAGCGCTCTCACAGCCGTTCTGTATCTGTGCCAAATGCGTAAAAATGACACATCTACGACACAATCAATGATATAAAACATAATAAATGCAAAAGAATCTTACTTGTGGAGCAGACGAGTAGGGATATCCAAATTGTGGATATGACATGGTAGAGAGGTCCCACAATTTCCAGAAATAAAGCGAGACTGAAGGTCTCCAGTGCGCGCGGGCTGCGCTGCTGTTTGACTGGACCAATTGATTGGTAAGCACAGTCTCCTGGATGCTTATAGGGCGAAGCAGAGTAGCATGTTTAATTTGTGTAAAATGCCCCCCCACTCTTACGCCTCAGAAGAGGGAAGTAAAAATAAAGAACCTCCGCCTTTCCTTTCTTTTTGAACCTGTACTTGGAAATAAATAAATAGACGCGCCTAGGTTATGTACTATAATGACTTTGTGTCAGACTCATATTTTGCCTTATAAAAAGTGGTATAAAAGACGTCAGCAGCTGAGGCAGGTAGTTTTAAACGGCAGCCACTATGACGTCAGAAGTTTCCAGCTAAAAAATAAGCAGGCTGTAACTTTATTATTACGCACCGTCTCCGCAGATAATTACGACAAAAGTAAAAAGACAAAACAAAGTGATGTAAACTTGAATACAAATTAGAAAATAAAGGGGCTGCATTGCAACTAAGATCTGTTTTGTTCTTCTACAGTCAAAGTCATTTAAAATGTCAGGAATATGCACCATTATCAGCTATCATTATCTATCCATCATTATCTATCTATCTATCTATCTATCTATCTATCTATCTATCTATCTATCTATCTATCTATCTATCTATCTATCTATCTATCTATCTATCTATCTATCTATCTATCTATCTATCTATCTATCTATCTATCTATTTATCATTATATCTATCATTATATCTATCATTATATCTATCATTATATCTATCTATCTATCTATCTATCTATCTATCTATCTATCTATCTATCTATCTATCTATCTATCTATCTATTTATCATTATATCTATCATTATATCTATCATTATATCTATCATTATATCTATCTATCTATCTATCTATCTATCTATCTATCTATCTACCTACCTATCGATCTATCAATCAATCGATCTATCGATCTCTCTATCTCTGGACAGTGGTGAGATTTGGTGAGTTTGTTTTTTGGAGAACTCCGGGCTGAGACATGTGGGTAGCCCCAGGGGTCACTCCTCAAATTAATGATGATGTACTCCTCCTCCTCTCTCCCGCCTCTCTTTTCCTCTGCGCTCTCTCCAGTTGGATGTTTGCCTGCCGGTGACAGGTCGATTGAGAATGATTGATGACTATCTTGGGGACCAGGGCCAACATAATAATAATATGATACCCGCGCTTTTTGTAATAATTGCACGCTTTCATTTACAGATGAGAGAAAGGGGCTGAACAACGAGCAGCCATTTGGTAACTTTTGTCTTTGGGGTAGAGAAAAGGCGGATTGTATAAAATGTCTCATTCATTTGGACAAATTGAATTATGGGGGGTTAGTTCCTAGAGCAAATGACCGCATTAAGTGCATGAAGAGGGGGTCAAAGGGATCAGCGTGCGCTTTTTAATTTGCATTAACACTAATGCCACCTTAACATTAACAACCCCTCTGACGCGCTCGAGCGTGCACTCTCTCCTCTCAAACAAGAGACGCACGGAGCATTTTGTCTTATTAATTCGGACTTTTTAATTCACTGGGGTTAATGTGACATGTAGCACATTAGGCCAAAGACAATTTATCTTCAACATCACACTGTTCAAAAAAATAATTGGTCTCATAGAGTTCAAACTTACCATATTGGGCCTTTAATTTCACGGCCTTTTCTTGTACGTAGATTTACCCATTTTACGCAATTACTTTATTGGAGTTGTGATAAACTCTCCGCTTTTCCAGCCCGCCTTCTGTCTTTTCATTACCCATCGTGTTGTCGGACGCATTTAATTAAATATTTACGCGCACTAGTATTCGCTTTTAGACGGGAATGAAGGCGACGGCAGGAGTTCATGCTTGTTTGGGCGTTTAAAGATTAAAGAAAAGCTTCTACTCGTTGTTTTTTCTTCTTTCTTTCTTGGACAGATGTTTGGAGGCAAGAGTGCACTGCGGGGCACTCACAGAGACTGCACACTTGGAGACAGTAGCTTAACTCATTATGGTCTGAAAATACAGGATGAGTTCAAATGTTTTATAAATAAACCTATGCCTGCTTGTATATAGCGGTCAAGGCTTATTGTAACTGGAAATTAAAACAAACTGATGGTAAATGAACAGGTTTGAATGGTGCGTTTTTGCCCTGTCACCAGCCAGTGCCCACATTAACAGGAAGTGCTGGTTGACTCTTAAGGGAGCTGCTAATTTGCATCTCCGATCCAACTCCAGTCATATTAAAAAGTTCCCCAGAACCGCTGTAATCACGGAGGTGTCACTTTCCTGATAATCTGTCGTTGATTAATGAGCCACAAGCGGCGTGTTCTGCTCCAGTGTGTTTGCTGTGTGTGCGCACTGGACGTCTGAGGCTGAGAGAATTTTGCAAAAAGGAAGGAACTGAAACTCCACACCTTTTCACTAAATGTCTCAGTTCGTTTATGAAACGAAAAAAAAGCATTGCAGATCAACCACTTCATAAGAAAATTATGCTTGGTGGTGTAACTAACGCAATACGTTTTTGTTTTGTTTTTTGTTTTAATTTATTTATTTTTAATTTTATTTTTTTGTAAAAAAAAAAAAAAAAAAGTATTTTATGTGTGACAAAAAAACAAATAGAAAAAAAGAGAAATATATGACGATAAGTCATGTGTGCAGATCCTTTAATAGATAATTAGACTCATTGTGATGACTTTAACAATGTCCTTCCTGATAGTAATTCATTTATTAATAACAATATTATTATTATTATCATTGTTTGTCCCAAAAAGACAAACGAGAAATGGGGGCAAGCAGTCAAGAGTTATAGACCCTTGGGTCAAGTATATGGATCAAAGTTTATGATGAAAACCAGTTTTCCATAGTAACAATACTATATCTTATTATATTTAATGTTTTATAGTCTGTCCAGTTTGCCAACTGTATGTCCCTCTTGTCATCACTTTTTTGTGGAAGGCAAACCTGATGTGACCTGAATTGCTTTGGACAGTTGCACAGAGCATCTTGTTTTGTGATTCGAACCCTGGAGCAGCTCCCAGGCTCCTCCAATAGGTCTCATGTTTTCTCTTTTCTGCACTGGTAGAAATAATGTCCAAGCATTCTTCCACACACATGCACAAACAATGCTTATCCAGCAAAACATTAGCCTATCTCCTCTCTATAGTCTGTGCTGGGGTCCAAATGGAATATTGATCTGGAACGATCTTCTCACTGTGTTTCTTCTCTTTTCTGTCCAGCAGCCATGTTTTGTTTACTCATCTAGTCTTCTGGGCCTAAAGCGGTAATGGTTTTTGCATGAGCGTAGGGTGGACAGTGAGTGGACCTTCATGGCACACGAGATGAGAATGTGGACTTTTGTTGTTCCAACTAAAACTACAGAGACAAGTGAGAAATACTTCGAAATCAGTGAGATGAAATTTTAAAAAAGTAAACAAACTATGACTTCGGATATTCATATCCTAATACATGGACTCCCCCCTAATTAGGTGCATTATTTATCCATTTCCATGTCACACTGGAGACCATAGCCACAGCTGCCCTGGGTCCGACTGGCATGGCTGAAGTCATGGCTGCTATTCTGCATGTAAAACTATCATCTCCAGATTCAGAGTTCTCCTGTCCAGTCTTTTTGAGATAAGTTGTTGCCCTGAAATCTGAAATGAAAACTTTATTGTCATAATATTTTATTTTATGTGAATGGGGAGAAAATGTATTCTGTTTTTATTCAGGGTTAAAGCATTTTTTTAAATATAAAGAGAAATGTGTCCTCTGCATTTGACCCATCCTTGAAATGCCTCTGGGGCAGCCTGTCAGGCACCAGGGGACACATCTCCAGATTTTGAACTAGGTTTGTTAGGATGATTAGCTGGAAAATCTTAACTATGCTCCATGTTTTGGATTGATGAAACCGGAGTGCCCAGAAGAAACCCACCCAGACACGGGGAGAAGCTCCGCACAGAAAGGCCCAGGCGACCCTGGAATCAAACTCAGAATCTTGCTGTGAGGCGAGAGCTAGCTACTCAGCCACTGTTCAGCAGCAATTCTGTCAGACTGAGAATGAAAGATAATAAAAAGGTAATGCCAGAGTGGACATGTGCATTATGTTAATCAGTGAATCATGTCACACGCAGAGCCTCCTGCTAAAGTATGCCCATTATTCCTCATGCATTATGCCACCAGCCCCGATCAAAGTGGACAGTATCACATTAATGCTGGAGCAGAATCTATCCTAGCATCTTATTCTCACTCTTCTCTCACTCTCTGCTCCGCAGCGCTCTTCCTCTGCCTCAGACGCTCTAAGAGGTTTAACATGTCAAAGTTCTCTCAACTCATCCATAATTGATGAACACTATGGAAGCATCTTCACTGCACTTAGTTAACTAGCTATGTGCAGGTGTTCCCTAAGCAACTGGCCTGGCCTTGGAGGCTGCAGACCAAACCAACATTCAGACCACAATGTTAGCCAGTTGTTCACTAGAATGTAAGGATGGTGTCATGTCTTTTATGAGGGATAACAACAATGAAACAGCTTGTACTAGTTCAACCTCCATCTCATCTCATGGTAAAATGGCAAAAAGACATGGCACAAGATTGTTTTCAAATGGTAAAACAATTCTGTCACATAGAGCTAAAGTTCATATAAGTGTTATCTGCCAAATCGAAATGGTGTGTTGTGGAAACCTGGAAACAAATAACTCTTGGTTCTTTGTAAAACATGGAACCACATAAACATCAGATGATAAAGATTCAAAATAAAACATGGATCATGAGAACATTCATGCAGGGTTATATATTTGAACATTTTGACTTGGATGAGGAGGGGACAGTGTTTTGCTGGTCAACAGGACCTGTCAGTCAGCACTGTGCCTGGAAGTGTCCAGTGCTTTGTGTTTGTGCTACATGTGTTATCAGAGGCAGCCCTAGCATGTCAGACACCAAAATGACACTGATCACCACCTCATACACACACTTCTACACATGCACACACACACACGGGGGAGAGGGGGCGTCAGGTGCTCCCCCCGACAGACCCTCTGAATCCTCTTTCTCCCAGACACCTGCGACCAGCTCCATTGCAGCCAGCCCAGCTGCAGCCATGTGCAGCCAACAGTATTAAGTGCATTTTACAATCCCACATTTAAAATCATGTTTGATATGGATATGAACCAGTGAGGTCTAGACACTGCTGTGCAGTTATAAAAGGTGTAAGAGTTCAACGGTGCAGAGAGGAGGTTTCAGTGTAAACCAATTACTGGAACATGCCATTTAAATGACCATCGATATCAGAATGTTACAGACTGGTGTTTTGCTTTGAATGTGACCTTTCGATGTAAGGCCCATGCTGCCCTGCAGAGAAATCGATAGCAAAAGTGATTTTACTTACTTTTGTGTGCACTTGGCTCTAGTCTGAGGTGTGGATTGGGTATGGAGCAGTCACTGATAAATGTGTGTAGAGTAGATGGACGTTTTACCCTGTTGAGCCAAGGGGTAGTACTACTATTACACAATGATGTTGCAAAATTGCATTATTTTTATAAACAGTCAAGCATATATGTACAAAAGAAATAACAGAAGACATTTTTATTCAGTCGACTGGACAAAATATTTCAGAGTTAATACATTTTGCCACTCATACAAGAGGCAGAACTTCTACAGAATAACATTTCTTTGCTACCTTCCATAGACATTACCAAAGAAAGCTAATGGTGCAGTTCTGGTCATTTTGATGTGTTAACATTAGTATGAAGTATATTGGTATTTATATGTTATAGTTGAATTGCTTTTGTATTACTTGAATTGAATATTTATTTAACTTTTCTTTTCTTTTTTAATATAATAAACATATAATGTTATTGGAGGACCTAAGCAGATAATCTTTGGTTAGTATTAGCACTATAGTGGTGAACTGTATCCTGACTGTATGTATACTGCATGTATTGTGAGGTCTTTGCCAATGTGCATTACCATGATGTACATGCAGTGTCTCATTCATGTCTGTCTATTCCTGATGCATATGGATATTATAAAGTCATGATCCTCCTTCAATATTCACTTACATAATAGCACTGGTACATTTACTGCATTGAGGCCTAGAGAACGTGTTATCTGGGGCTGATTATCCTCCTCACGATGATTCCGCCCAGGCAGGCACTTACAATTATTTATTCATCATGCATCCACTGAAACAAAAATGCACTTTATTGTCTCATTCGGCATCTTATTTTACCCATAAACCAGGAAATGGGCTGCCTTTCTAATGACAGAGCCATGTTAATATCAAGGAGGATAAGGTCTGGCGTGCTCAGATGGGAGCAGAGTGTGGAAACCCAATCACAAGTTCCTTCAATCACTCAACAGCAGAACAAGAGCGAATGGGTGCATTTGAATATTTCTCTCTACCTGAAAGTATTACGACTATACAATTTTAATAGCTAGTTAACATGCAGTTGCTTTTTGCGCGGCTGGTTTTTGCAGTTTGCATAAAAAGCAGGCAGGTAATGCAGGAGTAATCGTGGCAGCTATGGGTCCAACATGGTTTTCCAAGCAGCTAAGTATGCACTGTTCTCTGGTTACAGTCTCTGCATTTACAACTTTGACACACTTACTCAGAGCCAGCAAAGTAAATCTTTATTTATTATGTATATTATTTGGCTTTGTTTGCTTCAGTATATCCAAAAATGTAGGCCATGGCTATACATAAATGAATAGTCAAAACCATAAAGCATTTAAAGTACTTTTTAACATTCACAATTGCATTTAGTGCACTCTGGAATCAAAGAATGCTTCTTCATAATGGCCTGTTGTCTGAGATGTATTTGGAAACAACACTATGGTGAATTCATCTGATGTAATGATATAATTTCATTTGCAGGTAGAGAACTCTTTAGTACATCATGTTAGATGAATATGATTCTTCAACAACACATTACAAACAATTTTATCCAGAACAAGTTTATTTTTGTGTTTTGAGACAATGCAGGAAATGAACACAGCCTTTACATGTGCCGTTTACACAGAAAGGGTAAAATTTCCAACATAACATTGCTTATTTCAAGAAAGAAGACCTATTGTGCTTGTGTCGGCTATATAGCTATAATCTGTGACACCCGTGGATCATTATGTTATAATTTGAACATTATGAATCACAACATTGATTTAAAATGACTTAATAAAAAATAAAAAATAAAGAAAATCTACATTAGAAAATGATGGTGCCCAATGGGAGCCCTGTGGGAGCAGTCAGCACCTCCTATGGATAGCTCCAAATTGAGCAAGCAACCGATTAAAAAAAAATTTGTACCAAAATGACGACTCAACACTGCCGAAAACTGCGTGTATATATGATTAAGAAAATAAAACTGAAGAACGGAGAAAGTAGAGAGCAGTGGGCATTTACCAGTGCTGATGAAAACAGGGATTGATTTGCAACATGGTGTCTTGAAAATAAGCAATTAAAGATTGCTCAAACACGCACAAATCATTCCAAATACAACTTGGGGCGAGTAAATAGTGAGGGAAAACAATTCTTACATGGTTAAAAGTTCTAAAAAGTCAATTTTGCATAATAGGTCTGCTTTAAATTGTTGAAAAAATTCATAATTACAGCATGACAAGAAATAAAACCTCTAATCTTCTGCACTACATGAAATCTCTACTTTACATTCAGACAAAGTAAAGCAAAGGAGATTAATTTGGATAATGGCATAATCAAATTTCTAAACTTATTGTGGAGTTAAAGTACCATCACAGTAAATTGTGAATTTGAGTTAGCTTTCAGTGTCAGGGTCACTTTAAAAACAAAGTATAAAAAAGCAGGGCTATGAATATTATGAAGTAGTGCTGTATGAAGAAGAGGGAGTCATTCCGCTCATCCACGATCCTTTATTTTCCACTCGGCCGACTGCATTTGAATATTTTGAAAGGAGTGTCTATGTTTGCCTTATCATGCATTATTCTAAGACATTACCTGGGCCTTAACACCACCATAAAGATGACTGGAAGAGTCCCGCTCCCCATTTTACATACCATAATAATATTAATTTACTGCGTGACTTTATAAGAAAACATTTAAAGAGGTGCGTGTTAGCAGCTCAGATTTATCCAGTAAAATAATAGCAATGGTGACAATATGAGGACACTGAAAGGAAGGAGATTACACTGCACTGGTGTATATAGTGGGCAACATACATCCATACATCCATCAAATGCAAAAATATGACTGATTTGAAGTTTAAAAATACACGTTGCAAAGTGAGTCTCAGTAATTGACTGTCAGAAGCTACAATTACTTTGACATGGTGTGGTTTGACACTAGACAGGTGTAGTACATTTATCCATTAGGTTCATACAGAGTTTCCTGGCCTATCTCTGTGTAACTGACCAGCTCCTATGCACCCTATAGTGAGTTGGACAGCATGTCACATTACTCCCTTATCGTTAACTTCTTTCGTTAGCGTGCACACTGTCTCCAACATATGTTTTCAGCTCAAATGATAAAAGAGAACATTTTTCAGGTGTCAATGGAACCACGGGGTACACGATAAGTGATGGAGAAGAGGGTTTGGCGTGTTGAAGGTATCTTTTTTTGAGTTAGTAGTTTTTCAGAGACACTACTTTTGATGTGAATGTACAATCTGTGGTTGAACTTGTTTTTTTTTTTTTTAACTTGAGGCCCATTTCTCTGCGCAGTGGATCTAGGCTCGGCGCAGGTCATATCAGGTCATTAGAGTTGGTAGAGTGTTTGCCCACTGATCCGAGGGTTGGCGGTTCAAATCCCCGGTCTGGATATAAACATCATGGGTTGAGGTGACAGGTTGCCGGTGCGATTCCAGCTCCCACAAATGGATACTGCTGTTGTGTACTTGGGCAAGACACTTAACCCACCTTGCCCCCTGCGTATATATAGCACTATATAGAAATGTGACTGATTTACTGACTGACTGATGTGATTTACCATTTACATTTTATTCATACAAAGCAAGACATCCCTTTTTATATGTCCATGCAGTTGGATTTTGTGTTTAATTTGTGAACGTATATTTGGCAATTCTGTAGTGTAGATATATTCAAGTAATTTTAATCCTTGTATCTTTTCTATGGCTTCTTATAATCATTATGTTTTGTTTTGCCTTGTGTGTCGGAAAAGTAAGAGGTGCTCAAACAACAGTGAAGATAGTTGAGGGAAAAGAGGTGGTCCGGTCTCCTCGTGATTTGATTTGTTGCTTGGGGGACTTCCACCTTTCTTATATACCTCGTCTTCCCCAAATAATATATATATAAAAAAACAAAAAAAAAATCCTTGTGTGACATTAGTCTGAGAACAAGCACAGTGCCCCGAATCCATGATTACAAATACAGCTCTCCCTCTTCCATAGGCTGACCCTAAGCCCTATAGCCTGTAGCCATTACTGTCACACACCCACTCAGGGTCAACTCTCCAAACCAATGAATAAAACCTTTTCAGCAGAGGTGAGTGGCAACAGCACTGTGGCAGGTCAGCCAGATTGACAAAAAAACACGCAGGGAAAGATGGTGTCCTATGAGCTGTTGTTTTATCCTTGCCCGGAGCCTTAATGCTTTTTGTCTTGCCTCTAGAAATATTCTTTGGCACTCCCCCACTTACCCTTCGGAGGACTGAGGATTCTGACCATCCCTCTGAGAGCTCTGTGTGAAAATGCACATTGTGGCTCCCCTGGCATTGGCCCTGAGCACAGTGTGAGAAGAGGGCCCTTGCATTTGCTGCCTGACTGACCAAATCCTCCACCAGATAGCCGCGCCGATTCTTTTATTCCCAGCGGTGCAGCGAGAGCATGGCCAGAAGTGGTGCGGAAGGAAGGAGAGGGGAAGGCACAGTAATTGTATCAAGGTCTGTGGAGATTCCCTGCCCACTGCTCCTTCTCAGTTAAAAGGAAAAGGGGTCCCAGGGCAGCACCAGGCAACTTCAGTCCGGGAATAACCAAAAACAGTGTGCACTCATATATGAATAACATTCAATTTATCACATGAAAGCCCATATATTGAATACAACACCTTGCACTAGGCCCACACCCATCTATTTTTCAGCGCTGTCAGAAGATATAAAATAAAAACAAGGTTAATTCCCAAAGTAACTTTTGTTTTCTGTCACAAAAATCTAAGCTTCCCCCATATAACAGATATATCCCCCCCATATAACAGATACAACTATTTATGTTAGTAAAAGTAATTTTCTTCCCTTAACCAAATATTTGAAAAATAGATAACATTTTGTCAATCAAGGTACAATATACACACATTTCAAAATAGGTAAAGTTGTATTTGCATTTGGATTTTCTTCAAAATAATAAAGAAATTGTGAAAATAGTTATGATAGTGTACAGGGCATGTGCAAAAACAAAAGATGCTACTTCTAGCTGACTGCTATTGGCATATTAAATATATGAACAGAGTTTAAGAAAGTAGTTCTCAAGGTCTCAGGGGAAAGTCAACACTGGTGCTTTAGGACAATTTTAGGACACATTTCATCACACACTGAATCTATCACACATACTTATTTCAAAAACTCCAGTGTACTAGAAAGGGATACACTGTGTGTATTGGCCATGACACTGCAAAATACACAAGCAATAAAACCCCAATAATCTGTAATAAAACTGAAACAGAGCAGTATTCTGTCTCATCCATTTGAGAGGGCCATGCACAGCGCTGCACTTTTTCTACATCCTTCCAATTCATTACCCCCCACACACGTATTATTCTGCCTGCTACGCCTTTAGCCTCGGCACGTCTCTGGGGGGAAATTTATTGGGCCAACCATTTTGACTCCATTTACCTTTTAAAAGCTACCGTTTATAGCTTCATAGCTGACTATTCATTCCTCGACAGCCTGGCATCTACGAGAGTACTCTGCATACTCTGATGAGGAGCAGCAATAACAACTGTATAATTAAAAATGCAGGACTTTTCAATATTTTCCCATCAACACTCTTCATTCTTCACATGGATCTCACATCATATCCACCCAAATATAAGTCATTTCAAATGTAGGCTAGTGCTTATACCTCTTGAATGTGATCTCTTCTAGTTGTTACATTCATTGAGCTACAATTAATATGAACTACTAATGCCACATCAGGTCTCTTAGAATTGTGTGTCTATTCCCTTTATTCCGGAGGATGCTGCAGGTGCTGTCATCATCATTGTGGTTGTATTATTTTGCATGGAGCTGCCAATCTTGACAGCAAATAAGTTCTATGAGGACTACAAAGCCATTTTAAAGCCTCCCTGAGAATCAGTGCATTGTTGATTTGTAGATGCACATGAACATTAAACATTTTACACAAATAAACCTAGTTTATATCAGATTTTAGCAGTGACTTTTCTGCATCGAAATAAATAGGATTTATGCTTAACTGCTTCTGCTTTGCCACCACAAAGAAAGTGCAGTTTAAGAGCATTTAGAGGCAAAAGTTGGCAGGGCCAATACCATGACATTTTAAGCCAAAAACAGGGTGTGCGCACTAGCACACACAGCAACCACAATTGGGACTAAACTCAAAACTAAACCTGGATTAGACCCAAACTAAATCATCACTAACACAGGACCAAATCAAACAGGCCCAAGTGTGAATGCTGCCTAGGCCTGTTGGTGTTTCACCAAATTCAAGAGCAATCAGCTTGCTCCATGCTGTTATATAAGGCACGCCTCTCCTCTTAGGCTGCAGTCTGCAGGAGGAGCTCTATGCATATTTCAGATGGGTTTAAAGCAGGTCCTGTGGGTCCTTTAAGAGCCCATCATATTTATGAGTGTGGCATATTATCGCCATCACCAGAGTGTCACAGATGCTCTGGAGAAGATGACTTTAATTGTTGCTGGCGTTTGGAGAACACACCGCAGTGGCCACTCCAGCTCACACTTCCAGATGGGAGGACTTTGTCGCCAAAACAAGTCATGTTCATATTGTTACTTACAATGCTGGTTCCATAGTTTGGACTTATTTAAAATGTTATTCATGATTATTTAGATTTCTTCTGGGTCCTCTTCGTCATCCACACAAATCCTCCAGAGAGGTAATTCTGGCCAAGATCAGGGCTCAAAATCAGGGGAATAGTATTTGAGCATTGCACTGGGATCAGTTACTGCTCTCACATGTTGTAATAACTGAATGGATCAAAGGCAGAGGACAAATTCCCAAATATTAGGACAACATTCCACAAAAAATAATAGTAGTTAGTTCCTATAGGTACTTCTAGCAGAAATTTCTATGCATTTAAACTGGTACTTCCTGAGTACTTAACAGCAGTAGTTATAGGTAATAGGTGCTGCTACTTGCGGTGGTTCCTATTCGGAGCGGCACTGAAGAACTATGTAGATATTGGCCTCAGAGGGATAAGTTTGAACCATTTCAAAAGTTGTTACAACAAGAACACAATCCATACACACAAAGGCAGTTCCCAGACTAGGACAGTGTCCCTGCACAGCTCCAGCGGTTCAGACAGGACAGCACATAAATCTTGGTGCCCTGAGGAGCAGGTGTGGGACAGGTCTAAAGGCCACACACACTGCTTTTGATTTACAGTAATTGTCTCTGTACAGTAACAACAGTGCAGTCAGGGATCCACTGAGGCTCCTGTGGTACATCCTACTGCTGGATACTTATTCAAGATTCCAATGTGATTTGTTTACAGTTAATTTGCTCACAGTTAAATGTTTTTGTACGACTTCAGGATCTACAAGTCATGAATTATGGGTAGTTAAAGATGCTTTATATAACTATTCTGGTGAGTGTCTCTCCACAGACTTGGCCTATTGGAGTAATTTAAGGCAAATATCTCCATGGAGACAAGCAGGTGACAGACCCTCTACCAGAAAAGTTACATAGTCCACCTTTAAGAATGTCTAAGCAACAATGTCTAAGCTTTTTACATACATTTTATTTGATTGTATACACACTTGTGAAGTCCAGTTTCTTTGAGATGAATAAAGCTCTCTCTTAAACATATTTCAACTGATGTTTAATGAGCTAGATTCTGTTACATACCTGTTTTCTATCACACTATTCATTTCCACTTTTATTTTCAACAGTTCCTCAGTTTACAATTTTGTCCATTGTCATTTCCATTGCCATATTTCCCAGAGACCTTGCTATGACTGACACGTGGGAATGCTGGGGTGCCTGTGCAGGTCTCCGTTGCATCAGTCACACCTGGAGACTGCCTTGGGCTTACAGCCTGTAATTTCATGGCTCAAAAGTACAATGTCTCATTCTGTCAACATGCAGCTTTGATGAAGGCGCTTCTCATTTAGTCTGGTATTCAACTCCCCACAACTTTCTATTGAGGAAATACTCCAAAGTGTTATTACTTGACATTATGAAATCAATCAGACAAAAAACAAACAACTATTAAAATTACCAAAAGTACTACTAGTCCTACTATGATTACTGCTACTATTATCATTATTTCTACCATTACTGATAATATTAACTACTGCAACATAGTTTAGTTACAGGATCATATCACAAAAAAATAGTAGAGACAGTAGTGAGAGTTACAACTGTATCAATTGGATCATCTACGCATAAAAAAACTCATTAACAATAAGATACGCCTTCGCTTGTTATGTCTCTGAGTTAATGGTTTTCAGATAATCAATATGCATAGCTGTACATTTAAATTAGGATCAATATACTTAGCTTAAGTGCTACTTTAGGCTAACAAGACATGTCATTTAATGAGCAGTGTTTAAGCATCTCAATTACTTTGCCATTACAGTTTAAAGAGTAATGCATGAGGTGAAGGACTATATTTATCTAGGCGACACAGTTTATAGATCAACAGTTTTGTATTGTCTGTTAATGATAGTGGTGGCATATTATACAAATTAACCAAAATATTGTAATTTAACGACACTGCAAAGTCAGAGCCTGGTTAAAAATTGTGCTAAATGCAATTAGCACATCAGCAGCTATGGTAGATAAAATAGGTTTAGGAATATTTATGCAAAGTTGGACAAGTTCTCAGTAATGTGATTTTCCAAGGATGTAACAATAATACATTTCATTTGTCAGTCAGTCATAAAATCCACTTTCATCTCTGCCCACATCCGTGTCAAGCAGAGTATTAATGGCAAACATGTCTGTCTATAAACACAATTTGCTGTAAAAACCAATAATAGCAATAACCGATACTCAGAAAAGACTTACACTTGACTAGTGACTGCTCCCTATCCCTGGAGATTTCCCCAGTAAACAAAGCTAACCCTTTAAACATATTCAAAAGCACGAGGGGCCTTAAATGCATTTGAATGTCATGTTGAACTTTACCATCCGTGTCGGCTCAGAGAAGAGCCAGGGGCAACAGTGCCAAGAGTTCAAAGGTTAAGGAAAGTGTGACGCTTTATTACGAGAGGAGAAGTCATTTTCTATCAATCGATTTCAAATGATTATAAGCCCTGCGGGGCATCAATGCTTTATTATTGTTGTGTTCAAGCCAATCAAGGAGCACAAGTACTGGCGAAAATAAATGTCTGATTTCAATCCTGCCTCCTTGGGTATTATTAACCTTGATGACTGCAGATAAAATGTGTTTTAAACCAATACCAGCACATCTTCAGAGGCAGGCATAACATCGGCTATATTAATGTTGTAATAAACTATTTTATATGATCTTACAATACAATACAGATGTGTGTGTGACTACATACATACATACTTACTACATTCCACCATAAACTACTGATTAAACACTTAATAAAAGACATAATCATGGTATTCTTTGAGTATGAAAACTTTTTAAAGGTTTAGAGAGTGCTGAAAATGGCACTCTGGAAAAAAAGTTTGTTGGAAGGAGCACAAGGGGCAAAAAGTATGCTTCAAAACTCTTTTAAAGCAGGCCTATCGTGCAAAATCAACTTTTCAGGGCTTTTAACCATTTTATAGTTGTTTCCGATTCACATTAACTCTTTGTTTTAGCAATTAT
This sequence comes from Periophthalmus magnuspinnatus, assembly GCF_009829125.3. Lineage (NCBI taxonomy): Eukaryota > Metazoa > Chordata > Actinopteri > Gobiiformes > Gobiidae > Periophthalmus > Periophthalmus magnuspinnatus. The sequence continues at coordinate 22,359,999 of NC_047141.1, read as the reverse complement.
TTGTGCACGTTTGGGCAATCTTTAATAGCTATTGCTGATCAATCCCCATTTTCAACGCCACCGGCATACGAACACTGCTTTGTACTTATTTTGTTCTTCAGTTTTATTTTCTTAATTGATGATACGTTTAAGATTCGATAAAAAAAAAAAAAAATCCTCTATTCGCTAATTTGATCTGCAGCTATCCACAGGAAGGGCCGACAGCTGCACGGCTCTTTGTTGTGATGATGTTTACGGTGATGCCAGCTCCCATCAGGCACCGCAATTTTCTAACATGGAAATCAGCTGACTTGTTTGTTTTATTAAGTAGTTTTAGATGAATATTGCTATTTAAAATGTGCAAATTATATCATAGCGATCCATGGATGTCATAGATTATAACTTTATATCAGACACAAGCACATAAAAGATATAGTTAGATGATATAAAGTCTTCTTAAACTTGAGACCTTACATATTTATCATTGATGAATATGGCCCAGAATACAATGTTAAAATAAATATTGGTACCATATCGTAGCTGTGTAGTGAATATCCAGATCACACCGCGAGGAAGACAATAGTGACAGTAGATTTGGAGGCCTGTGAACTTCTGTTATTCTTGTCAAACCTTTCACATTGTAAGAAAAACAGTCCCAGATTCTTTATTTCATGAATAGGCTATGTGTATCCTTGTTGTCGTTCCTCCCTGTGACAATAGCAGCCCTCCTTTAGATTTGCCTCTGATGGTGTGTCACGCTGAAACAGATCCCCCTTCAGCACTGACAACACGAGTCACACTGTTTGATGGTTCCCAACTTGGGTCGCCTCCGTTTGATTGACAGCTGGTAGATTGCCTGGCGACCACAACAAGCGGGAGTGAGGGAGACACAGCCTATAGTCAATACACCCCCCTCACCACACTCCTCCTCCTGATGTGTTTTAATGTGTGCATAGAAAGTACAGCTACACCTGCTCTCACCCACACGCACTAAACACACAAGCAACAACTTTCTTTGTCCTTTACAGAAGCAAATGAAGCCTTTACTATACCTGACAGTGGTGGAAGAAGTATTCAAAAAAGTATTAAAGTATCTGTTAAAAAAAAAAAAGGAAAAAAAAGAAAAAGAGAGGGATCAAACAGATTTGTGCCGAACAGAACAAAAACAATTGAATTATTTTTTTCCTCAACTGTTTTTCTTTGTATGGTTTTGTTTGCTCAGACTGCAAATATGTTAAAAATAAATCCCTGAGCATTTTCAGCAGGTCTCAGATAATAAAAAAAAACAAAAAAAAACTTTCACTTTTTAGTCCAGTTCAAACATTTAATAGAGTAAAAAGTACAGATACCTGCTCTCAACTGTAGTGAAGTAAAAGTAAAAAGTCTCCACTTTAAAGTCTACTCAAGTAAAGTACAGATACCTAAAAATTACACTAAGGACTTTACTACTTTTACTTCTACATTACATTCCACCACTAGTACCAACTTTCCTTTTCCTACTAAGCCTATATTTTCCTTATTTTTTACTTTTCAGTTCATAATTATTCCTGTTTATTATTATTATTATTATTATTATTATTATTATTATTATTATTATTATTATTATTATTATGTATTTTTTTATTTTTTATTTTTTTTTATTAACAGGACAATTCAGATATTCTAGACATTTGTTTACCATAAAAATTGTTGAGAGATACAATACAACATTTTAGAGATATGCAAAAATACAACTCTGAGTACAATTTTCAGTAAAAAAAAAAATACCTCCAAAAAGACAAAATATTTCGAAAATGCATTAAAAATGAAATGCAAACTAAAATACAACATAATATATCAACATATAGCATTTTATTTTTATTTAAAGAATTTTACAGTAAAAGGTGAACCACAAACCAACCTCAGAAGTGAAGTCGGTGAGCTGAGGCCATCATCAAACCACAATGAGCATTGTAACAGTGGAACAAGAAGTCACTGGACTGTGAAGACCCAGCACTGCACTGCTCCATCAGAGGCACCAGCCGAAATAAAAGCAGTGGCCGTATGACACACAAGTGGGAACATAAACGCCATAAACAAAAGTCTCTCAAAACTATAGAAATAATGTGACTGAAGCTAGAGATTGATCAAAATGAGAATACATGTGAGAAAGTGCTTGTAAAAACTAAATTGTGTTTCTAAAAGTAGCAGGATATGGTAGTAATAAAAGGAGTATTATAGTATCATTAGGTTGTGGCCTGACAGGTTTCTTCATAAAGACACAAATATTATACCAAATGTTTATATTTTTTATCACAGATTCGACTTGATATGACATAAAGGCAGGAAAACACAGATAGGAAAGAAACTCGGAGGCTGTGCTCTATAGTGAAAAAGCTAGTCCTGTGCAGAGCAGAAGAGTGCACTCAGGGGAGGCTGGGAGAAAAGGGTTGAAAAGGTGGGAGGGGAGGAGAAGTGAGGAGAGGAGCAAGATAAAGTCTTAGGGGACTTAGCACACTACAGCAGGTCAGCGATGAATTCAGCTTTCTCTCAAACAGATTTGTCTATATAGGGACAGAGGCTACAGGCAGCAGATACATGGCAGTATATATATGCGTGTGTTTGGAGATGGATTGTATAAATCACATAAAGAGAAGGAAAAAGGTCATTGTGTTGAAAGTTACCAGAGGGGGGTATTTTGTGCAGGGAAATTGGTATGTGACAGAGGAAATGTAAACTGGTCTTGTGAGGGTGCGACCTCTGCACAGTGAAATAAAGAAGGAGACTAAATGGTCAGAAAACAGCCTATGGGAAGGACTTTGTGATGATGGTGGTTTAAAACACATAACGAAAAGATAATGGTGCTCAGGCCTGTTGGAAAGTCACTCCAGGGTTTAGACAGAACTCTATTTATTTTAAGAGAAAACATTGTTACCTTTATTATTATATGAACATAATGCAAAAATAAGAGTTTGGGAATTGCAGAGAGTGTATTTGTAAGAGCAGGCTAATCACCAATAGTAGTGCTGAAGTCCTTTGAAAAGCAGGTGGGCACAGTAATGATAAAAGGAAATGTTTCAATAATAATGATGATAATAACATAGCATAATAATACAGATTTAACACATACCTGTTTTGGAAAATAATAAGCTTGAGTTATGGAGGGGATAGACCTCTAATACAGAACATAAGAGGATGGGGCTTCTAACTGTCCGATGTGGAGACAGGAGTTGAAAGAGTATAAGAGCTGCCACCTGCTGGTCACATGGTAGAATACAGCAGCTGTCCTCAAAAAGAGAGAGAAAAAAAACGTTCACAGCGGCACTCGCGCACCAGAGGAGAGACGCAGGTTATACAAAGAGTAAAATGGCTTTTTTTTAAATATAAGCCTAAAATTCATGTAACAAATAATGCAGTTTAAATCACTTATGTATCTCCAAATCCAAATACCAAAATGATGACATTATGGCTGTGGCCTCGTTGAAGAATAAATCGACAAATGTAAATGTAACATTCTCATGCGCAGCAGCCCATTAACGCAGAACTAAACAGTCCATAAAGCGACAAGCAGAGCCTTAACAGTCCACTGGGCCCAGTCACAGCTTATCAATGCTGCGACATTTAAACACTGGACATTACTCCAGCTCCATGCAAAAGCCACTGCTATTTAATAGCACTTAGGCTCTCCCACCTCACACACGGCCCATTTTGGTCCATTTCAAATACACAGTGTATCACAGTGATATGACCTTTGTTTTATGATATGTCCAAAGCAAATATGTGCAAATTATTATGAAAAAACAATTAAAAAAACAAACAAACTTGAAAATATTGATATTTAATTTATTCATCATTACAAGGTTTCTGCTACAGTTTTTAGGACAGTTATTATTATTATTATTATTATTTTTTTAATTGAATGAAAAAAATAAAAATAACTGACACAGTTTTGCATGTGCACACATCACTGTTTGCCATTTGGACTGATGAAGAACACAACCAGCAGATTTCAGCAGGTTGATCTTGGACAAGTCTAATGTTAATTGTGAAAAAGGAGAGAAGACCTGAACTTTTCCAATACAAACATTGTGCAATCCCTCAAGTTCACTTTCTCAACTTCACGTGAAAGAGCTGAATGTGCAGAATGAACGGTAAAATAAAATCCTTCAGCTGTCAGTGACAGAACACTTTATACACAGTTCTCACAGACACAGGCTGCGGGTCCGACTTGTGTTTTGGTGTTGAATTGATTTTCTCTTCAAAATGGATTATTTAGCTGCTCTTGTTCTCCATTCTGAGCGTTACTATTTCATTTGTTCGGGATACGGTCACTGGGAGAATCCTGATGGGCCAAAAATGTTGGGAATACAAAGAGAGCACATAAATGACAGCAAACTACATACAAAATATATACTTTATGACACTCCATATGATGCAGGTATAGTTTCCTGATTTGCTCTAATTGAATGATGAATATTTAGATACAACACTGATCAAAAACATGACTTATAAGCAGGGCTGATGTGTGTTGCTGTAATCTGTTTGGGCAGACACAGACAGACACTTGTAACCTCATCTGGTCGACTGCTGCTGATTCAAAACAACAAGGCAATGACTAAGTCTCACTGAAAGACTTTATTAGTAAAAATGCCTTGTTATATTAATGTAGTGATTTGTATAAACTACATTCACAATGCATTACTTACCTTTAACCACTAAAATGATATATGCTTCAGTGGAGATACTTTCATTTAGATTTATATTGGTTACTACTTCATTCATTCCCAGATCTTTGCCTAACTCTACCTGGATATAATGTGTTCACTATCAGCAGACCACCCACACAGCCGCGGTATCTCACCCTAACGACTCACCCCTCTTTAAACACTCTTCACTCCTCTCCTCTCAAATATTCCACGATGGCACTCAGCCCTATCCCCTCTCTCCTATCCCCTCTCCCCTATCTGCTGTCCAGCGCAGGACCCCCCACACCAGTGCCAGATTGCCGCGCTGCTATCATCATCCCCTCCTCTCGGCTCCAATCCCCTGGTCACTCTTTAGGTTTCAAACTGCATTTAGCTGATCTATAGGGCAGCCCCTGGTAAATGGCTCTGAAGTGGTTTGGACAGTTGTAGACAGCTTGTTGGAAGGCCAGCTGCCACATATCCCACTTATTTATTCATCTCTACATTGATTAATGGAGAGAGGGGTCGTAGGTCAACCTTTTATTGTAGAAGGAGCTTGACCCAAACGACAAATAAATCCCGTGTTTTTTCTGTGTGCTCTGATATCCAACTCTTGTTTGGTCTCAAGTGTCAATAGTTAAATGGGGCTGAAGTCAGATCAGTCATTTTAGGACTAAAGGTTTAACAGCAGTGAGCTTTGTCCTACAGCTGAGCATGTGTTAGGGATGTTTTTATGGAGCGTTTATGCACACAGCTCGCAAAGAAAATTTACATCTCACAGAATTTAAGCAGCAGTAGATGGAGCGTTTTCTCAATTACAGAAGTTTAATTTAAAAAGTGTAACTCATACATAACAATATACTACTGTTACTAGAGTAATACTGCTGTACTTTGAAATGACAAATAATAAAACATTCACAGTTCATTCACAGTTTCTTCAGCTTATTTCAATTTCCAATAGGTCCTGGGCAGTGGTGGAATGTAACAAAGTAAAACTAGTAGGCAAAAGTAAAAGTACTGCACCTGAGTAATTTTTTTCTTTAGGTATTTGAACTTTACTTATGTACATCTTAAAGGGGATTCTTTTTACTTTTACTTCATTACATTTCAGAGCAGGTATCTGTACTTTATACTTCACTACATTTTTGGACTGAAAAGTTAAAGTATTTTTTTTATTACTAGTTAAGACCTGCTGAAAAGGCTGAGGGGTTTATTTTTATTTCATAATTTGAGTAAAAAAATGTACAATTGAAACCAACCAGATCAATTCAGCACAAATCTGAATCAAAATCAATACATTTATTATAGACCTTAAACTCTGTGAGAAATACTATTACTTTTTACTCTTTAAGTACATTTTTAAACAGGTACTTTCATATTTTTACTTAAGTAGATTTTACTTGAGTATTTTTCTTGCTTTGGTATCTGTACTTTTACTTAAGTAACAAAATTTACTTCTACTTCTTCCATCACTGGCCTTGGGTTGCATCAATAAATACATAAATAAATATTAATCTTGTATGTAGTAAAGAGAGAATTCCAGAAAACTCCAGGATTGAGATTGGCACAAATTGTAGCTGTATTTAACCAACCAAACAAACAAACATAACTCTTCATCATTAACTGGAAAGAAAAGTGTGTGGTACAAGCTTTAACTCATTTGCATGTAACTAACTCACCATAAGAGAACATGAGAACACTGGTGTATAGCTGACCAATGCGATTGTTATTACACTTGATAGCGTGTACGACATGGACATTCTGGACACAAAGAGCAGATGCAGGCCGGTAAATATTTGTATTTGAGCTTACAGTGTGCAGCCTGTCAACACCACGGGAAAGAATCCACAACCCCAGTGACCCCGCGCCCAGCATCACATCGCTCTGATTGGCAGTAATGCTATTTAATCAAATGTCAAACAGCACAGGTTGGTCATACACAAGTGAACCTTTGAATCGCTGCTTCGCTGGAATTTATGTGAACCAAACAAAAATCCTGAACGCCGCACAAAACCACGCGCACGCCCGGCCAATCCACCGAACAAGTCAATAATGTTGATATCACCAACACTTTTCTCTCCATTGTGTGAAGGGGAAACAGGGGGGAAAGTCATAGCTGCTACATCTTGTTTATGTACTTGTCATTGACTGGCGGCCTGCGTTATATCGAGGGAAACGTTCGCACATTTCATAAAACTCCCTTGCCATTTCACAAATAATTGGCCAGTTCTCGCGCTGCTGAGCCAGTTGGTTGATTTTTTCCTGCCAGATCACTCCAGCTCTCTTTACTGCTGACAGAGTGTCAACTTGAGGATGACGGCAACAATAGACAGAATGTTGTGAGAGTGATTGAGATTTCACTTTTACACTGGACACAACAGCAAAATACCAAAGGCTGCTGTTTGCTACAACCATGTCCCAAGACTGACTACGGACCACGTGCAAATATGAGGCCGTTTTGTATAATAATTTATTTTTTTTAATAGTCCATTTGATATAACACAAAGCATATAGGGCACTTTACTCATCAATATATGCTCACAAATAAATAGTACATCACAAAGGTTCACGTAATATGCAAGTCAGTGCATGTAGCGTCTGCACAGCAGCATGGTAGTTAGCTCACTGTGTCTAAACAACCAATTAAAATTAAAATGAATTAATTATTTTTATTTGTAGAATACTTCAGTTTTTGGTGTTGTTTTAATATTTATTATACCTTAAAATTAGCATTAGTGTTAGCATTGAGACACAGACATGTCTCTTTTTTAAACATAGTGAGGTATTCTTTTTATTTGTGTAATATTTAGCATGTTGTCAGTGACATTCACCTGCAGCTCCCTGTCCACTGCCTTATCTTTACATTTATTATTTTTAGTGTGAATTTGTAAAAACCTCATAGAGATACAACTGGACAGGAAGTAGTGATGCTAACAGTGAGGCTGCCAGGAGCAAGTGTGCACAGAGTCAGTTATTACTGGCAGTAGTGACAAATTAATGGTTTAAAATTGTCAAACATTCCAAAATATTGAATCATTTCTCCATTGCTGCTCCATTAGACTTAAATACTATTTTATGCTTGAACCACGCCTGGGTAAATGAAGAATACATTTGGAAGGGCATCTGGACTATGCAAATCACTATAGTTAAATAAATAAGAGATCGAGGATATAGCTGTACTGATCTTAGTGGTTTTTGGTTGACTTCTGTGCTCATGTTGAGTGGAGTCAAAGTCACATGCCACAGAAGTGCTGAGCTCAGAACAAATTAGAACCAAGTGGTTTGGAGCGTGTTTTGCTTTCTTCCCAAGGCCCACTTCTTTCATTATCTACTCATTTGTTCCTGTCCCCAAAGTGGCTCATACAGCGCTGCACACCCATTTTCAATCATTGAAACTGTCACTAAAAATTAATTCAAAACACAGAAAAAAAAAAACTGAAAACTGAAAGGTCTGTCCTCACCTGCGCACTCACTAGAGCTGAGAAAATTAAACTAAAGCCCTGACTTATGATTTTAAAAGTTTGAAATCAAACAGTTTTCTGTAATTGACAAATTAATTTCTATACCACAATCTGACCAAACGTGGTAAAACATCCTCCATCTGTCTTAATGAGTGTGTGATAATCTGCAGGCCGGACGGGCCATGGTGGAAAACTGGCATCCACTCTTCTGTGAGTCTGCCCCAGGGAAGCAGTGGCTACAGTTTATGACGATGTGAATGAATAATACAACATAGTGTAAGACCAGTCGATCATCATTATTTAACACAAGGCAGGAGAGACTTTATTTTACTTTCATATTTGTAACATGTAGTTGAATTCATTTCAAGGGCCTGTATTTGGCGGTTTTATGATCTATGTTATAACGTTGTTTACCTGGAATTATGTTTTGTTTCATTCACACACCCTGTATATTTAGATTGAGTTCGTCTCTCATACCGAAAACACTCTGTTCCACTTTGTGATGTCATGTGGTTATACAGGAAGTGCTCCACTGTGTTTTAAAACTTCACACACCAGCCCTTTTTTTTTTGCCAACCATTGATTACTTTTGCTTATTTTTCATAGTTTTAGAGCAGTCAAATCGTCACGTTACCTCTTTTTATTATTATTATTATTTTTTAAATATATATTTTTTTATTTTAAGAATTCTTCATGCCAGTTTGCGCATCACTGTTGCTATTTCTTTATTAACCTTTACTGGTATTATTTTGGGTTGATTCTACAATGAAACCTAAAAAGCCAGAATCTGCCCATACAGAGCTCACACACACACACACACACACACACACACACACACACCACACACACACACACACACACACACACACACACCCGCAGCCTTACACCCAGTATTTAGTCCCATCTAAAAGCCAAGGAGTTAAATGGCTGTGTCAGTGGCCCTCAACCAGCAGTAATAAAATACCTCCAGTGTGCATTCTGATCAATGGAGGAGAGACGAAGACAAGCTGCCAGGGTTAATGGGCCCCACTCCACTTAAATACCATACCAGAGACTCTGGGGAGAGAAGGGGGGAGAGAGTGGGCAGACGAGACAGGCCAGGCGCAAAAACCTCTACTGGAAGATGGGGAAAAATGGATAGAGGATGATACTAAACACTACAGACTCAATAATTCAAGACGGATTCCAAATGGCAGTGTAAATGATTTGATAAAATGTTTAAATTTTAGTTAAGTCCATGCAATTTCCAACCCAATTATAGCATAAATATACAATTTGTCCGTTAGCTTGCGCGCAACAGTGTGTGCGTGTCAGGGTGCATTACGGTACAGTGCACAATTTCACTGCTCTTAAAGTAAGCCGTGTGTTGCCTTTCTGGAGCTGGAGGCAATTGAGTGTCACTTGAAGGGATTTCTTCTCATTGGATTGCCAATAATATTCACAGTATGAGCGGCGGGACATGGCAGAGGATTTGAGCTGCACGGGGGGCACTGACAACACGAGCTACATTTTAGGGTTTTCGAACGGCAGATGAGATCATAAACCAACTCTGCTCAGAAGATTTATTTTTGTATTTAAGTAACAAAGAATTATTATTATAACCTATCCCGTACCTCACCTGTTGAAAGTTTCGCTACATTACTGATCGAGTCTACAATCTGACTTGATTTGAAGCAGAACTATACTAAAATTTGATAGAAAATACATTTGATTGATATAAAAGGACACAACAAATATATAGCATTTGGTGTATAATATAATGTCCTGGTCCCGTTGTTCATTTTCAACTAAATTTTCGCTGTAGTTCATAAAAAAAATAGGTCATCATAGAAAAAAATGACCAAAGTGAATCATCTTTGAACACTGACAACACTCATCCAACTTGACCCCTTGTAACTTCTTACTGTTCCTCTTACTTCTACTGTTGCTGTAACATCAGTATTATAAGATATGATAGGTAAAAATATTACATAAAAAAGAAAATTCACTCACATTTACTTGAAAATAAAAGCTGGAACATAGCAACCCCACCCTCATCTGAAACATGCGCTGCTGCTCTGTTTGAACTTGGGTTCAATGGTGGATCTGTGTATCTGTGACCTCTCTTTCTATAGGCACAAAGTGGGGCCCGACTGCATCAGGGGTAAAAGCAGCGGGCAAATTAAATCAATGGGATCCCTACTGGCAGATGGCTCACTTTAACACTCAGTTAGCCTTTAGATAATTGAGGCGTTGACTGTGCGTTGGCCGTAAAAAGAAAAAAAAAAGAAAACGCATGGCTTGTTTATATGTTTCAGCAGAACAGTTCAGCAGAGGTTAAATAAATGAAATCCCATTTGTCAGAGAGAGAGAAACCCCCGGTAATAATAAATGCCCTCGCACACCCCTCCCCTCTGCAAACAACGCGCTGTTTGGCCTCATAAATAGGGAAGGAGAGGAGAGATGTTCCCCACTCGCCCCAGACAGCAGCCACAACAGCACCGTGCCACTGATACGCTGGTCCTGGCTAATGGAACGCCCCTGCCTTCACCCGCTCTACGCTTGTTTTTGGGCCCTCCTCCCTCCTGCATGCGCTGTGATAAGTAGCAAACCAGCGAAGCCTGTAATTACAATCTTACCGAGGAACCCTGGCCCAATCTGTGTATAAATCTCGCCATCCAATTACAAGATGTAATAATTTTGCAGTCAAGCTGGTAATGAGGTCTAATACTCATGCATGTGATAATCCCCCCTGGATGCTGACTCTATCAGATGTTAGCTTTGTAATTATACTGGCAGAAAATCATTATTTCATGTTCAGCAGAAAAATGAGCTTGGTGGGGGGAAGTTAATTTTCTCTCTGCTCTGTGAAGCATGGACTAAATTTTAATGATCTAATCATTACCCTGACGATCCGCGCCTGCAATTGACCCATGTTACTAGTGTGAGGCAACGTTTAAAAGTCCCTGATACGCAGTAAAGCCTGCCAGGTAGGAGCCTTTTTATTTAGTAATTATGCCACAATAAAACTATTATGCTAATGATACCCAAATCGATATCTTTATTCCACAGTGCCATTTAACTGTTTCATGCAACATAAATTACAAATTTAACTGTACACTGTTAACATTTCCACGTTATTGGGTAGTCTTCTATTCTATTCTTCTATTAGCCAGTGTGTGTCTCTAGGAGCTTGTCCTTTATAGGGGCGGCTATCAAGAGCAAGAGAAATTTTTGTATACATGTTGTTATTCATGTCTTTCTCCACTTTTATACAGCGGAACATCTTTTTCAATGTGGCAACAAATGTAGTCTTTTCCCTACTACTTTTACTCTAGTCAAACAAGTGACTAAACATTTCATTCAATATAAAACAACAAGCTTCTTTCAGTGCCTGAATCACAGGATTGCTTCTATAAAGAAATCTATTCTGAAATCAACATTAAAAATACATGCAATGCACTTTTACAGAAATAATTTAGCTAAAATCCAATAAGCTAAAATTTAGCTAAAATCCAATAAGCTGATTTGTAATAGTTATTGTTAAATTCATAATACCATCAGATATGTTGCTTTTGGAGAGAGTTGGGGTTATACAGGTGACCACTGGGGCGCCGTAGAGCAGGCGTAGTGCAGTGATAAAACCAGAACAAGACAACAGGATGCTCCGAACACGACAGCGGGCGACAGCAGCCTCAGCAGCAGTGCACTGTCAGTGAGAGGAAGCGGCTGTGTGCTGATAACATCAGAGCTCAGCTGTCCACAGGTCAAGGCTGCTGCAGAGCCAGATATGGGTCTAATACAAATGATTGATTATAGTGCGATGCCCTATGCTGTCTGAAACATAGGGAATTATTAAATACATGATCAGTGTCTTTCAAAAGTTGTTTCGATACATATGAAGGTTTTGTATCCAGGGGGCAAAGGTTAGACTTTCTGATGATGTCTGATTGTGAATGCTGCTAAATGTCGAATTATAAAGTGTTATCTTTACAGGTGTGATTTCAAACAAATACACAGAGCACATAGGAAGTGACAACAGCCTTAGTGCAGTGATACAGACCGCTGATATTGTTTTCTGCTCTCTGTATGTTTCTATACAATGTTTTTGTCGTGACACTTTAAAACTAGTTTTATCTATTTGACAGTGAAACCAGACTATTTAATATTCCACGTTCCACTTTTCCTGTTATCACTTTGTAAATACCAAGTGGATGTGTATGACACTGAATTTATCTCCTCTTAGTAGAAATAGTCTGTGTTTGATACAATCTGTACATGGCCTTTTTTAGTTGTTTTGTATGCAAGTTGATATTAAAGCATCCACAGTCTTATTCCCAATGCATGGCTCGAGACAACAGTGCATAAAATCAGGCTTCTTATCACACATTTGATATGCACAAATGTAAAGAGTGTGGAGCCTGCGCAGTGCCCTTGACACAGTGGCTCTGCACATGCACAGCCGTACAATCTAAGCAGATTATGGTTCTGTATGTGGTCCCAGAGTACTGCTGTCTGAATCAGCATGCACTGTGCACCGGGCTGTGCCTAACCTTTTTCCAACATGATGGATGTGTATTCTAGCACAAAGTGATAAGGGTCATTATTTGATGATCATCCATCCAGTGTATAGCATACAATTATAAGCTCCAGCAAATCAGGTGTATAATAACTGCAGCATGGAACCATATATGCAGGAAAGAGTAAACACTTTTAATATACGCTTACTCATTTTTAATGTTTCACACAAATATTATCAGTGATAAGATAACAACAGCATTAGCATTTTTTCTTCACCAAAAAATTAACATATTTATTGACATACTATTCATTCATTCATCAGGACATCTATATACAAATATCAGATAAGAAATGTAGTAAACTAGTTATGGTTTCTTGTTATGGAGTCATGAAGATAACACAAAGCCCTTATGAATCATTTTTATGGTTGAAGTTGAGTATTATTGACCCTCGCAATGACACAAAATATATAAATACAGATAGTAATTGTGTTCAAAATGCTTGGCTCAAGAAAATATCCTCAAATTTACACAGATGACTTTGATAATAAGTATATATGTAGAGTATGTAGAGTTAAAGTGTTACTGCTTAAGTGTATCAGTATATAGAAGCATAAATGTCATGTGAAATTAATGATTGGCTATTTTGGTTTCAGAAGGTGGCGTCATTGCGGTCCTGTCCTCTCTCCATCCTTCCCTCTGCTGCCATTATATGTATTATCTTTATGCTGGCCCATCTCCGGACACAAACGCTTCTTGTTTCGCCATTTTAAAGCGATCTAATCAGCAGTGTGTTCAACAAGAGTGGATCTTTTATGCATTGGGTGTTAGGACAAGCAAATCACCGCTGTAGATCAAGCGAATAAACAACTCCGCCCTGATTCAATTACAACAGCTGGGCCCTGGCCGCTTTTATCTGCCGTCGACATCGTTTCAATCAAAATGTAAAATAATCCAATCCAAGAGATGCAATAGAGGAGATAGGATACAGACTGCTGAGTTTAGTTGTTTTATTAAAAAAATACATGGCGTCGTTGCATTTTCTCCACTGCTGCTCTCTTTCTTTCTGACAGCTATCAAGAAGTTCCCATTCCCGAACTCTATTACCTTGTGTAATAGCATTCAAAGGCGAAATGAAAGGGAAGGAGAGGATGAGATTGTTCGGGCTATATTTTTATTACTGTTTTCCAGGCTAGTGCACTTTTATTTGTTTAATTAATGCAAGCATCAAATTCTTCTTGTTCTGTCGTCAACCCTGTCGTCCATTGTCAGCCGGTGCAGTTACTGTGTTGAGATCATAGTCTGAAGGGAATGGAGAAGTCGTGCAATCCCATATTAATAGTGGGTTAATGTAAATGTTTTCATACTAAGTTATGGATTTGACGGCAATAGGATACAGGCCACTGCACTTTAGCCCCTTTTAATTAAGCTAGCAGGATGCGCGGCAGTACAGATTTGAAACAATCACCGTAGAAAGGACGAAGGAGAGGAGTGATTTCTCTCAATAATAATGTTGGAGGAAATTGAATGTAGTAGAATGTAGAACAATGTTAATAATGCAGCCTGTTCTATCTACAACAATGTAATCTAATAAAAAGCAATTAATGTAGGACACAGGCCACTGCACTTTTTACTCATTTAATTACCGTATTTGCAAGGAGTAGAAAATAAAGCTCTAATAAAGAATTACACCTCCTCCATTGTTTTTGGGCACATGAATGGGCAATGATGCACAAACTGTTCCATTCTGTATGAAGAAAGGCCATTCTGAAAATTGATTAACTTAATATTTTCTTGTATGAATTTTATGTACAAGTGAAAATAAATAAAATAATAAATAAAAGTAATGGACTTAAAGTGTATATTTGTCCAAACTGACAGTTAATGGTCCCATATTATGCTATTTTCTGATCTATGTTGTAATGCAGCTGGAGTTATGTGCTGTTTCATTCATACCTTTTTAACGCACAAATCCTGTATATTGCTCACACAGAAAACATTCAGTTCCACCTTGTGATGTCATGTGGTAATACAGGAAGTACTCCACTGTGTTCACTACAATTATTTGGATACATTCAGCTCTGGAATTTCTAAACTCTTCAAAAAACCTAATCAGCAGGGCTTTACTTTTACACTCAACATTACGGTACTTTTATTGATAATACCCTTAAAAGATAATAAGACAAAAAAGTATTCTATATTTTGCAAATGAACTAAATCAGTGAAAGATTTAAGCGAAGCCTTTTATTCACTTTCCTTCCTCTTGGAGTTTATTTGCTTGCTTCCTTTTGCTGCATGTAGAATATCATAAAATGTGCAACTTACAAACTTGTGCTACACAGAAAAATCTCTTAACTCTTAATTCCAACATCAGCTCTGGCATATACAATTTGTTGATACTGATTTATGCTTCTTTGAATGAAACAGAAACTCGTGCGACCTCACCCACCCTGTTGACATTTGCGGCTCTGTACCTGCACGTATTGACTAATGGCATATCAGTAATATTATGCATAAA
Organism: Periophthalmus magnuspinnatus; assembly: GCF_009829125.3. Lineage (NCBI taxonomy): Eukaryota > Metazoa > Chordata > Actinopteri > Gobiiformes > Gobiidae > Periophthalmus > Periophthalmus magnuspinnatus. Next base: position 22,344,878 of record NC_047141.1, on the reverse strand, counting down.
ACTCCCCTTTTTATTGAAATGTCCCGCACCTGGTTTCCTCCTCTTTTACACAGTGTTGTAAAGCTTATAGAGGTTTAAGGAGAAAGCAGGGAGGTGTACACTGGCGTTATTCTGGGTCGCTCACACCAAACAAGCATTTTATAATTCATCACTTGGCCATGACAGATGAGACCTGCTGGAGAATATTAGAAAATGTCTCAAATCTCATATATATGCTAATGGTATGCTCAGACTGGGTTGGATAGTATAGGCCACTTTTTGAATCTCGTGCTACTACACTAACACTGAGTAAAAGTGGAGGAGACAAGTCATTGCACTTCAATAATTTATGATCAAACATCTGAGTTTGAGCAGTTGAACGGACATAAGGTAACGGGGAGGAGAGGTTATCTTTTATATCGGTAAAGTGGCAACGTAATGAAGATGTAATTGAACAAATGTAATTCTCACTCAGCCTTCTCGTCAAGTTTGAGTTTGTCAAAGTTCATTCAAGTGAAAACAGGTATAAAACATGTGCTTTTGATTAGGAGGAAGTGTGATTTGATACATCAGATGCTCTTCCTGACATAATTATTCCTTTTATCTGGGCTTGCTTATGTCTGTTGTTGGAAGAAGAGGTATCAGGCTGGAGTTTTAATGCTAGAAACATTTATTTTTTATCAGTAGCCAGAGCCAGCACCCGGAGATGTGAACACTCGTTATAGTATTGTCCATTCCAGTCTAGTCTAGTCCAGTCTGACTTTGTTTCCATTGTTGAGTATTAAAACTCTGGTGACGCAGGTCATTAAAACTCTGGTGACGCAGGTCATTAAAACTCTGGTGATGCAGGTTAAAGACTGAGCTGGCAGTGAGTAGTGTATTTATGTCACGTGAAATGATCTATTGCTATTTGGCATAACCACAGCTGAACAACAAAGACAACTGCCTGATTTCATGTGTTTACCTAATTAAGAATCAGCTTCTCAACATTCATAATATATCCGAGTAATAGTGGTCTAACCAGTCAATACATTTTGCACATTGGGGCATATTTCAAATCCATTAAGACCATTATACCTCTATCATAATTGTACTTTTGTTTTTTGTTTTTTCATTGTTGTTACAAATGATTGTTTGTGTATCCAGTACACCCACATGTTAATCTAGTTTCAGCACATACAGCCCCAGAACGCAGTCACAGACTTTTCCCTCCATATCAACAGACAGTAATTGTTCATTTCACACTGCTGCTCATTGTTTGTTTGTCGTGATTTATTTGGATTGCAGTTTTATTTTTCTCTCTTCCTCCCTTCACTCGTCTCATCCTTCCTGTTGAGAAGACTTGTCTTGTCGTATAACTGACAACACTGACACTAAATTATTACACGTCATTACACTTTGTAAATCACAATTTAGCCGGGCTGAGGGAGCGGCTTCTCCGGTGTGCGCTGGGTAATGAATACTGTCTCCTCCACTTTACATCCAGAGCCTCGCCTCTCCGCACGGGACAGAGAGCTACTACTTCTTTGACGTGTTCTTTCTATGTTGTCAACTCTGTTTTGAAGACATGGTGTTACATTATGGATCACCTTAATATGGCATAGTGATTGATCTCATTTCGTATTTGTTAAGAGCTGAGGTTCGGGAAGTTAAAGTACATGCTATACAACTGCTTTTACCACAATCAAAAATACATTTACTCATTTATACATCTGTGGATTAGAAGCTATTCTCTCAACTGGATTTAGCAAAAGTTTGATTTCGTGACATATGTTTATTGTCACAACCTTCTTTTATTACATTTTATTCAACCCTGCCATGGTAAATTATACCAGTGTGACCTGCTCCATGTTAATTAGTGTTATTAAAGTATGTGTAAATTCTGGTTATAGTCTAGTTTAATGAGCTCACGATTTTATGAGAAAATAACATTAACTCGATAATCCTCCTTTATCTGCCCTCTCTCATCTCGTCTCAATGCTCTTTACTTAACATGCAGGCCTCCCTCTGCCCACTCCAATGTGCCTCTGTAGGGGAATGATGATGAATCGTTTGGCTGCAAGGAAGCAAAATATATCAAGTCCGACTGAGTTTGGGGAATTGGCTAAGTACTCCTGCACCTCATAATCGCTTTGAGCCTGCATGGGAGGACCTCTTCATTTAGAAAGTAGCCATTGATTAATGCTCTTGGACGAGGCAGGGGAAAGATGGAGAGGCAATAGAACCAAAAGGGACTATATTCTGGTGTGGATATGGCAGAAATAGTGGCATTAAAGGGGACTTTCTGCATTATAATTGTTGTGGCAGAGCCGGGAGCATCTCACCAGTCAGATCTTCATGGCTATAAATCATTGCAGTTTGGCCTCTCTTTGACACCAATTGCCGCCTGTCCCTAAAGCCTACATAAGCCCCTGTAGGTCTGAGCAGAGTGCCTTAAATTGGTCTTGTCTGACAAGCAGCTGAGCAGATTCTGAGGTGGATTAGCTACAATAATGAATATAAGGAAACATAAAAATATATAATGTAGCAGATAAAAATGTGGAGATAATATCTGACCATTATGCAAACCTGATTTTTTTTTTTCCACTTTTATGAGCATTTATTTAGAGCACAATTTTGTTTTATTTATTATATGTTCACATTTTTATGATAAAAACTATTCAAATTCAGTATCTGATATTTTAATACGCTCAGTCCCACAATGAAATCACACCACTTTTTCACTCCTTTTTCTTTCCACTCCTGTTTTTCAGTTGCAGTCACATAATCTAGATTAAGAAAATGTTAAAATTAGATTATTTTCATGACTCTTTATGAAAAAAACAACAACAAAAAACAAACAAACCCAACCCCCCCCAAAAAAACAAACAAACAAACAAACAAACAAACAAACAAAAACAAAACATACTTCTAAGTTGTTTTACATAAAATCATGTTCATGGCATATATTGTAGTAAAAGTTCCCCTGAAGTCACTCCTCGGGCTCAGGTCACACTCTGTCACTCTGGGGTCACAAAGGAAGTGTCTTTCTGTTACAGTCTGTGGACTAAGGACCTCTGATCTCATTAGGACTCACTAATTAGACCGTGTCACTTCTCATCACAGGGCCAGGGACTCAAGCACTAACTCTGACTCACAATCTTCTGAAGTCCAGTGCTGTAGAGTTATAATTGAATAGAGGTATAAAAAGATATAGTATAGTTAGAATGGAATAGGTGTAGAGTCAGTTAAAGTTTGAAGGTGAGCAAAAATAATTATACACTTTTTTTCTTAACATATAGGTTATATGTTTCATCTTGTGTATATATTGTATATAGTCATATTTTGCATAATTTATCGCATCATTGGAGAAATAGCTTATTTTGTATAGACAATTTAATCAATTTTAGTGCAGTTAAAATATTTAGTAATTCCTCCTTGATCACTCGCATTTAGTTTAATTTACAATTAAAAAAAAACTGCCCCCATGGGGCCTGGCCAGGCACAGCCCTGAGGAACAATGTGGGGCCGTCCTCCCATGGACCCACCACCTGCAGGAGCATCCATAAGGGACCGATGCAGAGAGATCTGGGTGGCAGTTGAAGGCAGGGGCCTTGATGACATGGAACATCAAGGCAAAGGTCTCGATTTACCGGTCCATCTACGCTCCTACTGTCAGCTATGGTCATGAGCTTTGGATAATGACTGAAAGGACAAGGACATCACAGGAGGACGAGAGGAGCTCGGAGTAGAGCCACTGTTCCTCCATGAGAGGAGGTGAGCTGAGCCATATGAGGTGGCTCAGGCTCTGCTCCAGATGCCTACTGGGCACTGCCCTGAAGAGGTGATCTGAACATGTCCCACCGGGAGGAGGCCCGGACAAGAACAGGACACACTGGAGGGACTATGTCTCTCAGCTGGCTTGGTAACATCTTGGGGTCCCGCCGGATGAACTGGAGGAAGTGTCTAGGGTGAGGGAAGTCTGGGAGTCCCTGCTTAGACTGCTGGCCCCAGGACCTGGACCTAGATAAGTGGAAGAAAATGGAATGGAAAAAAAAAAAAAGGAAACAGGTCCTATGAAAGCTCTTGTCGCTCCACACTGGCAGAACCAGGGCTTTTTTTTGAAAATCTAAACATCAATTTGAATTGTTATTGTCTGTGATGGCGCATGCAGAATAAAAGGCTGTTATTTATTCCAAAAAGATACACAATGTTGACCATGTTCCACTTCAGTAGAGGATGATGCGCTGAGCCAATGAGGTGACATTTTGAAATCTATTTTTCTAAAGGTAAAACTTTCCAGTGCTTGTCTCTTTCACAGTGCGCTGCTCCCAGATTGACAGGTAGCTCTCCGGGTTTGCGACGAGGCTTTGAAAGGAAATTTGCTTGGCCGACTTCTTTCTTTATTTTTTTTTTCACCTGCAGCAGCGAGATGGCCCGGCGAGTGGGAGAGACGCGGGGGACCAGACTTGAAAATGGCAGTGTCAATTAAATATCACTTTCAATTTCCTTGTTTTATGATCCCCGGGCTACTAAGCACCAATAATCCCCCCTCAGCAGGCCCTCCTACCTTGTCTTGAGGAAGATTGATTACACTTGTCGCCTCCTATAAAAAAGACATTTACATGAAAATAAGAAAACAACTTCTTTGTTTGCATGGAAGTGAATCAAGGAAAAAAAAGCAATTCCCAATTTGATTTTCATACAAAGGCGAAGGCAGATAACAATCTCGAGGCGTCTCATCTGAGTGAGTTTTAGAGGTAGAGCAGAGACGGGGGGCATAGGCGTATGTAGATTGAATAAAGCTGGCAAATTATTTTTATGCAACATTGATGGATGTTGTCTTCACTTGCACAATGAAGATGTTTCCGATTGTGAGCCGGAGATTGCTTTGGACATGTGTGTTACATGTGGTGTATTCTGGCTTTTTCTGCCCCTGAATGAACATACACACACAAACAGCTGATGACAGTATTACATACCTCTATTTCTGTGGGCCTAGATTTTAAAATGTAAAAAATATATTTAGTCGTCATTTGTAAAAGTTATTTATATTGGTAATACCTTTCAGTCTCCGTATGGGATATTATATAAATATACTACTTAAAAAAAAAAAAAAGAAGAAGAAAAACACCATCCCGATAGAGTCTAGAAACACTATAATGCATTATTTGACAGTACACATGCTAATTTCCACTAGCCCTTTTTGCAAATAACACTATTGTATTTATTGTTATGAATCACTGTCATTAATCACTGTTGCATATTTACTGTATCTCCAAATGAAAATACTGGTTAGTCTAAATCCAGTCCAATTAAATAGAAATGATATATTTTTAAGTAATAGTAAAATAAACCACATGTACTCTACAATCATTGTGTTAGTCAAAATGAAGAATGTGTAACTTGTGTATTCCAGTGTGTTTTTTTATTTTTCCGACGACACCTCTGAAATGTAAGAGGGTTATTTTCCACACAACACTGCCTTGCTGTGGCCACTCCTGAGGCAGCCGTCTCCACATAACTGATTCCTTTATAACCGATACCAGTACTGTGTATGTAGACAAACTATATGTAGACTGTACTTGACTAGATAAACTTGGATGTCTTCTGGAGATATAAAAGACAGTATAAAAAAACATGTATAGAGGGACAGGGTGAAGTCAGTTTGCCAGCAGGAGGAGCTAGGAGCTGCTGGGTCAGATTGGGTCATAACGGATTACACTGGCCTTTATCAGATAGAAGTAAAGGTATTGCTCACCCCGTATGTCTGTGCATATATGGTAAACAGTGAAGAGAGATTAGCTTGGACCAAATCTCCTCCCTGCACCTTTAGGTCCTTTGTCAGTGCCACAGAGGGTGTGTTTGTGTTCGGAACATGTTTGCACAAGAGTGTCCAAGTCCAGTAATTCGTGTCTCACATGGTCTTTCTGTGCGTTAACAAGGTCAGTGGACAAGTGTGAATAAGCCACACACACACATCCAAAGACATACATCCGCGGAGCCCAACAGTGCCGTATTGTGGTCTCTCTGTGTAGGGAGATAAGCTACAGGCCGCTAATACCGCACATAAGACACTAATAAACAAACAGTGTTTAAATTGGGTGGGTTGAAAGGAATCAGTGATGCATATAGGAAGCACCCAGCAGTTTCAATGACTTAATCTGCCTCTTTGCTATTGTACAATTTCACATTAGCACAAGAGATTAATGGGAAAGGACAGAGGGGAATAGGTTTAACATACAGACGACACATGGATATTCTATTGAAAACCCCCCAAAACAAAACGCAATACACGACAATTTTTCTTCTGATTTTCACCTGATGGCTTTGCTGCAAATAGCTGTAGTTTTTATATGTATGCATTTGTTAAAAAACAAATACAAAAATCAAATATAAAATACATTTGAGAAGTGATCAGTTATTCAGAGTTTGATCCTCAGCGCAGCAGTACAAGAACGCGCAGGCTCAGAGACTTGTGGTGAAAAGTATTAGTCAATATGCCACTGGAGTACACAAGCAGAGTTCTTCCGCAAAGCAATTCATCAGGTTTTTCCCAGAGCCCTCCTGGGTCAAGTTTTTATAGTCCCTGTTTAGTTTCCAAATGCTCTTTTCTCTCACTCCCTCTCAGCCGCACTATAGTGTCCAAACTTGTCTACATTTGCTCCTCATGTTTTTGTGCATGCTGGATGTCTTTTTAAACCCACCAATCTCAAATAAGTCTTTCTTCTTGTTTTGTCGGCCCATATTCACTGTTTTCATGAACTCTGACCTCCGCCATGGCAACAGCTCCAAAAATGTTAACATTGATTGACAGGATTAAAAAGGCCCCCTTCCCTGGTAGGCATTTCAAACACTTTGGGAACAATGGCGGCTTGGTGTGATTGAATTAATGAGCTATTGCCGACTGTCAAAAGAGCACACATATTTTACATAAACCTGATTATCTTTGCATGGCAGAAAGAGAAGAAAGGAGGAAGAGAGTGAGGGAGGAGAGGGGAAAAAGAGAGATTTGGATTTTCACTGGGCATCTCCAAAAGACAGCATCAAAGTGTGCTGGGAGATGGTGGGGGTGTTCCAGAGTAGTGATGTTTTGGCTTGGCCTGCACCCTTATGCCTGCTCCTCTGCTTAGCATAAACCAACCATAGGGGCTTTAACAAATCTATTCAAGGAGCGTGGGGCCCCCGAACAACATACTTTTTCACAAGCCGACACCCCCAAGCAGTGAGATGTGTTTGTGGGGTGGGGAGTGGGTAGCAGCAGCCATTGTTGTTCAGTGTCTGTCCGACCTCCAGCCTAAGGCAAGGCTGCAGAGTTGCCCTTAGTGAACCCCACCGAGTGACACCCTGGGCTGACTGCCAAGAGGCCTGCTAATTCTACACACCCATTGGGACAGGGGAATGGAGTGGACATCTGTAGAAGGATTGTGGGGCTTGTACTGAACTTTTAGTGAGGTGCCCTGACTCACAAGTTCAGTAAAGTGGACTCCAAAAGTGGTTTGTAATACTTGAGGTTTTCTTTCGATTTGATATACCTCATTTATGACACAACTATATATATATTAGAGTCACTGAACATGTTGGTGCTGGTTTAGTTTAGTAAAGTGAGTTTTGCTGTTGTAGTAGGCTTAGAAACAAAATACATGTTTATTACATTGAGATATAAAAGTGTTGGTAATGGTATAGTCCAGTTAATCCTTTTGGCTGTTCCCACTTCTATCATCTCACTCAATCCTCTGCTCTACCCACATTTCCAAGTCAGCAAAACTTGTGTCTCTAAACTGGCAGTGTTACCTTCTCTGCACTAATCCGCCATAAGAGCTGATGTGTAGGCTGCTCTTCCAGTGTTTTTTTTAAATCTCCACCAGCTGCAGTTTGATTTCTCAGCTTGTCAAAAGTCATCTTTGTTAGTTCTCTCTCTCCACTAGAATGAATGGTGGCAGATTAGGGGTAAAAAAGGCGTGTTCTTGTATGGAGCTGTAGGTGGGCTTTGCCTCAAGTGTGTTTTTGTCCAAAGAAAAGACAAAAATGCAAAACATTACTCGAGGGGCCTCTGAAAAGCGCTAGAAAGCTGCACATTACTCCAGTGGCCTGCATTGTCTCACCTACTTAAAACCTACCCTATCAGATGCCTACAGATGCCCTCCCACCCGCTCCTCCGCTGATGCCTCGAGAGCCTGCGCACAAAGATACAAATTGTCCCTCGTGCTGTGAGGTTGCTGGAACATAAATTGGGGCGAGTGGCATTGTTGTCACTGAGTAATATACTTAGCATTATTCATAAAGCAGAGAGGAGGAGATTAAAAGGTGTTGGATGGGGTAAAGGAAAAACAGGGCTCCAATGCAGAGCTGACACGCCAGTTACATATGGCCTAATGTGGGTTTTTATCTGCGCCAATTGTCAGGAATATATATCCCGGAGGCTGTATCCACCATGGGCGTCATTGTGGCGATATGAACAAAACAAATGACACACGTAATAATGTATTAGGATCAGATTAGGAGCGCGCCGAGGCAAATTACAATGATGGAGCTTATTACTGTTCAAGTATAGACTCAGGATGTGAATTACAATGTTTTCTTTGTATTTCTTTGTCTTCTTTTGCAATGTGCCCTGTGAATACGGCAGACTGTTTTATGATTGAATTTTCATTTGTTAAAGACTACAAGTAGTCTTTTTCCACGCATTTCCATTACGGCGAGCAAACGTGCTGACACCTTTTGTCTTATTTGATGTTAAAACTCAAAAAAAAAAAAAAATCCTCGTTTGTAATGATTTTGTGTGAGTTTTATGAGAATTTAACAGAAATCTTTTAAAGGTGCACTATGTCAATTTATGGTGGAGCTTGTCTCTATGATGTTAGTGATCTGCCTAAACACACTGTATTTACACAGTTAATTGCAATGTATAATATAAAATGTTAATGTCATACTGTCACGCTAATACATTTCAGTTACACTGATACAATAAAGCAAGATAATGCCATTAACCATTTTTAAATAGACAGAACTGTTAAAATACCTGAGCTGCAACAAATAAATAGCAGTGTGAACAAATAGTTGGCCATAGAGGTTAGTTTTTCAACCCTCTACAGCTCAAATGCTCCCCACTTTTAGAAAGAAATTGTAAGATAAATATTGAGCCCCAAAAATATATTGTTATATATTGCTTTCACATATTGAATGATTAGTCGATATTATAAGTGAAAGGCCTAGTAATACGCAAGCAAATATTAATAATGGCAACAACATCTTCATTGAGACGAGCCAAAAAGTTCCACAGTGCACGTTTAAATCACTTAAAAGCTAGTCTTTGGTATTGCCTACACTTACCGGTACTAATGTTGTCATATGGATCTTAACTGCTCAGACATAATGCTTCACAGTCTATTCTCTCCCTGTCATAGCACACAGCAGTAAATGAAGCAGTTAGCCTTAGCCGCCGCCCCTTGACTTTTATTGAGTCCTGGTCTAATTATATTGCACTGGGCCAGGCCTTTTGTGTCACTGAGTGCTTCATTTGCAGTTTCCAGTTTGTATGAACCCCGGACACATTAACTCTGGCCCCTATGCCGTTCATTACAATGCCATTAGTCTGCGTGAATTGATCAATATATCACGTATAGAACATCTTGAATGTGGACGTCTGGTTCCATTGTGAGTTTGGAGATAATGGTTTCCCCCCATTCATGCTGGCTTGTAGGAACATGTAGATAAAGCCCAACAGAGGAGAGTTATACGCTTACAGCTATATGGAGCAGCAGCAGCACCTCATCCAGATTAGGAGTGGGTGAAGTAAAATGCGTAAAATGGTCAGTGTATTGTTGGTGAGAGCTGGGTTGTGGGAGGGTATAAAGATCTCAAAGACTTGCACTTGTGTCTTTTATTTTCCTCAGGCATCTAGGAAGAAAGAGACCATCCCTTTTTCAATACAAAACTGATTGAGCTGTGATCCATGCCAGCCACTGTAAGGGGCTTTAAGCACTGTGGCTCCTATATGCTGACAATGAGCCACTACAAACAAATGAATCGATTATTTTAAGAAGACATATCGTGTTTTTCGGGTATTTAATATTGAACTATCCTATAATATGGCATCATTTTACATTTTGTGCATTGTCAACTGCAATATTTATCTAAAACCACCAATATAGATGATCACAACTAAGTACAAAAATGTGGGCGGGGATAGGGGCAGGTGAAAATTGGAACTTTACACGCATTCAGGATTACTTAAACATGCATGAATCAAACTAAATATAAATTATAAAGCTGGCACAATTAATAATAATATGTCCCATTTAATATGATCCTGTCAACACCTAACCAAAGTCCACACAAATATATGAATAAAAGCTTCAAATTAATGGTAGAAATAGCAAAACAAACACACAAGTTAATATGGATTTTCCTCACAAAACGTTTTCTGCATTGATATACTACAACCATCTTTGTTTGCATTCCCGCACACTTACATCCAGGCCCTAGGTGGATGCAGACACCACAACAGGAAGCAGACTGGAGATAGCGCTGCTTGTTGAGATTTTGTGCCTTTAGAAAATCTCTAGAGGGCAGCAGTACAAATGTTTTATATTCAGAGAGGACTAGAGTGTGTGATAAGCAGTAGTGATCCAATTGATTCTCCACTCTGAACCTCTGAACAGAATCCCCCTCACATAACTGTTGTCAAATATTTTATTGTATGAAAGGAGGAAGACATTACTCTGAAAACTGACACAGATAAAATGATGTGCCGTATTTTATAAATGAGACGAATAATTGGACAGTTAGTTCACACTCTTAAATCAACATATAGGACGATGCGTGTTTTGAATTTCTTTTAACAATTGCATGACATTGGGCACCTAACCAGGATATTTAGAACATATATTAGACATGTAGACTTCATTTATTGTGTGTGATACTCTGGAAGTCTAACCCACAACCCACAATTGTCAACTCTTCTGTGAGTTTCATAAGTTGCCTATGACCAATATGTTTTCTGCACTAGAGCCTAGACAAACATAGAGCATCTGGCGTTAAAACTGAAACCAAATTAGATCAGCGAAGGATGAAGATAATTTGTTGTGCTACCCCAAAATACAAAAAAGCAAGGAAGATTACATGAAAAAGCCAGTGCAGTAACACAAGGGGAAGTCACAACCCCAATGTCATCTGTGTTACTTGATATTTACAGCTGCACTCTGGTCTAATCGATGATGTAAATGCGCCTCTCTTTTGCTCGCTGTATGAGCTAACCACGCTTCCGTTCTGTCCGACACACGGGGGCCGCAGTCCATGTTAGCTGTCCTCTGTCTACATTTCCTCACTGCGTTTTGACCTTTTAAAATACGACGGCGTGAACAAAGTCAAGCGTTCCCGCGGCTGAGTGGCTCTCTGCACAGACCTCGCAGACACACAAGCGCACGAGCGAGGAGCGATGGCGACGCGCGCACGCTAACATCCATTAAAGCTGAGCCTAACAGCTGTAACACGCCGGGCTCGAATGCAGTCTTCTGTGGAGCCGTTTAAATGAGCTTTAATTTAGCATCCTGCTGCCTCAATTGGGAATGTAATAGAACACATTACACCTTGTCCTGCCGCAGAGGCCTTCTGCGCTGTTCCCTGGAAGAATTGATTTTTTCCAAAAGCAAGGGAACAAATTAAAGGGCAAAATGATTGTGTTGCGAAAGAGAGAACAACAGACGCAGTGCTGTAATCAATTCGACTATTAACTCTCCCGTGCTTTGCTTTACCCCGACAAGATTTATGTTATTTTTGCAGCATTATGTAATTAATTAGCAACACTGCAAGTACAAAGTTGATAAAACACAGACAGCAAGTTTTCCTTTAAAATTGTCTAGAGGTGGGTTACAGAACATGAAGCGATGGTAATGTAAGCGAGGCACAATATAATTAGTTGCAAATGTATTTACAGAGTCAGATTTGTTTGGTGTGGAATAAATACTTCAGTGAAACAATTGTACTTAGCGACTGTGAAAAAGAGAAACATATGCCACATGTAATTATAATTAGAACTTTGTATCATCGGAGTAGCTCGACATTGAACCAAGGCAGTTGTGCATTTGCCGAACAGAAGGTGTGAGAGATAGCTGAACAAAGAAACATTTTTCCTTCACAAGAAAAACAGCTCCTCCATTTTGTGTTTGCCTTTCCCTATCTATAACCAAAGGAACTCACCTTGACAAAAGTTTAAACTGATTTGCACTAAAAGAATGAATACAGTAATCTTTGTGCTTGTCCCAAGAATGGATAAACTGCAGGGAGAACAATAACCAGTGTAGCTTATGACAGCAATTTCTTTGGTTAAGAGATGTAAAGAAACAAGACACAGATTGCTGAGGTATTCAACTGACCTAAATAACATAGAGGACACGCAGACTTCACTCTAGAATCTGGCAACCAGTTGGGCCATCTTGCATTACAATAGTCCCATTTAAACAAGTAAGTACATCTGGGCTTTAGTGAGCTCCTTTCTGACCCAAATTCTCCTTCCAAATTATTAAACTGCACACTACTAGACTAAACAGCCGATGCCTTTCCAGACACAGCTAGTCACGCAACCTGCAACCGGTATTATCATCACTGAAGGCCTGGAGGAACATACAAGTTTTAACAAATCCCACTAATCTAAATACTTTTGGGCAGATCAAGACAGCCAAAACATGTAGGAGATATTTAAAGATACAAATAAACAGGGTGCTTTCCTTTTGAGTTGCTTCGCCCACAATATACCGCTCGTCCGCAGCAGGAGGATCTCACCTTGACAGCTTCTGCAGTGTGCCCTGTTCTAAATGGATGATTAAAAAGAGATGGAGGGTTTTACTGCGGGCTGGTGTGCGTGGCATCCCAGGAGCCTCCACTCTGGGTCAGCCAAGCGCAGCGAGCTACAGCTGTCCTCCAAACAAGCCTACCATACTTTATTTATTTCTGCTGAAATATTGATGCGTGTTATGAAAGGTTTAAAATAATGTGTCTGCCTTCTTCTTGTGCCCTGACGCCATGTTTTCTAATGCATAAATAATTCCCCTCTCGGACCCTGCCTGGACACTGGCTCTCCCGCATTAGGTGGGCTGTATCTGCTGTATCACATTCTTTCTGCCTGAGAGAAAATACCCGTCCCTTGTAATTTCCTACACTTATACAATCGCCCTGGACAGTAAATAATTGATGTATGAATTTAGGGTTAAAACTCCAGCACAATAAGACTTCATGTCAAGGGTTAGTCCCAGCAGAATTGAAGCCAAATCATCTCACAAAATGGATTCTTCCTTTGCACAAAGAAGGATCCTCTCTGAGCAACTGTCTTCATTCCCGTTTCCTTTTCCATCGGGAGAGTTGGGTTTATATGAGCTATTTTGAATCTTTTTTACATATGCAACACAACACATTTTTTAAAGACATGTGTGCTTTGTGTCCTCTGCATTTGACCCATCCCCTCAATGTCAATGGGACAACCTGCCATAAACAGTGGGTGACCATAAAGTTTCAGTTCGATACCAAGTAATATTATGGCAAGTATTGTGATATTGATTAAATACCAATGTTTTTTATTTTATTTTTTTATTATTATTAAAATGGATTTATAAAGAATTTTACCTTGGCATGTAGAGGCTATAATATATGATATGAATGTATGTAAAAATGCATGTGTTTAGAACTTAAAATTCATACTTTTCTATCGATATATGAATATTTTGGTATCAATCTGCCCATCACTACCATAGGATTCATAGTTGCGAGTAGGCGGGACACTGGAGGATGGAGGTCTATAGTGAGGGGTCATTTTGTATATAATATAATAGCCATTATGTTTAGCTGATATATTGGCTTGTGTCAGGACAAAGTGATTTTGGCAGATATTGTTTTGATAGGAGACATTCACCCTTCCCCCCCTTCAGGGCAGAACCGTCAGACATTTACGGTACCAGAATGACCTCTGGACTCCACCTGACCTCTGCAAAGCTCCTGGATCTATTACATGTATGGCCTTTTCCTTATACTTCCTCCACACAGCTGCACTGGCTTTGAAATCCTGAAGTTGCTCAGGGCGACATGCACCCCCATGCACACCCACCCCCACCTTCCCTCACTCTTTTTGAAATTGCATTGATGTGTGCGTGTGTCCTGGCCCTCCGGTGTACCCTTGACCACCTTGCACTGTAATCACCACATACAGCTGCCACCTGCCTCTCTTCCTCTACCCAACACTGGATCCTAATGTCTCTAGTCATGATTAATCTGATAAATAATAAATATATCAATCTAGCCGCTCGACAAGGACTAATTCTTAACAGCGGGATGGCAGAGCACCCCTTTAACTTGCTGCCTGTACCTGCCAAATCAATTATTTAATGATTCATTCTTTTGAAAATAGCAGAGTTTTGATTAATACTGTCCAGGCATCTGTCTCCACTTGTTTGATAGATGTCACCAAATTCAACCCTGCCTGTTATTCTGTCTGACCTTATGCATACACCAGAGGGCAGATTATTCACAATGAGGACCACATTTAAAATACACACATGTTTGGAAATAGACATTTTAGCTCTTTTGAACAAAGCCAGCGGCAACTGTCAGTGAAATCACACGCTGAATAGCACACAATAAATTGCATCATGATCTCTCAGGCCTTCATCCTTGAACCTTGAGTTCCCCCCGTATAACCCTGTGTATATATGAGATGTACGTGTGTGTGCTTGTGTGTGCACGATCAAGTGTGTGTTTTGACCCTATTTACTAATGGAAGCCTCCTCGTCCCCAGAGTTGTATACATTTTTAATGATGTCAAATTGTCATCTCTCCATACTGTTTGCTGTTCAAAGAGAAAACCAGTGTAGCATCATGAGTGTTGACACAATAAATTAAAAAAACTGTCTGTATGTAGCTTGTAGTACTGTAAAGAATTTCAAATGATTAATAGGCCTTTTTCAATCAGAAAACAACTGACAGATCTGTAATAATTCTTTGTTTCAGAGGTTTAATACAAAATGTAATCGAGAATGGCCAAATACTGATATTGTATTATTACAAAAATGTGTAACTACATCAAAAATAAAAGCTGGTGGACAACTTTTTCTGCTTTGGAAAGTAAACTTTACTAATCATTATATGTTGTCTATTGTGGAGTATGTTTGCCAGTTTACTCAGTGAGGGACAGAAAATAGTTTTGGTAAACCTAAACACACCCATAGAAAAAGTGAAGTAAATGAAACAGCCGTAGTCCCTCCCTCTTCATTCATCATTGTTTGGTTTTAATCATTGCATGGCAGTGTCTTTGGCCTCTGAAAACCTGACTTGCCCCAGGGGTGAGCAGAGGAGCCATGCCTTTAATAGGGCCAACAACCTGACCAATCTCTCTTCTCTCTCAGATATGCCTCTCAAACACAGTGCAGCAGCACAGCACACATCCAATGATAAAAATGAGTGCTTCCGCTGCAGAGGAAGACAGAAGGCCGGTGCGTGGCCATCAGAGTGACAGACTGCATTGTCCGAGCGAGCTTCGGTGGTTGTTACAAGCATCAGGACATTAGAGCAAACAAAAGCAGGATTGGGAGTGTCATCAATCAATCTGCTGACAGTTGGCTTCACTTTGTTTGTCCCACTCTGCATAATAAGTGATTGAATCTCAGCTAATTAGATATTGGGTAATCAATCATTGCCAACAAGGCACTTGGCTGGCTGCTTAGGGGACTCTCCCTTTGCGTGTGCCCGTTGTCATGAAATAAATTAGAAATAAAAATTATTTAGTGTCAGCCAAAAGGTAATTCCCACCAGTGAGCCATTCAACCACTGGCTTTATGCAAAAGAGACACATGGACCAGGGGGGCCCATGTCCAAAGCAATTACTGAAATATTGAGTTGAAGAATTTACATAATAAATGAAGCAATAAAATATTGATATATTTGCTTGGGACAATGTTTTACTCTGCATAAACATGCGTCTGACAATATGTCCACATGAAGGCAACCGTTTTAACACATAAAAACACAAAAACTGGCATGTGAAATAGAATAAAGTATAAACATTCAAGTTAATGTGTGATGCAAAAAGTTTAAATACTGACTATTCGGTGTTGTTGGAGAGCAGTAGATTCACATTTGGAAAGCGGTGGACTGGTGACATGAGAACACAGGTTTTAGTAGTGCCAGGGCTTGTTCTCACCTTGCCTCTTCACACTGTCAAAATGTCATTGGCACACTTTCTTTTCTGGGACCAGCCAACACTCCAGAGGTACAATGTTTGCTGCATGTACTTGTACTTTTTTCCCGCCCCAAAGTCGCCATGGTAAGATGCACAAAGACTGCCACTGCTAACACTGCAAGGACACTAGATGTGCATTTGGGAAGTGCTCTAGACAGCCAAAAGGGCAAAAGAGGACGAGTGAAGGAAGCAGGAAACAAGAGCAGGATAACAAAATGCAAGCAAAACCGTTAAAGTGTTAAGTAGAAAGATGAGAACGGTATTTATTTATTTATTTATTCATCATGTCTGAGTATACGTAAGAATATGCTACCAGCTGGGCCTCAGTCTCTCAGCAGTGTGTCGGCTCCTGTCACCGCACACTGCCATCGCCGCTGCCACCGAGACAGCTACAAGTTTACAACAGCTGCCGACTAATGTTTGATCAGTGATAAAATATGCTGGGGTGACAACAACAGGCTGCCCATGCATTTGTGGCGGCCTCACGCATTAAAAATTCAGAGCTTGGCAAGTCTAAAGGCCCTCATGGTCTCAGTGCTGCCAGGGCTGATCCCTAACCCACTCTACCTCCCCGAAGGTACGCAACGGGGACAGCGACGACTTCACAACATGTCAAAAAGCATCCCCATTTTGTGCGAGCCTAGTGAGACGACTAAGCCACCTTCATGACAGTCTTTGTACAGGAAGTCCACTGCTGAGAGCCGCTGCGGGCTACTGCCGAAGAGTAAACGTACAGCTACTCAAACAGGATGACAAGTCCCAAGCTCTTTACCTAACCAGGTTTCTGTCCTTACAAGCAATGTATTTATGTAGTGTAACTCAGAATCATTTATTAATAGTTAGAAAAGTTGAAAATGAAAATTGTCCTTAGCAGTCATATAGTTCTTATACTTTTAATTTGAAATGGATGTGTATAATCCTAGTTATGGGTGAAATTACTATGTTTTATATTCCATGTTATGTCATCAGTTAAGCCATACTCTTGTTGTTGTTGTTGTTGTTGTTGTTGTTGTTGTTGTTGTTGTTGTGAAATTGGAGTGACAGGATTTTCAAAATTCAAAACTGGGACACACTCGGATGGTTTGTATAATCAAATTATGAAAAATGTAACAGTCTCCATTCTCAACGTCCTTGTGGGGCAGTATATAATCTGAGTGACTTATATTGGTTAATTTTTTTGCAGTATGGTCATTTACAAGCATGTTTTTTGTATTTTAGCTGAAGAAATGATAATATATCCTCCCTTTTACTGTGGGTGGGGAACAGATTAGTCAAAAATAGAGACAGATTGGTCAAAAATAGAGACACCTGGGACATTTCTTGCATAAAACTGGGACAAATCAATGGTTTTGGATAAATCTGCTGGGACAGGAGACACAGGACTCAAAACTGGGACTGTCCCGGGTAAATAGGAACGTCTGGTCACCCTATGGGCAATACATTTCAAACCCACTCCACTCACAGTACTTGGCTTGGGTCAAACAAAATGGCATCTACTGTGATGCTATATATGGATTACGCAACTTTTTGAAATTGCCTTTGTTCATAAAATACCTTTCTAACTAAACACTCCTTTTTACCCAGGTATCCCTTGCTGCCTATTTACTGTGGTGCAGCCAACATTGTGGGCATGCCAAGAGTGAGAGTCTCTTGGTAAATGTCAACTGTCAGACGATTGAAACCTCCTCATCAATCGCCCTGCCATGGAGCTGTGGGCATCCAAAGCTCTCAGAGGAACAGGCTAGGATAGAGAGGAGAGGGAGAGAGAGAGGAGAGACGAGGGGGGCATAATGGCACTGAATTAGAGAAGGAAGAAGAAGGCGAAGGGAGGGAAGAGCGAATCAGATTTCCTCTCCCTGGTGACAAGCTCCTCTGACAGTTTAGTTGCTGGCAGTATGAGGAGTAGGCTATGATTGCCAGAGTGCATTAGAGGCCGCGTGTGTAATGTCACATCTCAATATTGAAATAGTAATGCATCCTCACACAGCATAATTTGCGACCTGGTAATTGGATTCGGGCGGGCATGGAAAAAGAGAGCCGAGATGTCCTTGCAAACTCTACTGCTGTGTCATGCTAACTCTGGGATATCTGTGATGAACAGGTTTGAATGGAATTAAATGCTGGGGATGTTTGCTCTTTATATGCAGCGTGGGAGACACGTGTTCATGTGGATCCTGATCACTGTTTTAAAGGTTTTAATAGCTGTTTGAGATGCTAACTTTCATGATAGCTATTACTTCTTTTAGTGCCTAACTATTGTGAGATATGGGGGGTTTGATTGCGTATTTTACCATTCACTACAACCTCCCTCAGTTTTTAACACAGTTTAAGGCCCACCCCTTCTCCCTGGTATTTAATAATAGCTAGACAGCATATGTTGGTGTTTTATTGTTCTTTGCCTATATATTGGATTATCTGTATGTTGTTTCTGTTGACTTTTATGTGAAGCACTTTGGTCAGCTGTAGTTGTTAAATGTTAAATGTGCTATAAATAAACTTGAATTGAATTGCATAATCAGTGACTAGACAACATCAACACATCGTGCATTACCGTTAAGGTGGGGTACCCAAGTTGAAGTCTCCCCGTGTTATAAATGATTACACAGTATTATAGTATTTACATACAAACCCGGAAGAAAGAGGCACAGGATTGACTGAGTAATGGCGGTCCACCTTTGTTTCACTTCACCATCTGAAAAAAGCCATTCAAACAAAAGGATATGTAAGCGCTAGGAAGGAGTTCGATACATTTAAATACCTATTTCCTCCTTTTGCTGTTTCTAAATTGGGCACTGCAGCTTTGGTAAAATAAGTTTTGTATAAGTTAAATCCTTTTGTGAAACTATCTTTACATGTGGTCACTAAATCTGTCTTGGGACACATCATTACCAGCTTCTTGCAACCCCACATCCCCAATCCGAATAGTGACCTGTGCTCCGATTCCCGTGTCGCTCTTTAGTCCCCTCCTTGTTTAGTTTAAGCATCTAAATAATTCAACTCGGACCCGAATCAGCCTACTGTATCTTACAGCACACTTAACAAGCCAAAAGGAGCAACAGACAAGGGACAGGAGGCCAGGTCTTCAATTAGCTCTTTTGTTACCAACAATGGGGTGACAAATTTAGCTAGCTCCAAAGGCCGTGTATTTTGTACTTGGCCCCTCCCCTCGAATGTTTTGTGTTGGGCTAGCACTGTTGACGTCCGTGCTCACTCCCTTTCTCTGCGCTCTTTTATTCTTTCACCACAAGCGGCAAGTATCGGGTGTTTGTGTTTATATGTGCGTCCAAAGTTCTGCCTCTTGTGTTACCTCTGGGATCATGTGACAGCAGAGACTCAAAAAAAACAAAAAAACCCAAGTTGATTCTTCTGGACCGCCGAGATACAGGCGGCTAATTGGATGAAGTGTAAGTGAAGCCAGCAGGCCTCCAACTTTGATGAAAAAGAGGAAAGAGGGACAGAGGCAGGGGGTCGGGTGGTTAAGAGTTTGCTCCCTTGTTGGACCTATCTCCACCTGTTCACAGACACACACAGTCTCTTGTGCTACGCTAATGGTCCTGCCCACTGTTGATGGCACGGCATGAATATTGCATGAACACCTTCTTTGGTTTCTTTATGTTTGGGCACTTGTTTTTGTCCCTGTTTGCCGCTTCACTGTAAGCGGGAGTCGTAAAGGTTAATTGAGCAAAACCTAAATAGATTATTATTCTTTAATATGTTGTTAATATAGGTGAATAGTTACATATGAGTGACAGTAGCTCAGTTGGTAGAGTTTGTCCACTGATCTGAAGGTTGGAGGTTCAACTCCAGCTCCCACAGAATGAATGAATGCTGTTGTTGCATCCCTGAGCAAGACACTTTACCCACTTTGCATGAATATATATGTAAATTTGCAAAGTGCTTGAGGGTGGAAAAGTTGTATACATTTTGTGTTCCCTAAATTATCAATAATTATTTGATACTTTTTGTTCATGAAATTGCACAACTTTTTAAATGTAGAATTTATTTTCCGATGGGAGCCAGGGTTCATGTGAATATAACTGTATGGGCGTTTCCATGACTATGGACAACAAGTACCTCTGAGTTTCAATAATCCCCTACTTTCTTACTATTTACATTTTTATTGCTGAAAAAATAGTTCACCCAAGTTCATATTTCTTGATTTTTGCAATTTAACAGATATATTAGCCATCTCCCATCCATATCTCTTTAAAATGTGATATCAAAGGAACATCTGTTGACCAATTTCATGCTACTGTCTACTGTTTTACTCAAAAACTGACAAACTTTAAGCAGACTTTTTTTTATTACTATTGTACTTTAGCGAGAATGAAAAGAATGACTTAAACTGTTGTCTGTGGTAAGGGCCATGGGCTGAAGTTACAACAACAGCTGGTGTGTCCTGGGATGTTGGCCAGGATGTGGACTGTCTCACTCACCTCCCATCTGCTTTCACATCGCCTACAATAGCTGAGCCGCATCACTTTTTTGCTCTGCCCTCACTAACTGTAAAGTATATACTCAACATGTAGGCTATGTCTCCCAAGAATAACCCAACGAGTATCTATATTTACTGACGTTAACAGACATGCATTATGTGTTTTCGTCCAGTCGAGGGTTTGTTTATATTTACTTTCACACTTACACACTTTTTCACACTTTTCATCATTTTCTCATTTAAATATTCAGTGGTTTTGTTAAGTAATGACTTCCTTTTTTCATCAATCAGTTGGCATTAGCCCAGTTGGAGTGTTTTTCCACTGATCTGAAGGTGGACGGTTCAAATCCCGCACTCGACATAAACATCATCGCTTGAGCATTCGGATCCACTGACCCACAGTTTGACGGCACAATTCCAGCTCTCTTGGGCAAGACACTTAACCCCCCCCCTCACCTCCAGTGTCTGTGTATATTGGTGTATGAATGTGTGTGTAAATAGCAGAGTAGTTCCTTGATGTATAGCGCTTTGAGTGTCTTGAAGGTGTAAAAAGCGCTATAGAAAAATTTGATGATTTACATTTAAAATCAACCAAATTAACTAACCATATCCCTTTATTTACAGCCAAAGAAGTAATGTTTGTCAATGCAATCACTTGTTATTTATTCCTAAAAGCAAAATATCCCTGGTGCCAGTGGATTATGACGTTCTACGTCTGAAAATGACACTGATTTCGACCGTAAGCCATAGTAAGTACTGTTTATGCTTTGCTCTATTCATTTCACTACAACATTGTCTTTTTGTTTCTTTTTCACAATCACACACAGTCAAGAAATACCTCCTGGACCACACTGTGTAAAATAACTTACTTTCTATAATCCCGACAATCCCCAGTGAGAGCAAAGGATACAAAATCCAAACAAAAAGTGAAATTGCGGGTATGTCGTTGCGTTATTCGACAAGCAAACAACATTGTTCTTATAATGTTGGAAGTTTTTAGTTTCCCTCCTGTTATTCTCTAATATGGGCTTTCATCTTAAGTGTAGGGCAATAACGAGAGTGGTTGAGGGACTTTTGGTTCTGGTGCTGTTTATTAGCCTGAAGTGTGCAGCCCAGAACCATGTGATTAATTGGGGTGAGCTGCCCATGATATAACAGGGTCAGTCCTCATTCATATTAGTTACAAGTGCCTCTGGTGGACACACAGGAAGGACATTTAATAGCTATGTACTGGATCTGTGTGTAAAATAATGCTTTTGAGTGCTGCTTGTGCCTCTGTGTTAAATTTAGCTCAGTGAGTTTAATTAGTTTAATGCAAATGAGATTTTTGTTACCTTTCAAAGCCATTTCACTCAGCCTTTTTACTTGCAGACCTCAAGAACTTGTAGGTGGAATAGAAGATTTTAAAGGCTATAAAATAAAAGTAAAGAAGTAAAATATGGTTGTAAATAATACTAAAATTATGCTACCATCATAATGTAGTGTAGTACCACTCATGTACTTTTTACTTACTAGTTATGGGCAAAACTAAATTTTAGTTATATATATATATATATATATATATATATATATATATATATATATATATATATATATATATATATATATATATATATATATATATATATATATATATATATATATTATATATATATATATATATATATATATATAATTATAATTATAATTATAATTATATTTTATGCCTTTTTTTTAAACAATGTATAGGCTTACATTTTGTCCTGAACATATTGTCAGTGACCCACCTAATGTAAGCTAATATCCGCCCACAGTCTTTAGGACACATTGCAAATTAGGGTGTCAAATCATCCTTTGGCTTTTGTGTCTTAGTCCCTGATTAACTTTATATTAATTAGTGAATTATATTAGTGATTATGTGCTCATCAAGCCAGGATCCCCTTCTGTGCCAGTGGCAGCCCACCCACTCTCCGGTAATGTGAATGTTATTAGACAGCTACACACTCTCACACACACGCACACATATGCAGTGTGTGCTCTGTACAGTAGAGGGCGTTTTTAGCGGCTTCAGACAGAGGGCAGTCTTGTGTCAGCTACTTGTGCTCCGTTCCATCTCAGGCTGCTGGAGCATAGTGCAGGTATGTATATTACAAGTGGACCAAAAAGAGACAAAAGAATGTTATTAAATCATAAACGTTTGACAGAAATGCATAGGTGTCTGGTTGTTTGCAATTAATTGAGGCATTGTTCGGCGTGTAGTGTGTGCAGTGTAAGTTTTGGAGACAAGACAGTGAAATCAATTTTAGCTTAATTTACAATGACTAACGATTTTATAATAAGGGCCATCCTGGTGTAGTGACAAAACAGCAAATGTGAATACCAGATCAATTTGTGGCGCTCAGTGATGTTGCGTATGGACAATAGGTCTACCACTGAGCCACAGAGCAGCAGTCTATTGCATCGGCCTCTACAAAACAACGGATGAATATGGTAGTTGTTTCACATAGGTCCAGAAAATATTACAGAAGAAAATATGGTCATTCTAGTTATTTAGTTCAACAAATGTAAAAACTGCCTATTTCTTTCGCAGAAAAGTGTTTGGTATTCAGTCTTTTTCTTTCACCGACTAAACGGCTTCATCTCATTGCAGTAAATTACAAGATGATTTGTCATAATATCGAGTGAAGACAAAGACAGACACATAATAGCCTGAGAATAGTGGAGAGAGAAAGAGATGAGTGACCGGAGCGCTTCCCCCTGCATCAGATAAGGACACAATACGTGGATGAACACATGTTTTCAACTGTAGATTATGACAGAGCACTGTTATTTCCTGTAAGAATACACTTTCAATTTCCTGACCGCCACTTTAGTTTTATTACATTGATAAGGCGATAGCATCAGGTCTGTAGCCATGGGGACAAAATCACGGTTTTGACAATAGAAGGGATAGATAAGGCCAAGGATGTGAGGGACAGAATAAAAGAGACAGTGAGAACAATTGTGTGTGGGCTCAGCCGGTAGTATAATTACCATGACTATTATTTCACTATTAGTTAAAAGGGAACATGTTATATCACTCATCCCATTATGAAACATGAAGGGGTTCAGCCTGTTGGAAACCATTAAAGGGTATTTTGGAAGACAGAAGAAACAAATGTACAACATGACTGGAAACAATCAATTCTGTTAAACTAAGGCGCTCCTATTCCAGTGCACAGTGGCTCAGTTGGTAGAGTCATTTTCTACTGATCCAAAGGTTGGGGGTTTAAACATCATTTGTAGAGCGGTCTGATCCACTGACCCACAGGTTGGCGGTGCGATTCCAGCTCCCACACATGAATGCGGTCATTGTGTCCTTGGGCAAGAAACTTAACCCACCTTGTCCCCAGTGTCTGTGTAACACTGGTGTATGAATGTGTGTGTGAATGAGTGGTTCCTTGATGTAAAGCACGTTGAGTGTCTTGAAGGTGGAAAAGCACTTTATAAAAATGTGAACATTTACAAAAAATGTCATTAAACAAAACTATAAAATGCTCAACTTTCCAAATTTCTTTTCCCAACATATTTTATTGTAAGTTTTAATAGGGGAATCTGTCGTAGAAATTTTGGAATATAAAATTTCTTCATAGGAATTTACAGATCAACAAAAAATGTATTATTATTATTATTATTATTATTATTATTAATAATAATAATAATAATAATAATAATAATAATAATAATAATAATAATAATAATAATAATAATAATAATAATAATGAATTTTTATTATTATTTCATTTGTTTATTTTATTTAGTTTATTTGATTATTATTTTTTTTGTAGAGCCCACATTTTCTGTTTGTTGTAAACAGTGGTGTCCGCTGTGTCCTCAAGTCACCTCCTCAGACTTAATGTTGCCACTACAGTTTTCTCCAGGTCCTGATCCCCACTTGGTCAATTGGAGTCAATTTGTTGCAGCCAACATAAATTTGGAAACTTGTAATATGCAGTGGGCGAGGTGGGGGAGGCACAGGCAAAGGCCAACTCTGTGTTCACTTATGACCCCTGATAGAGGCCTTTGTTAGAGCCAGCATTCAGCTGCCAATCACTGCACACTTTTCATTAAATTCACTTGAATGACTCACTGGGTGCAATCTGGACAAGCAACCCAAGAATTAGACACCAAATATTTACTTATATTAACACTCAATGGTCTGTGTGTCTATACGTTTGGTTACATTTCAAAGGTGTGATGAGTTTAAAGAAATATAGTATATGTGAAATAACTTGGAGTCAAATCACTAGTTAAGAAAAAAGCAAAAGGCTATAAAGATAATAATCAAGCTTTTCACCATGTTATAACGTTCCAAAAACATGTCTGAAATGATTTATATGTCATTCTTGCATTCATACCATAAATATACAAAAGCATGATACAAAACAATACACTACAACTTCACAAACCTGAGGCAATGTGCAGTAGTTTCATTAGTGAAATGCATGCTGATTATGTGTGCTCTGAAGAGGGGTGCCTTCGTGGGGAGCAAAGGAAGGGCGTCAAAAATAAAACTGAAACTTATTACACATGTTATTTTTTTTTATATTTGTTGGCAAATACAGGAAAACAGTAAAAGGTAACATGGTGATCTAAAAGTGTGATGTGTCCACAATCCACAATCTGACTTTAAAGTGCACTTATGTAGGTGGAGAGTCACCATCTGATTGTCTTCATGGTGATGTTATTGCTTTGCCTAGACTCTTCCACAGTATGGAAATGAATATTGGTCATATATTGGTCATTGGCATTCTTACTAGCTGTGCATATGACTGAAAGGTTTTTATTCTGCACTCTTCTCTTTTAATGTTAATTTTATGATGATTATTTGTGATTATTTATGTTTTGATTTGTGTGATTTTAATGTCTTTCTTATTCTGTAAAGCACTTTGAATTACCTTGTGTACGAATTGTGCTATACAAATAAACTTGCCTTGCCTTGCCTTACTATGAGTGGTCCACCTCTCCACAGAAGAGACCTAACTTGCATCGCCTTGTGGCATTACCTGCTTTTTTCCATGGAGTTAGATAAGTTAATGTCATACTGTGGTACATTGTAGGCAAAGCAATAACATCTTCAAAGACAGAAGCATTTGGTGAGCCCTTCAGCAGAAAAATGACAGTTAACGTAATGTAACTATGTACATATATGTACGTCCACAAAAGAATTATTATTTTTAAAATCACTATGGCGCTGCTGAAGAGAAACACTGCCTAATGGTTTTAGGGCATTTAATAAAAATGCATGTTCTAGCTAGTGTGTAAATGGAATTTGATGGAATGGTTGGGTGCAGTAGTTCGAATACTTACAGACCTCTGTGGCCAAGGGCAGCCCTCCCATCACATATACACACACACCCACACAAACACACACACACCCACACACACCCACACAAACACACACATACACACACATATTTCAAAAGACAGCAGGTCCAGTCTGAACCACCCTGCAGTACTTGACATTTCCCACAGACGGATAATTGAGGAATAACATTTGCGTAGCTACTTAACATGGCCCCTGCCTTAGAAGCCCTTTCATTACACCTGAGCAGAGGATGGCCGCTGACATGTCCTGAAGAGGGGCGGGACTATGAATGACGATGAGTGTTTTCTCTGTGTATCCTGACTTCTGAGACATAAAACGTGCGTGTTAATATGAAGCCAACATATGGAAGAAGAATAGATAGCTCCAGGCACAGAGATAGTATTGTTGATGTTGGGTAAAAAAAGCTTATTATTACAATGGCAATGTCAAGGGTAGCTGCGTTGACCTTTGAATCTTTCCTTAGCAACTATTAAAAAAATGTATCAAGGTGGGGGATGATGTGGGGGTATGTGTGCGTGCGTGTGGCATAGCAGTATGTGTGTGGCAGTGACATAAAGCACTGGCTAAAAGCTAAGGTTAATGGATTGACTGTTACCTGTTGGTGGGGTTTAACATTGGCCAATACACAAGGGGAATCATCCAACAACAGCCCGGGCGCTTCTGCTCAAGGTAAATTAACAACTGCTGCGACGGTGTTTGTTTTAGGAATTTTGGAGGTTTATCTGAGGCAAGGATACAAGGTCGAGACACCATCTTTAATCACCGCAGCTCAAAGTGATGGCTCTATCCTCATAGTGGGGGTGCTTTCATATAATCATCAAATACATTAACAAAGGCACCTGGTATGACAGACGAACAATATGGCCAAACCATGTCATTTTTAAAGCTGGACAACACAACCTGTGCTTTGAGAAATGACACCTTTTAACCTTTTCTTTTAACATTAAAGCAGACTTATTATGCAAAATGGACTTTTCAGAGCCATGTCATAGTTGTTTCCCCTTCTCATTTATCCTCTCGAAGTTGTTTTCGGAGTTCGGATTTGTGCATGTTTGCGTAATTTTTAATTGCTTATTTTCAACACACCATAATGTCGATCAATCCACGCTTTCACCACCACCGGCGTACGTTCATTTTGACATACTTACTCCGTTCCTCAGTCATTGATATGCATAGGATTCGGCAGCGTTGCATAGTCATTTTGGTACTTTTTTATTTTTATTTATTATTATTTATTATTTATTTATTTATTGCTAAACGCTATGATCTACAGCTATCTATAGAAGGTACCAATAGCTACACGGCTCTTTTTGTGATCATTGGCGACATCAGCTCCCATTGGGCAACGCAGTTTTCAAACGCGGAAGTCAGCAGAAATGTTTCTTATTTAGTCATTTTAGATTCATTTTGCAATTTAAAATGTGCAAATTATAACGTAATGATTCACAAACGTCATAGATTATAACTGTAGAGCAGACAAAAGCACAAAAGAAAATCATAAAAGAAATTATAAATCAAACAACTGATATTTCCTGTAAGTTTAAAACAGGATCAAGTGTAAATAAAACACATCTGCAGGTGTCTCAAACTATTGAGGACAAGATGGAGAATACAGAACGATCGACCTGAGCTTACCAGGCTATAATTGTTGTGTTTTTTTGAAAAGTGATTATTGTATGTGAACCATTTAGCTTACTGCTGTGTTGCTCTTTACATCGCACTTCATCAAAGCAACCAGGCTCACCAAGTCTTTCTTCATTCCGATTGAGCCCTGATAAATGAGAGGATTAGTGAGTGGTACACTTTATTAAAAAGTAATAACATTTTTGTTGGCACCCTTCACGCGGTAAGGAGTGCCATGAATCAAAGGATATTGGTTGTCTGTATCTGGTGAACGCATCGTTTACCAGGCGGCAAATTATTTAGTAGCAGCTATTAATTTAAATCACATTCATCTTTACATTTGAGGTGGGACTGAGGGAACACGCACTCAATGGGGAATTTCAATGCAAAAATAGAAACATATTAAAAGATTGTACTGATAAGTAAATACAATACAATTATATATATTGTCCATAGATGTATTCTGAGGGAACCTGTCACTCAAAGCCACAGTAAAGAACAGACAGGCAGTGGAGGAAGACCTACTCAACTGTATTACTTAAGTATAATTACAGATACTGGAGCAAAAAAAAAAGTATCACGTGAAAAAATCTAGTTAAGTAAAAGTAAAAATGTACTTAAAGAGTAATTTTGTGCAGAGTGTGAGATCTTATAAAGTTCAAATGTAGTGATTTTGATAAATATTTGTGCTGTATTTTGAATCAGGGTTTTCTAGCTGTTTTTATTTGTATATTTTTTGCTCAAATTATGAACATGTTAAAAATAAACCCTCAGCCTTTTCAGCAGGTCAATAATGAAAAATACTTGTACTTTTCAATAAGGTCGTGGAGTAGAAAGTACAGATAGCTACTCTCGAATATACTGAAGTAAAAGTGCAGTGCTTTTACTTCGTTATACTCCACCACTGGTTCCAGGCAACCAATAAGATGCACAATGTAACTTCTGGTGAAGGATCTGCCATTCCAGACATCTCCATGAAGCAGAAGGTGGCAGATCCTCCACATGAAATATCACATTGTGTAATCCCTCAGTCGTCCAAGAAGGTTATAGCCCTTTAAGATGAATTGTGTGTTAGAATGCCTTTACGTGAATTAAAATGACTAGGAAAGACTTCTTATCCATAACACAGCACATTTCGTCACTTGTGGAATCTGGTCTAGTTTGTCTTCCTCACCAGAGGCCAGTGTATGAAATGTTGGTGGTCTCTCATTTCCTATTTCCTGCATGAGGTTTAAAAGGTTATCCAAACTAAACACTGGCACATGTAAACACATAAAAACCTTACCCAGATACACAATCAATATCCCAATACAATAACATGGTTTTCAGTCTTGCTAACTCGCCCAAGGCAAAGAAAAGTTACATTTGAGGGTCATCAAAATAGTTTATTTTAAATACGTTTCTGATTATTGCCTTATCGAATTTCTGCAAGTTTATTAGACAGTACTGAATTAGCCAGGAGTGCTATGTATAATAAACCATTGGATGAGATCTGGTCATTACAATTAGGATACAAAGTATATATGGAAAAGGATGTGTGTGTAACATAATAGTTGTGAAAATAACTTCTGGACGACCTTTTAGGCTGCAAATCCAAATTACCAGTTCTCTCATAAACAACTTAAATCACCCTGTTTATTCGAAGTCTGGCTTAAACTTAATTAAATAGAGGGATAGAGGTATTTAGGCTTGAAACTTGTGAAGCTATGGATTAAGTATATCCCGTGTCGTGTTTGCATAACCTCGATGTGGACTGCAAAGGTGAGCCTGGTAATTGAAACATAACAGAATTAAGTTACAAATGTCTGACAGAGTGCTGTGTGTACAGTAGAAGCCAATACACCACCGAGCTTAGCGTGTGTTTTCATTTAATTAGTTTTTCATTTGGAGCTGAATGCCTTGTGTCAATATCAACCAACAAGTATGCGTGGATTCTAATGCAAGCAAGTTAGGACCAGATCTATGGTTATGGTTAGGTAAGGGTAAAAAAAAACCTTTTTTTTTTTATCATAGTTTTAATTTTTACACATGTCATTGTTGTCACTGATTAAATTTCTTTTAAGAAAAACGACGACTTTCCGCCAACTTTCCTTCCAGACAGAAAAGGATATCCACTTAAAAAATACTTCCTAGATTGCTGCCGTGCCGTTTTTCAGCAAAATATTATCTTGAGTTGAGTAACTTTTGACAAACTTGTGTTAAAGTATTTGCAGCTGACTTGTACTATCTCTACTTTCCCTGCACTGTCACTCCGTCCTGATGATTAATGTAAAAGGCGTTGACAGAATTCCAGACTGTGTGTCCCTTCTGGGCACCTGTAGATAATCTGCATGCTTGAGGTGGTTGTGGGACTGTCCCAGGTGAAGTGCCTCAGGGGTCTGACTGCAGAGCCTGGAGGCAGCCCAGGTGTTCACAGTTATTACTATCTGTCCTGAGAACGGCACACACAGCACTGTATGTAATGTTATACTGTATTTATCACTATTTTCTTAATCACATGTGTCAGTTATACACTTTCGCAATTTACCTAGAACCTCAAATTCCGCCGCATCGCCATATTTGTCTACTGATTCACACAAATGGCCTTGGATGAACTATAAAAAGGCGTTTTGGTCAGATCTGATTTTGTCATAATGTAATAATATGTATTACTAAGCCATGTCTTCATTTCTAAACGTCCTGAAAGCCTATATTCAGCAGCGGAGTAGAAGCATGATAAAGCAGATAGAAAAGCAGAATCATTTCAAGGGCACAAAGCCGACACTAGATGGCTGCAGATAATGGTGGAAAGGCTTTAATGATTCGCACTAACTGTAGAGGAGGCACTGATGGGAGGAGAGAGAGTACAGTGTAGAAGAGACTCAAAGCAGCTTAAAGGTACAGGAGGAGAGAGCACTTTAGCGATCAGATTCATTTATCTTTTTTACCATAAGGACATATGTTTTCTTATAGGTTTTTTTGGGCAATAATATGAACATAAAAAACAATATTTGTGTGCTCATACATGATACATTTTATACTTTTTGATATGTTTAAAGGTCCTATATAACACAAAACTGACTGTTGTGTTACCTCATCAAAAACATGCATGGAGCTGTGTTTTGTTTCATTCACACTTTATTATTAGTCTGTTTACATCTTCAAAATGATCTGGTCCAACGTGATGTCATGAAGGGGTAGTTTTCAAGTTAACAGCTACCTTTTCCCTTTAGTTCAGTCAAGATTGGCAATTCCAGGTCTTAAATTATCCAAATGATTCTAGTCAAATCTAGTCAAGTCAAGTCAAGTCAAATTTATTCATAAAGCACATTTAAAAGCAACAAGTGCTGTACAATATAAGGTGCAATCTTATAAAACAAAATAAGCAAGCAAAGCAAAAATACAATAGAATACAACTAATACAATACAATACAAGAGTCCCGCTCAGTTTGTATTAAAAGCCAGTGCAAACAAATGAGTTTTCAACAAAAATGTAAACATATTTAAAGATTGGGCTGTTGGAGGAAAACTGTTCCAGAGTCTGGGGCCAGTTACAGCAAAAACCCGGTCCCCTCGAGGTTTTAGTCGTGACCTTGGAACATCCAAAATCATCTGGTCTGCTGATCTCAACATTCTACTGGGAACATGGACAGACAGAAGCCCAGAGAGATAGGGAAGGCCGATCCATGGAGACATTTAAAAACCATCATCAGATGTAGAGAAGGTGTGCGGAGTTTAAAAACACAGTGGAGCACTTCCTGTATTGCCACATGACATCATAAGGTGGAACAGAGTGTTTTCCGTTTGAGGGAAGGACCTAGTGGAAATATGCAGGGTGAATGAAACAAAACAAGTCCAGGTATAGGCCAATATGTCTTCACCTATGGCTGATTTCTAACATGCACAAGCCTATATTTTGCAGGTTTTTTTTCCTTTTGTTACAGATTTCAAAATGAATTGTCACAGTGTATTACACCATTTAGACCTATACTATAAACGAATGGGTTTTCTATGCTAACACAAAGGTGGCAGATCTATTAGAATATCCAGACATTAAACCATTTCGCAATCAATAGACCACTCCGAATACATTTTACTGGGTGCATTACATCGCAAATGAATTGTAGAGCTGCGTGTGGGAGCCAATTGGACGGGTGATGGACTATCTGTGAGCTTATGTCTGACAATTGGTTATATTTCCCCAACATGTAGATTAATGGTGCTCACAGTGGCGCCACATTGCAGGCATTTATTACACACACTCTCCATTTTCTCTCATTCTGCCTCAAAGGGAGCAGCAGCAGCAGCACCCATTGATTCACTAAAAGGCGAGGGAGGATTAGAATCTCTGAGAGTCCTGGAGGTGGTCCGGAAAATGGACTTAAAATACAGAGCTGTGAAAATATTTTGATGAGGTGTAAAATATATTGAAATTCATAGATTCTTCAGAATAGTCCTGATTAGAGAGCGACAATATACGTCTTTTTACATGGACGATGCTTGTATCAATTGTTTAGAATCCAGATAAACCGATGGCCGTTCAGCTCTGCCGATATTTAGGGCTGATATTTTGGGGCAATCAATATTATTTTCCCTAAATGATCTAATTAGAATTTTCTAGAAACTAAAACAAAAATTTTATAGTTATCTTTTGGGCAGCTGGTTGGGCCAAACAAAATATCGGCCTCTGCTGGAGATTTAAGGCCGACTCACCAAAAAGGTCAAATATCGGCTCGACATATCAGCCAAACGATATATCGGCCAAACAATATCGGTCTATCTGATGCCTTCCCGTACTTCTCTCTGGATATATTCAAGTTTATATCCAGGTAGAGCTGGTATAATGTGTACGTTATGGGGATGATGAAATTTGTAATATCGTGATATAGTTAAACTGCAGCTGATCAGTTACAAGAGGAGACAGACAGAGATTGTGGCTACTGCTAAAACCTAGAGCAACTTAAACACTGACTATGGAGACTCTGCAGAGGCTAAAAACACAAATATTGTATAAACACTTTTAAGCAGGCTCATATTGTCAATTATAGGCCATGTCACTCTGCCCTATATACAGTACAGCACTAACGTCCTATAAGATGAAATGGATAGATTTAACACAATATTTTCCATATAGATTGTTTTTTTCCTTCTAAATTCTTGGTTGTTTACTGTGTTAAATGCTAAAATTCTATACATTTTTATACCAATAATCTCTGGAAGACATTTCTACATTGATATCTGATAGTTAAATCTTTACAAGTAGAGTCTCACCTTACATTGCCATGATTTTATTTTGGTGTTGGCCATAAATATGCCCATTTGTCATAAGAAGCAAAATGTTGTTTCTATATGGATTGCACATTTCCTTCAGCGCCCTTTATCTCAATAATAGAAATAGCGCTCCTGAAATCACACATCATTAATAAAACAGCAGTCCCACCACCATAGAAATATATTATTACCTTTACTTGGTTTATAAGAGCAATCTCACTGTATATGTTCTCACTGTGATCCTCTCTGTAGACAAGACCCTCCACTACTGTACATATATACACCTTTAATAAGTCTGTCTAGCCATTACTGATAACCTTTCTCCCATTTATTCCAAGCTATTGTATTTCAGAAGTGATAAATATTTCAGAGATGCAGAAAACATATGGTATACGATTGTTTTATGAAATAATTTGTGCAGAAATAAACACCTTTTTTGGTTTTATTGTGCATGGTAAGAGCCCAAAATCTGATGAAAGGGAAAAAAAAAACCTGCTTCTCTGGTTGATAATATGTTCACGCCGACTGACACCATTGTTTTACAAGAGTAGCATAACAAAAAGTACACCGCATCTTTTCTCAAGTTAAAATTAAACGTCGCTGATTAGAAATGTAATACTTTTTTGTGGGGAAACTACAAAGGCATGTTCATTACAATGCCAAACAACATCCAAAAATGTCTGATCTGACATTGATCGGCTTTGTTCTTAATAAAATGCAAAACTAACAATGCAGCATGGGCCCAAATACAGAGAAAACACACATTCCCCCTTTCAATTCAAATTAAGAAGAAGACAAAGAGAATGGTTCCATAGGGATGTACTGGGCTCTTTTCAGGGAGGGGAATCATTACAGAAGCTGCCTTAAGATATAAATAAACAGAATTATACAGGCATTGTTTTGTGTACTGTTTGGGAGACAATACGGCAAGCCTTCAATCTGCCTCATTCTGATGTATTCTTTCCATTTCAACAGACAATACTGAACACATATTTAGTTGTGATTTATTTTTCTTCAGCGTTGAATGTGAAATATTACTTTTAATTGTACGTGGGCTACACAGGTGCATGGCCAAACATAAACTTTATACATATATAAATGGACAGAGCTAACGTGCAAGCTGCTCATGGGTGCTTCCGGCTCCATCGACTCTGGCTTCAATTCACTTTACATTGAAAGATTGTCACCCTTCTCTGTGTAACTGCTGCATTGAGCCTCGTCATTTGGGTCTTAAATGCTCGTATTGACCACCTCTACATGATCTTGGTGTTTTTATTTTGTGATGGTGCCAGTAAATCACAATATGGACACCAATAACAGACAAATCAGGCGTCTTCTACACCCTGAGGTCTAACTGTTCGCTCCCTACTAAACCAGTGGTGAGGGTGGGGAACGTTGGGAAGTAACTGAATACATGTACCAAAAAAACATATTCAGAATGATAATTTTGAGTAAATTTTAATACAGTTTACAACTTTAAATCAAAGGAATACACCACCATATTTGATCATGTAATTTAGGCTTTAAACTGCGAGTGAGAAAAATACAAAACACCGCTCTTTTAGTGAGTGCATGTGTGATTTGTCCTTCTCCAATTAGTGATAAACAAATGCATTACAAACGGTAAACCAAACATAAAGCTGTTTTAATCATATGTTGCATTTTTACCTTATAATTTAAGTGCGACTCGATGTAAAAGTGATCTAAGTATTCAGAATACAGTACTCTGATTGGACCATGTAACAGAATCCATTACAAAATACATTTTAATGCAGGTATTCAGTATTCTGTAACTAAATACTTTTTCAAACCATTCTTCCCATCACTGGACATTACATAAACAAATACAAATACTACAAAACCAAAACATATTGAAGAAGCTGCATAAGGAAAATTGCACAGTGCTATGAAAAATCACTGTTGAATTTGTATGAATTTGTTTTAAATATAGAATAAAAATGTCTTCTTACAATTTGAAGGGTAACAGTGCTTCTAAGCATCAGCAGGCCAGTGTGTTCTGTATTCAGGCAGAAGTAAATCCTCTGAGACTCACATATTTATGCTGATGTTGGATGTGGGGCTCCTCTAGGGCTGGCCTCGGGCCCACTGAAGAACACACCAACACAGGAAGTGTTCTCACTGCTACTGTCTGTGTATGAGCCAAGCACCTGCCTGTTACGTACTCTTTTAGTCTTTATTACTCCTTTGAGCAGGAGGTCCAATCACTATTTGACAACTGACAAAAACAACACATCTCTGGAAATATCAAGCCACTGTTATACTGTCCTTTTAAAAGATGACAATGAGGAAAAATGTCATGAAGTGCATTATACACTACACCACATGCATTTCAGTACGTTAAAATGCTAAATGCTAATGATATCACAAACTATAATAATGACTGTGTTTGCTTTAGATCATTTTCAAAAGTGAACATGAATCCTAATCTACAAAAGAAAAGTATTTACTTGTAATCTCTGTGTCTGGTGGGACATGCAAGTTTCCTCCAGGTATAGCTACTCCTGACCATAATATAGGGCCCAGGTGCTGCACCCCGGTGGGATTAAACAATGGGTCAAATGCAGAGGTCAAATCCCAAAACAGGAACAATGAGAGATTTGCTTATGCAAATATTCTTAAATGATTAAAAAGTAGAAGTAAAGCAAATCATGAAAGAATGTATTTAAAACCCACTCTTTCAAGATCATTTTTATGTTCATAGTCCATGTGAGTGACTGTAATGGCTGTACCACACACACACACACACACACACACACCCCGCACACCCCCACACACACACACACACCCCTACACACCCCCACACACACACACCCACACACACACACACGCGCACACACACGAACCCACACACACACGCACAAACGCGAGCACACACGGACACACACACACACACATATACCTTTGTTCACACTTGGCCGCCCACAGAGATAGGAAAAGTGCCTTAATTCATCACCACAGGACTCCTATATGCCCTGTGGCATAATTATACAGTATGCGTATGACCTATGGTAATTAATGATATATTCTGTAATATTAACTCAATGTGGTCAAGCTAAATGAGTTAATTTAATTAAATGCTCTCTCACGTTCCTCTGGTTCTGCTCTGGTGCAATTACACCATACTGTGGATCAGTCATTAACCACGCTCAGGGTACTTCTGCATCAGAGGTTATGGCCAAATAAATCTTAAAATATATGTTTGCTTTCAGTCTGTGTCCTTTTTATTTAATTGCTTTTATTTATTCAAAATAGTGACAGTGTTATGTTGTTTTTTTTCCACAAATACTTAAATTCTCTCCTTTAAAAATTGCATCAGCTCCACGGTGCACTTTCATTTCTTCTTTTTGTGCATTACCATAGAGATATCCCTAATTTATTTTTCCTTAATTGACCGCAGTGTCGGCCATGACAGTTGAAGCGTGTGGAGCGGGCCCTTGTCCCTCCCCCTGAGAGCTTACATGACTGATCCTTTAAGCCAGGTGAGGAGACACAACGCTGATATTCCAACACAGGTTTGGGTTTCCAGACCGTCTCCAGTTTTCTCCACGTCATGTTAACACTGCCATCTGATCTGCCGGCCAAAGTACACATATTCATTACAAACAACTAGCTACAGCTCCTAACACCCCTAGCTAAGATCCAGGCCTAGATAATAGAGCAGGGAGAGGCGGAGGATGTCTTGTTGTTGTCTAAGCACACTCATTATAACATTTAAAGGACAAAATAGGATTGCATGACTGCGCTGGGCCTGGTTACAGCATCAGGAATCTCTCATACGACACTCATCATTCAAGTGCACATCAGATCAGCTTGCAGCAGCTTTGGGAGGCGAGCTAAGAGTCATGTGACAATTTCCAAAGAAGTCAGAATGCTTTGTTTAATGTCAAGAGCGAAGGCAGTCCATATGTCGGTTGCTACAGTTACCACTTTCTCTTTCCACAATACGTTCTTTCATTTTCCACACCCACTTCTCCCAGGGTCAGATATCCAGAAACCAAATCACATCAGGCTCCTTAATAACAACATATAAAGAAGCATTGATACATAACTCTGGCAACAAGTCCACCTATGTAAAGTCAAAGGACAGGCTTTACCCACCTGAGGATAAGGAACATACTCAGACTTTGTTTGTCATTGTTTGGGGGATATACTTGTATGTAGTGTGGGATTTTGCCAAGAAATGTGGAAAAAAAAAAAAAAATCTAGTATGTATCTCCTTCTATTATAAGGCAGCCTAAGCCCTGAAAACTCACCTGTTTAAAATTACCTTCAAATAAATGCATTTACTTTTTCATGTTTCTTTCATTTGTTTTATCTTGAATTTTTCTTGTCTTTTATGTCTTTGGGTGTCATGAAAAGCACTATATTATTATTATTATTATTATTATTATTATTATTATTATTATTATTATTATTATTATTATTATTATTATTATTATTATTATTATTATTAACCTTCTACCCTCCTTTTTTTCTTCAAAATCTTCCTCCTATAGAGTAAGTCATAAGTAAAAGGTTTCAACTTTACTTAGGGACTTGAATATTTATTTGTTTTAAAATGTGCATTAATGAATGTAATGATATGATACATTTAAACTGATAATGTTAAACAATGGATGAGCTTCATGCCATTACTCTGTTAAAAACATGTTCCATTTCCAGTCTACCTGCTTTGTTCTTCGGCTTAAGAGAGAATCAAGACCTGGAGAAGTCAAAACAATTACTCACGGTGCGGCTGATATAAAAGCAGGCTTCCCTCTTCAGTAAAAGTGCATTTGTGCATATCTATGCATGGCTGGTCAGCCATATAGATGCTCATCTGTGTCTTTCATCAACTTGACAGCTTTTTCTCCTCCCAAAGATAACATTTATTATAAGCGTAAGCAATACATATTGGCCTGGAGTAAGTTTGTGGCACATTGCCGCACCTCATAATCACAGCTGTCTGCAGTTAAGTATCCCCCATGATCTATTGACTCCATTTTTATTCACTACATTTCCAGCCTGTAGGTAGAGTGTCACTTAAGAGCAGAATGCAGAGCAGCTAGAACTCACATCAAGATAACACTCATTCTGAGATATCATTTCCATTCAAAATAAATAAGTTAAAAAAATGCATCATATACATTATTTTTTCATATACTGACTTTCACGGAGTATATTTTGCTCCAGATGCCCATCCCTCCCATGAATCCAGGCTTGGGAGTGGAGCAATAAACACTCTCATGCTTTATGGTCCATTGTGGCTGGGTTGAGTGTGTTTATACAGCTTTTTATTTGACTGTAAGATATTCTACAACCGTCTAGTCTCTCTTTGCCCATTGTTAACACACTGTTATGCAAATCCAGTCTTAAGAGAGATGAACCTACAGCAGAGAAAAAAAGAACAAAAATAACCTCCAGGAAATTAATGTTTTATTAATTATGTTTAAGATCATAATAAAGCTAATTCTACTTAAAATAAACACAAGAGGCGGTGTATCTCACGAGAGACCACCACAATTTTTAATTCATTATAAAAGGGCCTTTTTCATGCTAACTGCCGCGCTGCCAAGGGAGTTCATATTGTGTTCTCGTATTTTAATCACTCTTTGAGAAAAATGCATTCCCTTGCCCCCCAGCCTTATGATAATATTTATTTTGGTTTAGGTTACTGTACGATTTACAACAAATGCTCCCAGGCCAAACACATTTCAAATTGTTTTCTTCTATGTTTATTTGGAGTGAAATTCATTCTAAGCTTTGATAAAACAGCTTGAATTTAAAGAGGTATTGTGACCTGACATACTGTTACTGCTACTGCTACTACTACTACTACTGCTGCTGCTACTGACTACAACTATAACTATAACTGCACCATCCCCTACTACCAAAATGTACACGTTACTATTAAGTATAACATACTTTTGTGTATGTATAGTAAGTTTTGTCTGCGAGGTAACACTACATTGTTGTGCGTAATCAATACAGGCCTGAAATCACCTCCTGTCAGCCGCCTCCCACACGGTTTTGTACCACACTTAATAATGAATTAGACCCCCTTCACATGACTCTCCACTAGCCTCTTGTGAACCATGCAAACAGAAGACGACGAGGGCTGTGTTATGTAAAAGATGTTGAAAGTATTATATAAAGTATAACATATATATAATTATGAAGAAGGAGTTGTATATTGTCTTTCTGAAGATGTGAGACAGGCCTCTACTTTGAAAATGTTTAAATCCAGACTCAAAACGGTTCTGTTTAGCTGTGCATATGATTGAAATGTTTTTATTCTGCACTGATCTCTTTTAATGCTAATTTTATGATGATTATTTTTGCCTAATTGTGTAATGAATGAACAATACGAAGGACTTATTTTTTTCCACATCAACCAAAACTGAAATCTCAAAATACTACGCACTACACTTTTTGCACTACACCGGGTCCATCACCTGCTCATCTACGTATGTTACTGTTTTGCCTGGAATGTTCCACAGTATAAGATTACACTTATTTCCATGGGGACAAGCAGGTGATGCTACAAGGCCAAGTTATAGATCAGATCTGTGGAGAAGCAACCACACTCACAGTCTGAATGCATGCTTTCAGTGTTTCAATATTTATTTTGTTTTTGTCAAAGAAAGAAATATCTCCATGGAAACAAGAAGGCGGCACAACTGGTTACATAATACACCTTTAATCTAAAAGTTTATCACCAGATCTAGTTGTATTTTGTCGCTCTTACTAAAAACACAATGGCAGAGCAACATCAAGGCTAACATTTCTTTTGCGTTTGCTAATCACTGATCAATAATTCAGCGGCGCCTCTCCTCTGGATGGGTCCCTGGCTTCCTGCGACATATGGCAGCTGTACACTGTGCATTTGCATGTTTGTACGCGTGTCTGAGTTCACCCATCTGTGGCCTTGTCTGACATCTTTTATCTACTCTTCAGGTTACACTCTCCTTATCGGCCACGCCAGTCTGCTGAGGAAAGTTGCATCTTTGGAGTTGACTTTTGATTTGCTCCCACCTCCTGTTGTGTTACGGCTACAGTGAGGGAGAGTCCGATGGCAGTTATAACAGCCAGCCGAGTAATTTGCTGTGTAAGTTGACACGATGGTTATCTCTGTACAGGGCACCTTTCATTTCCTCCCGTCGCGGCTTCACCTCAATTCATGCCGTTGTTATCTTTGTGCCGAGGTCTTTTGGTAATTTGTTCAGCATGGGTTGACTCACTAAAGGTCTTCTGTTCCCGCCCTAACCACCCAGACGAACAGCTCATTTATTTATACAAGAAAGAATTTAATAACCAACTTGTGATGTATCTTTTGTATCGAAATCATTCTCAATCTATTGTAAAGACGTGTTCTACATTCACAATAATACCCAAGTTACATATCAGTGTCACTGAATTCATCCATCTTCTTCTTCTGTGTGATGAAGAATAGATTACATTAGCTGTGGCTGTGAGTACATCATGGACAATAGTGAGGATCACGCTGAAATGGAGACATATAATAATTCAATATGATGTGATTTTACATATTATATCAAATGGACAGTACTGAGTTTTTAACTGTTATAGCAGAGGAAACATTGTTCATTAGCATCATTAGCTTAGCCACAGTTGTGTTTTAATTGATTCATGCACGTTTAGTGATTTAAGTAATTCTGTATTGTCCTACATTCAAGTGTGTTTTCACCTACCTCCTATCTCCACCCACTACCCTGTAAAACATTCAAACACAAGGTCAAATGTAGGGTTAAAAATGTCACACAGACATTTTAATAATAAAAACATGTGAATGAAAATCTGCTGCTTTCTGCTGTGAAATCTCATGATGAAAGTTCCTAGTTCTTCAATTATCAGTTCAGGAACTTAATTTTTCCTTTTCCACTGTTAAATCATCCTTGATCAGTATCGCAGTTTACAATGATCTAAATTTAAAATAATGTAGAGTCGTGTTTTATATCCCTG
Organism: Periophthalmus magnuspinnatus; assembly: GCF_009829125.3. Lineage (NCBI taxonomy): Eukaryota > Metazoa > Chordata > Actinopteri > Gobiiformes > Gobiidae > Periophthalmus > Periophthalmus magnuspinnatus. The sequence goes on along the minus strand of NC_047141.1, from coordinate 22,304,057 downwards.
AAAAAGCACAATATGTCTCCAGCGGGGGGACATAACAAAGTAATGTACTGTAAGTAAAAAATATAGGTATCTGTACATTTACTTTTACTTCATTACATTTGAGAGCAGGTATCTGTACTTTCTTCTTCTCTATATTTTTTAACTGGACTGAAAAGTAAAGTAAATGTATTTTTTATAATTGTTTGGGACCTGCTGAAAAGTCCGAGGGTTTTTTGTTTTTTTTTTAACACATTTGTAGTTGAGCAAACAAAAATATGCAAATAAAAACAGTAAGAAAAAAACAATTGAGGCAATTGTTTCTGTTTTAAAATTCAGCACAAATCTTCAATCTATCAAAATCAATACAACTGAAGCTCTGAAGACTTCAAAATCTGTGTGAAATGCTTTTACTTTTTTGTCTTTAAATACCTTTTTCAACAGGTATTAATTTTACTTGAGTAGTTTTTTTATATAATACATTTATATTTACTTGAGTATTATTTTGCTTTGGTATCTGTATTTTGCGTAAGTAAAGTTGTGTACTTCTTCCACTACTGCATGTCTCCTTTACCTCAAAGGCTATTATCCATTGCCCAGTGCGAGCCAACATTGTAATATAAGGAGACATAAAGTGTTGGCTGACTCTGCTGCTTCAAAGACACAGGTTTTCCACCCCTAACCTCAGGGTATATGTAGCTGAGAGTCAACATGGCAAAGTGCATGTGTGGAGTAGAGGTTAGAACATACCTTTGTATGTAAAGTAGTTTATTATAAAGTGCTTGGGTGCTTACATATTTGACTAATGAATCTGCTCACACCTGCCTGTATCACACAGTGTCCATGATAAATAGCACACGGACATGCTGTTGCTCATATGAAGTCCACTTTTGACCTAGTAAAGCCAAGGCATTCAAGTTTGTTTCTAAAACTAAAACAAAGACTAAATACTGAAGGACTCTTTGTGCTAGTCCCAAGCCTGGAAATTCTACTTTTAATGTATGAAATAGTGAAATAATATAAAGGAGATGATAATATAAGAGGAAAAGCCATAGGGAAACAACACAACAAAATGAAAGAAAAGATAATGAGAAGTTGGATTGCTTACTGTTTACCAGATGTCCAATAACAATTTTAAAATGTTTTTGTGACATAGAAGTAGATACAAATAACTTTGGGGAAATCTATTTGCTTCTTGGTGTCCTTAATGACTCCTCAGAGGTCACCAGACACAATTATGAAACAGGATCTGATCCCTTATTTATTTATCTAGCGTCTGTCTCTCTCTGTTTGGGCTCTAAGTACATAATGAAGATGCCTCCAATGACTTCATTAACTGGGTTTGGTCCTACGCGCTTGCACTTCCTGTCTAGATTCATTTTCCCAATTCTCTTCTGTTTCAATGTACAAAGGAGAAAGAGGATTTGAAAGAAAGCAGACGTTGATAGAAATGTTGGTACGAAAACACAATGCGATGCAAACAGACAAGGTGTTAGGTGAGAGAAAAATGTAAGCTAATCAGAAGGAGGTAGGAAACATAGAGTGTAGTAGTGGGAGCATCACCCTGTTAGCTCACCAGTGTAATTAGATATGGCAGCAGCCCCATAATGATAAATGCGGGATGATGAATGGAAATGCAAATGTGTGTGAAGTAGCCCCAGCCATCAAAGGGGAGAATATCATTAACACTTTCCTCCTGTCAAATACATCATTGTCAGTGGAGGCTCCCTGTGTCCCCACGTCCCAGCAGCTACGCCAGGCCAGGACATGACTTAAACACGCACAGAGAACGAACTGGCGTGGTGGTCCGGAGCAGACCATGGGAAAACCTTCATATACTGTAGATGCCATTCCATGCAATTGTAAATAGTATAGAAAATAGTCACATTTTTATATAGAACTTTTATACCTTCATGACTCAAAACGCTTTATATCAAGGAACCACACACATTCATACTCCTCCAACCTTCGGATCAGTGGACAAACACTTCACCAACTGAGCTACCGTCGCCCTAATACATGTTTAAGAGTGAAGTACATATATCTTACATGTAATTTGCACATAGTCTGTGAATTGTAATGTGAAGTATCACCTCGTCAAAGGTGATTACTATACTATTCATTAGTCTAAATAGAAATGAAAGGTAAAAGGTTTGCTCTTCCCTTGCATAGAGTATTTCTCCATATCCAAGTCTTGGTGATCCTAAATATAACATATGTGAATGAAACAAAACACAACTCCAGGTCTGTTTGCGATGAGGAAACAACAGTATACCATAGATCAGAAAATAGCGTAATATGGGCCTTTAAATCTTTTGAGAGCTTTAGCCATGGCTTTGGTATGGCAGGTGACAGGGGTACTGCAAACACTGGGTTAGGACAGAACAGATGTTTGTCTCTCTCTGTCTCTCTCTTTCTCTCTGTCTCTCTTTCTCCCTCCATCTCTCTCTCTCCTCCAGACACCTGCTACATCACACGCACGGCCTTCTTCGCCCTTGCCAAGTTCCTCTGCCGTGCCAAAATTGAGGCAGCACTTTACATTCAGGCCAGCCAGGTTTTTACTCACAATATACAGGATTTGATTACAGTAAATGCTCACGTTTTTGTGCTCACGCATCTTATCGGACGTCCTATAGCCCGACATTATTCAGCCTGGACATGCACATCCCAAGTCAACACTTAAAAAGCCACAATAAATAGTGTAAATGAATCTTGGTCTTTTCTTCCCTGAATGCAATAACTGGATTGACCTCGCAGGCACAGACATGATCGAATTACCTGCTCAAGGGCGAGTGTGTATAAGTAATACATGAGTACATCTCACACCATTAGACACTGAAACAAAGGAGGTTGTTTTGACACAGGTATTTTTGCTATGACAGTCTTAAAAGTGTTCTCGAAGTATTACATGTGTTAAGTAAACACACGTACTTTAACTAAACTTTAAGTTTGCTTTGGATGGTTATAAATGCAGAGTATGAACAGACCAATGGTGCAAAAGTAGCAAAAGTGTCATAGTGTCATGCTATGTTAAATAAACCACAAAATACTACAAAAATCTAAACAAATATCCATGTTTTTTGCATTTTATTGATTTTTTTTAACTTACCATTTACTGTAACTTAGTTAGTTAGTTAGTTAGTTAGTTAGTTAGTTAGTTAGTTAGTTAGTTTATTCAGACACACACAGAAAATAAATAAAACATTGTCACAGTCACATACACATATATAGAATTTGTTCATTGTGTCTGAAAGGCATAGGCTGAAGCAAAGCTTATTTATGCCTGCCTGTTTCCACATCTAAAGAAAAACATACAGTATACAACAAAAGAAATACATTTGTTTTTATATTCTTACAATTAACTCTGGATTTATATTTGTATATATAATAATCATTAGTAGTCCTTTTTTATCCTGATCATAGATGTTATTTTTAATCATCAAAATATTATTATTATTATTATTACTATTTTCTTTTCCTCATACCTAACTCATCAGTGATAAAAGATGTAAATGTGGGTACAATTATTCTGATGCTAAAACCATAAAAAATAAGAAATAAAGAAATTACTTAATTAATTTTAAGTTAGACTCCACCCCTGTTTAAAGTTACAAGTGCTTTTCGGTGAACTCACTTCTCCGTGATTACTCATATATAGGGCTATTTCTTGTTATTTTACCTTTCGAAAAACTGTGTCACTTTCCTTGTAGTGTAAACGCACCTACACAAATGTTTAATTGCGACAAGGAGGAGGAGGTGGTGGGGGTAGAGATGTAAATCAGCAGAGGAGACCATGGTGTCTTTTACCAGGCTGCGTGAGCCAGGGCAGCTTTGTCTGACACTGGCCTCTGAATTATTGAGCAGTCGTCCGAACACAGCAGAGGACGGCCTGACATTAGTGTGTGTTGTTGTGGCTGCTGTTCACTGTTGCTTATAGGTGTACCAGTCAGATGCTATGCGTGTCTGTGACCATGATAATTATGCTGTACCTGTAATGGAGGCAAAGGAGGATTCACTGTTGCCAGACAGCCTTAAATATACAAGGCTGGAGAGAGTGTTGCATGGTTAAGTGTATGCAAAGTAGGGTGGCCAAGATGGAATTAAACATTTAAATACAGAAGAAAAAAGTTTCAAAATGTATAAAGTGACTGCTATGTTCAAATTGTGTCTCTATAGAAATACTTATAGTTCTTCTTCCTACAATACTGTATTATATTTCCACTTCTTTTGATGAAACAAAAGTCATACTGATGCATTGTACCATTTAAATTTAAATGAATGTTTAAAAAGTTGAAAATGACCTACTACATCTCAAAAGGTAAAGAATAGTAAGATGAAGGTATACATTGAATGGAGAGATAAGCAGGAGTCACGTGAAGCTAATGAGAGTACAAAGGTGGGGGCAGCAGCTCATGTGCTCCTTATAAATTATTTGGTCTGGAGATGACTCTGCTGTGCTCTGCTGTCTGCCAGTAACTGAGAGGTCATTAGGGCACACAGAGGTAAGGAAGACCAATGTGTAAAAGGCATCAGCAAGATGAAAAGGTAGGCCAAAACTCACAAAGTGGTGAGCTAGTCATCTCAGGAGTGGTCAGTGTGGTGTGCCCTGTCACATATGACATAAACAGGAGTGACAGCATCTATAAAGCATCTCTTATTCACCTGTCTTTGGTCAGAGTGTTAGTGTTACCTGTTGGCAGGACATGTTCTTTCACAAGGTGAAACAGGCCTGACACAGCAGAGGCTTAGGAGACAACCTATGGTGGCTGCTCTTGTCTTGTTTGTGTTTTAGAACAAGACATCTCCAGACTGGTTTCTGATGGCCCTGTGCTCGCTCTAAATTTTTCATGGACAAATGTCCACTGGGGCCAACTGTACTGTGTCCTGAGGACATAGCCTGCAGCGAAACACTCCCTCACTGAGGTGGTCACTAAAGGATTACAATGCCCTCTTCTGTTCCTGTGTCCTCTTTGGGACAGAAGAATGCACTCTAATGGACAGGACGTGCACCTGACAGACCTGAGAACAAAGCAGCAGAAGGCATGATAAGACATGATAGACTATCACCTCCAATAACTGGCCTTGTAACATCCACTATGACCAGTACTGTTGTGATCATGACTTATTTAGGCATTATTGTCTTTTCCCAACAGTGTACTAACAAAAATATATACTCCAGCTCTGTGAAAATGGTCCATCATTTGAAAATGTATCATGTTGTTGAGATGTGAAACTTAAACGTTTGGAGCATGGGCACCTTTACAATAAACTGAATGGAAACATGTTCCTTATACCCACCCCCATTAGGGGGAAAATAGACCACCAGAATGTTACCCATTCATATACAAGAACATGTAATCTGCACAGATAAAATACACGCATAATCTGTAGATCAAACCCCAGACCTTCTCACTACATTTATACCTTGCCTTCATACTACAACATATCTGATTTGTATACAGTTTCCAACACATATATTTTCCTCCTTGACTAAGTTTTAAATACAGGTCAGTCTAAAGTCATCCCCTGCTTCACACTGACCATGGGGTGCTTCTCCAGAACTGAGGGAGTGTTTCCAGGACGATGGAGCGAGCACTGAAGGGCCCTGGATTCAGACACGTGGGTTTTTGAATACTGTGTGTGTGTTTTAGATATTGTATGTGTGTGTGTGTGCTAGATTCCCCTGCTCCGGGCCTGCTGCTGGGAGTCTCATAACGCTCTGGGTTTGATGACCAACTGAGCAGTAAATTAATTAATCATCATTTCATGCCTCATCAAGCACTTTGCCTGCACCTCACCGCAGGAGCCCGTCCCAATTAGCTGTCAGCCAGGCCAATTGTTTTGTTTAGTTTAGACAAGGAAAAAATCTACATATTGTTCATGCATGTGAGTATAGTGCTGAAAGGTGTTATCTGTTTGTGTACATGTTTAGAGTCTGTTTTTGAAGTAAAAGCATAGGAGAGGCCAAAGGACAGTCTGACAAGGTAATAAACATGTCATCCGTCTGTGTGGGGTTGCTGTGGTCAGGTGCCGAGCTCTAGCCAAAAGCAGGGAGCAACAGAGAATGTGCATCTACAGCAACATCCTGCGTGACCTGCCCCCCATCGCCATGACAGGAGTTTATTTTTGAGCCAGAGAAGCAGGTTAGGACAGTATGGGAATATAGAATGAGATTGGATTTATGAGTATAATGAATTTTAGCCTTTTCACTTTGTTGGATATGGCTGTACTTTTATATTCCAACTTACATTACAGCTGCTAAAGTTATATGCTTGGCTGTCTGTTTTCAAATGTGTTGTGATGCCAAGAATCCACTTGGACACTTGAAATGTCGCCTCCAGTGCACCAACTGTCTCTGATGTCATAGATTTTGTAAGGAGGTGCAATGCCAAGATGGTTTTTTGTTTTGTCTTACATTTTCTGGCTGGTGACAAATACAGTCACACATGCAGCTGTATCAAACCTAGAGCAAAGTGTAAAAGCAAAGAGACAGGACAGCTGTCCCGCTCAGAGTCAGGAGGGACTTAAAGTGGTTAATACAAGCTAATCAATTACATTTCCACTGTAGAAGATAGGAGCCATCATGTTAGGTCTGGGGAATACTGTGCTGTGCTGCGCTGTGCTGTGGGAGCTGACAACACATGATTTGAGCGGGCCGTGGTGCAGTGTACAATGACTGGTCCCAGGCTGATGTGAGGAAAGGGTCGCTGTAGAAAGACAAGGATTGTCACTACACATTTTGGTAATGGCTGACAGAGAGGCAGACAAGATGACATTGTGGCAGAGCAGCCAGGAGGAAGCCACAAGCCACGCCAGGGGCAGGGACGCAGGGACGGATAAGCAGATGTTGTTCATCACCCAAGGGTGGGGGGTATAGTGTGTTTGAGGAGTCACAGGGCGGAGGTGGAACATGAATGTGTGTGTGTGTGTGCCTGCTGCATGTGTGCCTATGTTCAACTATTCACAAAGTGCTTTGGGGAAGAGACACCAACAAAAGGCATCTGGCAAGGAGAGCCAAAACAACAAAGGTAACCTTGCCTGTGGTGCTGTAGTGTGTAGAGGCGCTGCGGTGGGGAAAGTTCAGCTCTGTGTGGCTTTGTATGGCTTTTCATCACAAATGTGTTGTGTCTCTGTAGACCGTCAACTATAAAGTCATTCACACAATAAACTATTATGTTCTGTTTTTTATTACACTTTGTAAAACACAACTGACAATGGTCCAGACTTTTCCCCCTTTTATCACTCACTGTTTCATCTGATTACATTTGTTTTCCCAAACAAAAACAAAAAAAATTTCCTGCACCTTTGCACCTTTTGTGTCAGTCCAACAAATGAAATGGGTCATGAAAGGCATCTCTTGTAATATCTATGCCAAGTCTATTTGCATCTTCCAATAAACTGTAAAGTCAGAAAGGGATAAAAGTTGAAATTCCTTGTTATCTGTTTGGTTCTGGCTTACATCTGGTGCAGTTTTAGTTTTAGGTTGTGTACTTTCAAAAAAGTAGCCAGGAAGAGGCTAATTTGCACTTAAGATTACATGGCACTTAAAACCCTTGACTCAATTTGTTAAGTCAGAGAACAAAAAGTGACTAATTGTCTAACTCTGATCTGACAGTGTTTCAGAAGATTTACAGTCACACTTGTTTTGATTGACAGGTGCTTCCAGACAGAGGTGTGTGTGGTGTCTGCTCCCCCTACGTGTTTTTCTTCTGTTTCTGTTTCTGCTTTGAGAAATTCATGCTTTTCAAGAGATAAAGTTACTGTGGAGTGGAAAAATGTATCTTGGTGATCTGAGCTTATCTTTCTATCTCATATGCTGCAGGGGAATTTTGTGCAGGGAGCTGGCAAGTGCAGAGGTTATCAGTGTTAGGTGTGAGGCTATGTCCGACTCTCTCAAACTAACCCACTGCCCATTTGTCAGAGTGGAATGGTTGCAGATCAAGATTTACAGTAAAACGTAGCATTTAGCACTAGGACACTTATTAATACTGTTCAAAGTTCATTGACCTGTTTTCTACTCTTTCCTCTATGAAAACAAGCCTACTTTTATTAAATTATTCTTCAACATCTCGCTGTTACTGTTGTTAAGAGCACTTCAGCACTTAAGTTGTAATGAAAGTTGTGCAACTTGCATTAAAATTCTCTGTCTAAAACATATTTGATGGGCAATACTGCACCAAGGACACCTCCAGCTTGGTCCTTGTTGGTCACATTTTTATACAGCGCTTTTCCACCTTCAAGGCACTCACGGCGCTTTACATCAAGGAACCACTCACCCATTCACACACACATTCATACATCAATGTAAGCAGACCCTGCAGACTCTGGGGGCGAGATGGTTAAAGTGTCTTGCCTAAGGACACAACAACAGCATCTTCATCTGTGGGAGCTGGAAACACACCGCCAACCTGTGGGTCAGTGGATTTGACCTCTCTACTAATGATGTTCATGTCAAAAGCAGGATTCGAACCACCGACCTCTGGATCCGTGGAAAAACTCTACAAAATCAGGTGCTGTTTCCATTTCGCTGTCAATTTGCTGTCAATCTGACCCATGTGATCAGAGGATATAATACTCCCTACAGTGGAAGCATAGGCTGACTTGAATGGACAATACTATCACAATGTGTTAATGTCTCTGTTTTTTGTACCGACAGTAAAAAAAATCCAAAACAATAAAACAATACTATTACAGTTTAAAGACTTTTACGTAAAGTATTTTTTATGTTTCCACAAAATAAAAAAATGTAAAGTGTGATTGCTTTCTGTTCAAGCCCTGAAGTGTTCCTCAGATACAAGCGTCGAGTAGCTTTATTCTTGGTGGATGCTTTGTATTTCCTTTTAAAATCACAGTTTAGGGAAGTGCACAGAATCCCCTCTCAGCGTCTCAGCTGTGGAGCTTTGATAAATGGCTGGCCAGGTGCTGCTCCAATTTGTCTTCATCATTCAGTTTTAGTGGGCTGTAACCTATCTGTCATTGAGCCCAGCCCTCAGCAGAGGTTTGGATGCGCTTATGCACGTGTACTCATAAGGCTTGAACCAGTGAATTAATGGAAAAGGCCTAAGGCAAGAGAGAATATAGTGAACTCATTACACCGTTTTACCTGTAAGGGCATCTTTTAAGTGTTAATTAATGATAGTAACAGGAATACGCTTTAGTCAGGTAAGTCCTATGGCCTGTAGTCACATATCTCCTAGCCCACACAAACTTCAGTCACTGGCAATCAAAGAGACATTCTGCAAAGGAAATGTGCAAGATTTGTGACGACATGAGTTCTACAAATGTTGGCTCATAATAACTCAAGTGTGTAAAGTAAATTAATCGAAATGAATAAGATGAAGTAAAGGAGAGCTAAGTTAAGCCTAAACTGAACATGTGCATGGTATAATGGAAAAAAAAGCTTATATAAAACAAATACTAGTCTTTATGCGGTCACTGGATCATCTGATCATGCATCTCACACAATTGTAGTGTCTTTTCTGTGTAGTGAGATGTGAAATTGTTGGAAAAATGTGAATATACTTGAAAACAACAAAATAGCATGGACATTTTTTGATTGTTTGCAAGCATTCCACTCTACCCTCTTCTCTACATTAGAATAATAGCTTCACATTAACCTTTGGCCTTAATGTATGTAATTAACCCAGCATCTTCCATTTGCATTAAAAATGCAAAACACTGTGCAGTTGAGTGATCAAACAGAAATGTGGACGACATATGTCAATAATACATTATGAATGCAGACATTAATATGGCCACCTTAAACAATGGCTTTGTTAATCAACACTGACGCTTAATGAAGTTTTAATTTACACCTCATCACATCGAGTAAGCCATGCCCAGTTGCGTTGGACCGTACGGGAAGGCGGAGGGGCCAAAAAGGCACTCCTCTGAGGACAACAATCACCTCTCATTAGCGTTCAGGGGTTTGGCTCCTCCCACTGAACTCTTAAACTGTATGTCTATGAGCCCTCACCATGTAATATACATGTCACTACCACGGCTGGGCCTTTTCAGCAGAAACAGAGATGGGTTATGGGCCATCAACAAGATTTATAATGTCAAATAGTTTCACTTAAAGCAGATGGTATAGGAATTATTTATGGCACCACGTTCTATGTATGTATTCTTCGGATTTTTGACAGCTGATGAAGTCCATCACTGAATACGACAAGCACAAGATTGCTGTCTTATTTTGTGAAGTTTTATTGTTTTTATTTTGTTTTACTTGGGGTGAGTTTTTTTGAAATATATGTTTGTATCATTATGGTAAAAGTTAATTTTGTTTTTTTTTTACTTATAGAAAATTTTAATTAGTTGATCATGAAAATCTCTATTTCTATAAGTTCTAAATGTGTACATCCAAGTCAATAAAAATGCATACAATACAGAAAACTTGTATTTTTTTTTCTAATTAACTCCACTTAGACCTCCAGGCCTATATTTTATGTGCTTATAGATACAGAAGCGTCAAGTAACCACTTTTTTACAGCTCATATAAGTGTTTTTTTTTTTTGTTTTTTTTTTAAATGCGTAGTAGCTTATATTAATGTATACTGTCTGCACCACACAAAACACAACAACTTTATTTTAAGTCCTTTTTGTTATTTATTGCCACATACATCTAAACCTCACTCTGTTAGAAGGAATTTATTATCATCATTTGTCCTTATCCAAACATGTTTTAGTAGGTTACAATAAATGTACCATAAATGTATAGTGCTGTACCTGCCCAATGCAAAGACAAAGACAAGAATTATTGCAATGTTCTTTGTTCTGTTGGAAAACTGCACACATACTGTGCACTTTGAATTATATACTTTATATTAACCTATTTCAAAGTGAATGTGAGAGCAAAAGGAAAGGGTCTTGCTGGAATCAGAGTTTGTATTGCGATGAGCTGAATACAAACCTCACCCAAGCGCCATGTTACTGTGTATATCTCCCTTATTTAGTTATCATAGACAAAAGTGAAACAAAATTAGACTATATTATACTATATTCTATAAAAACTATATTCTATAAAAATACTATACTATATTCTATAAAATTATGAGGGAGTGAGGGAGTAGGAGGATATTTTGAACTTTTTTTTCAGTCAGTCACAAGTGTCAGTCACATTCACTCCTCATCACAGACATCTGAAGATACAGTATTTGACCGCAGTCTAACGTCGAGGTCTTCTTCAGTGCGATGTCCACAGATCATATATGTCAAAGCCCTCATATGACAAATGTCTGCATAGTTTCTCATGAAAGAGTGAACTCAATCTGTGCAGTGTGAAATGTATAATATGCCCTCACTGGCCCATCAGCTGTGCCCCTCATTCACATACTGTATTGTTGACATAAAATAAAGACGCTTTAGTTTCACTCTTCTCCAAAGCGACGAGAGTGGAGCGATCAGATTACCTTTAAGATACTGTCAAATGTAAACTGCATTCTCATATACAGTATGGAATGTCACATTTGTCATCTGACAGATATGCTTTCATTTAAGAGGATGGTATGAAAATAAACAAAATGCCAGGATGTGCGATGATAGATTGAGATTTGCTCAGAATAGTTTAAATGACGACTGATAATTCAAATTCAAAATGTAAAGGCCATGTACATGAATATACAGAAACTCAAAAGACATATTTCACTTGTCCTATCTCGCAATCACCACAAAACTGCCAAACTGTATATAAAACTAACAATGAGCCACACATCTGCTTGGTTGTATGCTATAATTTCATGCAATCCTCCAGCCAAGACACAGCTTACAATTTATTTATGTTTCCAATGTAATATTACTCATTTATTGCACTCTCTTTTTTTATAAACCCAGTGTATAAGAACACCATCCCGTTCTCCATCTAATTGTAAAAGACATATGTGCACATGGCATTATCTAGCGTGAATTTCCAACCATAGCGTCTTCCTGGCACATAAGCAGAACAACCTCTACAATATGTGCTGGTGATTACATAAAGCTATCACTGGATTGTGCAGCCTCGGCGTGATCCAGGATTGGGTTGCCCTGTCTCCAAAGTGGACGAAAAAGCACACACACGTACCGCCTGTCTGTCTCCACCTTGTCCTTAGCCAGTCACCGAGGAGCAGCTGGCCTGAATATCTGAGTGCCTTTAATGAATTGGAATCTTTTGGGTGCGAGGCTTGAGTGATTAAATGCAATAAGACTAATATTCCTCTGTGGGTTGGGAGTCAGTGAACATAGATGGATGAAGATGAAAAGCGCTGAGAAGTGAGGGAGTGTCGCGAGTGTCGTAAAGTCGGTCTCTCTTTGGGAATAGCCCTATTTAAAGCAAGAGTCCAACTGTGGGCTGGTGAGGTTAGCCTCGCAGCGATTTGCTGCTGTGGCAGGTTGAAGATTCTTTTTCACTTGGATTGTTATGGAAAGGTTTTATTTCCAAAGATTCTGAATTTCAGGTTAAGTCTGAAATGATGTTAGATAAAACTGTGGCATCTTGTCCATTGGGTTAAATAAGCAGATACGGTCAATGGTCATATTTTTACACAGTGCTTTTCCATCTTCAAGGCTCTCGAAACGCTTTACATCAAGGAACCAGTCACCCATTCACACACATGTTCATACAGCAGTGAGGTTGGTTAGGTGTCTTGCTCAAGGACACAAGAACAGCATTCATTGTGGAAGCTGGAGTCGCATCGCCAACCTGTGGGCCAGTGGATCTGACTGACCAACCAATGATGTAAATGTCAAGAGCGGGACTTGAACCGCCAGCCCTCGGATCAATGAACTCAACTTTTTCATATTACATCTAAAAAAGTTCATAACATTGTGGTAAATGGACACACTTTTATTTAACGCTTTTCCACCTTCAAGGTCCCAAAGCTCTCACCTCTTCACACACATATACATACACCAGTGTACGCAGACTCTGGATCTGGCCGCTCTATCAGTGATGTTTATGTCAAGAGCGGGATTCGAACCGCCAACATCTGAGTGGGACAACTGTACAAAGTATTGTGAAGTAATGAATGACACATATTGCTATGAAAGTTAACTTTTCCCATCCATGGAAAATCAAACCTGCCTGTACCACTCTTAATTCCACTTGGTACCAATCAAACTAAACTTAAAAGCACTGAACATTGGTAATGATTGTCAAACTTTCTTTTTGCTCTCGTTTCTTTCCATTCATCCAAGAAGAGTGTGGAAGGCCTTTGATGCTCTACACCCACATATCATCTGAAGTGATGCAACATGTTTGATAGGGATTCATAAAAAGGGGAGTGTGCACTAAAACTGTTAGAGCCTAAAACTACGCCTGTGGGCATGTCTTCTGCTGCATTTGTATTAAAAATGTACGCTTATAGACGATCTTCACTACATTTACAATTAATACTGGATGATTAGCAGCCAACCCCGTTCTTTTCAAGTCTAAGATCTAGGACTGAAATGTGCACATTTAAGAAGAAAGTTATGTCAGTGAGTGTGGAGTTTCAATTAATAAGGCGGCATGTCTGACAGATAGCATTTAACATAAATCACTTCCTCTAAGCGTGTCAAATATCCAGTATGTGATGAGAAATGTGGAGTGCAGACATGTTTGAGACACCCTCAGACAGACAGGCCAGAGGAGCGTGTTTTCTCATGTCTGTTTCCCCCGACGACACGAACAAAGTGAATTTAGGAGTTGACACTTCACAGATGGTTTTCTGACATCAGCGACAGCACCAGAAAGTCCAGATATGTATCACATTACACTCAGCAAAGTCATATGTTGTATAATGCAAAATGTTTGTTTCAAAAATGTTTCACCTCATGTTTTTCAATGTCCTTTTTGAGCTATGGTAAGTTTAGACCACAAATACAAGAAGAGAAAAGTGTAGCACAAACAATATAGTAAATATCTATTAAAATGTATGAAAGGGTGGGAAAATAAATGTACTAGATTACCTGTCATTACATCTGGCCCAAGGCTTAGGCCCAAAGTTGCTGACATATATAGACTCCAGCTGCACACTACACAGCATATGATAGCAAGGATTTTCCAGTTTTCTTAGTTTTACTTTATGTGTTTGCTTGTAATGTGACTTACATGCATATTTGAGAAAGTGGTAACAAGTATGTCACAACTGTTCCTGATCCAGCCACTAGGGGTCATGTGCATGTGCATGTAACACTTTGTATGAAACAAAGTTCTTCTATACTTAGTTCCATTTCCTCACTGAGCTGAACCTGCTCACTCAATTGTATTTAATTGTTATTGTTGTATGGCAAATTGGTAGTCGTATATTGTAATTGTTAATTGATATGTGTTTTCTAATGTGTGTTCACCTGCCCAGGGACTGCAGATGGAAAGTAGCAGTAGCTAAATCTGGTACAAATCATCTTTTCCTTGTAAGATTAATGAATTTGTGCATGGTCCCTGTCAAATAAAGAATAAAGAAAGAAAGAAAGAATATAATATATCAACATTATTTATTTTTATGTATCACACCTATCCCTTAGTTTACCAATAGCAATGACTCATAAAAATCCTGCCAACAACATTTCACAATTTCATCTGCACTTTTGCACCTCCGATTTCAGTCAGGCCTGGTTCCTCTCTTTGATTTACAGCGCTGCAGGTTCTCTCTGGTCCCCTTAAGTGTTTACTCACCACAGGCATTAAACATAACTGTCAATTAGGAGTGGAAGTCCAGGCTGGTAATGGCCTTGTTTAAACCGCTGCATGGACTAGCATTAGCGTCGTCCAGTCTCCCTGTGTGTAAACGACGTGGACGGGTGTCATGGCCGCCCTTGATCATAGCGAGCAGTGAACATTTGGCCTGACACCTTTACGAGAGGACAGGACCCCGCGCTCGCGTATAAATCCCACCTCCACTTTGATGTGCTTTATCGAACACACCTGTGGCTGATTTGTACGTGACTCTGTACCGCCGCTCACTCCCCTTCGATAATTAGTGCTACTTATGTTTTAGGCTGAGCTCAGCAGTTATTTACAACCGGAGCATAATGACTGTGGTGGACTAGGAGAATGGTTGGCTAATAATGTCATTTGCAATATTTGTCTAATGCAATGATCAAAATTCTAATGCACACTAAAACGGCACATAATTGATCAAAGGTGGTTATTTTAGATCATCAGACAGGTGACTCAAAACATACATGCACTTTTGTGGAGTTTAGATTATTGAGATTAGATTATTGCAAAAACAAGTACATCTGTTGTGAGTAATTGTACTTCTTCCTGATTGTTCAAACGGGTACAGATTTTGACAATAAAAATAATGCAAAAACTAATGTGGCAAAGACCAGACTGAAAGAGACGTTATTGTAGAATTGATTAAACTTTGTCTTCCCAGCACAGTAGTTCAAATCATTGCAAAACTGACACGTGTCACCAGATGTTTTGATGATCACACAAAAAAGCAAATCTAATCAATGGGTTATTTGATCTTTACTGGTCATGTTAATGTGAGCCTAAGCAGCTGGGAACCTCTTACTTTGCCAACAACTTTTTTGATATGAGAAGTCTGTATGACCTATATGTTGCAGGAGTGTCTGTGGAGGTCCCCCCATGTCAGAATAAACCACTGAAATAAAGGTACCCAGATAATGAATGTATACAAGACAGTACTTTTACATATGCCTTGTGAACGGCCACACAGCGACAACTGCAGCCAAGTGCAGTGTGTTTATTACAGTGTCTATTATCACATTAGCCTGCCGCACCTCGCCTCACTGTCTGTATGCATAATTTACTAATTCCCACTTAGTATCGCTGTGAATTATCTCTTTCTAAACACAACGCTGCCTCTTTAGGGATAATCAGCGTTCACTTCCTGGTGGAGAGGCTCACAGGTGTGCAGCCCAGATTAATGTCGGAGGCATTTTGGAGGAGAAAGGGTTGATGGGAAGATAAAGGACACAAAAGAGCTCATGAATTATCTGCATATACGAGCTGCTTATTTGATCAGTGATAAGGCGCAATGAGTCCACTTGCTCTCTCTATATTCGGCACTCGCAGCAAGCCTAAGCCCTGTGATAGCATCATGTGAACGCCAATGGCAACTTGTCCCTATAGTAGTGCCTATATATGGTACAAAAGGTTTTAAAGAATTATGAAAGCAGAAATGTGTCTACAGATGTTAGGATAAGTGACGCTTAGAGCTTCAAGTTCTTATATTTGATCATCTCAATACGAAAAACTAGTATCTGACTCGGTGGTTTCCAAGTTTTTCTTAAAGTTAAAGCCCCCCTGGTTGAGACGTGCCCAGCCCACCAGTGCAAAACAGTGACTGCCCCAAATGCATCACATGATAAATAATTGGTCCTAACAGCCATTTATTTCAAACAACTATAACTTATTTTAAATTGTGCACAGAACCATTTGCCAAATTCTCAGTGCCTTGTCAACGTCTTTCCAGTCTGTAACAAAGCAGCATGACTCATTCACAAAGTAAAAACACATTCTTCAAAAGGTATACTAAAACCCCATTGCACAGTTGTGACTAATTGTGGCATAAATTTGCAATAGCTTCTAATAACAGCCTTCCCAGCATGACTTCGACATGGGCCCCCATTTTCACCTGCCGCTGCTCTCAATCAAATAGTGGAAGTGTTCAAAGGCAACCCAGTCACAGAAACAATAACTCTTTTTATTGAGAACAAATGTTGACGTTTGGATGGCGCGACGGCCCCAGAGAGAGAAGAAGAGGTGAAGAGTGGCGGGATCCCTGTGTGCTTTTGGAAAGTGCCTCTGGTGCTATTTGACAACTGTGCTGAGTCCTCCTGGGAGCCCACCTGAGAATAAAGCATGCCTTTTAACACATCAGTTCCTAATGAAAGCATTTGGATGGGAGACAGATCACAAGACAAATCAGGCCAGAGGGTAGACTTGTGTTTGTACTGTATGGCTACTTAAATATAAAATAAAATAATCTAATTGTTTAGGGCAATTCAGATCAAGAGGGTAAAGTCAAACGTTTGTCTGTCTGATTGAGTCTAAGGATCAGTATCTTTTTTAGCTTTAATCACAGTCAAAAAAAATAAATAAAATTACACTCCCAATTGTTAATTCATTGATACAAACATTTTATTAATAAAACATAATGCTGCCACTACCCTCAGTTTGACGTTTTGCAAATGAATCCCAGGCTAGAACGCAATTAACTGCCTTTTACCACGTTATGTAACCACGTGAATCTGTAACCTACGATTTTACACAGGGAAGCGCGCGTCTAAAGCGTTATGGTGGGTTGTACCATGGGGGATCCCTGGTATCTGCCAAAAATTACTTTCTTCCAGGAGTGAGAGGAGGAGCAGAGAAGGGAGAGGAAACGGCGAGGTGAAAGGGAATCCCAGGAGATTTGGTTCAAGCTCAGATTCAGGTGGAAAATAGCGCATTAGGTTTTATTTTGACCAGAAGGGATAAACGGAAAAAGGCAATTCAATATAGGTTTTTCAATAATAATAATAATAATAATAATAATAATAATAATAATAATAATAATAATAATAATAATAATAATAATAATAATAATAATAACCATCATCATCATGGATTAATTAGCCATGTGCGTAAAAGCCGCTAGGATTAAAAAAATAGAGGAAAACCTGTCCGATTAGGGCCCATCACACAGCCCATTGGAGCTGGCAGATGCTTAGATAGACTTTTATGGATTGTTCAATGGCGTGCCATAATGAAGCAGGCAGAGCTCTGTGACCCATGCTGAAGAGGCCTGAGAGGCTCCAGGGACGGCCCCGCTGGGAGACCATAATGCCCATAATGCCCTGCGCGTCCCACGGCTGTATTAATCATACTGAAAAATAAATGTGGGTTAGGGAACGGGTTGCTAAAGGCTTGAGAAAAAATGAAATAAGTGCGTCGTTTATTCCAATCAAGGTCACGATAATGAACCATATAAAAGAAAACGACGCTCCATTTACTGAGAATGGATTGTGTGATCTGTGAAAAGTCTCGCTGTTGAAAAGTGCCTTTCCCATCTGCGTCTGACACACTGAAACCATAAACCCTGACAGAAATAATAGTGTATAAATAAATGGCCAAGCTTCAAAAAATAGTTGAGAAAACAGTTTTAATATTCTCCTTTATGTAGGTACCTCGCCAGTGTCTGTACTGACGTTCTCATTATTTACATTCAAAGATATAAATTAGTAAAAGTCCTGATAACAACAAGATTGTGAAGCTTTTTCAATTTCCAAATGCTTCTCAAATAAAAAACGTCCATAATATATATGTATATATATTTACAAACGCAGTCATTTTCCAATGTTTGCAATACAACTTGCATAAATTATAGGCTTATCGCCACAATCATTTATAAAAATAAATATCAAATGTAGGCTTTTCCACTTTGAAGTGACGTCTTCTTGTTAACTTCAACCCAGTCCTTCGTTTTATCATCCAAAGCAAACTTTACAAATTCCAGAGAAAAGGGCCAAATAAGGTTTTGCACGCGTTTAAATAGGTAAAATAATATATCATGGCAAAAAGACAAACTAAAGGAACCTGAGTATTAACATATAAATCACATATAATGGGAGCATTTTTTCAAACTAAAATACAAATCCATGGTAGGTCATGAAATTTCCATAAAACTTTTTTTTTTTTTTTCCTGCGAGTCCAAAGTTTGAGGGTTTGTGGCCTGTGTGTGGTGCAAAACCTCTAGCAGCTTTCATGGAAACTGGTGGCACTGAATACGAGCTGGAGCGGTAAAGGTTAAAAGAGCGTAAAACATTAGGCTAAAAGGTGACGTCTCTTCTACCCTTTTATTGTCAAAGCATTTGTGACACCTGTCTGTATCGGATACCGTGGTCTCTTCCTTCAGAAACAAACAAACAAGAAAATACTCAGTACTGTAAGTGCTTGGAAAATAATCCCCGTCATCACTGGAGCCAATTCGTGCGTAAAACTGGTTTTGCGCGGAGTTTGGGATATGCAGAACACGTGAGGACCAAACCGACATTTGTCTTTGCATATGTCTGACCCTATGTGATGAAAACATCATAGACAGAATGAAAAGGTTGAACTCGGGAGTCTCTTCCACTCACCACAACAGAATATTAAGATCAGAATTCCTGCTCAAAGCTATGGCAACTATTCCCTGCTCATTGGGTTTACCGACAGCCACCGTGCACGCGCATATGCATGTGCGCGCGTGTAAGCTGATTAAAGACCTGACCTGCCCTGGTCAGTGTTACACTGGTGTGAAATGTTTTCTGCTGTTCGTAAAATGCTCCTTTTGTGACAAATGATAAAAATCTACAAAGACTGAATCTACAATTAACACTTCACTCAAAAATAATTAGTGCATACTGTTGATCGTTTAGAAGAGCTACTTCTTATTTGCAACAAAAACTGCATTGATTTCAAGGAAAGACAATGTGTGTGACTTAATAAGGCAAATTACGCACGAACGAACGTTATATTAGCAGCGGTAAAACAAAACTGTTTCACGCTCACAATAAATTTACTTTCCTCGTTTTAAATACATTTGCATTTGTTCACCACGACTTTAAACGCGTTTTAAACTATCACGTTGCCCCTAAGTTTCTTATCTTACGTACCTTTCTTTGCTTCTAAATTTGCCGATCTGAAAAGCTGATGTGGCTGCTGTTCAGCTTTATTGTTATTTTTAGCGACGGGGGAGTCGGGCCTTAGTTTACCCTCTGCGTGCTGATTGTGAGGATGTTGCGCTGAGCTCAGAGCTTCGCTCGCACTAGAAGTGGATGAAGAGGCAGCAGCGGCAGCGGCGGCGGCTGCTGCGGCTAGACTCACTCCAGAGGAGTTATTGTAGCGCAGGATCCCCTGGCCCTGCAGCGGACTGAAGTTGCCATAGTTTGTATAATTGCTATAAAAGGGCGATGTATAATAAATAGGCCTTCCGATGATGGAGGGGGGCGGGTAGAGTGAGGGTGGGCTGGCAGCAGAGGTGGGGGCTGTGAGGAGGCCCCCACTGGAGGAGGGGCAGTTTGCTGGCTGCTGCTGTTTTTGGTCCGAGGTAGCAATCTCTGCGAGTGACCACAGCTTAGGCTTGACCGAGGGATTCTGAGACGAGGCTCTGCTTTCTAGAACTTTGTTGCCCACCATGAGGCTGCGCGCCAGGTCCTCGCGCTGCAGGTGATGGTGGAGGTGATGAAGGTGGTGGTGTGGGTTGACAATAGGGGCTTCTACCCCGGTTAGCGGTGACGATGTTATGGGCTTTGGAGAAATATGGCCCCGTGCGTCGAGGTGTCGTTCCACCGCGTCGTCTCCATCCTCATCCCCGGTGCGCTCCGAGGAACGCAGCTCCCCCGCTCGACAATTCACTTTCTCCACGTCTGACTCCGCCGAGCACGAGTGGTCTGTCAGAGTGTCCACGTGTAAACTTATCCCTATAGGGGAAAAAAGAAAGACAAAATAAATAAATTAACATTAACTAACCAACTAACGTGAACTAACTGACTAACTCACTAACTAAATAAATAAATAATTTAAAAAAAGTGAATAAACACATCGAATTATTTATTGATCTATAACGCTGTAAAGCATATGGAAATACGCTCGTCTTTAAAAAAAAATACAAACGTGTCATTAAATTTAGGAAATACTTGCCACAGCAACTGTGTGAGCTAAATAAATCCAGCATATTCAAACTTTTTTTCTTTTATTTACTTCGTGAGTCTATTTAAAATTACGTGTTTAAAATAAATAAAGTCGAACATTATTGTGCGTAAAATTACCCATATTTCCTGTTGACTAACCCCGTTAGGTTATTGCAACATTAGTGGGGCTGAGCAGTAAATAAAAAGCACACGTGCCCCTCCTGCCTCTCCTCACATCCTGGCCAGAATTGTTAAACGGATCATTGGCTTGTGTACCCCACCTTCATCCTCGGCTGAAGCCTCGCTGTTATCCATGGTTTTCTCGGACCGCTCTATTTCTTTCCTTTCCCCGTCACCGTCGTCTTCGTCCTCGTCTTCGCTCTTGTTCCTGGGGGCCCACGTCATCTTGTTCTCCTTCTTGAGTCTCCTCCTGGCGTTGGCGAACCACGTGGACACCTGGGTCAGGGTCATTTTGGTGATGATGGCCAGCATGATCTTCTCTCCTTTAGTGGGATAGGGGTTCTTCCTGTGCTCCTGCAGCCAGGCTTTCAGGGTGGCCGTGGCATCCCTCGTGGCGTTCTTGCGGTAAGCCGGGTCGTTGAGCTGGTACGGATATCCGGGACTGCCATATGGGTGGTAGCTGAGCGCTCCAGCCATGCCCGTTGTGTGTGGGTCATAGGGAGAACTCTGAAGAGAAAATTGCCATGTGATTCGTAAGTCACAAAACACTTATAATTTATTACAAAATAAATTATATTTAAATAGCCTATTATAGGCTATAGTCAGTAAAAACGTGTATGTTATATTTTGGGTATTAATCGTGTATTTTTATTAAAAGCAATGTATATTTTCTATAGGTACTACAAAGTTACATAAAATGTATAGTCTGTCCAATGATCACAAAACAATGTGTGTTAATGTGGGAGCAGGCCACACACTGCCACACACTAATTGTTAACTAATGGCTAAAATCGTTATCGGATTAGCTAGTTTAAAAAAAATCTCCCACCAATGAAGCTCAAAATACCATTTCAAATCATCTAATCCCTAATTAATTATTAGCTTCTCAAGTTGAGGCACTTTTTGCCGCGTCACGGTAGTGTCATTATGTGAACACATCTTCCATTAATAGCATTACAAATCCCATTACAAATCATACTGATGTGCGACTTCCAAAATATCTCTCAGAATTTGGTTTAACACGCGTAAAGCTCTGCAGTATTATACACTTTAACGTCAGACAGTTATTATGCGCTTTGAAGCCGTTTTTGTTTTAAACTTGGGGGCTCATACTTCAAATCTCATTTAAGTCACAGGGTCAACAATCTAATCATAGACTCTGGGCAATAAGGCCCTTGGATAAACGCCCCAAAGTGCTACACAATGAAAATAAGAATATCGCCCCATAAATAATAATTCATTTTCCTTATAACATAAAAGGAAATAAGTGATTTTTACCACATACGACGGGAATCCTGCGGTGGGGTCCGTAGAATATGAGAGTGGGCTGGAGAAGCCCGTGCCTGGCGAAGCGGAGAAAGCAGCCGATCCTGGGTAAGGGCTGAATGCCGAGCCGGAGGACGACCTCGCCAACTCTTCATTCCGCGGAGCAGGCAAAGACGAGGGCCCGTAGGTTGGACACGAATAGAGCGCCAGGGAGCCCGGAGGCTGGTATAGATAAGCCTGAGGATAGGACATTGATGAGATATAAACAGATCGCCGATTCCCCCCAAAACAAGCGAAGCAAACGCGCGGAGAAAGCCAAAGTAACAATCAAGTTAATAATGAGCCGCTAACGCAGCCATCAAACAAAGAATATAAAAAGTCCTCCTCCTGCTGCCCCTTGACTAAAAAGCCCTTGAAAGGTGTGTTAAAAGTGCCCACATAGAGGCAATGTGGCATGCGTCTTGATCCCCTAGCGTCCGATGTTTTTAGTACGCAGCACTGTGAAGTGAGGAGTTAGGAGGGAAAGAGCCAGTGGAGTTTCAGACGCACGGAGCGCAGGGGGAAACTGGAGCTGTCACTCCGGCTCATCTGAATATCCATCCCCGCCCCTTTTCTCTGCCTCATACACACAGAATTTCTTGCTCACAAGCAGCGACTCAACGCAGCAAAAAGTACAGCGACTGGAAATACGATCCGTTTCCTTTGGTATTGTCAAATCTTTCTCTCCGCCGTCACTAAACTGGATTAGATGCAACGATTTTGCCATTACTTCTCTCATGGGGACCATTCATTTGATAAAGTCGCTATAAGCATGATTTTAAAGTTGCGCTTCGGTGCAGTTTTAACCCTTACTTCGTTTGCGCATATGTCTTTTTAGGTGTGCGCATATGTGTGTAGCGCTATAAGAGTGTATGAGTCAGAGAAAGCAAGTGTATAATGTCCAGGGCTCGACTTACACGCGCTTATGTGGCCAATGCCGCTATCAAACGAGGACACATCCATGCGCACCAAGGGCAGTGCGCGCTCTGGCCTGTGGGAGGCGTACACGGGTTTCCACTATTATTTTGTACCACGAATAACTTTTTGAGGTTTGTTGTAGGTAGGTGTGTATGATATGAAGCAGCCCACTATTTGTTTTTGTTCATAATTGGGACACAAATGCGTAAATGCATCCAGAGAAGTCGAGCTATGTTTCATGATTATCATTTTTGGATTTGAGGTGCGCATTTATATTCAGGCCTCTTGCCCTTCTCTCTCCAGTGACTGCAGACATTATGACCTCTGATGGACACAGCAGTTACAGCAGATCTCATGGTGAAATCTAACCCCTAACAGCGGTTTTGGGAGCGCACGGACAGCCAAGGTGCCACATGAAGAGCGGTAGTGGCCGAGTATCCCTCATTAGTATTCATACGGCTCAATGTATGCATCCATCAGGTGCTTGTTCCGTCACCGTGGTGTGGTCTGCCTCTCTTGTAAACACCAATGCTAAAGAGTTGCAGCTTGTTAACGGCCCGGGCTAATTTAGTTCATAATAAATCCATATATTACAGTTCACAGAAAGGATAGCCATAACTAATCCCCACGTAGTGTCATTTTGTTAATTAAAACACCACATCCCATGATGCTCTGTATTCAAATTCGCCTATAATGATGCTGTTATGAGGGCAATATTTCACCTTAGGCTACTTTAGGGGCTGACATGACACGGTTACAACTTGCACATTACTTTGCCATAGCTCATGCGGATATGACAATCGATCCAGGAGTGTTGAGAGGGGAAAAATATAGCCCACTTTAACATGAAAAAAGCGCTATGCAAAAATGCCTGTTATTAAGATCATTGTTTTTATTGTGCAAGTATAGCAAGTATAAGCCAGCGTCTGTTCTATTTAATAAAGTCAAGATCTTTTAATGCATTTGTAGTTTCATTAAATGTTTAAAAATGATCCAATCCCACC
Organism: Periophthalmus magnuspinnatus; assembly: GCF_009829125.3. Lineage (NCBI taxonomy): Eukaryota > Metazoa > Chordata > Actinopteri > Gobiiformes > Gobiidae > Periophthalmus > Periophthalmus magnuspinnatus. Next base: position 22,280,091 of record NC_047141.1, on the reverse strand, counting down.
ATAAAAGAGTAGATTGTTGCCGTTAATAAAGATTTGCGACATACTTGGCTGAGCGCGCATACACAGAGGCCCACACCAGGGGGCACTGTCTCCTCTGCGCACGGGCCGCACACTGGGCCAATGTGTGCTGAATTTAGTACTAGTTGTCGGTTACATTTCCAGGTCAGTTTAAAACAGGTCTGAACTATTCTGGTCCCTGCTTAATGGGTGTACAGGACATGGAGAGGAGAGACTGGATGAATGTAAAAAGGAGACAAGATAGATGCACTCTTTAAAACTGCAAAGGTTTGAGGGATAAATAGTGGAAATTAAAATAAAATTAAATTGATCATAGTCTAAACAGCACAAGCAGATAAACAAAATCAGTAAAGTCAATTTCTTATATATAAATTAGATTTTTGTTTTCATAAATTGATAAAAGAGAAAAGTAGTTGTCTTAATGGGCTTGGATAGAAGACATATGGTAGGAACACGACTGGTTTGCATTTTTGCTTGAATACATTTTATTTATATTTTTTATTAATTTATTTTTCATGGATTATTATATCTATTTTTATTTTATTTTATTTTATAACTCATTTCAACACTACACAATCAGAAACAACAAAAACAGACCCTACAAAACTTTTCTATTGCAGTTTGCTTGTTAATTTTAATAAATATGTCTGGCCTTATTTTAGCTCTAAGTGTAAGTGAGGAGTGCAGGGTAAACAGGGAGACGCAGTGGGCCGGGCGGGGTGAGGCGACAGGCCGTCATCTCTCTCCCACCTGGCATCTGCCCATTGCTGCCAACCTTCTTCTAATCAGCAGCCATCCATGCGCTTGGCAATGGAGGGGGGTTCTGCAGCAGCCCCTCGCCCCAAGTGAAAAACCCTGAGCCCTATCACTTTGTAAACAGGTTCCTTCAGGGCACCTCCAGCGAGGACGCCTCTGATGTGCTCAAGTGGAGAACATTGGTGGCTGCAGTGCCTTGGATCCTTCTCGCTGCTAGGACTCTTGTTGATGCTGCTGTTGTTCTTGTAGTTAGTTTTCAGCTTAAATCACAAGGCCACATTCCCTTTAAGTGTGATTTGTTGAACATGCTGCAGCCTGACATGGATGTTGAAGAAACACTTCTTGTCTTCTTTTTTTTGTAAAATATTATGTTCTAACAGCTCACAGTACAACTGCTTTGTTGTGCGGCCTCTCTAAGTGTTTGATACATTTAGACTTTTTGGCTAAAAAAACAAACAAAGAAACAGGTGACATTGACATGGGTAGGCTAGTAGGCTGCAAGGGAGCAAAATACCAGATTTTGTGAAGAAGAAAAAAACACACACACCCACACACACACTAATACACTAATTATAGAAATTATGAAGCATGGATTTCAAACACACACAAACACCCAGACAGGCTGATTGACGAACCAAACGGTCTCTGAAAATCAAAGAGAGAAAATAAAAGAGGACACAAAGGGGAAACAATTTGAGAGCGCCTGAGTCTCTCCTGTGGCTCTCCAGCCAAGGGTCGGCCAGATAGGGTTGCCTAGAAAGAGTGTGCTGACAGCCAGTGTCACTGGGCTTTGTAATCATTGTGCTGGACCTGATAGGGTTACTAGTGGCTAATCCAGGCTGACCTTGGTTAGGTGCCCTGAATGAGGATGGCTTTGTACAGTGGGGACAAGCTACCAGTATGACGGTGATGCTGACATATAATGTCTGCGTGGGGACTTGCCACCACAGCTCTTTTGTTGTGCTATCAAGTTGCGACTCTCAGCCACACACACAAAATGTTTTCTCTCTCTCTTTCAGAAGATGGAAGAAAGCAGGCATCTAAATCACCAGTGGGGAGCAGACCAGCTTGTATCTCCAGGTTCAAGAGGTCACACTGCTGTTGTTAGTGTTAGAATGTCTTCAAAACAAATCCTATACTGATGGAATTCTGTGTATTGGTCTCTCATTGGCCTATCGTGTGTGCTTCCACTGTGTACAGGTGTGAGAAGACCAGGAATCTGACCCTACCATCTATTAATAGTAAAAATAATAAATACTATAATGACAAGTAATCAAGATAAATAAGCATTTGTACGAAGGATATTACTTTATATTTACATATTACATCCAGCAAGTAGCAATTTGAATGAAATAACTTGTATGTAACTCAATGTTTATGAAATCTTGGGTATAGATATTAAACAAATAATATGATAATATTATATGGTATAGTGTAGTTTGGCACAGAAATGGCATACTCACTCAATTCAGCTGTTTTAAAACATGCACACACTCTATGGACAACAAAGACACACACACTCACAGCTCGAGGCTCCACCGGTGTGAAGGCAATAGAGAGAAGGCATCTTGCCTTTGTTGCTGCCAGGGAGAACTGTAAACGGGAATGGGATTCCCATCCCCTGGAGCCTCCTGCTAATCCACAACAGGCCCACTGCTGGATTACTGGGGACATCAGCTGACATGCCAGCCAGCACACTGATAAGCACGTGCATAGGCACCCAGTGTAAAGTGTCTCCACACATGCTAATGTCTACTCTATGTACATACTGTATGCCAGCTATGCAATATGTTCACACGCAAGCACATCAGTCAAATGGCATCACTGCAGGAAGCATTCACACACAGTGGGATCTGCAAATCACACACATAATCAAGACCTGGAACCATTGCATGGATTTGAGACTCTGGCAGGACAATATAGAGACCTCATATTTGTGCAGATGGAATTTGGCAAAGCGCCCTGCTGTCCTGCATTGTCCCTGATGCTGGAACTAATGTATGGAAGTTACTATGGGCTTCTTATTCCTACACAATGGCATCTTCATCAAGTCCAATTAGATTAGCTTACAATTAAATTCTTCTCACCTTTTTATTTTGGTTTGTTTTTACATAAAAACATATTTTGTGTTAAGTGACATAAATTGACTCATACAAATGTAGTGTGAATCATCCAAAGATGTGAAAGCGACTCCTCGACAGCCCAATCAGCAGCAGCAGCACATTCAAATGCACTCAGGTAAATTCAGTCTGTGATTAGGTCAGGCGTGCGGGCTGTATTTGTGGTAAACAGTGTTCCGCTCTGGGGGCTAAATGTTTGTGTCAGTAAAGAATAATTACACTCCTCCGCGCTGTATCTGTAGTGTTAATCTTTGTCGGCGGCGGCCACTTTATTCTCTGGTTTGTTTAATAGCTCACTAGGAGCTTTATTGTTTCAAAGTGCTCGATAGCAAACCTGTAAATTCTGTGTTGAACATTTGCCCCTGTGGCGTTGCGGTTCAATGCAGGCGAATGTTGAAATAAAGCAAGCAGCCATTGATCTGCAATCAAAGATCCAGACAGGAGGTTATTTACATGTACAGGGCCAGCCTCTATGGAGCTGTACACCAAGACAGATGTGTAGTTAGACTCATTTAGCAGCGGGTCATTGGCACTATTGACCGGCCAGGTATGTGTAAAAGTAATCAGCTGCTTTCAGTGATGCATACATGTGGAGTGTGTTACTAAGGCAAAATGGGTTAGATCCTCACAAGTGGAGAGTGAGAAGTAACCTTTTCCTCAACGCTACAAGTGTTTTCTTTGTGACACTCGGAGAAGGTCAATTGAGTTCTCTAGTCTGTTATCAGAGTGGCTTTTTGATGTGCTGCTACAGATAATGGAGGAGACAGGAACGAAGGAGAGAAAAGACAGACAGAGACAAGCAGCTTCCCAGGTAATTATTTTACCTCCAGAAATGGATCTATTTTAACATTTAACCAAAGTTTTTGCACACATACTGATTAGGGCTAAGGGTACGCTGAGGAACTGCGATGAGAGTTCACTATTTCTCAAGTAAGCTTTTTTCTTTCTTTTTTTTCCCAGGAAATGCTGAAATAGTTTGGATAATAGTTAATTGGAGCAAATATTACCCATCACCAGCAGTTATGAATTAATTATCTTGCTTCAGTTTGTGCTGTGGGAGTCGAGGACCTATCCCTGCAAACTATGGCCTTAAAGAAGATCTACTGTGCTTCTGTCTGCTACAAACAGTGGGTATAATCTATGATACCTGTGGACCATTATGTTAAAATTTGCACATTTTAAATCGCAATATTCATCTAAAATGTCTTAAGAAAAGTTCTCTGACATCCGTGTTAGAAAAATGCAGTGCCCAATGGGAGCTGACATAACCGGAAACATCATCACAGCAAAGAGTCGACGCCTCCTTTGGATACCTGCAGATCACACGAGCAGTACTTTTTTTTTCATTTGTACCAAAATCACTACGCAACGCTGCCATATCCTGCATGTATCATCAATTAAGAAAATTAATTTGGAGAACAAAGTAAGCCCAGAGCAATGGGCGTATGCGGTGGTGAAAAAGGGGATTGAATGGCAATATGGCGTCTTGAAAATAAGCGAATAAAGCTTGCTCAAACATGCACAAATCACTCCAAACACAACTTCAAGAGTGTGCATGAGAAGGAGAAACAACTATAACATGGTTAAAAGCCGTGAAAAGTCGATTGTGCAAAATATGTCTGCTTTAAATGAGGTATGCTGTAGAATGGGCAATGACTATATATATATATATATATATATATATATATATATATATATATATAATATGTTGACAGACAATCATTCATTCACACAAAGGAATAAATCCAGTTTGGGACGTGGGATAAACCTAGTGAATGGCTTCCCAGGCAGGAGTTCTAACTACTTTCCCCGACTAATGTGTTCAAAATGTGAATCTTCTGACTCTATAGTGATAATATGTAAATGGTTTATTTTTCCAAATATTTTTTTTTACTGCAATTTGATCTTTGGTGTCGTACCAAAACCAGAAATCCTCAATAAAAGGTTTTGACAGGCTGCCATCAAAGCGGTCCTTTTCCAATCACAGGACGATTATGTGCGTAGCCTGGAGTAACTCGCAATAAAAGAAATGTCTCTCTTTTTCATTACATTTCCCACTCGTGAACAATGGAAAGGTCTGCCTCACAGCCATTTATTCCGCTCTGATGTATGATTAGCACAGGGCAAATCAATACCGTGTTGGATGATCTTAACGGAAAAGTAGTGTGATTTCCTTCTGTCACCGAGCCAAGCGCTGAGATTTGTCTGTCAGCAGTGACATGCTATCTGTGGCAGGGGCACTGAGGCCAAAACACACCTATTGATCCTGTCAGCATTGATGGCTCTAATGGTATGGAGGATGAGGACAGCTGGCTGCCACTGGAAATGTAAGGAGCTGTACAGAGTAGCCTTATGGGCCATTACGAAACACATGATGTTTATTCATTTTTATGTGAGACTACAATTGCCAGTGACTTGAGTCTGAAAAAAAGTTTATTTGATCACACAAAGGATTTATTGGACAGGACAGACAAAGACTTGAAATGGGGGTGAGGAGTAGGGAAAGACATTAAGAAAATTGTCAGAGACTTTATACCACTGATGCTGAGGCAGGCAAAGAACTCAAGATATGAATATTAAATATATGAATATATATGTAAATATAATAATATAGAATATTCTGCTGCAATTTTGATGTATTTGACTATTTTATCTTAGAGATAAGAGCTGTGAGTTGTTGAAGTCAGACAGCAGCTATGGGAATCTGAACAACATACACCATAACGGACAATTAAACTAGATCAGCCTACTGTCTGATTAAATGTGCACTGTGTACTGGGGGTCCGCGACCTGCTTGTCTCCATCTGACTGCTTTTCCTGGAATGTTCCACAGTATGATCAAAATGAGTTTGTGTTTATTCAATTACATGGCCACAGATCTGTCCTGTAACTTGGTCTGGTGGTGCCAACTGCTTGATTCTATGGAGTGATGTGTAATGTCATATTGTGGAACTTTCCTGACAAAGTAACATCTTCAAGAAGACAAGCCAGCGGCAAATATATAAAGCTAAAATAATGATTGAATTTCATACCTTTACTAGTACATTTAACACCACATCAGTCATATTTTGTCAGTGGATTACAGTGTGCATGCATATGCGTGCTCAGTGCCCCTGGCCAGCAGTCTTCAGATCTTTTCTTGTTTATGTATTTCCCCCTTCTGGACTGAGGCCCTGACAACATGCTAGGGGCAAAACACAGACAGAAGGGTACTGAACTATTTTATTCATTACATTTCTGGATCTATTAGTCAGTGTGGAACAAGACAAGAGTGCTAGAGTATTTGTTTTCTATTTAAAATTAATAAATTGATGCATGCAGACATTGAGGGGTTGTGATGTGCCAAAGCAAATTTAATGTGATCACACAGTCCATGGTTAAAACACATTTCACTCATAAATGATGTATTGTGATGCTGGGGCTATCTACATTAATGGAACATTGCTTAAGAGAAGTCAAGTCGCTGGGTAAAAAAAAAAAAAAAAAGTCAATATAGTTTCAAAGGATTGTTCGTTTAGGAAAATCACAAATATGCTGATTACAACAATCTAAGAGTGACCAAGCTAGAAAAATCCACTTTAACAGAGTCATTAACTTTTTTTCTATTGTTTGAGGGCATTGGGATTAACTTTAACCATGTATTTGCTTAATAAAAGTGTATGTATTTTGTCACCGGAGATCTTGACAGTAAGAGGCAGCTGGAAATGGTGCTCCAAACTCACTAAAGACGTGCCAACAGCTCATGTGAGGGCTGCTGGACAGAGACACAGAGTGACAGAGATAGAATTTACTGTGATGCTATCAGCGGAGCGGCCATCAGGCCTGTGACAGACTGGAAGGCCACCAGACTGTGATCACATTGACATTAGCCTGCCATGTTAACTCCAGGCCCTGAAAGGAGGCTGTGAACCACCAGCAGCCATATCGAGCCATCAGAAATCACAAATCCATTTTGCTGCCTGGAGGAGGTTGGCTTGCTTGCCCTTTGCTCCTGGTGTGGTAGTGGGGTGGCTCTCCTCCCTGAGCCTGGCCATGCTGGGCCCTTCAGCTGTTTTTCCCTCTCCTCTTGTTCTGAAGGTTAAAGGATTAGGAGTTGTGTTTTCAGACCGGATTGCTGTCCTGGCATGGATTTAGGGTTTGGCCACACACACTAGAAACTGGAGCCCCGACACACGCGCAGGTGCACACATGAATAGAGAACACACATGGACCACCAGCACCAGCGCTGAGCAGGAGGTTGGGGGGATTAGCGGGAAATGCCACAAGATGGTGGCCAAAGCATTTTCGCCTTTTCTTGGTGAAGCTAAGTGACATAATGAGAACATAACCAAGGTGAGTCAAAAGAAATGCACGGGATTTGCAATTCCTCAAAAGTTTGACATTACAAGGTATATTTTGCTACATAGATGTGAGGTTAGTCCATAGCATGTTCACCAACAGAACGAGAACGAACTTGACTGACACACATACAGTTTGTCTAAGCATACTGACATTGAGATAACTCCAAGATCTGGTGTTAGAGCTAATCTTAAACCTAGGTGAGAGTTTTCATCAAGAAGGGAATCAGGAGCAAAACACTCACCAAATATGCAAATTGTCACAGATTATTTGCTGCTGCTATCCAACATTTACACATAACATTGTAGTGGAACAAACTACTGCATTTAAATTGAATGGGAGAAACATCACTCAAAAAGTTGTGAGGAATAAAGTCAGAAAAAGAAAGCTTTGAAATATCACTCTTTATAACTGATCTTGCATTGCATCATACATTCCATCTTTATTATCAACCCACTCACTTTTTATTTTGCGTCTGTAAATTTCACACATTCTCATTTTTACCGAATTGTGTTTGTACTTGTCTCTATCCTGCTCCTGTCTGAACATGCTGATGGAGTCGATTGTGGCATTTCCCGAAGCAAAAAGCTATTAAATATAAACATGTGTGTTTTCTAATCTCTCCCTTTTCATTTGATTCTTTTCACTTTTCACTTAAGGAACTTACAGCGACGTCTGGGCGGACAAGGCAAGGTTGTGATGAATTATTGATCAGTGCATCATGTTGTGTGCGCACTCGGCATTTCTTAAACACTGAGTTTGCAGAGAACCGACACTAATGCTCACATGTCCACAGAACTTGTTTACAAATTGGAGCAGAGTCTGTAGACCTTCAGTTTGCCTTAAAACACCAGTGTCCAGGTAGACAAACCGGAGCTGAAAGCTGCCACAAGTGCTGAGGAGGTAAGACTTTATGAGTATGTTTGCATGAAGGAACATATACTAGACTTTAAAAATGTATGAAGAACACAACCCCATTTTACACAGAATACTGAGGGGAAAGTACAGCTGGAAGAGTGTGAAGAGCTAAGATCACAGGTTAAGCAACATAGTTTTATTATTTCCACAGTAGAGCAATATATAGTGGTTTTAGTGATGGACTGAAAGTGTGAAGAGTGTGAAGAGTGTGATATAGTGTGCGTATGTCTTGCAAAATGGTAATCAACTTGTTCAGTGGCCTCAGTGGCTTCAGTTTTAACCCTGATACAAACATATTTTGTGTAGGTCAATGCATTTTGTACATGATAAACACTTAAAGGTCCTTTATATTATGCAAAACTGACCCTTGTGAGCTTTAAGTCATGTTCTAATGTTGTTACCTCACCAAAAACAGACCTGGAGTTGTGTTTTGTTTCATTCACACATGTTTGAGTAACCCTTTATTATTAGTCTGTCTACATCTCCAAAGCTCAAAATGCTGTTTTACCTTGTGATGTCATGTAATGGTAGTTTTCAAGTTAACAGCTACCTTTTACCTTTAATTCAGTCGAGTTGGGCAATTCCAGAGCTGAAATTGTGCAGTGATTCTAGTGAAGGTGTATGGAGTTTAAAAGCACAGAGGAGCACTTCCTGTATTACTACATGACACATCACATGGTGTTTTCTGTTTGACAGAAGAACTAAATATGCAGGGTTTATGTGTTAAACATGTGTGAATGAAACAAAACACAACTCCAGGTCTGTTTGTCATGTGGAAACAATATTATATCATGGATCAGAAAATAGCGTAGTATGGGCCCTCTAAATAAAGCCCTGGGGAAATAGTATTTGGGACTTTTTAAATGAACCACATTGAAGTATGAAAAAGAAAAAGAGAAAAGATATCAGATTTTTACAGAACGTAAAAGTACATTATGTAAATTTGCTGTGGGGTGTATTCTACCTGACTGTTTCCATGCTCCACCAGGCCAAGTTACAGGTCAGATCTGTGAACAGGAGACTCCACTTATAGTAAGAATGTTTTCAAGGGGTTTCTGTGCAGTAAACACCTGAAATTAAATAAATACTTGATAGTTTAATGTCCTACTGTGAATCAATCAAAGCAACATAATAATATCTCCATGAGAACCAGAAAAGCAAGAGCACACTGTTTAAAGTAGATGTATTATGCTTGTGTCTGCTCTGTACACCCATGGATCATTATGTTATGATTTGAATGTTTTAAATCACAATATTCATCTTAACTTAATAAAAAGAAAAAAAAAATGCAGTGCCCAATGGGAGCTGATGTCGCAATAAACGTCATCACAACAAAGAGTTGGCACCTTCGATAGATAGCTGCAGATCACACTAGTGAGCTGCGAATTTTTAAAATTTTTACCAAAATGACTATGCAACGCTGCCGAATCCTGCGTGTATCACTGAGTAGAGAAATAAAATTGGAGAACAAAGTAAGTACAGAGCAGTGGACATATGCTGGTGGCGATGAGGACATGGGGACTTGCATATGTCACTCCAAAAACACCTTTGGGTGAGTAAATGGTGAGGGGAACAGCTATAACATGGTTAAAAGCTTTAAAAAGCCGGTTTTGCGTAATAGGTCTCTTTTAAGAAGATATGCACCATCAGACATAACCAACCAAGAGCTGAAATTAAAATGTCTTGAAGTGCATGGAAAATAATCATTCATTTGTAAATGAATGGTCACAGCACATCTCAAAAATGTTTGTACAAGGGAAAAATGTAGAACCAAACCTGAGCTGAAAGCTGTCACAAGTGCTGAGAAAGACTGTGTGTGTGTCTGTGTGTGTTTGCATGAAACATACCAGACCTTAAAAAATGTATGAAGAACACAGCTCCTTTTTTCTCCACAAAACTGAAAGAAAGACTCCCAGAATGCCAGGGGAAAACACAGTTCAAATAGTGTGAGGGCGAGGAGAGGCGATCAGAGAGGAGGCTGTTTGCAGTTCAGGCCTACAAGGCAATCTCTCCCCCGACTCCCAGGTGAGAGGACTCAAAGAGAAAGCAACCTCAGGTACCAATTTGCTGAGTTTTGTTCAATAGACGGGCAAATGTCTGGAGAATTTATCCTTTACACATACACACAAGCAGGGACAATAAACAAAATTATGGAAGAATAGTTACATTACCCTTTATTGCCTTTTAGATTTTTAGTTTGGGCTTGTTGTGAGAGGCAAGTGTATAGAAAGCAGAAAGCACACAACATACAGTAGGTGCATCCTCTGACTCTCGCTTGTATAGGTTGGTCAAAGAGTGAGTGTGAAAACTATATCAAAAGCAGGTTTCACTTTGGAGTACTGGGTTGGAAGCACTACCCCTACGCAAGGAGCATTTCATATAGCCACTGTTATGTTGTTTGTTTCCATAATGTGATGTTGATTCGTAAATGGTAAATAGTCACATCTTCATGTAGGGCTGTTCCTGCTTCAAGGCACTCACAGCGCTTTACATCAAGGAACACATTCACCCATTTACACACACACACACACTCATACACCAGGGTACATAGACACTGGGGACAAAATGGGTTAAGTGTCTTGCCCAAGGACACAACTACCATCTGAGCTACTTTCGATCATCTACCATTGATTTCTGTGCAGTCAAATGCCTCAAACTTATACCGTACTGTTGTGTGCTTTTGTATTTGACTTATATCTGCAATCTACTTGATAGTGGAATTCCCGTATTTTCACTTTATCATAGCAAAGCGGATGTATATATGGGGAATTGTGCATATAACTTGCTATATCCTCAGTACATATAAACACAGACAAGAACAGACTAGGTTTGAAATATGGCAACAATGAATTTTCCTTAACAAAGATAACACAGTGCATTATTTTACCTCCATAAAGGTTTCATCATTATTGAGATAAAGGTGACTGTGACATAGCTCCTAGACCACCCTTTACCCATTTCACAATATGCTTTTCCATGCTTAACCTAAAAAATACATTCTCACACATGGACGACTCTGGAGCGCTGTCGGCTCGTTCAACTGGACTATCAATTAATCCAGTTCCAGATCACAATCAGAGCAGATTCAATTACTGCCAAGGCCACCACATAATACATAACCACGACAGGGCTCTATATTCAAACCAATATTTATCTGTAACAAAGCACCACTCTCTCTGTCAAACGCCCCATAGACAAGACTTGTGGAAAGGCGCTGGGTGGAAACAGGGTGTTAAAGCTGTGTTGATTTATTAATGCTCATATTAACAAATCGTTGGGTATAACACTGTCGGCCATATTGTTAACGCATGCTATTGTGTCAAATTAAAAGATGCTCTGTGTAACTTGCTTTGTCTCAATTTTTTCAGAGTATGACATTAAACTGATCTATCTGGAATTGATTCAGTTACGGGTGTTATATTGCTCAAAAATACTCTGTAAGTGTGGTTAGAGATCTGACCTGTAACTTGGAAGACTCAGGTATGAAAACAACGGTAGACGATGGTCTGAAAAAATTATTTATTAAAATAAATTGGCCTGTGTCAAATGCAGGTGGCAGACCCTCCACCAGAGAAGTTATATAGTGCACTTTTTTAAACTATAATTTTACTGAATTTTAGAGGCAAATGCTACTTTAAAATATCAATAATAACAATTTTATTATTATTAAAAATAATAATAACAATTATTATTATTATAGCTTTGAGCTTTTAGACGCTAGGAAAGCCCTAACTAAATACTAATATTGAGGTATAACTATAGATGGATATAAGTATAAGTATAAGCAATTGTGATCCAACATATATTTTTCTTAGTAATGTTTTATAGTCAAATATTTGAAAGTATATTTCTAGTTATGCTTTGGAATACTTCTACGTCTGCTGAAAGGTCACCAAGAGCTCAGGTCACACTGTCTCTATTCAAATGTTTATATAAACTCCAGCACATTGGTGATGCTTGAGAGCCCAGTCTAGATTTGAGCATATTTTTCATGATTGACTGCAGTGGAGAAAAGGGGGAAAGATAAATAGATGTGAATTAGAGAGAGGGTGGGTGACTGCCTCAGAGACTCGGAGATGCAGAATTCAGATGTATGGTGACAGATGGCAAACCATGCAGAAATCAAAAAATAGTTTTCATTTTCCTTTGATTCTGCCGAGGTAATATTAGATGCAAATGGAAGCCCGACTACAGAATGGATGGTCTCACAAACAAAGGCAAACATGTCTTGAAGTTTGCATTGGGCTCCAGTTTGAGTGAAAATGAGAAGTGCAGATTGCCTCACCTGTTTGTGTTGAGCGCATTCGTTTTCCTGCGAGTGGAACTTCAGAGAGGCACACTCCAAACACTCATCTGTCAGGCTGAGGGAGGTTTGGAAAAGAGCCATCATTGTCATCAGCATTGTTTACACTTGACCAACATTACCAAAGTCAAGGCGGAGGAACAAAACCTGACGCACACAAAGTCAGACCATCTCAAGTCTGAAATGTGGTCATGCAAAAATGTGGAAGAGAAGGAAAAAGTGTTGATCGCTGGCAGTCTAAAATGACATAAACTGAGATTTGCACTGGACCATAACTAAGCAGTATCAAAACTAAACCTAGACTAAAACTGAAACTATAATCTCATTTCAATATTGAGCTAAAGAAGTGACTATCAATAGAAGATACCCACGAATTAAAAATATCCTTAATTAAAGCCGCACTTTGTAACCTTTGTGGTCAGAGTTATGCAACTTGCTTGTTTGTATGGAGATGTTTCTGCTTTGCCTGGAATGTTCCGCAGTATGACTTAAAATGAATGGTGTGATTACATGCTTTCATAGCTTTGCAAGGCAGACATTCTTACGTTGGTCGGGGTCACTTTTCCACAGATCTGACCTATAACTTGACCTGGTGGCATCATCTGCTTGTCTCCTGGGATGTAAATAAGTTTAATGCTATGCTTTGGAACATTCTTGGTAAAGCCATAACATCTTGCTGTCTTGTTGTTAGTGCCCCTGTAATATTTATTCTTTTGTGCATTAATCACTGAAGGATAAAAAGTTGAAGATATCACATCAAACATATTGTATTGTAGTAAATTAGTAAATTGTACTCACATATTGTATTGTATCTTGACATGCCAATAAATTCCAGATCAATGCACGTCCAAACCACTGCTATTCAATTTTACAAAGTGTGCTCCTGTACCTCCATTTCAATCTCCATAGTGTAGAATGCTATGACATAAAAACAACCTACACCAATATTTCTCCGTTGCAGGCCTGTGGTGGAACATGCTTGTTTTCTGTATAGTACAAATGAATTCTCATTGTGTGGCTCTTGTAAAGTCCCAGATGAGGACTGGCTGACCCGGGCTTGAACTCATCAGATGAAATGAAGTTGTTCACTCAGCTGTAGAAGACAAACCTGCGTCGCTCAGGATTAATCAACCCCATCACATTGTGTTGGAACAGAAGCGTCTCCCGTTTATTTACACTCTGACCCAAGGAAAGGCTGGATTAAAAGAGCTGGGATCTCTATGTGTATCAAAGTCTTGCAAGGTTTGTAATAGATGATTTTCTTAGAACTTAAAGGACATATTATGCAAAATTGACTTTTATGAGCTGTTAAATATGTTATATGGTTATAAGGTTTCCTTTCATCGTTAACTCGCAAGTTGAGTGATTTTTGCATGTATGAGCGATCTTTATGGTCTTGAATTTGAGGTACCATTGCCCTGAAAATGTCTGTTTTCACCTATACCGCCTAAACACGTCACTGCTGTGTACTTACATGGACCCGTCAGCCTGGTCCATCAGCACAGCTCTTTATAGTGATGATGTTTAGAGTGAAGTAGCGTGATCAGTGCTGTATCAGTATCAGAAAGTCAATGGAGCCGTTTCTTTCAACAAGCTGTCTTAGATCCATATTGCAATTTAAATCTAACTAAACAAATAGAATAAAATAACTAAATACCAGTACAAGATTGTTTTTATTATATAACCTTGCACTCACTTTAGTTGTGCTGTATTTGATGTGATATCTTCAACTTTAAATCATTTTCAATAGCTCAGAAATAAGATGGGATTGCTAGGCCAGACTATAGCCATTACTAAATGTTTGGATCAGTTTCTGACAAGTCAGTGTGGAATCTTGTGTTCGCGTTCTCATCTTTCGCCACTTCTTCTGGAAATTTTTGTTCAAAATTTGTATACTGCATTTATGGCATAGGGCTTGTTATGATTTCCCTGTGATTTGGGTGCCGTGCCATATGCAGTACAGCTGTCCAACATCGCACACTGAACACTTCTCTCCCTCAGCTCCGTGCTCCAGATGTCCTTGAAAACACACTTCAGACAGAAAAGCAAAGACAAGTCGATTTTGGAAAGAGCTGTCATTTTGAGTGAATTTGGAATGCCCTCTATGGCGATTTATCAGTCAGCTGGATACAACTCAACTAAACTGAGTGCTCAAGCCAAATGGTTTTCAAAAGATAAAAGCAGATGATAGTTGGAGAGGTAAATGTTTGGATAAAAAGCTTAAAAAACAATGTATCATTTTCAATATTTCAAATTGTCTTATGATAACAACTTTTAAAATTTTTCTAACAGAATAAAAATCAATTCAATTTTCAATTGAATATGAATGAGTTAGAAAACTAAAGGATACACTTACAACTGTACAAATCTAAAGAAAGACAATATTTGAATATTTTCTAAGAAAGAAAATATGTGTATTAAAGGAACTGAAGGAACTGTATGAAGATTTGATTTGACTGATAAGAATTCTAATACTTGTTTATTCTGAGTTACAAAACCATTGGACATAACGACCAAGTTGGTTATGTTATAATTTAGTGTTTTGGTTCTCAAGATGATTTTACAATCAAGAGCAGAATGAGCCTCACATGAGGCTCTCATTTGGGTTGCCAGTTTCAATGACAAAATCCAGTTAGTTAAAAACTAAAGAAACTGAATTGTCACTACCTGAACCCCAGCACCTGCAGCCAATCATAAATCAGTGCTAGTGCAGCCTCTGCAGCTCAGTGAGTGAATTCTGGAGGTTCTGAGTTTTCACATGAGGTCTGTCCATATACTGAGAACATGACACTTGTATGTTTGATCTGCAGGTTTAGGCACTGGCAACCAAGATGCAACTTGTCAGAGCTCAGACTACATATAGTTCCTCTAAAGCCCTCTTAGTTCCATTTCCACACCTTTCTCTACCTTGCACTGTACATTACGTTGCTGAGAGAAGATATTTAAGAATTTCCCGGGCATTGAAACAAGACGCATTTGTTTTTGTCTGAAACTTTGATAGGCAGAAGAGAATCGAATACGATCCCATTATTTCCTGGCAGTGCACAAGCCTGACCATCTGATTTACTCACTGCCTTCTACAGAGGAGAGAAAGACAACCAGAGCGGCAGCTTGCTTTGACTCATTGCATTTGCACGCATTAGATTTTGCAAGACTAATGTTTTGGAAAACAAGAATAGGGAAAAAGAAGAATGCTGCAAATGCTGATGCGTGACTGGATTTTATATGAAAAGAACACGTACGCTTCGGAGGAACGGAGAATATAAATCCACTGGAAATGTTTCATAGTATAGTTACAGAACACAAAAACTCCAGGTGTCGGGGTTCATTGCTAATTACTAATAGTTTGCAGATTAGTAGTGGCTCTTATGGCATTTGTAGCCCATCACTGTTAATGGTTAGACCAAGAGTACATGGAAAAATGGTTACAGATTTCAGGTATATTTTTAAAACAACACATCTTTCCTTGAGCTGGTAATCGTTAAACACATTTTTATAGAAACCATTCTTTCTCAAATAGCTCCAATCTCTTCTGGTGTTTATTGTACACAGTCTTGTTGAAGTACTTACAAAGATTTATGATTATCTCTCCCTCACTGGGCAATCCATGTTAGCAGCAGTCACATGTTTAATTCATTGGGAAAATAAATTGTGGAGACTTTAGAAAACACAATGCATTTTGTACTGGGCAACACTTAGCTTTTTAGCCTCCAAATTATTTATTGTTTTCCTGGTCCCCGAGGTCTTGGCCTGACCTTAAGCAACTTCTAATTGGCTGAGCTGCCACATGGCTGTGTGCGCCTGCTGCCCCTCTGGTGTTAGCTGCTACAGTCGCACAAATCTGCTTCAGCTTTGTCTGCAAATGTTGGGGAATAAACATGGGATAAAGAGGCTGTCTCGTCTCCCTTTGCAAGATTGTTGCTAAATTGTTTTTGTTGATAGAAGACATAACTTTAATCTATTAATAACTCCTGAGTATCCATTTTGTATTGTAAACTTGTTTGGGGTGTAAAGCAGAGTAACACAAAAACTCTATTAACTATTACGGTTGTGCAAAAATGTATACCCAGACAGTAAAAGATACCAAATTTGAGAAAGTGTGTATATGCTGAGTAGAACCAGTCTAATCCAGAATAGTTTGAATGCTGTTAAATCAGTATAAGACCTCACAATGGCAAAAATTGTATATAGAGCCTTTCCACCTTCAAGAAACCACTCACCCATTCACACACACATTTATACACAACTATAACATTCATCTGCGGGAGCTAGAATCACACTGAAAATCTGTGGGTCAGTATTTAAGAAGCTATGTCTTAAAAATTACATTCCTTTTTTGCATCAAGTACTATCAAAATGAGTAGTTTAGACGGAGTTGTGTTGCAATACTAAAATTTCAAACCTGATGTTGAAAATGGTCAATACTTGATACCGTTTTTCACATAGTATCAGATTTACAGTGGGTTTCATTGCCGGCCTATGCTAGACAAGACTAAAAAGATTCAAAACAAATAGATTTTTCAAAACCACATCTCCTGTTCATAGACTAAAACCGAAACAATGTTAAACTCTCGTAGTATAAATTAAACATTGCACTACACATTTATGCAATTTAGGTGATGAGGCTGGGATGTTTTCAGGGGCTGGATGAACGCCAACAATTGTTTTTGCTGCATTACACTCATGCACATTGGAAATCTAAACTTGATTTGGCTAATTGTATTAACTGTGCAATTCTCTCTCCGCTGTTTAAAGCCATCAGTCACGCCGCCTTTAGACTATTACACACACCAGCGCAAGAACAAGGCAGCTGCTGCAGTATAATGGCATAAACAATACTATGTGATATGCTATTAGCACTGAAGAGGGGAGTTTGGGAGACTGGGACTCACGACTCCTCTGAGCTCTTTGTAAATCCCCATTTGATAGTACGGCTTACAACAATTAATATGTTTAATTTAAGGATTTAAGCTCTAAAGATAGAGACTGGAATAAAAAGAAAAATAATTACAGGCATTGATTGAAGTTTAGGGTGGATCTGACTACATTTGAATGTTGATAACTCCTCCGTCTATATCTTTCATTGTTACCCCCTCCCTATACATACTCTATGGTCTCTTCTAGCCCAAGTCCCTCCTTGAAGTCTCCGAGGGGACTTAGAGGATGTGAGGGGAGCAGATCGTTGCATTGCGCTGATAAGCCAAAATGTTTCTGGAGCGTAAAAGAAGTCTGTGGTGTGCGAGAGGGATAAACTATAATCTTGCAGCCACACACTCAACTCCACTGCTAATATTTGCATTGGAAATCAGACAGAAGTTATGCTAAGCTTTCTGCAGCCATTATAGGTCGGCATGCATGTGAAAGGTCCTCCCCTTATTTGAATATACAGGCTCTCATGCATTAGAAAAAGACACATTTGGATGGCTGGCAGGATGCATGGGCTGTCGCTTTAGGAGAATGTTTTTTTTTTTGAAAATCATCTTTTAGTGAGGTGGAACCCACATGACCCCCTCCCATTTTGCTTCATTTTCAGTTTGTATAAATCAATTTAAAAGGGTTAAATGGTGTCAGTTACTGGGATTAGCAACATTTTAGTGCTGGAAAGTAACACTTTACCTATATATCAGTGGCGCGTGGTCAGAGCAATGAAGGCAATGCTTGTCCAATAAAATCTAAAATCATGTGACATAAGTATTATTAAATAATTACGAAATATATCCAAATAATCCTGTTTCCCTTAGCTTCTGCCTGTTTGAAACATGTTTAAAGTCACAATAGTACACCCTACTGGTCTTTGAACAGACTGCACCAACAGCGGATCAGAACGTCTCATTTATTTTTACAACCAGGGAGGCCAGCCGGTTCTTTTAGAGGCTTGTGCATGTGTACTGAGGACCACAGCCAGCCCAAACAGCACTGAATAAACCCTATAGAAGAATCTGGAGGAATCAGACATCTCAGGAGATTTCTAGTGAGTGTGCATGTGCAGTATGTGATGAACTTTTATCACATCACGTGACCGAAATAGCACAATTTTAGCTTCAGGTTTCTAATAATTAGATGATATTTAGTAATACAGACATTTAATCTAAAAGTGAGTTAGTTTCAGAGCTAGTTTGTGTGAAATGAAGGACCTGGATGGAGCAGTGGATTGACAGCAGCTGGAGAGGAGCCTGTGTGTTTATGAAGGAGCGACAGCATTAGTGGAATAATGGGACTATTACACATGTGTGGAGGAACATGTGGCTGTTCTGGACCTGCTCCGCTTCAGGGAAATACAGGACATTTCTTCAGTAAAGACATGGCTTTGATTTGCATCTGTCTAACACAGGGCTGTGTTTAAAGGGATTTTTGTGACACATGAGGAAGACTGACCAGTGCACCTCTCTGATCCATGCACCTGTCTGACCAGTGCACAGTGTTGTTGTTATTCTCTCTTCATGAAAGTACATTTTGTGTAGTAAGTGCATTACACATCTATAGAGCCGTCATATGTCACTCATGGTTTCTCGATGCATAATCACAATTACATAGATAACAATAAAACAGAAGGCTCAGCTGCATAAAAACAGGTGTAGGAGTAGGATAAATTTGTGAAGAAATAAACAGCCCACTCACTTGCCTTGTACCCTAACTGGGTGTCAAATTCAGTCCAAAATATTAACAAACTATAGGCCTAGGCTTCTACCATTTGACTCCAGATGGTTCAGTATATATCTGTTTAATGCCAGTAAAAGTAAATGTACTAATATGCAATGTGTAAACCATTGTACACCTTAGAATCATTTATTTTAATGATTGTGTAATTTGGTCTTTTGATTAAATTACATTTCAATCAGTTCTTAACTCACATGCATTTTTACTTTTTATGTAAACATTAATGACATTTTAAAGCTAGAGAGAAACTTTTGATCTATTTATCTATTGTTGTTTTTAGTATAGTTTTTTCACCATTGCACACATTATAATTTATTATTTATTTACAGATATTTGGGAATTTGACATTATATTTTACATAATTGTATTTCACATCCAGCTGCCAACTTCTTCTTAGATATTTTTTTCCTTATTTTAATTAATTCAGTTATTCATGTTTTCCCACAGACCAGCAGCAGACCACCAATGGAAACGTGTTCATTTGATCAGCCCTGTGTTGTGCAGCGCTGATAAGATTAGCAATCAAAAGCATTACTGATTCAAAGCTCTGTAATTAATGTAGCCTTTATTAAAACGCACTGTTGTAAAGGGGTTTGCTTCTAGAGGGGAAATCAGACTGCTGTCGTCACGGCGATCTGCCAACATCAACAAGCGCACAACACAGGGTGAAAGAGCCGCATCTCAAATCATATGTATGCGCTATTAAAATGAACTATGATTTCTGAGTTCTTTTGACACAGCACTTTCATCTAACTACTTGTTGTACCTTTGGCCAAATGACTGTGTTTAAAGGAACAGCTACAACACAGACCTCACATGAAGCTTCCTCTCAGGCACACGCCTCTTATTTTGTAATCATTGTTTGCAGTGCCATTGACTTAAAGCACAATGACTGTAATTACATCTGACCACCGCATGTATATTTTTAAGCACTTTGTCTATATTTAGTGCTTCATCAAAATACTTTATATTAAGTGTTCTGTCAGAATGCAGTGTTTTATGATTTAGTACACGTTATATGGTATTTTACAGGTACATATATTTTTGTGATTTTTTTTTTTTAGGGAAATACATTTACTATGTCAAGTAAAAGTAGGTGTACTCTTACGGCACACTTTGCAATGTTAGTTCACTTTCCTTAATTTTGAGATGAAGTTTGAACGATAGACTATATAAAGAAGAGTGAGTGCGACATAGCGTTGGGCTCCAGTCAAATGAAGCTCAAGAAGGTCTGCAGTCGTAGGGGCGAATTTAGAGTCAAGTTCCATATTTGTAATTCTAACCACAAGTAGCATAGCAACCAAAGAGCCAATCTGGAGTGAGGCTCTTGAAGGTCCTTTGTTAAGCAGGAACAAAGCAACACTGTAAATCAAAACTGTTGCTAACGCTAGTGGGAGTGACCTTGAGAAAAGAAGGCACCAAATGTATCTGTTATTAATGTGCGCATCTTGATTTACAAAATAGTGAAATAAAAACACCAGGATCACGTAGAGTGGGTCAATACAAACATTTTAAGACCAAACTGACGAGCCTGACAGCAACAGTTTTGTAGAGACCGGCAACAGTTTTTCAATAAAAAGTTATTTGGAGCCAGAGTTGATGGAACCAGGTTAGCTAGGTCCATCTATATATTCAGTCTATGATTTGAACACAGCTAGTACCGACAGTTGTATTAACAGTTGAAAGCATGCATTGATTTCATATTCAAATTGACAAAATTATTTAGAAACAATACATTAGTTTGAATATTTGTTTTAAACCATTCACACAATATAAAAGAGATACCATGTCCAAACAGTGCAGATACGGCCTGCACATTATCCACACATCTGAGCCGCTTTGCCTTTAAAAAGCGATTAAAAGAATCTGTTTAAAGCAATGTCATTTCAAATCACACAGTGTAGAAAGTCTGAAAAAAACGCTGTGAAATTGTGCAGATAATCAGCTAAATCGCTCAACATGAAAAGATAATTGCTTCAGAAATGAGCAGTACCTGAGGTCCATTTGTTTGGTCATGGCTAGTTTCGTATATAGCAGCGATCGGATATTAGCGCTAATTAGAGCCAGGTCAGAGTTCCTGAAGGTGAAACATTAATGTGTAGCATAATTGAAATGGTAATTATAAATAGATTAGAAAGCTATGGTATTTATGGGGGTTAGGAAGTGATTTAGATACTGCTTGGTTTAGTGTAATGTTGACCAAAAGTAGCAGGAATACCCTTGATGGTGTACATTGAGGGCAGGTATTTCTGTAATAGTAACACGGGTTATTACTGAACGGTCACCTTGGTCAAAAGCCACAGACACAGACTCCATGTTAACTCTGTCTCTTTCACTTATCCTTTCCACAGCTCATCCACACTTCCTAAAGAGGTCTAACTGAAAACCGTTTATTCACTCTATCACATGACTGCACAGGAAACCACAATCTCTGAGTATTTGTCAAAACAACACAAGGCAGACAGTGTTAAAGAAAGAAATAGCAGTCAGATTCTGAGAAAGACACTTCAAGATTTTTTTTTCCACACATAGAGAAACATATCGGTGCAACAATGGACCAAAGTGACAAAAAGAGGACACACCTGTATTTGGCCACAATTCACCAGTAAATTCTAATTTTCAAGGTCCTATTTTGTGTATTATTCTTTAATTCTTTTGGTATTTCCTGTAAGTAAAATAATCTGATATATGCACCACCAGTCAAACATTTAGCCACACTTTTCATTCAATGTTTTTTTTTTATTTTTTATTTATTTACTACTTTCTGCATTTTAGATATATAGAGACATCAAATATATGAGGAAAACATAAATAAGTACATAGCAAAAAATAAAAAGTAAAAAAAAAATAAAATATATATATATATATATATATATATATATATATATATATATTTTATATTCAAATTCTCCACCCTTTGCTTTGTTGACAGTGCTGCAAACAAGACTGTGGCTATACAAAAATTTAAAAAAAATCTAAAATCTGAAACAAGTTTTGAGTTATTCAATATTATTATTATTATTATTATTATTATTATTATTTTGAGCTTATTTTCCATATGTGCTCGTTCAAAGTTTTGATGCCTTCAGTGAGAATCTACAATGTAAATATCATGGAAACAGAAAAAGAACATGATTAAATGAAAAAGTGACTGGTATAGTACATGTCTTTAAAATACCACAAAGTCTTCAAACCCAAGTAGAAGGGATTAGGGCAAAAACTGAGGTTTATATGAAACTAAAAACCCATGTTAGTTTCTATCATTACAGCACTGACAAGAGGTGAAGGGACTTTAAAAACACAAAGGAGATACACAGGCGACAATGTGGTGCAAAATGCAGGATTACTCAAGCATGTACTAATAAAACAAAACACATCTCCAGGTCTAATGAGAATAATGTAATATAATAAAGTTTTTGGTTTGTGTGTTTTATTTTTTTAAGTCCGAAAGGCCACTCCGGCGTAAAAGAGATTTCCATTTTGGATGCTGTCTGGAGAGGTGAAGTAGTGGTCATATTTTTCTGTGTGCTTGTAGCCAGAAGGTCCGAGCCGTGCCACCTCCCTCCTCCTTCTTGCTGAAATTGTGATCAGAAACATGAAAGCGTCACTACATCAAACGGGACCTTTAATTGTCCCTGTGTATGTGGGACATGTGTGTAGCAGACAGACAGCAGCGCTCCATATCGCCAACACATCTCTACACATGTCCACAGGCTGCGGATTTTTTGTGCCTGACTTATCTTTTCTGTTTTGTGCATGTAAAATGTGGATATATATGATAAAGACTAATATCTGGCCACATAGATATGAAATATAAACCAAGTCCTTAAACCACAGCCTGGTTCATTTGGTCAATGACGTGTCCATCAGTAAAATAGTGAAAATAATAATACAAGTATTCTTGCCACTAGTGCTGCTACTACTACTATTAGTCCTCCTCCTCCTCCTACTACTACTACTACTACTACTACTACTACTAGTGCTACAACTACTACTACTACTACTGCTACTAGGCAAGGCAAGGCAAGTTTATTTGTATAGCACAATTCCTACACAAGGTAATTCAAAGTGCTTTACAGAATAAGAAAGACATTAAAATCACACAAATCAAAACATAAATAATCACAAATAATCATCATAAAATTACCATTAAAAGAGAAGAGTGCAGAATAAAAACCTACTACTACTACTACTGCTACTAGTGCAACTACTACTACTGCTACAAGTTCTACTACTACTACTACTACTAGTGCTACTAATACTGCTACTAGTGCTACAACTACTACTACTACTACTACTACTGCTGCTGCTGCTGCTACTACTATTACTACTACTGCTGCTACTACAACTACTACCACTACCACTACCACTACCACTACCACTACTACTACTACTACTCATGCTGCTGCCGCCGCTGCTAGTACTACTACTACTACTACTCCAACTCCTGCTGCTACCACCGCTGCTAGTACTACTGCTACTACTACTACTACTCCTACTCCTACTGTAATGCTACTAATGCTACTGCTACAACTGCTTCAACTACTACTACTACTACTGCTACAACTGCTACATCTAGTACTACTACTACTAGATGTTACTACTACTACTGCTACAACGGCTACAACAACTACTACTACTTTTATTGAGTGTCTTTATTTTATTGATGTATTTTTGAAGTATCATCACTAATCATACTGCAGTGCTTGTGCAAGAGTTGAAGTAAACTGTGAGGTGGCAGTGGCTCGGTTGTACTCTCATTCTCTCATTCACCTGCTCAAAAGCTGGAGGATCTAATCTGCTTAGACTAGTTCTTACTGTTGTTGTGTCATGAAGCCAGACACTTCACCTACCTCGTCTGTGTATGAACGTGGTGACGTGGGGTGTGTGAGTGACCGGGTGTGGAAGAGTAAACTGCAAAGCATCTTTGAATATCCAAAAACTTAACAAAATAAATAATTAATGTAAAGACACAGCTTGTAGTAATGAAATATTCCCATCTTAGACAAAAGCATCCTTTCAACAAATAATTTCGAGCATCTACACTCTGGCATTTCTTAGGGGGCCCATGCGATCGGCCTGTCTGTCCCTTTGTCTGCCCGTCAGTGTGGACAGACAAGCCCACGCATCTCTGATCACCCTCCTCACCCCCACCCGCCTCCCCCGCACCCAGCCCGCCAACAACGCCACCGTAGTTCTGCCTGGGCGAGATTAAACAACAAAGTGTCTCCATTAATCCATTTGAAGTGATGTGGCATTAGGGCTTTGGAAGGAGATGGGTTAACAAACAGTGCCGTGGCGCAGCTGTGTGGGATGCTGATAGAGAGAGGGGGGGAGTGAAATTAATTGACCTCCGTCGCAGCAATTAAAAACAAAGAGCGGAGAAAACAAAACAAAACATGGGCTGGTGCCTGCGAAACAACATGCTAGTGCCGGGATGAAGAGACGCCAACAGGAACCAGGATCAGCTTCAAGTGCGTCTGGCCGGCCTGAGGGAGGGATTGTTTCAAAAACAATCACTGTGTATGATAAAGACAGGCTGATATAAACTCACTGATCATGTGCAGAGGAGTGAACGTCTACAAGGGTGGAGGTGACAGCGGTCTAACTTTTGGATTAAAGAAGGGTAAACCAGATGGAGTAATACAACACTAAAATTAATAGTATAAATGTTTTTACTATTTAAGGTGGTTTGCAGCAATATAAATGTGTAAATCTTCTGAATTGGAGCTAATTAAGGATTTTTGGCTCTAAATTTTCAAAGTATTTCTGAAGTTAAGACCAGACCAGTACCTTATATCTGTATACTTGGACATTTGTGCATTCTACATCAGAAAAATCATGATGTTAGAGGTTTTTGGCACAGGTTTTGGTTTGGTTTGGTTATACCTCATGAAAAAAAGACCAAACACCAAAGCAAAATAGTGGAGATGCAAAGCAGTTAGATGGTTAAAAAAAAGCGTTTGATCATTAACTCTAGATTAACTGATCCGCGCTGTTGTTCTGGTATTTTATCGGCGAGAAGAGCTTACGATACAATTTCCATCCAAAATGTCACCCATCAATGAAACAGAGAACTGAGAGCGTTGTATTCTCATGTTTCAGTCACTTCGCCAACACAAAAACAGCTTATTTGAAATGTTCTACTGTCTCCGCTGATAAACACTATGCTTCCGCTTGACAAAATGCCTCGACACCACCTTGCTCATATCCGCAGATCTCCGCAACCTTTCATAAATCCTACTGAAAACTTCTCTTTGGCTGTCTGCGCAGACCTTTACACTCCTAGCATTTTCCGCCAGCCGTGCATTTAAATGGCACTACAGCGAGCCTGCCACATCTTCAGCTTGTTGTTTCTTGTGTAAATGATGTTGTGTGTTCAAGCGTTCGTTTATTCTTAATCCCGACTTTATCCCGGGCGATACTAACCCAGTGATTTCTGTGGCAGAGGCAGAGGAGGAGGCACGCCACCGGCACCGCGCAGGCTTTGATCTGCAGCTCGCACCTGAGTGATGATGGCTCAGCTCGTAGCCTCATCCCTCCGTACTGTACAGGCTGTCATTATGCCCCTCCCGTCACAGCCGCTGTTCAAGGACTGTGGGAGACACCAGTGTTTAATGTTACTTATGGGTATTTAGAGGTGATCATTTCAGGAGATGATGTTTTGTCTTCCTAACTACAATGGTGGAAAAGAGAAAAAGAGAAAGAAGAAGAAGAAGAGAGGGTGGTATTATCTGTCTGGGCTGGAGTCAGTAGAAAAGTTACACTGGTATTTTTAGGGATGGATCATAAACAAGTGTTCTCAATGTCAACAGTCTTTATGGCAAATTAAAACATTTAAATTATTTTCTGATGCAAGACAAATACTGTAAAACGTGATGATGTCAAATGAAAACTAAGTAGTTTGAGGCTGTGAATGTTGGCAGTGCTGTAATATGTTTCTTAATGGCTTATTTTTGATCAAGTTCTAAAAATATGTTTGTGTATTTTTGTTTTTGTCTGGAATTTGAACTGAGATGTAATCCAGAATTATGCAAGTTTATTGTCACGAGATTACCGAATATGGTTTCTTTGTGCTGCCTTAATCTGTTTATAAGAAAATAAACTAGGCCATTAATGTACAGAAGATTAGATGTTGTTAAAGGCAAGAATCTTAAATTATGGATTTGCTAGATGTCCAGAAATGTTCATGTTTGCACTGATTTGGGTAGCGGTAGTGGTAGCGGTAGTGGTAGTAGCAGCAGCAGTAGTAGCAGCAGTAGTAGTATTACAAGTACATCTATAATAACAGCATAAAGAAACCAGTCCAGTCAAGTTGACTCACTTTGAAAGTGAATACAACCACACCAATTATTGTTCACATAACAGGTCTTTGTTTTCTGTTTATTTGCATGTAACAAAAGATTGCTTTCATTTTGTTAATGCACCAACGCAACTGAGGAAAATCAGAGGAACATCTGGATTTGATTCCTGCTCCTTAAAGCAGCCTTATAGTCAATCCCACTGTCAACTGACTCAAATGAGAAGTATGTACAGAGCACTCGCTTCTGTTTCCTCCCATTTAAGATTATGTCATTTTGATATATGCAGAGAAATATGGAGAATCTCAGCTCTCCACTCAACAGAGTAAACATTCTTCATGTCTTATGGATTCTTATAGCTCCTAATCCATCTCTATTTGAGCATCAAGTTATTGTGTTTCAGACATGTGTCTAGTTCAGCCAGAGAAAATGAGGTTCAGGAGAGACTTCTGCTGGGAATTAAATCTTTACCAGAAACCAGAGATTTGTTCACTTGTTAGAGTGTGTCATGCAGTCATTTAGTGTGGTTTGGGGCCAGAGCCACCACATTTGTGTGGCTCTTTGAAGATCTTCATCATGTGCTGGACAGGCACTGCATTTACACCACAGTAACAGTGTAACAAAGACATCTGCTGCTACGACTTTTAGAAGAAGAACAAGTATATTATATTGGCAGAAGAATTGTCACAAACATTTTTTTAATCATACAATCTTCTAAATTTAAAATCTCTGCTACATAAAACACGAGGCCTGGCTTTCATCTTAACAGGTACTTCTGTTACTGAATGGTAAATGGTGTGTGCAAACATGTATTATTACAGCCCATAATAACAGACAGGCCTAATGGGTCCCTGGTGAGCCGAGCGCTGGGTGGGGATATGGAATGGGTAACAAACAACAGTAAAGGGGAAAAATGAAGAGGGGTTAATTTGGTTTGGCTCAGGTGAGGTAATTATTCCGTTCCCTCACTTGACTGCACACCCATAATGATTATTAACAAGCTTAAAGTACTGGAGGAGCACTGGGAGCTGTGGCTAACAACACGTGGCCCATGAAAGAGGGAGGGGAGCGGGGGAGGCTGCAAAATCATTATGATAATGAGGCTGGCCTTAATCACACAGTGGCCATGATAATCTGCTGGGAGGGAGCAGGTTAGACGGGTCACCGGTTTGTTACTGCTCCCTCTCAGACTGGGCTGTTTTCTTTGCTCACACTGCCCCTGTTCTTTTTACCTTATTCTGCACATTTCTCACTTATTCTGCTCAAACTCTTTTACTTATTTATCCTCCTGGGTGCTGCTGGTTTGTGTTGAGGTCACTGAAGGTCCCTCTGTGGCTCCACGCTGTGCATGTGTATCAATGTGGATGATGCAGTTTAACCGTTCACTTACACAATAATTGGTTAGGGGGTCTCTTTATGCCATGCAGGGATGCTGCTGCAACCAGCCTATGTAAACAAAATGTATTCTAACAGTACACTTACTGTGAACTTTATAGATCTGTGCTTAATGTCAGAATGGTATGATACACACCACTAATTACTGCGTGCTACATTTTCACACTGTCACAAATACTATTAGTAATTATATTATATTATATATATATATATATATATATATATATATATATATATATATATATATATATATATATATATATATATATATATATATATATATATATATATATATATTAAAAACCCTGTCAATAACTCTCTCAGTGTGAAATATCACAAATATTGTCTTTTATTAAGATTAGAGGGTCCAAGCCTGGATACATGAAGTTAGAAATAAGCCTCCCGTCCCAGCTTGTGCCAAACTGATATAGAAACACCTGCTTGATGGGAAATAGGTAAAGGACAGCCAGGAATAAACTAGAGGGGATAATGTACTATTATTATCTTATATTTTATTATGATGTTGTCTTTGGAGTTACAATGTAGGAGAAATGTAAAAAGATGACAGAACAATCTCTATAGCACAAATAGCCAAAGCCAAATACCACAGACAGAACCAGCCAATCTGAGTCCACCTAATCTGGCTCCATGTGCTTCCTCAGTGTTCTTCACTCACTGCTTTTGTCCCACTTGGACATCTGTTCTTGGCAAACGCTCTGGTGAAGGCTCACAACAGTGGTACTGCACAGCCCTGGGAGTATCTGAGGAGATGTAGGCAGGAGTTTGGAGGAAGGGTGGGCGAGGGAAGATGTGGAGGAGTGAATGAGTGACAAAAGCCACACATACTGCTTGGATCTAGAGCTGCAGTGGAGCTGTTAGTTTAATTGTGAGCTAACGGACCACACCAAGGGAGCCGCCTGCGGTAGCACAGTGCACTCGGAGAGGGTTACAGAGAGGGTGTTGAGAGGATCAGCGTGGTTTTCTGACTAAATGTTTCTGGTAAATGGGTGGAGAGGAAGTAAACTTTTAGAATATGTGGTATAGTAACAGGACACAGAAATTATGCTGTGAGACACACTGATATGATAATTGGTACTCTCAAACTTTTGTGGGAATCATTAAATACTTTGGTAAAATATACTATATTAAGACTTGATCAAAAAAGGGACATTGTGAGATCAGTTTAGTTGAACTATGAATGAGGGTGGGGTGGTACTTGCCTTGAACAGTCTACACCTTTTGGTAGATGTTAAACCATTTCCAATCCTGGTTTACAATGGGATTTGAAATGGGTTCTCGGCGACTGGAAATTTGAGAACGTGAAACAGTGCACTTTGAACCCAGAAGTAGTCCTGGTAAATTAAAAATGCACACAAATCACACTAAGGACGAAGACAAAAGCACACACAAAACATGAAACATATGCATCGTATAAAGGAGAAAATGAGACAAACAAAAATCAATGCCAAAACAACAGACATGTCATGAATCTCTAGAATGTCAGCAATTTTTAAACTAAAAAAACAAAAATAGAAATAATCATGCTACACCTGTATGGACAGAATTGACCTACTTCAACCCTGCATGGTTTAGCACAAGGCCTTGTACAATGCAGCGAGACAGTGGGTCTGAGGAGAACATTTGCCCACATGCCCACACCTTAACCAGCTGCAGATGGTAGTTTGCAGCCGCGTGAGAGAAGCCAAAGAAGGGACCCAAAGGTTGTGGAAGTGTCCGGACTTGTAATTGACAGGCAGATCAGCACAGGGAGGCAGACACACAAGTGGTATCTTGACAGGCTTGAGGTCCACATGATTAATTACCTGTAGGCAGCAGTGGGGCTGGCACTTCCTCTGTGCTGTAGTGCAGCGGCTGGGGCCCTGGGCTCGGGCCTGGGGTGAGCCTGTCACACCAGCGCACGTTTGATCTCACAGCTAAATGTCATTTCAGGGGGTTTCCTCTTTCTGACATGACTATTTCATTTCATCGTTTCAGTAAACTTTTAGTAAAGTGCATTGGGGTCAGCAGCAAATGTAATTTACACCTGAACCTGAGCTAACTCAAACTATCCAGGAAAACTTAAAAACAAAAGCAGATGAGGAAGAGTGACTTTGATCATCACTTTTTGAAAACACTTGAGGCTTGGTCTGGGACTTGTTCTCAGATGATAGTGACTCATGTACACAAAGAGCTCATGACTTGAATTTATGGAATGAGGAAACTACATGAACCTGGTAACACCGAAAATGAGGCAGACGTGACTTCCTTGTGTCAAATGAGGGAAACGTAAAAAAAGAAAAAAAAAAGAAAAAAACTCAAACAACTTAATATTTGAAAATCAAATAAACAAAGATGCTTAAAGACATCTTATCATATCTCCAAAGTAACTTAAACCTTGTATAGAAATGCATGGGAATGGGTTCATCATAATTTTCCTATTTTTATTTCCCCCAAACATTTGCATATTTTCATTTATTTGCCCTATCTGTCTCTATCTTCCTTTCGCACCCTTTTTATCACCCTTAACACACACGCCGCTCGCTGCACCGCGCACACACACCTCCCCTCATGTACCCCCGTATACCTCCGTACAAGAATTTGGGCTCCGTAATTTATTATTTGCAAGAGAAACTGTTATCAGAGTGAGTTTGCTATCGTGGGCCACATCATTAATCACATAGGCCCCGCTCTTCATTTGTTCCCAGATAGGCCGTGGTTCGCTGAGTTCCAGGCACTGATATAAATATGGAGGTGAGGAGCACTCCCCATTTCTGTTTATCATCAAGAGGAAAATATATACTCTTCCCATATGCACAAACTGACGAGAAAGCACGTTTAAAAGTACTAATATAAAAGTTTAAGCCAGAATGAACATGTAGGTTTATTACAGTTGTTGAGACCAGTAGTTGATGCTAGCCAGACTACTTTGGAGGTCAAGTACGTAACCTCACCATATGGGTTTGCTTAAGACGATCTTACACTAGCGATTGGGAATAAAAACAAATATATACTTGTCTGCTTGGAATTGAATGAGTTGTTAGAAATGGTCATAATTACAAAATGGGAAAATTGGAAAAAAAAAAAATCATAAATAAAGAAAAAAAAAAACTCCAAATTGCAACTGAACCTTGGATTTGAGGGATAAAAACCTTGGATTTGAGGGTCCATTTAATTTCAGATAGATGGATAGATAGATAGACAGATATATAGATAGATAAATTAATAAAATAAAAAATCCAAATGACATTTCCTTTCAGATTTTCTTGAACGTCGTTGAACATTATAGCATTCAAATGTACAAAAAGCTCCGGTTTCCCTCTACATTTGCTCGATCTATGTTTGTACATATCCAGTGACCCTTAAGGGATTATGGGAGACTGAGTGAAAGGTGGCCTTGAACTGTAATCCTATTTTGGTCCCCGACAAAGTATCCCAACCCAATTTAGCGCCCCAAACAGGCGGTGTGGGGCTGCTGCACACAAGTGGCTAGGCTCAAAGCAGACGGTTCTCTGGGTTCTTTTGTCCTCCTCGCTCCTTGTTTTATTTCTACTGCTCTAATCTTACACCGTCTGTTTTCACACTACTCCTTGCACGCTACTGTGTTTGCATAATGTGGCCATATTGTGAAAGGATGGTTAACTTGAGTAACTTAGCAACAGTAAACCACGTGAAGGACGTTTTTGTTAGTTTGAGAGAAACTGAGAGCCCTTCTTCAGTGGTGGCTGTACTGTTAGATATTTTGCTTTGGAAAAAACAACAACAAATGATTACATAAAGAAAAGCTTGTGTACTAGTACTGATGTAACAGATTCATAATAATTGAAAACAGATTTGTTGAAGATTAAGTTGACCCCATTTTTAATCCCATGTTCTCTAGTGCCTGATTTGTAGAGGTTGTTGCTGCTCTAAATTGTTTCACTTTGACCTATTTCAGCGTCAAATCCCACCAAACAATACACTGTTAACTAATGAGCAATATATGGAACTGGGAACTAGATTATAAATCCTATCAATTGTTAATTTGTTTTACTGTATATGTTTATGTTGCTCGAGAAACACCAGAAGATTAACATATAACTTCTAAAATGGGAGCATTCATTTACAATCGAGATAAATAGATCGATAAGCCAATATTTCCACTTTTTAGCATCAGCTTAAATCTCTAGCACAGGCCGATATATTGCTTTAGCTCACCTGCTGCCTAAAGAATCCACATAAAGCTTTATTTGAACACTTTACTGCAAAGAAATGTACTCTACTGTACTAAACGTGATTACACAGCTTTCTTGAAAAAGGGCTGTGGGTGAATTTGTACTATTTAAATATCAGAATTTGGGGAAAATAATTCAAATCAGAAAAGTATCTTATCGACCGTCTGTTCTTCTGGATACTAAACAATCGGTATCGACATTGTCCGTGAAAAAAAACAAAAAAAAACCCCCAAACATATTTATTTCAATGAGTTCATATCTTTGTTTTTTTAGTTTTTTTTGTTGCAAAGCCAAGACAACAACTCTGTACAATAGTGTTGCCATGAAATAACAGTTGAAGTTGTAGCCACTATAATTAAATGTAATCAAGAAACATTATCTTGCAAAAATCTATGTGCATCTCTTCAAGTGTCTTTATAACAAGTTCTTTCATTCTCTCTATTGCATCTTATTAGCATGTAGGTTATGGGACCACATCGATGTGCGTTGTCTGTTTTCCACACTGCGCTGCTTGAGGACAATTACCAGCCGTATCTTTAATGTTACCTCATTGTGCATTCAGTGAAATGACTGTGGACAAACACTGAGACGCAAAAATAAATGAATAAATAAACCCCAGATAGTTGAAGACAGAGAAAAAAACATAACTAATACAAACCAAAAGCCAGGGCCTGATTATGCGATCATTAAGTAACGTCAAGAGTTGAGTTCTTTTGCTTTACCCAATTGTAATAAGCCATAGCGTCTTTGTAGGAGCCTGCCACTTACTGCTGAGGAGGCGGTAAATTGACTCCGGAGCCTAGCATCGCGAGGCATGTTTAACTTTGAACGACCATTCAAGTGACAGGGATTATTGTGCTAACGGAATAGAAATAAAACTCTAATTCCCTCAGCTAAGCCAATCTGTGCCTGGTTGTACACTCGTTAAAAAGAGAAGGATGGACGTGGATGGTAGTGCAGAGCTCTCATTGTGATTCCCAGGGCATTCCGCGCCTGCGATTATATGGTAAAGTGGGGTAGAAGAACTGTTGCTTTCGAGGTAATGAGAACTTAATTAGGTTTGACTTTTTATCCCTTCAGTGTTCGTAACCAATCAGATCTCCTCACTACATGGCTCTCTTGAGGAGGAAAAGCGCGTAGGAAAAAGCTGTTTTCTGTATAGGCTGATGTTGAAAGATTAGCGAGACGGGACAAGGCTGAAGCAGAGGTGAGACAGGTCTGATGAAAGCAGGGTTTATAAGGGATAGCTGCACAGAGAATATTAATGTTATGAGAATGTTATGTATTTAAAGGATTTTAGTTATTGGAAGTAATAATGAGAAGTTAGACTGTGTTTTAATCAGTACGTTTTCACAAATCGTGTGACTATGACTACAATTAGGGCTGCACAGTTTTGGAAAATGCAACACTATCTTCATGGAGACAAGCTGGTGATGCCACTAGAACAATTTAGGGGCCAGATCTGTGGAGAAAGTGAGTGGCAACCTTGCTACAGGCCAATATAGAAGATGATTTGCTGTGGTGAATAAAGAAGATTCATATACAGAGTCATTTAAGCAAAACAGATCAGGTTAAGTGGGGAGACTTCCTTCTGAAGTCATTCTCTGCTCTTAAAAGAGGTGAAATGTTTTGCTTCCTGAACTTATCTTGAAAAGTCTTTGACTACACTTTGCTTAAAAAGTTGAAAGCACTAAACGGTTTGAAGACAGAACTTTCATTTTGCCTAATGAGGATGCAGAGCTCCTAAACACTTTACTGTTTTGGTCAAGTTTGTGAGGAAATAATCACAACCTCTCCATGGGAAGCCAATGTTGTACTGTCACTGCATGCAAACTGCCTACACAAAAGTGGAAGTAATGGGCTAGGTCACACATGAAAGCATCATTACAGAGCATCATCTGACACATCTTTATATTTATATACACCAAGTCTTTGAAACGCATTTGTAGCTTTTATCTGTTACCTCTGCAAACACTTCTAATGAAACGTTTATTTATAGGCCATTATAAAAGTCACAGATGCTTAAGTGGAGAGCTCCAATAGTTTCAACTTATGTTATAGTTGAAAAAGGCAGGCAACATAAAAGACAATCATTTTCATATAGACCCATGTCCATGACCAGAAAGAATTATATCACGCTCTGTATGTATTATGCATGTTGTATAATGTTAGTCTGTACCAAGCCTTGACACAACTTTGATAGCATTTAAAACTCTAAAATATCTCAAAAATGTAAAGTAAAAGCTCTCTATCTTGAGCCAAAATGGGTCGCCTTACACACTTCCTCATCTAATGCGAATTAATACATTACAGCACTATGTAACTTTTCAGTGGAGGTTCTGTACTCATCTTTACCTGGAATATTCCACAGAACAACACACATACCTATTTTGTATTTATTCAACTGCAGGAGTTTTTATTTGGAAAAACAACAATTTGGAAAAAACATGCATTCTACAGTGAGTGCACTTACATCTACACTGATGTGAAGATGCCTATTACCTGTTTGTCTCCATGGAGATGAACAAGTTTAATACCATAGACAGGAACATTTCAGGTAAAACAATAATATGACAGATCCACCATCAGTAAAGTTACATTGTGTACCTTTAAAGGTCCTATATTAGACAAAGCTGACTCTTGTGAACTTTTAGCCATGTTATTACCTATGTTGTTACCTCCTAAAACATACCTGGAGTTGTGTTTTGTTTCATTCACACATGTTAAAGTATTCCTTTATCTGCAGCTCCAAAGCTCAAAATGCTCTGTTCCACCTTGTGACGTCATGAAATGGTAGTTTTCAGACACAACAGCTACATTTGGCATTGAGTTCAGTAGAGAGTGGCAATTCCAGGGTTGAAATTATCTAGCGAAGGTGAATGGAGTTTAAAAACACAGTGGAGCACTTCCTGTATTACCGCATCACAGGGTGGAACAGAGTGTTTTGCTTTGAGAGAAGAAGTCATCCTAAATATGCAGGGTTTGTGTGTTCAGATATGTTTGTGATGAGGAAACAACATTATAACTAGATTATCAAGCTTTAACTACACAATACAAGCAGAGAAACTTAAGTGAAGCAGTTGTGTTAGGCGTCAGCTTGAATGACTGGATTAATGTAGTGTACACATGCACATGTCTATGTGCGCACACTTACAGAGACATGCTCTGTCCTCACACACACTCTGTCCTCATTCAGAGTTGATTGTCTGCGTTGCCGTAATCTGAAATTAATTTGCACTTGAACCCATCTTTCTTCTGGGTGCAATTTTAAAAACACTGTTATAATTACCTGCTCCCACATGAAAACTGAGAGCTAAAGACATGATATGATGATCCAGAATATTTTAATTCCCCAAGTACTTACGAGCGCCCCTTCCTGGTTTCTCCTCTGCCCCTCCCTGTGTCTTCTTTACTCACGACTTATCTTGCAAGGTAATAAAGCAAAATGTTCCCATGCGTAGGGCTTAAGCTAAAGGTATTTGCCTGAGGGGGAACAATAATAAGTGCCGTATTGCTACACATTTACTCGTGTTCGTTCTTAGCAGGTCATCCCCTGTTTATGAATGATGTTAACGCCAGAAGAAGTTGTGTCAGAACGAGTGTGTTGTAATGAAGTGCTGAAACATCTTCATGGGAATCTAGTAATTAGTCAATGTCAAGCTTCTTTTTTTTTTTTTTTTTAATCATTTCAAAACTTTTTCATTTGCAGTGGAGTTTGAATAATGACTTGAAATTTATTTTAGAGATAGTATTGTGGACATCATAAAAAAAAAAACTTAACAAATCGAGTTGTCATCCTGTAAAGTGCAATTACTAACAACTGTACGCTATAACATACCTCAAATATTTAGTTTATAATCTATTTTTGGGAGATGAATCAGGTAGAAATTGTGCTGACAAAAGTAAAGTCAAAGTGTAGGTGCAAGAAAAAACATTTAATCAGCTTTTATTCAGATTAATTCCTATGAAAACAATGTATGACACTGTCGCACACATACTGGGATAGTTAACAAGATTTGTTTTACGTTAATCAATCCTGACAGGGAGCATTTGTAATATGAAACTATTAGGGACTACCTGCTAACATCTGCTATTGATCTTAGCTGTGTGCCTCCCTCTTTGTTCCCAGCGTGAGTAGCTAATAACCTTATCAGGCATCTTTAGCTGGAGTTTGGTGCACCCCTGTTTGTTTAGGGGATTTTAATTGGTGGGAGTATTATCTTGCTAAATGCTGCAGAAGTCATCTTCA
Source organism: Periophthalmus magnuspinnatus (assembly GCF_009829125.3). Classification (NCBI taxonomy): domain Eukaryota; kingdom Metazoa; phylum Chordata; class Actinopteri; order Gobiiformes; family Gobiidae; genus Periophthalmus; species Periophthalmus magnuspinnatus. The sequence goes on along the minus strand of NC_047141.1, from coordinate 22,243,825 downwards.
GTGATTTCCTGTGGTGCAGCCTTGTGCCAGAGAGGTGAAAGGTCACAGGCCCAGGGCTGAAATTCCTGCCGAGTGACACCTCATGTTGGAGTTAGAGAGATAAGACGCACTGCTGCTGGTGATTAGGGAGAGAAAACACTGCTCTTTTCATGTCCTCTCTGACACCAGGCTCTGTGTTGTTTTAACAGTCTGCCACAACTGCTTTCAATTAGCCCAGTTATGTAGCAGCATATTAATGAATTATGAATTTGGTTAGCTGCTAGTTAGCATGAATATTCTCTTATAGTGTTGAATATTTTGTTACATCTAAAGTTGTTTTCTACGTTGTATATTTACCTTTTGTGAATTTATTTTGATGCTCTAATCTTAAAAACATACATTTTATTTTTTGTATTTCTTTTTAATGTTTGGTCTTAACTATTGCCTGATGCTAAACTCGTGGTAATCTACTGTTTGTGTGTGTGCTCATTGATTGAAAGCTAAGTGTTTGTGTATGAGTATCCCCTACAGGGTGAGCTGCTGTCTGCTGACAGACATGGCCTGCTGCTAAAGCCATTGCAATAATCATAAAGATTAGGTTAACAGTGGGAAACGGCCAGGAAGACAAGTGTTCACAGTGGGCTGTTATTTTTGCAATGGTACTCACAGAAAAATAACAAGCCCCAACTGTATGTGCACATGGAGTAGGCATAACTCAGGAGAGCATTTGGTGTAAGCATTGGGAAATACACCATGATGAGAATTACATGGAATGTGAGGCTAAGCTAAGCACCTGCAATTGACACAACTTATGTGAAAGACACTTTACCAGGTGGGCCACCAGGGCACAGCCCCTGTGCAAACTTAGACAAGACACACACTTTAGGGGTTTGACCAGGTCTGGTGGGCTTCACAGTGAAAAATATTGCAATAATGCACAAGAAGTTTACAAGCATCTTGCCAATAAAAAGGAAACTGTATCCTGTGTACGAGCAAAGTGTTTTCAAACGCTACACTGGAAAACTTGTCATGCAAATGACTATGACAAATCTAATCACAGAGACAGACGAAAACGGCAACAAACAAAACAATGCTACAAAACTTATGATATTCCATCACTAATTGAATCTGCTGAAGGCGCAGAAATAAAGAAATAATATGGAGTGAAAACAGAACCATTTCTACTATACATAATTCACTTTATGCACATTTTGTTATTGCAATTCACAGAGTATTACACCCTGGATCATCATTCTGAATATGCAAGAGCTTTTAATAATTTAACATGTCAGTGTTTATTTTCAACATGCCGCAGTTGAAATGAATTTGTTTGAATTTTGTCTCAGTTTTGTTTATTTCCGCTTTTGATATTCCGCATTTTCTTCCCCCTTCAGGAAAGTGTGCCACAGAATAAAACAGACTTTCATGCCTTATATAAATCATCGTTCTATTTGAGTTAGAATCACAACACAGTTTGCTTACAAATGTTCGGCTTCTCTCTTCATTATTAACAGATGAATGCTGTCTCTTCAAAGCTTTCCTTAGACATCAACCATGCACTGCACCCTTTGAACATGGCTACATAAATGTTTTTTTCACTTTCTACATTTGGGCCCTTTATCTCTTGATCCCTGGCTCTTATGTGCGTAGATTGGAGATGTGACCAACAGCGTTATAACCGTTATGTATCTGACTTAAACCAACAGCACAAGCAGAGCTATTCTCACACTTTCACCACTGTTTCCCCTCAGTGATCATATCTACAGTTCAGAGCATTTGATTAGGACGTTACTGACACCAACCTCAAAGGCCAAGCCACATTCTACATCTCTTCTCTCTATCACTGTATGAAAAACCCCCAAACACACAAACAGACCTTATACTATCAGACAAGACCAGGTGGGCTTCTCCTGCATTAGCTAAAGCCACATAGCTTATGATATGATGAGACAAAAGGAGGTATCATGGATACGTAATGAAACCAACTTTATGCAATGTGCTTAAAGTCCCAGCATCAATGGGCAATAGGACTGATTTCCAGCTCTTATACAGTAGATGCACTACAGCTGGAACAATGAGTCAGTTTTATGCAGCTAAAATCTGGAACAGTCTTCCTGTCCTGTTGTCCAGTCTTTCTGAAGATGTGAGACAGGCCTCTACTTTGATAATGTTTAAATCCAGTCTCAAAATGATTCTGTTTAGCTGTGCATATGACTGAAAGGTTTTTATTTTGCACTTTTTTCTTTTAATGTTAATTGTTTGATGATTATTTATGTTTTGATTTGTTTGTATTTCAATGTCTTTCTTATTCTGTAAAGCACGTGAATTACTTTTTGTACAAATTGTGCTATATAAATAAGCTTGTCTTACCTTGCCATGAGTTACTATGGATTTACTGTCTCCAGGTCAGTGTGTAGTGGCAGTTACAGAGTGATGATGATAACTGACTTCTATGAACTTTTCCAGGATTGTTCTAATTTGTCATAGATGTTATTATTTGTTAGTATATATTCAACTTTTCTTCCTAGAAATTTCCACGCCTATAGCTGATAGATGCAGAGCTGACATGAAAAGCTGACTCATTATAAGATTCAATCTCAAATGAAGTCTTTTGTCAGTGTCACACTTTGTGCTAATAATCTGCACATGAAAATAAGGTTATACAGCAGAAGCAAACAAAGCCCTTCCTTCATATATTAAGGTTGCTTTTGGCTAATTAAGCAGCCACAATGTGCTCCTTCAAGGTGTTAACGCTAAAGGAGAAATTACAACAGCAAAATAAGCAAAGTGTCAGGAAATTTAAGTAGTCTTACAGCTGCACTTTCAGTACGACTGTTTCAACACAGGTTTGGAGAGAATTAATAAAGCCCTGGTGATCTCTCAAAAATACCTATTTCATTCATTATTTTTCCATTCTTACTCTGACATTTTTATCCCATTTGTTTTAGCAATAAGGGTGGGCAAGACAGGTGGAGAGAGGGGCTAAAAATACACACATCCCTGTTACGCCAAAGTGTCATTGACATGACTTGTACAGGCAGCTATCACACTTAATACGAAGACAGAAATAATAGGTTTGCTACACACTTCTAATTTGATACTGGGGCAGTTGTCATTTGCCAATAGCTGACATATTGGTATTTACTGATACAATACTAACTGCAAAAGTCATACAAAGTGCAAATCATTATATGGCATTATATTATTAGCTTACAACGGTGTCAGTTTTGCACCATGGAGTTTGACAATTTGTCTCACATATCTCCACATACATGCTTCTGCAAAAAAGGGTCTCATCGCAACCACTTTTAAAGAGCACTGCAGTAATGACTTGTTCAATTAGTAGAGAGAATGAATGTAATATCCGGGAAAAAACATCTCGCTCCATTGAAAAGGTTAGAGTGATATTATAATAGATAGAAGATCCCAGGGAGAGATGGCGAGCCAACGCACGCGAACAAAGCTAAGGTCAGTCAGATTGTGAGGCGGTGTCGGGTAATAAGCTGCACAATTTCTGGTTACACATTGTTTTTAAATTCTTTTAATTGCATCTTCGCAGTGCTCGTCTGGGGTGGCGACCCTCCAAGTGGGCTACGAGGTCATTGCTTTGGCAGCAGCCTTTGAAGCCTCAGCCTCTCCCTCTCCATCCACTTTATATGGCCTTGAATTGCAAATTGTTTTAAAATACGCATAATGAGCAGTGGCAAAATGTTGAGGCTCTTTGTCTTCCTCTCACTCCAGCCTTTAGCACTAAACTAAATGAGTTAAGATAGCTCGATTGAATTACAAACGATTATATTACTTACTTAGTCCGGCCTGGCATGCATAATGAAGGAGAAGAGAGGAGGAGGCATCTGCAATGACTGAACCACAGACATGTTCATCCCAGATACAAATGATGGTTTTAATGATGCTACCTGATGTTATTGTTAACTGCAGGGGAACATGGGTAATTATGCACCAGGGAAAAGTTTTCATATTAGCAAGTGATAAACTGTATAACTGGCCACCGCTTTGATAGCAGCCTCCTATGCATATAAATCACTATCTTTGTTCTTTAACACAGCCTGGTAACTTCAGCGGCATATTTGAGCAAAAACATGTTTTACCAGCACAACCAGGCTTGTATTAAAAGCAAAACATGTTCACATGAGGGTTGTTTTACATTTAAGGTTAAGGGCAAGCAATAAAAACATATGTCTTTCAAAGTAGTTGGCCAACATCCAGCAAATGAAAGAATAACACAAGGAAAATCAACCTAATAAAAAGTGACCAAATACATTTCTTACAGTTGTTTACTCTTAACTTATGCTCTAGATTCTTACACAGAATCCACTTTTCACATGTAGAAATCGCTGTGGGTGTCTATGTACAGTATAAATTCATATTTGAGTTCAACTTTATCAAGAACGAATGAAGTTTGAACTAAAGATTGGTTAGAGCAGGACTGTCCAAACTACGGCCTAGAAGCCAAATGCGGCCCTCAAACTAATTTTTGCTGGCCCTCATCCCTCCTCCTAAACTGGCCCAATTGATTAGTAAGTATTTTTACTACAAACTGAAAAGATTCTACATCTATAACCCGAATAACATCACATTGAACTGTGACATGGACCTAAAAATAATCTTCCAAGTCTCATTAAAGGTAAAATATCTCTGTTTCGACACTGGTCTGTGGCCCTCCACTTCAAATATGTTTCAGTATGTGGCCCTCGGGGAAAAAAGTTTGGACCCCTCTGGGTTAGAGGATTGTTAGGTTGTTAGGTTCCACTAGACATAAAGGCAGAATTCACCCAAAGTGATATAACCAAAACAGATAAGCATCCTCAAAAGCAACAACCTACAGATTACACATAGTAGTTTGTCTGTTTTTGCAACCAAACACCCCATTTTCTGCTATTCATGTTCCACAGAGCTGCATAGATGCCTCTGTAACCCCTCAGTCATCCAGGTATGATTCACAGCAAAAGAAAAATTTAATTCTGTCAACTGGACAAAAGGTTTTAGACTGAAGACGTTTCACAGATCATCCAAGCAGTTTCTTCAGTTCTGGTCAGAAATCACTGTGGGCAGACTCTATGCAGATGGTCATAATGTTATGCTTGATCTCTGTAAAGCATAGATATAAACACTATGTCCAGTCACTAGTTTGTTCAAGGAGCACTGTACCTCACCAACTCCTCTGCTAAAATGTAACACCATATCAAAACAACTTCTCTGCACACCAACACATTCCAGTTCACCCAAACAAGTCCTGCAGGTGATCTACAACTCTAGCAAATTTATCAATAACGGCATAATACCACAGGTCTGACCCCTGTCGCTGCAAGCCTATTGTATACAGCACATTCCTTAAATCTCGCCTCTTATTGTCCCTCTGTTATCAACACCTGACTCAACTCTCCCTTTCACACCAACACAGTGGACAAGATGGCTACATGCCACTCTGAGCAGCGATTAGGCTCGTCTTGGGAGAGAGCGGCAGCCACTTCATTGGTGGTTCAAAAGCCACATCTAAACTCCAAAAGAGTATTAGAATGCGTTTCATGCTTGGCTCGCTGAAAAGTGCCGAGCTGAAATTTACACCTTATTTGATGTCCGTCTCCCTGCTGTTAATTGGTAAAAGGAATCCCTGACCCTTTTGATCTCCCCCACAATCCCCTAAATGCCCAAGTCTGCTAAACTGTTCGGCAGGAGATATACCCTGCAGTCCGCGGCAATGTAAAGACTCTCTCACTCACGGGCACTGTCCCCCATCGCCTTTTTCTTAAACCATCCTTTTCGGCTTTCTTGCCTTTGGTTTACTCCCAGACTGTGGAGAAATAAGAGATGACAGTTGTTACAGATATGCTGGTTTAATTACTTGTCAGCTTATAGGCCATATCTCTGCTGCCCAACGCTGGAGCTTAACTTTTTTCTAGTAGCTTAAAGCATGACCAGCCTCCAGTGCTCTAGTATTTAGCCATAAAACCCGGGAAATCTGAAAGATAAAAAACCAAGAACAGCTTTTCTAATTTTATGGGGGAAGAGTGGGCAGTTTTCTGACACTGTTGGAATTGGCTTTCTCTCTGTGTTCCCCTCTGAGCAACAGTGACAGAAGAAGGGGGCTAAAAAGAGGAGATCTTGTAGAGAATGAAATTACATCACATGAAGGGGTGCATTGGTGTGGGATAAGCAGAACGTTTCTTATGGTGCGTGTGCCACTGTTGACACTTTTAAGTCTGTTTGCAAATTGATAGATGTGCTTGAGCCGTTTTTTCTCCTCTGCCTTTTGGAGGAGGGCCATCTTAGACTAGCAAATCCATTTAGCGCTCTATAGAAAAAAAAAAAAGAAAAAAAAACAGCTGCTTATTCTGCAAGCTTCCACTCAATGGCTGTGAGTGCCTGTAGGTGGCTAGTCTGAGCAGGTGTATTGAAAATTTATACATCATGGCTTTTATCAATGGTGGGGGAAATAGATGCTTTTTCAATTACGTACGTAAAAAAGTAACAGTAAAAATGTTGTGTACTGGACCATGGATTGTAGTGTCATCCTGCGGGAGGTAGGGCATGTCCAGAAGACCTCCTCAGTGTACGAAGGCATCCAAAACAGATGCCCAAATATGTTTACACTGTGCTGCAGAGTCCTTCCCTGGAAATGGTGCTTGGAGGGGCCGATCACAAATTCATTTAAATCCCTTGCACCAGACAAAAGAAACTTATAGTAGTAGCTGCAGATAAACGGCAATAATGCAGTTGTAAAATACCAAATGCCTGATAAATAAACAGTGTTTAGATATTTAGATTTGTGTAGCAGCAGTAAGCACTACTACTACTACTGCATATCTACATCTCCGTGCAGACAAGAAAGTGGTGGACCCTTAACCATAAAAGTTGCATAACACACAGAAAGTATAAAATAGTTTTGTGTTTACTAAAATGTGTACAATGTAAGTTTGAAGGAACAGTAATTTAATATATATTTATTTATCTCTCCTCCAAACTCACAAAGCAGTCTATAGGTGTCATCCTGTAGAACTGTACTCTATAATTAACACCTTTGAACTATGAACAACAAAACAATTATACAAAGAATAGCGTATCAGCTGAAAATTGAATAATGATTTGTGTGAAATTCCCTTTCTCATATAGCCATGTATTGTTCTGAGGAGAAAAATAAAATACATACAATACAATTTACGCGCACCACACAGGGAGCAGGGATGGCTGGCAGTGAGCGAGCGGAGCAGCCCAGTTTTGGACACATGCCTGCTCAAGAGCCATTGTTCAGGGTCCCCTCCGCGTTTATCCTGGCTTTGTGTCCCACCATGATACATACTTTTCATTGAAGCAAAACAGATTATTTGTTACCATAGTTTCACCATTGCTCATTTGTACAGCAAAGCATAATAGGTTTAGGGTGTGAAAATAAAGCCTCTCTAGATAGAAAAATCAAATGAAAGATTACCTGTTCTTTTCTGTGGTAAAGATGTTCAGTGTGTAGCAGGAGCATTGTACCTAAGCCCATTTATGAGTATTTTAAGACAAAATACAAGACAATTGCATACTGAGTTGCATATTGAGATTTGTGTATGGCGTCATAGGTGGAGTACAGCCAGAATCATGACGAGTTCACATGAGATGGATGGACAGATAGATAAGCTTTATTGTCTGTCCCAGCAGGTGACAGAATTTTTTCTGTGACAAGGCACAACATTCATCATACCAGTCATACATAAAACACATTTACAAAACACCTCACAATAAAAGACAACCGCAATATGGCCTGAGCTCATTTGGTGGAGTTCAAAGAGGCAATGGCATTAGGAATGAAGGATTTTTTTCTATATTTTTTTACGGGCCAGAGGAACTTTGTAGCGATTGCCTGGTCATAACAGTGTGGAGGAGTTATGGAGAGAAGGTGAGAGTCCTCAGTGATGTGAGTGTCTGAACTCCACGGTCGCTTAGTGCTGAGAAAGACCAGACGTTTGGACTGTACCAGTGATTCTGCTTGCTTGATTTATGACACAGGAGCCAGAACTGGAACCAGGATGTGAGGCTGAAATTGATTAAGGAATCTATCAGTGATTATAAAACATAGTTAAAATTATCTCAGTTTCCTCAGGATTGTTGTACACTGAGTCTGCATGCAGCTTAAAGGGCAGAGCAGTGTTAATTTCAGTCCCAAGGTATTCAAAAGACAGCACCTGCTCCACCTGCTGTATGGTGAGAGGTTGGTTCAAAGCAGGTGGGAACAGTCATCTGGGCCCACAGCACATTTTCTTCTTCTTGGAGATGTTCAGCTCCAGTGAGCCCTCAGCGAACACCTACATCACCCTCTGCTGATACTGGAGAGTGCTTCAGTGTCCACCACATGAGCCACCAGGGCCATGTCACGTGTTTATTTCAGCAGTGTCCTCCCTGTCCCGCTGCACCAAATGTTATTAGTGTAGATGGGAGACAGAACGCAGCCCTGTCGAAGTCCTGCTTTTAAAACCAGTGAGCTTGAGTTAAAATAATTTATAAACACATGTTGTGGCCTGTCTAATAAAAACTGTTTAATCCATGAAATTTGTGTAAGGTGAACCTGGAGACTGGAGAGGCCGTGCAGCAGTGTGCCAATGTGTACAATATTGAAAACAGAGGAAAAATCCATAAATAAATTGTCGGGCAGAGTCCATATGTTCAGTGACAGAGTTCAGAAGACTGATGCTTGCATTCTCAACCCCTCACTTCGCCTTAGAGTCAAATTGGAGTGAATCCAGTTTGTCCTGTAGCATGCATGCCAGCTGACTCCCCACAACTCTATACATGCACCCTTCCTCTCAGACCGGCCGGACCAGTGGCTTTGTTGGGATTGATTTTGGCCAGAACGGAGGTGACCATGTGTTCACTGATTGTAATAGCAGGGAGGACAGGGCAAAAGGACCCCAGGTGTGATGTATGCTGTGGCTGTTGAAGCGGGTGAAGTGGCTATTTAGCTCGGATCTGGACAGTTTGGCCCCACTGGTTTCGAGGCTCTGCCCATCATGATGTTAAGCCCCTCCCACGCCTCCCTCCCATTGCCAGATGTAAGTTTCTGCACTACCCTGTTTTTGAAGCTGATATTTGCCATTGTCTCTGCCTTCTGAATTCTCTGTCTAATTTCCTCCCGCTAGCAAATATTCCAATGCATATAGGCGTTCCCCTTCTCAAACAAGCAGGGTTTCATGTCCCTGGTGAACCATTTTTTATTATTTGGATGGAGAGTGATCAGTTTGGCTGGGGTGACTATATCCTCACAGAATAGGAAGTAAGATGTTAGGACGTCCGTCAGCATGTTAAGATCATCACAGTCTGTAAAAAACAAGTCTCAGCCTGTCAGCTCAAAGCACCCTTTTAATGTTTCAGTAGTGTCTTGGTTCCAGACTTTAATAGATTTTGTTATGGGCCCCTCTGTCTTAAGCTTTGAGCAGTGCTTGAAAAGTAACAAAATTAGATTGTGACCAGAAAGGCCAAGTGCTGGGCGGGGTTTTGAGGCATATGCATTAGAGAGCATAAGTCCAGTGTGTTCTGTCCTCCTGGTTGGAGTGGTGACACATTATTCAAAGTGTGGCAGAGTAGTTAGCATTCTGGTTTCCTTGTAATAAGCAGAGGCTGTGTCTTGGCTGTTTTTTCCAGATACTCCGGTTCTCCCTATCCACCTAAAGAACATGCATAATTCATAGATTTCAAATTCCTATTTATACATCACATTTTGAGGACATTTCTCCATTCAAAACGTAATATTTAGTTTTAAATTATTAATTGCTTTGGTGCTAATTTTTCATCTCCCAAATTCCACAGACAAAGGAAGATCCACCAACAAGGTATCCTGACCAAGAATCTACCTGGATTTTATTCTTGTTAACACGAGAAGCACTACCACTGCATTGTTCAAACAACCAGTGCAGAGAGCAAAGGGCATTTTTCTTAACAAAATCCACAATTCAATTTCACCCAAGATGTGACAAATGTCAGTAATATGTGAATTTCAGCATCACAAATGACAGTATTGTGAACTAACCCTTATATTCCAATCTTCCCTCTCTGTACTGTAGCCACTTGAGTATGAGCCTACAAATCTCAGAGATGATCATCGCACATGGCTGAGCAGTAAGCTTTATACACACTGGTAATGGCATTATTTTATGGTCATCATTTGAATGGCTTTTGGAATGGATCATAAAGCAAAACTGTTTGCAGTGAGTCCTCTCTCTCAGACCCTGGGCCTAACAATGAAAGCCCGGGATCAGCTGACTGCTAACACTATTTACAAGCGCACATAATTCCATTGTGGCAGCGCTATCAGGGTAAATATGCTTAGCCCAGTGATGCATACCCTATAGAAAATGAAAGCGAGATGAGATAGGGGTCACATGACTGCAGAAACACCTTTTAAAACACTTAATGTGCCTACGCTGATGTCCAAAGCATGTAGGTTATTACAGCTGTTGTGCCAAAACTAATTAATGGATAATTTGACTGATTGCCAAGACACCCAGTGGCTTTGACCTTCATGAACCTGATCATTTTTCAACCTGCGCCATTTTGTCTCCTCCCATCACTGTGAGGTCTGTTTATTTTGTGTGATCACCGCTAAATTGAAATTCTGCCTTGAAGGGCAATAATATAAGGGGTAGCCATCTGTGAAGATTGGCAAACTAGGAATATCATATTATGTCATCGCATTGGTAAGACTTTATCAATGCCCTCATTCTTTGTGTAATAAATATTTTGTACTGACAACTGTAATAATGTGTAAGGTTTGACAGAGAAAAGTTACAGAACAAAACATAAATCAAATCTAAAAAAGATGTAAATGAACTTAAACTATACTATAGTGCTACTAAGTTATTTATTGGGAAAACACAAACAAAACCAAAATATTCTCCAAATAATCTTTTTTTTTTATTGGAACATGTTTTTATATACTTTACACAGTATGCAAAACTCTTGTTCATTGTAATTAGGTTGTATAAATAAAAACAACAAATTCTTCAGGGGAAACAAAACTGCTTACAAAATGTACAGAGTGGACGTTTTGTGCAGTGCTGTCATTGAGAAACTGAGGGGGCTTAGCCGAGGTTTTGAATTTGGCTCCAAGCAAAGATATCCCATTTAGACATGGTTCAAACAGTTATTAACAGTATTGATTTATGTGTGAGTGATTGGAGGCCAGGGGAGGCAGATGAAGTCAAGCGTCATGACCCTGGCCTGAGGACGGAAAGGCGCTGACACCGATCATGGCTGTCTCACATAAGCTCTGTGCTGTAAATGACAGCTCACATTACTAGATATGGACCGCACACATACACTGAGAATGCTCAGATCAGAACAGGAAGGGTTTTTTTTCTCTCTATCTATGTGGCAAACCATGCTTTTGTTGGTATTCATGCAATCATTTATGATAGTGTTTGAAAATCCACCATAGGTTACACATGTCTTGTGGATAAGACTTGAAAATAAATTAGAATAGAAAAGTTGGAAGAATTAATTGACTATACATTATGACTTTGTACTATGCTACTTTTCTGGTAAGGGTCTGCCATGTGCTTGTCACCATGGAGATGTTAATGCTTTTTCTGAAATATTACACATGCATGACATAATATTTAAACTTTATATTTCTGTGGGGTCAGTAGATCAAATTACAGGTCAGATCTGTGGACAGGCAAGCCTGCAGTAAGACTGTATGGTTTTCCAGGCATTTTTCTAGCAGTAAAAAAATAACAGTGGAACAGTCCAGATAATGCAATTATCATCACCATGGAGACAAACAGGTGATGGACACTGCACCAGAATAGTTGCTAAATGCACGTTCAGTGCTATGAATGAAGATATTTAGAATTGGAGCTAAATACATTCAGCTCAGCCACACTTTTTACCATTTTAATTTACATGCACCTGAACATGTATCTGGCAAAAAGAACTAGGGTTCACTGATACACAGTGGCACAGGTTTTAGCAGCATTAAATTGTCGTATTGAATAAGCTAAACACTATGAAAGACAGTGGACAATATTCTAATTAAATAGCTAATGCTTTTTTGGATTTCACCCAAATTCCTTTTTAGTTGATCCCATTAATTCAACTGGAGGAGCTTAGCATACCAAATCTGCTCTTAATTATTTCTTATGCATTCTTTAGAACCTCCCCCAGTTCTGTATTCACACTAAGCTGCTATAACAACCACAATAAGATCATCTTTTTCAAAGACGTAACTGCTTTTAGACATCATTAAACATTAGCGTGGCATGTCATTAGGTTATTACTGGCATAGCTAGTCATTTTATTAAGGGTAACACACAAAAGAGTATCTGCAAATGGTGTTTTAGACAATTTAGACATTGTTAGATTATCATAATGTGGTTCACAGGCAGTCTACTGTGTTTTTGGGTGAGTATTAAATAATGCATTTTTTTTCTCTTATATTTAGAATAGTCTAACAGCATGGAACTTTCTTACTAACAGTATGCCGCAACTAGTGAGGAATAGCCTTAAAATCTCCCTGAAGCATCCACCTTTTATCCATATTTACACAACACCTTTAGCATAGTCAACTCCTGGGGATTTAATATGAACTTTTTTCAGTACATGTATGAGACCAGTCAGGAAAGAGTTAAAGTCACCCTTTTGGGGGGTTAATTATAAACTCTCAAAAAGGTGTTAACCTAAACTATTTTTAAGAGTTAATTTTGTTGTGGTTTTTGTTTTTTTCTGAGTAAATTTTATTATAATGTATTAAAAAAGGAGGTTTAAGATTTAAATCACACTTACATTAGACAACAATAGACCACAATCCATTAAATGTTAAACTTTATTTTATGAAAGACATTTTACTATGGTATGCCTACAATAAAATATGAGACAATATGGTACATTATGGACATTTACATCCTTAAAACATATGTACGTCTACGTATGCTAGCTTATTAATACCAGTGAAAACATCTCACTCATCCACACAATAATCATGACATGCACAGTGTCTGAACAATACAACCAACACCTGGCACCTTCTATTAGCGATGGACAGGCCTCTACATTCCAGTGCAGAAATTAAGTTTAATCTGGTACCAACACTTAACTGGATTATTGGGAGATGTTAATGTGGAAATAACCATTTGTTTCAGAAATAAGATTCAAAATGGGTGCAACCTCAGTCTTCACATGTTGGGAAATGGAAAATGAAATGCTGAAAAATTAACAGAATTTTTGAGGTTTTACAATCAAAACAATAGTTTAATATGTACAGTTATTCTGCATGTCATGTGTCTGTTATAAACTGTGGTTTGAATTATTGTTTAGAAATCTGCAAGTGCTTCATTGTACGAAATGCAGAAGACAGGCAGAGTTGCCTGCGCTGCATATGGCAGGGTGTTTGGTCCATTACAATGAAAAACTTCAGTCTTGTTCTTTTGTTCTTTAATGCAAAGCATGAGAGTTGTCCTACATCCCCAGTTTCTTGGGATGTGGAGAGATTCCTCCTAAAATAACAATTAAAAATGTACTTAATGTGCATCTGACAAGCAGGACTCCCTTTACATATGCTACAAAATCTACAGACGTTTTTTTTGTAGATTTTGTAGATTACTATCAAATTTTGTGGTTGGACATGGGCAGCAGATGTGTTCGAAGTCAGCATAACTTCTTGTAATTTAATTTTTTACTCAAAATCTCTTCACAAATTGGAATTTGAGTGGTAAAGTAGAAATGTTGTGTACCATGAGTACTTTCCATCAAACATAATATGAAAAACAGAAAAAACCCTTGATTAATCTGCATCAAAGGTAACTTTGAGTCTGAATAAAAACTAAAAGTTGACTCACTTTCTAAATTTGACAAGACGATGGGCTGCCTGAGCTGGGTTACTCTTGGCCATCTTCTTTGGTCTTCTCGATGTTGGTGAAAGAATTTGAAGTAGTTAGGGAAGTAACATCACTGTCCCTATTACAACAACAGATATGCACAGCAATGGTCACTAAGAGCAAACCTGCTTCACTCATAAATGTACTGCATGTAAGAGGTCGACTGAGTGACTCCATATGCATAGGTTATACAGTGTCCCATGTGACTCTTTGACAAAATCAGTGCCCATTGGCTTAGATTCTGCATTAAAACAAATGAATGTGCAAATCTCATGTAGAATATCTCATAGACATGAAAGAAATTATCAGAGATCAAGTAACTCCAGCCTATTTGATATGCAAAACTTCAAGACAAGGAAGGGACTGGTAATTACAGATATGAATGTACTTAGTATCACATCTAAATTAGATTACATTAAAGTTTGGGCAAATTAAACAGATGCAGATATATTTGTATTTTCTGAAACCTGGCAATGTTCTGGAGGACAGTAAGATCCCTCTCAGAACCTACCAACTTTTTTTTTTTTTTTTTTTTTTTAACCAATTTTATTATATTCAGCTCTTGTAAATTCTAAAGAGGAAATATGTAATGCTTTTAATAAGCATTTTCTCGGTGCATGTGATGTTTTAGATAATAATGGTGATCCTTCTGATCTTGATTATGTTGAATCTGAACCTCTGGCAGATAACGGTCAGACTTTTTTCTTTGAGACCTTTCACTTACATGGAGATCTTAAATGCAAGTCTAAATATAAAATACATGTGAGATAATGGGACAAAGGGGCACCAGCACATAACACTATATTTCTTAATTTAATTTGTTACAATATAAGAGAAAGCCATACATTTATATGCAGATGATGCCATTTTCTATGCAAGTGGTACATTGATTGAAACAGTTACCACCTATAAATTACTTGGGCTTTGGCTTGATGAAAACTTATCCTTTAAAATACATGTCACTTTAAAATAAAAATGATCATTTTATTATAGAAACCCCATTGAATTACAGAAATACAGAGAGATATAATATACATGCAGACTTCAGTCTCTACTTTGAAACCTTTAGTTACACTATTTCACTCAGCTGTTTCATAACAGGCGATGAATGTAAAACCCATCACTGGACACTATGAAAAAGTAGGTTGGTCATCACTATCTGTCAGAAGAGAACAACACTGTATAAAATGTATTTATAAGGGACTTTGATAGACTGCCTGAATATGTCACTTGCTCGTTGAACTTTGATACGGGAACTTTTAATGCAAGGTTTCATGATTGTCCAAGTTTAAAAACTGGCTGCACTAGAACTGAAATGGGAATAAAAAGCTTTTATTTATTCATTTTGCTTCTCAAAAATGGAATACATTTCAAGGACAGGCAAACTGGATACATTGGTGCCACAAATGCCCTATAATAATCTGGTGATAAACATTTATAATCACACCTGCACCTGTTTTTAACATTTTAAATGGACCTATATAGTTATCTGTTTTGTTTTTGTTTGTATTTTTCTGTATTTTAAGAGCACTCCTGAAAAAAAGAGTCTGAGTACTCTCATTGGGCTCTTCCTGTATAAATAAACATACATATTCTTAATTTTAGGTAAAAGAATTGTTACAAAAACATGTTCATTTTCAGAATCCAAGGGAGCTCTGTAGCTCAGTGATGTAGATACTGCAAATCCCAAAAAAAGATTGACGTGATTAATAGTTAATATCAATTTAAATATAAACTGTTAATGTAATAATATTATTTAAGTATTTACTAATCGAGGTCTATCAAGGAAGCATGGAGCAGAGATCCAATCTTCCCTCAATGTTTGGCACTTGCATGAACTAAAAAGTCATTAAGTCAATGTTAACATAAATGGGAATTATCCACTAAAGGTTTTCATTTTTAATAAAATGAATAAAATACAATGACGACTGATTTAAGAAGTTCACAGGCCTGACAAAACCACAGTCCCGGTCTCCCTGTCCAACAGGTTCATGGCCATATGCATTTGTATGCGCTCTCTCAGAGGGTGAGTGGTTACCATAGTAACTCTGTGAGGGTTATGAGGTCCTCTGGAGTCAAGGGTTTAAAGTTCCAGAGCTTCTTTACTCAAAATCACTCACTGAGAGTTAAATGAGGAAAATCCTTCATGACTCTCAATTGTAACCCCCATTATATGACAAATGGGAGTGAAACTTAATTGGAAATGACTCATAGGGAGTTAAATCAACTATACACTGTAAAAGGCGAACCCCCAAATTTAAACACTTTGTTAAGTAGGACAAGCACAAACACACACTTGTGACTTGTTTTACAACAAGTAAAAGTTAAGTGTTTTGCTGTATTGTTTTTGTTGTAGTTTCCTTTACTGTTTTCTGATGTCTACTCTGCATAACAGAGAACCAATAGTCTTTCTGTCACCTCCATGCCTGGATAAATTGTGTTTCATCACGAACAGCATCCGATGTAACATACTATATATTTGAAATGGAAAATCTACAATAAAAAAGAAGGAATGTGAATGTGACATCAATCCAGTCAGAAAGTTTTTCCCTGGTCGGTTGCACTTCTGTCCAACAATCTGGGATCCAATGACAGAACAAAAGTAGTTTGAAAACTCAAACTCAGCTACAGAATGTTGTGGTTCAAAAGGTTAAGCTGTTGATCCATGTAAAGATGTGCTTTGAAGGGCGAGTAAAAGAAATATTGTTAAATACAGTGCATGTTTGCCTTCGACACTACCTTTCTGCTAAGCACACGCCCTTTGAAGTCTTGTTTGTTCGGAAACACTCCCATCTCAATGAGCCCAGGAAATTCCCAACAGTACAAGTACAGAGATTAGAACGGCTAATCCGAACCATCTACGAAATTCAAAGAACAGGCTCAAAACTAATATTTGAGCTCATGTATCACAAGTGAGCCTATTGTGTACTGGTGACTCATAAAACTGTGTGCTGTCATCTGGAGTTTGCCTATGACAAATAGAGCAATTTAAGACTAAATGCTGATCTTACACAAATATCTCTCAGAAAATGGCGCCACTAGAACCTGTAAATGTTGTAACATCTACTGTGTGTCTGAAGACATTTCTAGTGCTTCACTAAGTGTTACCTGATGAAACCTAAGTATAGGATTTAGAATTATCCAGTATCACAAATTATGAATCATCTACATGGAGTTGGCAACTGGCTCATAAAAGTAACTGTTACATTACAAACAAAGTGGAAAAATGCATAGACCCACTGGCCTTTGTTCAGCCTTAAATCTGCTAACTTCCCAAAACAAAGAAGAAAACTCTGCAGATTCTTCGAAAGAGAGTGAGTTTAAGGGAAATCATAGCAAGCCGAAGGAATGGCTTGCTATAGCGGAAAAAATAATACTTAGCTAGTTTTAGTTTACTTCTTATAGAAATGAACAGAAAGTATTTCATAATAGGGTCAAATGCAGGAGACTGAGATCTCCCATTTGGCCAGAGCTGTCAGAACATGATTCCAGATGATTCTGGGCCACGCCGCTGTCATAGGACATGATGAATGTAGACTCCGGTGGGCCCCACTGTTTATTTAGACCTCTTGTTTCTAACACAGTCCTTGTACAAAGAATGGGCACTCAAGGATTTCACTAAAACATAACCTTACAGACAACAATCGGCCACCAGGGGCTTGTCCCCTCCTCCAGCTCAGATTTTTCCTAATCCGACAGAAAAGACCAATTGTTCCGTATTGTGGGGTCTGGGACGGAGACCTGTTCAGGACCGGCAGTGAGGGGCAGCCAAGTGTGTAGGGCTTTCCAGTACATTAGGACTATATGAAAGAGCAACTGAGCAGGCTTAGATTGATAAGCTGACTCTGCACAGGGCAACATATGGGAAAGCAGTAATCCCCTTTCTGTGTTGGAACTGTGGGTATTTTTCTTGGGGATTTGAGTATAGGGGAGACAAATATGGATGGCTGGAACATCCTGGAAAATGCTGCGGACAGCTGCTGCTACTTTGTGGATGCATGTCTTGATAAATAATTGTTTCCTATCTGTCAGAGGGGCTTTTTACCTCCTCTTTGCCTCAGACATGTATGAAAAATAATGCCATTCACAGTGAAGAGCACTTGTAGCACTGACACTTCAGTGCAGGAGGCGTGCTTGTAAAACATAAGGCCTTTTCCTCTTTTCCTTTAAAGTGTAATAAATGGCTCTTTTACCTTGTA
The DNA here is from genome assembly GCF_009829125.3 of Periophthalmus magnuspinnatus. Lineage (NCBI taxonomy): Eukaryota > Metazoa > Chordata > Actinopteri > Gobiiformes > Gobiidae > Periophthalmus > Periophthalmus magnuspinnatus. The sequence goes on along the minus strand of NC_047141.1, from coordinate 22,225,779 downwards.
AGCAGCATGCACATTCAAAGCATTCTTCATTTTTAGTGTAACATTTTCAGTTAATCTTGTCATGGCTCCTGGAAGCATATGTCAAAGCATAAGTGTTTCATTGTGTGATGGCATCATGACAAATCAACATTACTGAATAGCACCAACATAAAGTGTGAAGTAAACACAGTTTGTATTCAGTAGCACTACCATGATAAATGCAGCTAATGTAGGTTCCACATACTGTGCTTTAAGATATTGACTTTGGGCTTTGTTTTCACTCCAAAAATCACAAATGTGATATAGATGGAAAAAGAGCATGTCAATTTCTTCTGCAAGAAATCCACAGAATGGAATATGATGCAAGCGCGTATGTCTCTCCTCAAAGATGGCTTTCATGGAAAATGGTTTTGTTGACAGGCTCGATTTGCATGCAGAATAAATGATGAGGGAATAGACAAAAACATGATCGTCTAACTATGGATATGCATATTCAAGCAGGCAGAACGGGCTCCAAATAGATTTTCATTGGGAGATGTGCTTTTCCCCATTTATTAATTCAAAATCCAATTCTCAGCGAAAGAATGGAGGTGAGCATAATTGTGTATTTTGTCAAAAGTGATCAAATTAAATTGGAAGCAGAATAAATTCTGCATATTTGTATGCTAGTTTTTCAGAAGTGATGTCCTGGTTTTAAATCCCTAAGTCTCAAGTGGGCACATCACAAAACCAACACAGTTTGGCAGCAAGCTGGCAGTCTTTGCTCGTACCAGGCCCAGAATTTAATGAGCATGAATAATGAATACTACTCAACATGCTGCTGACTGAGGAGGGAGGCTGCCAGTTATTAGGTCAATGAAGGCCTTGTTTAGCAGGAAAACTCACTGTCTCCAGAATGATGGACTCCCACCATCCACACATTTACCTCACATTGTCTACTGCCTGGAAATAACTTGTGTAATATGACAAATGTGCAGACACTGACAGACACCTGCAGCCGTTCATCTGAGTGCTGTCCATAATATGTCTATAAGGACTCTACAAGTACATTACATTGTTAAACAAATTCGGCTAACAAGGCATCTAATTTACCCACCAAACTTTAAATTTATTCAATTTTATTTCATGATTGACTGAATCCAAACACAGAGGATAACAAGTGTAGTTTTTGGCTGATCCCAAGCCTTCATAAATACAGCATTTATTGTATCAGGATGCACATGTTTACACTTGTAAATGCGTCTTTGGCTTTACCTCATTTTAGTTTTGATGGTCTTGGTATAATCCTGGTTTAGTCCTGGTCTAGTCCAGATTTAGTCCAATAATTCTCTATTATGGCCAGATTTTGATCCAGTCTTTGTGTAAGTGTGAATCTTTAACGGTAGATGATTTGCTATATGAAAAAAGTCATGTGATATATAGCTTCATAGTACCTGATGCATGCATAAAAGTGAAGCTCATAAATACACATTCCAAAGCAGGGCAGTGCGTTTGGCCCTACGGCAGGGCTTCTGATGCAATCCATTCAAATCATAAAACTCTGGCGTGTGTTGGAAGTGATGGCAGATCAAATGCTCCAAATGTGTCAGTCACAACAGCTGTCAACAAGTGCACTTTCAAATAATCGGCTGTTTAATTATTGAGTATCGCTGTCTTTGTTGTTGTCACACACCTCCTATCTTCCCTCTCTCTCCTCTTTCCTGAAGATTAGACACAGGCTCCAACATGAAAGCTGCCGACCAGTGTTTGGGTCTGTCACAAGTGATTCTGCTGCAGGTGTCAGACCCCCACCTTTTCCAATGGGAGATCCTCTCTATCTCCAAACCCCTTCTGCACCTGCCAGGTCACCACTGGGAGCATCCTATCGCCACTCATCCGCCTGTTCCAAACCACTGTTGATTTTATGCTCCTGTGGGCCTATGTGAGAGAGAGAGAGGAGAGCAGGGGACCCTACTGTGTGACACTTTCACCTTGTATTCCTCCAGGTTTATTGCATTTAGCTTGTTGGGGAGAGCTGTTGCTATGATGCAGAGTATGCAAGTGCAAGTTTTGTTACCTTCATATTATAAAACAAGATAAAAGATAGCTATTAAAAGCAAGCGTGCATCCAGTTTAAAATATTTAAAATATGAAACATTCAAAAAAGTTTTTTGGTTTTATTTCTAACATGACTGCATGTTTACATTGCCAGTGCATTGTCATATCCCATATTTGATAGACTGTTGTGACTTGTAAAAAAAAGTTTGCATAGACTCTCACAAAATTACAGTCATGTTCTCCTATTATTTACCTAGCACTTACAACTGTGTAGTATTTATTGTACTGGAGTTGTATTACACTCTGACTTTGATGTTTTAAGTGACTGTAAAGAGTTAATAGCAGCAGCTCTCCACCATCACTGTCAGATCACACCTGTCATGGCCGTCGCCCTGGGCCCAGTTATGCTCAGGTATGAGTCCTGTTCCTTGTCTCGGGCCATATGTTTCTGCGATTTCTGTCTGTAAAATCACATTTACTACAACCACTGTCTGGTGTTTACAGAAGTTTGGGCCTCCTCTGATACATTCCTGTTTTGCATGGCTTTTAGCCCCATCGATAATACATGAGCTCCGTACACTTTTGTATTCATTTATTTTGAACAAGAGATGCAGCCATATGCACAGGAGGAAAAAAAAACGCAGACCTAAACTGACAGCACCATCTGCCTAACAGTTGACGTGGAGAGGATGGCCCCCACTCAACACTTGCCCGGCTCTCAGGAGGATGCCACATTGTCATCAGTGCTAATACTAAATATTAATAATTTGTTGACCCCAAAGTGTTTAGAAATCACTGATGCGGCCACATATTGCCCATCTGAATGGCATATGCAGATGTCAGGTGAGAAAGAGCTGACTGCTTTCACTGTGTGTGGGGGTTTTGCCAGCAGCTAGAGACGAGACTTCCACTTCAGCCCCACTCATGAATATTACATTGTTCATCATATCCACACAGCTCCTCCTCTCATTCTAGCTCACAGTCGGGATACCTCAGGTTTAAATAGCAACTCAACCGAATGGTACACTTTTGTGGCAAGCTTAAAGATGTAATTAACACCTAAAGCATTCATTCATTGCTCAATTCCACATGTACATTTAAGAGATTCTTATTTATATTAAAATAAATGACTATTGTGTGATTAGTGATTGTGTGATTATCAACTTAATAACATTTAGTTTAATTCAAGTTATATCTACACCCTAACATCCAATTCTGCAAGTCTCTTATAGGCCCTATGTTTATTTATTTCATTATTTTGCATTTTTAGGGTGTAACATTTCATGTTAAAGTTAAATACAAATGTAAACGTGGTAGTGATAGTATTACTTAAATAACACACACACAAAAAAAGGCTGAAATGTGATGATATTTGGCATAAACTCCTGCTACCTAAATCTTTACAGTAGTGCTCGTCCCTGGTCATTGAATCCTCTGACATATCTCTCCAGACAGTAGCTGCTTTCACCTTGACATCTGTGGCGAGGGCTTGTGTTTTGCTCCTGTTACGTCTTTATTAGTTTGTAACTGATGGGGACACTGTGGGGTGTCATCTGATGAGAGGCGCAGTGTCACTCAGTCTGATTTATTCACAGCATTTGCTCCGCGGCCGTGCCAACTGACCTGGTCCAACCCGTCCGCACCGCCAGCTCCCACAAACCCAAACATCTCACAGGGAGCTAGCTGCTAAGCCCACAGCCTCATAGCTTGCCTCTTCCACCAAGGTGCGGTAACTTTATCCAGCCAACAGCCGTCCAACCATCTCGCACATATCCGATTAAATTTCGCCGGGGATGCGGGTTGATGATGCAGTGACTGATTATGCAAGGCGTCAGCATAAGGAACTACTTTCTGCTGATGTCCAACCATGAATTATGGTGGCACGAACAACCGAGCATTTTCAAATTAATCCTCGGTTTACAAGTTTGACGTTCAGGGACAACAAGTTTGAGATGTCAGACAGAATGTAGCAGTTAGCATTAGCTACCATTACAGCTAATACCACAGCAGTGAATGACAGATAATATTTGAAAAACGGCATAGTGTCTTTGGTGTAAGGGTTAGCCTATGTTGTGAGGTGTCAGAATCTAAAAGGTTTTATGAAAGTGCTTTTTTTTTCCTTGTCACAGTTTTATCTCTTAAGTGAAAAGTTGAAAAAAATGTAAACATAACAGTGATTTTGGAATGTGTTCTTTTTGTAATGTAGGGTACACAATCAAATTATAAACACACCCTTTTTTTCAATTCTTGACCTTATACCAGACCTAGTTTATAGCTAAACTAAAATGTACTGAATCAACTTTTAATGAACATTTTATATGCCAAATAATATAAGCTGTATATTTCAAATAGCACTAATAGCATTCTGCATTTTATATGAAATGATGCTGTCCTTATATGTGCAATGTCCTCTCTTCTTATACTTCCCTATGCATATTCATTTCTGCAATGAGCTAACAGACTAACCACTCCAGTAGCACTGAAGTCTGTAGCATTTGGCAGTGTTGCTTGGCTGCCACTATGCAGGAAGCAACAGCTCTATTACGCGCCTAACACAAGCTTTCTGCTCGTTTATACAGTGGGCCCATTGATTGCAGAGCGTCACAATGCTGCCATGCATTTGGCAGGCGGCAGAGGCAGACACAAAAGCACAGGCGGGTGTCAGCTTTTAATTGTAACTGTCTTACAGAATGGCTGTTGTTTTAATATCCTGTATAGATTTTTATGTAATACACTTACTTGTGCAAGGCAGCCTCAAGCAAGAATCAATTCAGCCCAAAGGATCCCCCGTCTCTCCTCCTCCCTCTTTGTTAAAAGGCAATCTTGTTTTAATGATGCATGAAGAAATATTCAAGCATTGACATTTCACTGTCAGGTTTCTTTAGAAAAATCAATTAAGATAATACAGCTTTGACCCAGTTATCCAGTTAATGCTTATTAGGGATGTAATATGATTTACTGTCAGCATTTGTAATTCTGTGCATCTCATCCCATTAGCCCTGTGACTGTTTCATAGTGTGCCGTGCATCGGTCACTTGGAGGAAGCGGTACTCAGGAGGAGCTGATAAAATGGAGTGGAGACGAGTAATGACATTGATTGGGATTGGTGGGCAGGTTAAACGCCGACCCAGGAGGCATTCTCTCCTCAGTCTTACAGTGTGTGCCTGTCGCCTTCTGCTCTCTGCCTTTTCCTCCAAATGCAACATGATGGAGCGCTGAATCATGCCCTGCTCGCTACATCACACATTTGTCAGTAACGTATGAAGCCAACATGGATATTTATTGTCATATATCACAGTTACTTTAATTATGTTTTGGCTTGCTGTCATGCGAAAGTATAGTATTTACGCCACATTTCCTCAACTGTCCTGAAACATGGGTGCTTTCTGTCGAAGCAGGGATGTCTATGGACACACACACACACACACACACAAATGTAAAAACGTGAACATATACAAATACAACATCTGTCAAAAACGATTTCGAGCTAAATACCGGTATATAACAGTAAATGATGAACCATTTCTTACAGTTATGTTATTTATTCCAGTCAACACAACCGATCTTCCTAGTCACAACACTCTTTCTTTATCCAGGCTTGGGACAGGAATACTTTTTTTAAATATTTGAATGTGTTGACGTCCTTGGTCTTATAGAGGGCATGGCTATATATTAGTAGAAAAGGGTAACGCTGTTTTACATTGTGGTACACGATTCCTTTTGCTTGAAGTGTTGACATTTTGTGTTGTAAAATTTAATTGTCTTGTTGGAAAGAGGATGTCACTGATTCTGAACTCACTTCCACTTGCTGGCATTTCAGAACTGACAGAAGCCAACCTGTAAGCTGCAGTGTCACCGCTCTTAACATTAAAAGGAGTGCCACGGCTGCCATTTGGAGATGCTAGTATAGTTGTGATTATTTTTCTGTGTGAGTGTGCATAAAAATATTCTTCAGATGCGAAATGTAAGCCAGGCCTGCAGTCACATATTACATTAGATAAAATCGTGTTTAATTCATTTCAAAGACTGTACAATGTTTTCCAATCGCTTTAAGGACAAAAATACAAATAGCTGATGTTGATATCTTAATTACGAAAGACATAACGATTTTAAAACATTTACATTTTGTTTGCCCCTGCCCTGTACACTGTAGACCAAAATATTCTTACATAATTCTTTGATAATTCATTTACTAAGGAGTCAAAGGTAAAATGGCAAAAAGTGACAGTGTCGTCTTGTGCCCTTTAAAGTAATGAGTGAAGCACAAATGACTATATAATGATGCCCATTTACTTAATAAAATGCATTCTCATATGAGTGAGATGTTTTGGGTTTAAAATGTGTGCTGTTATTCATTTGCTTTAGTAAATTAGGAGTACATATACACACAATGGAGGATTGTATAGCCTACAAAGCAGCTGTTAATTGTGGTGTTTTACAGACAAAACAAACCAAAATAATGTTGCCGCAAAGTGTACAAAGGCCTCCTGATGTTTAGTTTAAGATACACAGACTCAATTACAATGCTTACAACCAGCAGATATGAAACCTGCATATTTTAAACCAACCTTTGCGTGCGAATCCCTGAACGCAATGTGTTTTCATTCCAACTTCTGCTTCTCTGCTGCCTTGTCTTTACTTATAACTCAAAAAAAAAAAAAAATCAATTCTCTCCCTTTCCTGATGCTAAATACATATTAGCACTGCACGGACACAAAGGCAGTGTGCGTGTGTGTATAGTGCCACAGCAGAAGTCACTTGGAGCCTGCATCTCAATGGGCTCATATCCCTCCAACGCCCATCTGTTCCAAGCAAGCCAGCAAGCCACTAAGGACCAAACTTTGATCCCCCAGAACATTTTTTTTTCCTTTTCCCAAACCAATCCGGATTTGCCTGGCCCTTAAGAGGCATTGTGGAACCACCCTAGAGTACCAATTCTAGATTCATTATGAGCGTGGGCGGCAACCTTTGTATTCCCCAAAGCACGGATTTATGCACACAACATATTGCTATTTGGTAGCATAAAAGCCATTGTTCATTGTGAGTTCATATATCGCAGGAAATTGTAACGGAGAAGGAGCATTGCACTCCACGTGGAATACTTGTACAAGAAATTCAGCTATTAAAGATGCTCTTCACCTCAGCTCTTATGTCTTTTATCTCGTTGCATGCTGTTGTATTTAATATTGTTTCAATTAAAGCTTTGTTGAGTCAGTAGCAGTGTTTTCTATATAAGTTTATGTAAAAATCAAGAGGGTAACGTGGAAATGAATGCAAAAAATCTTTACTACAGATGCTCTACCTTAACTAGACGCAAGGGGGATTGTTTTATTTAATTAATAAAAATAATTCAATAAAAATAAGTCTGATATCAGAGCATTTCTATAATAATAATAATAATAACAATAACAACAACAACAATAATAATAATAACAATAATAACAATAACAATAATAATAATAATAATAATAATAATAATAATGATAATAATAATAATAATTCAGTGGACATTCAAATTTAAAACATTTGAACCAGCCTGCTTTTAATACAAATTCATACAGTCTTTGAAATGAAATATACAGAATTTATATAATATTTATTTTATTTTATTTTATTTATTTATCTCTATTTATACAGGGACAGCCAATGAGAGCACTTGGACTCTCTTTTTCATGGAAGTCCCATTCAAAATACAGAAACAATACAAACAAAAAAATTAACTAAACAAATAAGTACATAAGTTCATTTAAACCATTAAAGCAGGTGCAGGTTTGAGTATAAAAGTTCGTTACCAGATGATTAAGTTGTGTTTGTGGCATCAAAGTATCCAGTTTAGCTTATCCTTGAAATATATTCAATTTCCACGAATGACAAAGAAGCAAACTTAGCCCACACTTCTCTTTATGGCCACAAATGTATTAACAAGACAAACAAAAAGCATAATTATAAGGCTAATGTTGACTGATATAAACAAAACAACATTTTTTATTTTTTTTTGAAACACTGACACCTCTTCCGGTGGAGGTGACATGGCAGCGGCATTAGCATTGGTCATTAGTGGCACACACGTGGATGGAGTGTCGCATGCAGACGCTCATATGCGGGCCCTATTTGGTTACCTGTGTGACAGCCTTGTTCGGGACACCAGAAACAGCTGTCCTGGCCTGTGTGAGCCCAAATAATTAGGCCTGTCTTCTCCCTGCTCTGATTTCCCCTTCAGCCCGCTCCACAAAATGCTAATATTTTGCTTTCATTGTCACATTCACCTTGACACGGATATTGCCTGGGTGCATAACTGGATGAGATGACTGGAAATTTGCATTGTTCGTTCTAATAAATTTGCTTTCTCTGTAGCTGGTGGCGGGACCCATCAGATAAAGTCTCCCAGAGTGTCATCAATCATGGCCCATGCTGACAGACGGCTTTTGCCTTCATTTGTTACATAGAGGAACATGCTTAATTATTTGTACTGTAATTAGTTGGGAAAATGTCAGGAAATGTCAAGCCTGTGTTCGGCGTGGAAGGGCTCTGCTTGAAAGCCACAATGACTGAAGTGTCGTTAATGCCACGTAACAAGACGGCCGATCAGCTGGGGGAGGACAGGGAGGGGGGTGGCTTCTTAGAATGTAATCATGGGGAGAGTTAGAGGGAGACACAAATCAGCGCTGCTAGCTAGCATGATGGGCATCTTATTAGCCAAGCAGCCAGCCAACCGCATTTTTCAACCACATCTTGTTCCCCTCCACTTTTCTCACACTGGCATGAAATAAAGGCAGCAAGTGGGGAAAAGAAATGAAGTCAAGTAAACAATTCCGGGCTTCCCACTCGCTGTCAAGCCGCCGTGCTTTGCTATGTTATATTGGCTGTCATAAACAGGCATTATGCCAAATACAAAAACAATGGAGAGGTTCTCGCTCCAGCCCTCCATGCTCAGGCACAACTTTTAAAATGCAATTAGTAGCAGGGAAAAGCGTGGATTTTAAGCAGTCAAAATGGTGATTATGTGTCAGTGGCGTAATACCTTTGCTCTTTACCCTCCAGCCAAGCCTGTGTTTTCCTCACATTGTCTTGTCTTAATTAAACGAAGTCATTATTTATTCCTGAATTAGAGGACAAAGTCATTAAATACCCTTCACAGTGCATTGTATTACTGCTAATTATTGCATTCAGCTGTTCGCATCTGGGAAATACATATTTTGGTGATTTTTTGTTTTGGTGACAACTGGCTAATACACGTCGACAGGCTACTTGAGCACTTATCCAAAAAGCCAGCGGTAATTTAGACTAAAGGAACATATAAACAAAGGCCAAATAGGATTGCGCTGAGGGCCAGCTTTTGTTTCGGAGGCAAATATAGTATTATAAGTTCCCGTGGGGGTTTCAGTGTCCATTCGTCTTTTCAAGGCCTCTCAGTGGGAGTGTGCTGGAGCAGGACTCAGGCTGCTACCTTGCCCACCGACAGGCACTGATGGTCATCCAAGAAGCTCCTTAATTAGCCCGCAATCTGGCAACGACCCGTGTTCCCGAGATGTGGCAGCCCTGTTTAAATATGATGCCAGATGCAGTCCCACCTTCAGCGTGTCATCTCATTGTCCCAGAGAAGCCAGAGGGAGCACAACAGCCCACAACACCGCATACTTTTTCCTTGTTGCTATTTAGCTGCCTGTCTTTCAGTGAGGAAACATGCCCGCTTGTGCAATGCAAGAAACATAGGGGACATTGACCTTGACATGTTCTGGGAATCACTTCAGATAAACTTACTGGGTGTATGTATGCAGTTCACACCAAAACATACATGGAACAAACACGCTGCTATATGAAACAAAAGGAAGGGAAGATTGTCAGTGACCTTCACAACAGGATCGCGAAGAATAACAACGTCAAACTACTCAAATTGTTGCAAAAAAGTATGACTGCACTTTTTACTAAACAGCTAATAATAATTTTAACAATACATATTTACTTTGCATTTCAAACAAGGCAATAACGGTTCTATAGCAGCTGACCCCCACCAGAAAAGTTACAAATCCAAGAGTTAGAGACACTTGATGCCTAAATACATATTCCAATACATCCTCAAACTTTTTAGGCCGGAGGATTTCTTATTATTTACATATTTAATTTCACTTATTTATTTACTTGGTCATTTTAAGTGTAATTTTTTCCCCTACCACTTCTGCCATAAACATCCTTATCAGCATAAACATACTCAAAATCCAACTTGTTTGACCTCCTTTAATGCAATAGCGGTGTAATAGTAGATACAGCCTAATCTGCGATTCCGTATGTAGAGCAAGATGGCGCATTATCTAAAATGGTGTAAACATGTCCCAGAGCCTCTGGTAGTCCCCTCTTATAATAGTTTTATTTCCGAACATATAAATAAGGGATCTGCTGTAACACTAACAGCATCTTGTTTGGCGGTGGGGTCGCTCTGGGATTTAGGCCGTCACGGAATAACAACTTTGTATTATAGAAAACACGGATAAGCTCAGAGGGGAACTACTTTTAATAAACAGTGAGGATTTGATTGCATGGCTTTAGATACACAAGTGTGACTCTCTCTCTGCATGTACGTATGGTTATTTCACTATTTCGAAATGTACAACGCTTTAAATAACTCATAATTGTTGGTTAAAATATACAAATGTAATGCTTTGTAAATATTATGTAATGAACTGTTTAAGACGTACAAGGATGACATATATAAACATTAATATATTTTTTATAAGTTAAAGTTTTGATGTACAGAAATGGAAATCCAAGTATTTGGCTCAAAAATACACAATCCAAACCTGAACTTTGACTAAAAATCTTCGACCGACGCTGAAAGTCAAAGAAAAATACAGTAACATGTTTGACAAATCCTGCTGTTCAAACTTAAAAACAGCCCAACAAAAAGTTTATGTCACAATAATTTCAAAATACCTTGAAATGTTAAGACTTTGTGTATCCCTTCATTTCTAAGAGGAATTATGTTCTTTTCTTGTACGTCTTTATAATTACACCTTGGAGCATTTGTTTTTACTCTAAATTCATGAAAAGCAGACTTGTGTAATTTGATAAAGAGAAGCTTGTGTTCACAACTCCACTGAAAGGGCTTCATCACTGTGGCGTATTAAAGTGGGCATCTGTGTTGTGTGGCGCATTAATCTCCTCAAGCACATTCCAGCTGCTGTGATGTGCGCGCGCGAGATAAGTCTTAAACAGTCCAAAGCTAAGCAAACCAGACAACTCTATTATTGGCTTCATAATTGCTTAATTAAACTTTTGTCACTAATCATTATGAGGGCAATAGAGCTGTTATACAGGCTTTCTGTTGAGCAGGGGGGGAAAAAATCAATAAACGTGTTGGGGAGCTGTGTATCCCCCCACCATTCTCTCTCTCTCCTGAGTTCGGCCCTATCTCACTCGCCCTCGCTCCCTCCTCCTCTTTGGTTTTTTTTGTCCTCCACAAATGAAATTCATTGCTGCCGGTTAGTGATCTGTAGGTCTGGCGCTCCACTGATATGAGCTGCCATCACCATTTGAATTGAGGGGTATTCAGTAGCACATGAATATGAACAAATGGCAAACATAAATCTCCTGCATGAAGTACACCTTCTATCCCTTTATTATGGAACAATTGACCCATCTAAAATGAATTCTAATGCCAGCGCCGAGCATTTAGATTTAAATTACACCGCGGGCTCCCCTGGTCTGCGGAGATGACGGCATAAAAAAGATTAATATGCTAATTATTTTTCCTCCCCGTCTGCTTGATTCTTCTTTTGGACATTTGAGTAGGATTATTGTGCGTCTTGTAAATAAGATGACTGTTTTGTCAAGGAACGGCTGCAAAGTGGGCCCTAGATCACTGACACGCATCTGGCCATGGCATTATCTTTATTGTCTTTTTATTAGCACTTTTTTAACCTTCACCGAGCACTACATAAAACATGAGCTGGGTTATGCGCTCTGGCTGTGCAAATAAATAATTATTATGGTTGACCCGGGAAGTCTATCAGGAGGAACAAGCTTCACACCAGTTTTATTGGAAATGTTTAGTGTCTCAACAACTGTGGCTTTCATTATGGAGAGGCTGTAGGCACCACTTAACACGCTTTTGTGAACGCATGCTTTAATTTAGATTTTGGACTTTTATTCGTAAAATAAAACTAGTGAAAGTAGAATAAAAAACACTGAACCTGCTCTTACAAATATGAAATAATTGGACAGCATTGGATATTTTGGGTTGTGAGCAAATAAAATAGAAAATAATCAGATTGGGTTAAAAAAAAATGCTGTCCTCAAGGCACCGACATCACGGCACCCACATTTAGACCCCTTATAAAGCAGTTTGAAGCGTTCTTAGATGGTCTATTACAGGGTCCACTATTCATCCAAGGTCCTGCCAAACGATCATAGCTTAAATTATGTTGCTTTTCATATCCTCTAATGGGCCTGGCTTTGAAAAAATAACTTTTAGCTTTGATTGTGTTGCCATAGGCGGCCAATTGGCAAGAGCGCAATGGGGGTAAGAGCTCATTTCATAATTTGTAGGCACTTTAAAGTTGGCTAAGCCTCGGAAGCAAATTGAAAAGTGTCCAAAATGTAAAAAAGGGAAAGGGCTTTTTAACTTTACGACAAAGGAGAATACTCAACAATGTGGTGCAACAAGGAGCTTATCTTTCAATCATTATTCACAATTATAAATGTTCCTAAGTGCTTACTTTATTAGCTTATGGTTATGGGTTTTGTCTTTATTCACCAGAGGAAGCGCAGACACTATAGTTGTACTAGATCATCTTAGTATTGTTTGACAGATGTGCAGAGGTGATATTGTAGATTTGTGGTAGATTTGCTCCTAACACTGACACTTTGTGTCTTTGGGAGCCAAATGTTTGTAACTCCATCTCTTGGCGCTCAGAGATCAAACATGACAGAGTACAGCATGAATCCCTGTTCCACTCAGACAGGAGCATCAGGGCTGACTTCCACAGACACTTATGGCATTTTACCCTCCAACTGCCTGGACTGTACTTCAGATGTATCAAGTGTCTCTCTAAACCTGTATACCAGATATAAGTAACAACAATAAGAAGAATGTAATCCACTGCAGTATATACAGTGGATTATATTGCAGTATTTCAAACATTTGTCCATTCAAAAAGTCATTCAACTAGAATTTGTACATTGTACCAAGTATGTGTTGCTGATATATTGAAGGGTGATGGCTCAAAACACAGACACTAGACACTTTACCTGCCTTGTATAGTGTTAGGATTATTGTTGTGCTCAGTGATGTCTTATGCCCAGAATGGCAGCCACATGTGTGTCAGCATGTCCCAGGGAAACTGTGGCTATACAAGCTGTGGTAAGTGGGACAGGGGAGTAAATAATTGGTAAAAGCAATATTAACCAATTTGGTATCAAAAACACTCTGACTATAATAATAACTTGTTAAATTGATGGCACTTTTAAGTGCATAGACAATGCAATATTAAAGCTGAACAGACATTAACATTAAGATATGTGCAGGATATTCAAATTATTAACAGAAAATTGTTCAACTGTAAGAAATACAAAAGCATTATGTATAATTTAATGAAGCGCCAATTACTGTACTGCAAAACTCCTAATGAGTGATATTAATTATAGCAAAAGTTGCTTAGTTTCAAAAATATACAAATCCCATGTAATAACTTGTGCAGTGTAATGGGTGGTGTCGCTGTGTGAGTGTGAGCTGAGTATCTTAATGAATTGCCTAGAAAGCATCTGAAGACAGACTTAATTACAGAGCCCACACTTGTGCATTATTATGCCATATATCCCCAGCAGAATACAATTGAGCAGCTAGATAAACTAATTTCATGGCAGCCTTTATGGTACTACTTTCTGGCCAACCATTGATACCAGTGTTTATTCGCTGAGCTGCATGAAGCGTGGCAGGCATGAAAATGTGGCATTAAAAGTAAAATCCTTAATTTTCATCTCATTAAAAAAGAGGGAAAAAATTAGCAGAATGCAAATACTCCACCAGCAAAGTGTTTGGTACTTACAAGTAGCATATTCTCAGCTGTCAGCGAGAGAAGTGAACAGAAGCTCCAGCATGGCAGACAGATTTTAAATATGGATGATGAAAAATACTTACAAGATGGTTAAAATTGGGTTCCATGTGGACTTTTACCATTTCAGCTTCATTTTTACATGTTGTCAGATGAATAAAGTGTGCTGGCTTTGTTTGGTAAGAGTCTATGTCCATGCCAAACAAGCAGAATATTATGGTGTATTTTGCATTTGAGGCTGGTTTGTAGTGCTATTCACACGCTCAACTATTTAACATTCATTTGTAGCTGGAATTCTGTATTCTGCATAACAAGCATGTAGTGTACTAGTATATCTAATCTATCTACTCAGCGTGCATATGTACTGAAGTATGTGGTGTACAGCAACTGTGCTGAACCTGTGTTTGTTATGAAGGTGAAGGTGTGGCCGTGGCCTTGGACGTTTTGCACACACCCCTCATTTTCAGTCTGGGCGTGCAGCCCTCATGCAAATATGTGTTTTTGACACAAATAATACAATGTCTCTGTGAGCAGCTGCAGTTTGCACAAATCCTTTAAATTATAGTGCAATAAGGTACAACGGAAGGACCGGAGACTGGGTAATGACAGACTACTGCCAATTGTTTTCTAAGGTTTAAAAACTAAAACTTTGTGGACGGTTTGTGCAAGTTTTAATAAATTAAATTAATATAGATACTTAATGTTTAAGTATTTTGTTCTGAAAGTTGTTTGGATAAAGAAAAAAGCTAGAGACTTGACATGATCTAACATATACCAGGAAAGAGTAGCCTGGTTTATTTTCTTCTGTGTATTCTCTATTGTGCAGATTTCCAAAGCACGCTGTATGCACACATTTGTATGATTCTCAAGTGGAGAAGTCAAGTATAATTAACACATGTTTTACATTTGACCATAGTGATATTGTTATCTTCCAAGCTAAACAAAACAGACTTTATTTACTCAACAGTTCTCATAGCAGACCCATTACCACTGCACGGTCCAAAGCCTGGCTCAGTGTGGAGCTATTAGCGCCAGGGGCAAGCAGAACATAGTGCAATCCCTGGTAGCAGCATAGAGTCATTTGTGCACAGGGTCATCGACTCAGCCATATTGTTAAGATGCTTGTTGTGCCAACCTTCTGTCATGGCGGATGTGGCTGGAGCGCTTGGCGAGGTGGAGCTGCCTGAAAGCGGCTTTGCCCCAGGCAGCTCTGAGGCTTTAAACCCCTTATTGTGTGTGCTTCCCCGGGCTAGCCCTCTCCTCCCTCTGCTCCCTCCGCACCACGGTCTAGAGCAGACTACGACGAGGAACCAACCAGGAAGGAGCCAAACGTGTTGTAGACCCAAGCCAACGTATCATGATGAGAGCAGGCTTTCATGGCAGCCCTGCCCCACATCCTGCCACATTGTTGTGCCCTTCTTCCTGGCTCCACTGTACGTTTGAACACGATTTTGACACTGCAGTTGGGAATTCTGCAGATTAAAACGGACATATTTGGTACACTTCGTTCTTGGCACTTTTTGTGTTGGGGGAAGGTAGAATATTTAATCAACACATTAAGCTTAAAAGGCCTGTGTGGTTTTATTTTTCCTTAAAATAAATATAAATGAACTACAGTTTATTCAGCCTATTTTTTTCTACAGTTTTATCAGTTTTTTTTAAGTGTATTCCTGCAGGCAGAACTGGGCAGACTATGGCACAGACAGATTATCCAAAACATTTATTTTAACCTAATATTTGTGTGGTGCCTTGCCCATGTGTGCCTACCTTTCTATTTAAAACTGTGTGCATGTGTGTGTGAGTGTGTGTGTGCAGGGGTGTGTGTGTTTGTGTGTGTGCGCGCATGTGTGAGTGCAAACATTGGGATTCATGGCGAGAGTGCTTCATTTAGGGGCCCTTCTTCTCTTCCTCAGCTGCTCCCTGCCTTTCCCTAGTAATTAGCCTAGCGTGGCAGCCACCTCTCACGGCTCAGTCTGCTCTGAGACACTTGACACAAGCAGACATCAGAGGGATTTTTCAGTATGGCTCTCCCCGGCGCCCCAACAGCTCTTAATTAACCACTTAGGTATCCCCACTTGTTCCCCTGGCCGCCACTTTCCAAATGGTAAGGAGGTTCTGTGCCACGGATCTGAACACCGGTGGGAAGCGTGCTATCAAAAGATCTGGGTAAATGAAGGCTTGTGTAAATTATTTTTAATGATTCCCTCCTGGCACATCATTATGTTTGTAGTTACACGCAGGCACTTCTGAGACGCCTCATCCTCGCTAAGGTCATCAGCAGGACCGCGCCGAGCCAGCGGAGCCTGGGTAAATGGCTTATTAATTAGTGCTGTGGTTTTACATAGCTGTGAGCTGTGATATATAGAGCAGGGATCGTAATTGTGCGGAATCGAAAATGATGATGATGATGACGACGATAACCCATCTCTGGGCTATTTATGCAAATTGCCTACTCATATTAGAAAATCATTACCTATCCAAACACTGCAACACTCTCAGCCTGGCTGAATTACAATGATGGATTTTATGATAATTGCAATTTAATTTTCTTCCTCTTCCCTCTATCTCTTTTGTCTGTGTGGAGTTAGGAAGTCATTTGCCTATTGTGAGCGCTATTAATCCTGTATTAGTTAAAGCTGAATGGATGGGTTTATTCAATCCTCTCAGAAGATGTATTAATAATTATGATTTTGTGCAACGAAAGATTTCTTGTTACATTTTTACATCAACAGAAATATTGAAATAGTCTTCAACTTGGATGAACATTTGAAATAGAAAACATACAGTATTCTGTACTGTACATTATTTTAATGTCACAATGTCAATACAGCTAATGATTAGAGATGTGAGAGATTCTGTCATAAAACGCTCGTGCACTGACTTTCATTCAGTAATTCATTATTTTTGAATGTTCAAACAGTTATACCTGGGTTTCAGCTTTTCAGCTCATATATGGTGCCATTTTGAGGACAGTTGACCATTGAAAAGATATATTTTAGTTTGAATTATTAATTGCTATGGCAATGGTACTAACTTTTCATTATTCTTAAATCCATAGATGTATTCACCACATAATTAATTATATCCTTATTTTAAAGTTGCATTTAAAAAAGGTAAAAAAATAAAAACAAATGGGAGCATGGATATGATCAAACTGTGAAAGTGCACTAAAAACACTGTAGTATTTTGTTCACATTTTACTCTTGTTAATTATTGTCTGGCTCTGCTCTTTGTAGTTCCACATCCAACTCTCCCTGGGAGCCTTCAGAGGACCAGAGCCGACTTTGCATGCATGAGGGGGGCACGCAGTACACAGGGCCTGTATAACCTTGATGAAATGTGTATTTCACCTTAGGCTATGAGGAGAGGACATAAAACACCCCGTACTACATTAAAACCACCTCTTTTCTCTGCAACAGGTCAAACACAGCTGACAGTTGGACCTGTTCTAGTTTGATCTTCAGTTTTAACTTTGAGCTCGTACACGGACAGGTCGAGGGGCGTCCTGGGACCCACTAAAACCCACAGTTTGTAAAACATCAAATCAGGACACATGCGTCAGGAGTGGGGGGGTCTCCCCTCTCTCTCCCTTTACGATAACTCCTTTGGTATTCTGACATTACCCACTGTGCAATCTGCTAATTTCTGCCTATTAACTGTATTGTCATAACACATGATCATGATGTTTAGTTTGTATGGCTGAGCTGAGACTTATGACCCTAATCCATCACCAGCTTGTCATATTTTTATGTGTTGTCTGTGAGCGCATTACAAGTGCCTGTTTAAGTTATTGGCCAGCTGCTCGCGCCGTGCCCTGCTGAAGAGGTCATTGTGTTTCTATAGAACTTTTTTTTTCTCCTCCTCCTTCCTCCCAGAGTATCACAGTGTAGCACAAGCGATGCCAAGGATAACATAAACCGTATGTCATGAGAAATGAGCAAATGCATCCACTGTGAATGAAGAGTTTAGCAGGCACATTTCTGTAAACGCCAAACATGAAACAGAGATGTCATTTTTCGATGTTATAAATGATCGGTGCTTTTCTGGCCTTGCGATAGGGCAAGTCTAAATGACATGACAAAAAATAGCCTTTAAAAAATTATGATTTCTTTTCCCTCTTCATCGGCCACCCAAGAATATCATATGAAATCACTGCAAATGATTTTGTATTTAATTCAAAAATCAATTACTCATGATTACATTAGCAATGCCTTGATGCACCCGAACACTACTGTTGTTTAGTATCAATGTATAAATGAAATGAATGAAAGTAAGAAATATATCATTTGAGTAAATCCACTTTGAATGAGGGTATGTAAACTTCCTTTAAACAAGCGCTCCAATGACAAATGTTATTGTTGTGGGGTGAGTGCCCGTGCTAAGCAGAACAAGCCTAAATCCTTCAGTGTTCAGTGTAAAATGAATGAGTTTTGGTAGCCGTCCTCTTGAGGACAGTCGATGCATATCACCGCAGCCCTCCCTCCTCCTCCACATTGTGTTGATAGACACGGGCAGTATTTTTCCTTGTTAAGAAAGGCTCTTGTTTATTCTACAGGTAACGATCCAGATCCTGCAGACATTTGCCCCACAGGAAGGGGTGTGCTCACTCAACTTTGTCATTTCATTTCCACTGTGAAATCCATTAAGTCCACACACACAGTCAGGGGCTTTTTTAGGAGGCTGCTGGGTTATTCTGAACACACTGGCACATTTTTTTAATGTTTAATTTGAGCTATTTTGCCTATTCAAACCGGATGACTATTTGAAATTAAAAGTAAATATTTGTATTTTATTTTATTATTTTATTTTATATATAGGTCTAAAATGTGTTTTGTTTTTATTATTATTATTATTATTATTAATTTATTTTAAATAGCTTTAGCACAGTACTCTGTATATGGCACAGACAACTTTTGTGGAAGGAACAAATCCACTCCAATTGTGTGTTTTGGCTTGCATGCCTCACCCTAAACTCTCTGGAAGATTTCTGGTCATCCATGTGAAATTAATCTGAGGAAAAATAAACAGCAGTGCTTGACAACTAATACAGTTAATTGTCTTGGTGTTTTTCTGGCTAGCCGCTCACTAACAGCTGGTCACACTGGCTCATGGCACCACTTCAGCCAAGCCTTTGAGATAATAACTTTTGCATCTGCCAAAGAAGTGGCTCGTACTGCCCACAGAATTTACAACTCACAAGTGGAAAGCGCAGACCGAATTTCCAATGCACGGCTCTTTGAATTTTATTAATGCAATGCAAACACAGTCCCCTCCAACACATTAAATTGTTGATGTTATGCGAATACACTCCGGAATTGCAGATCCTCATTACCATTATTTGCATGTTAATCTGCATCTTTTTAATTAGTGATATTATTTATGCACATAATTTTCGCCCGGTGATGCCAAGTCGCCGGCACATTAATTAATCTACAGAGATGCCAAACAGTTTTTCCTCCACTTTTATTTGTTTACACCGTGTTTTGGATTCAGGGGAAGTTGAGGCAAAAGGAAAGTGAAAAAATGCCTAAAGAGGAATTAAAGTAGAATGACAAAATTAACTAAAAGTGCTTTTTGTTTTCATAATTTATATTGTAATATTAGCCAAATACTACGGGTGGGTTTTTGCTGTCTCCTATTCCCACAGAGATGACTGATTCAGTTACACTACCTTGATGTTTTATTAAAATCCATAATAGGCTCCTGAGGCTTCTCCTGCGTCTCTCCTTCATTTATAGAATATAGTGAGTGTTATTCTAATCTGCCTACAACACCGTCATGCATAGGCAATGAAAGCGTCGCTCGGCCCCGGCAGCACCACCTACTAGTGCCCCCGCGAGATCCTCACCTCCTCCACAGCTCCAACCCTCTCACATGACACTGCCACAAACGATGGAGGATATAGTTAAGAACACATCGCTTATCATAAATTTTATGGCAGATCTTCATATTGGACTTTTCCCAGAAACAGTGGCACTACCAGTTATCTGCCCCTAGTGTTCAGTCTTTTTTTTTTTTTTTTTTTTTTTTTTATTTAGCAAAGATGAGCACGCAGCTGTCTTATTTTTTACCTCAATAGCTGCTTATGCAATGTGTCTGTACTGGTGCAAGACACATTTCACTCAAATACATAAGGAAAAAAAGTTGATATGGGCTCTAAGAATTGATTAAAACATACACTGATACAATTGTTTATCTGAACGGAGATACTGCGTGTTACATTATGAAGAAATCCTTCCTTTTTGTTTTGTTTTTTTGCCATGAAACAGCATACGGTGACACTACTATGTCCAGTTTTACAGTCTTTTTTTACATCAATGACTATCAAAGGGTGCGTAAAGCTGCCCACTTCTTATAATGGCCCAGAACAATGATTTCTAGCATCTGTGAAATGACAAGGAGCTCCTTCAGAACATGATCTCAAAAGATGGATTATCTTCCCTTTGACGCTAACTTATGAGCGTCATGCCTTTTACATCCAAATCCAGAGTCTTGTTTCGAACTTGTCTGCAATGTTAACACAGCTTTTTATTGTAACTACTACTGTATCTTATAAATTACATCTTCAAAAATGTTAATCATTGTAGAAGTCTGAAGAATGTCAAGTTAGGCTTAGAAATGAGTGATTGCCCTGCTCAAATCTCCCGCAATTCGTAACAGTTCCTTGTCTTGCTGGTGTTATTATGATACAAAGTCCAGCAGCTCAACTTCAGACGGGTATCTTTCTGTACCGCCACTTTCAATACAAAGATGTTAGTGACGGGAGACAGGGAAATCCTTTAGAGCAGGCTTCTTGGAGGAATTTACAAGTCCACAAAGCATCGCCAGCGCACAGCCGATACTGCAGGTAATTTGGCATATCATGTCCAGGAACCAGATCCTAAGTAGGGAATGACGAGCCAAATTAAAAAGAGGGAGAAACTGGTGGGAAAATACACAGGCTAAACTCCTGACATTCCACTGCCATTCACATGAAACTGATAAGTCTAAACAGCCGAGGGAGGGCAATCCTGCTCTCTTTCTTGATGTCTGGACCATCTAAAAGCTAATAAAAGTGGCTTTGTCCCATGAACAATAGGTTGCTCTTTTGAACTGAGAAATAATTGTTAAGTGGTGATTATGTATACAGTACTGAAACCAAGATCTGGTAAAAGATCAGCCATAAAACAGAACACATCTGAAGAGATTTGGCAGGTGCATTGTGACTGCATAGAGATATCAGAGCTGTTTTGAAGTGAGGTTATAAACGGAACATACGGTCAACATGTAGGTCTACTTGGACACTTAGCACAGAGAGCAGCATGGCAGGTTTTGATTTGACTGAATAGACCAAGTATTTTATTTTGAACCTATTAGCAAAAAATAACTTGTATCTCAAAAATACGTTTTTAACTTGCAGTGCACCATCTTGTCTGGTCTGAGGTCGGCCACCTGCTTGTCTTGTGCTCATACTGACTTGTCAAAGCCTGATCCCGTCACATCTCAGAAGCTATTTAGTTAGTACTTGGATGGGAGACTGCTGGGAATACGAGGTGCCACAGTGTGGCGCCAGTGGCAAAATGTTTTATTGTGTCCTTAAGCAAGACACTTCACCCACCTGGCCTAGTATGTAAGTGGTGTGTGCATGAGTGACTGGTGGTGGTCAGAGGGGCTGATAGCACAGATTGGAAGCTTTGCTTCCGTCAGTCTGTCCCAGGGCAGTTGTGGCTTGCCAACACAGAGTATGGAGTGAATGAATAATGCACTGCAAAGCGCTTTGGGTGTCATGAAAGACACTATTTAAATCCAATCAAGAATTAATTAATGGTGATGTTATTGCTTGACTTGAAATTTTCCACAGTATAGCATTAAACTTAAATACAGAAAAAAAAGACCTTGCTCTCTTGGGCAACATGTTCGCTTCCCCACAGATCTGACCTGCAATTTGGCCTTTGTGATATCACCTGCTTGTCTTCATGGAGAGAAAAAGATCATACTGTAGCAAAGCAATAATATCTCCTTCAAGGCAAGCAGGTGGTTGAAGTAAAAAAATAAATAAAAAAATAAAAAAAACGTAACAATGAGAACAGTCCTTTTTTTTCTTATGCCCATCAATGCAATAAAAAACTGTCCTTTCCTGATTACACATTGCTGCACGGTGCTATCTGATGCTGCCTAAAACTAAATGTCCCAAGAGCCCACGGGTGGGTTTCAAGTTCACCTATTCTTGTCCTAAATGCCTTGCATAATATCACAATTACAGCACTCCACTGACCTTAGCCTAACACACAGTGACCTAAACATTTGAAACCAGGGGCTTTAGCAACTCGAGGTATTTATTCCGATAAAGAGGCTCCCGCCCTTTTTCTTGGCCCGGGTTTTAGTGCGACATAATATTTCTGTTGGCCTGGGACATGGGTGACTTGACGTACATCATCACTAACTTATTAGATCTTGAAGCAATTAGTTGAAAACAAACAGGCCAGACAGGCGGGCTATTGAGTGTCCGGGACTGAGGAGAAAATGGCCCAAGGATTTCAGACGTTTCAGAGCAGCATCAAAGAGGAGTCCACGGCAGCAACAGAAAGAAAGAAACACATTGTGGTAGTGTAACGTCTATACTGTACCGGGGGCTCAGCATTATTATTGTACTGATTCAGGTTACAGGGAAACAGCTTCTGTGAAATGGGACAGAAAGAACTGTTCAGCTGATATAGAATGTTTTAGTGTGAAACATATTTAGTTTAGGGTTCATTTGGAACAGGAATTACAGTATGAGTTGCAATTTTATGTTGAATTAAACAGGTAAAATACTGTAGCTGTTAAAGAATAATAAATGTAATATTAAAATGTTGTATCGTGTATATATTGTGAGACATGTTTTAAAGGTTATAACTGAAGTTTAAGTGATTTTGTTCAGGTTTTGTGTTGGAAAAACGAGCACCCACTTCATTTAAAATGGGATTTAAGTAATAACTTCAACTGTTGAAATTGATTGGAGCTTGATTGGAGATTGATTCGTAATCATAATTCAAATTTGATTCATTTAATTTCTATTGAATTTGGCACAGGATTAAGTATTAGCACAGAGTAGGAACGGTTCAAATAGAAATGGCCTAGGCGTATTTTGTTTGCATTTTTTATTTGTAAAAACAAATTGTTGGTCATACCGTTTTTGATCAGAATGAAAAACTGAGAGAGGATAGGAGTGAGATGTCTGCTCTAGCCATGGTTAGCTCATGCATTTTTATTGCATACATTTGGGTGAGGGTATTTATTTTTCTTCAGCAAAGTATCTATGATAGCCCACCTCCTCCTCTTTTATTTTCTGAACGACAGACAGCAGTCCAAGCCAAAAAGCCATTTCACCTGCATTAATACACAATGAATTATTTATAAAGCCCAATTATTTGGTATCATTTATGCAAAGAGTGTCACACGAGGCATACATAAAGCATTAAAGATGGTTAACCCGTAAAGCAATGGAGACTGGAGACGAGTGGAAGGTCACACCTGAAAGTCAGCCACTGTCTTGTTATTTTCCCAACCTGAGTCTCACCACTGTCTGTGTTCATGTTATTTCACACTCACAATGTGTCGCATTGACCTGTGCATTTTTAAATAAAATGTGCAATGTATTATACCCATTGCTAATACAGGTTATGTTACATTTTAGATTTCAAACAGAGATAATAAACTAAAACAAAAATAATACTAAAGTGCCAAACAGTATATTGTTTGCAGACATATTTATACAGTAGCATGCTGTTGTGGTTTTTGAGATGAACATAGTCCTCCATTTTGCTCTGATCTCCTTATCTAAACAAATGCAATTACGGTTGGGTTAGCGGTGGTGCTTCCCTGGAGATGGACTGTCCCCCCTTGTCACAACTATCTTCCACTAATCCTGTCTTAGAAGGGTCTCTGTTAACAGGGATAAGGCATTGGCCTGGTATCCTGGGCTAGTAAGCTAAAGCTTATACACAAAATGCTATTCAAGAGGCGCCGCCTGCAGCTATTGGACTGCGTAGATGTCCATATTATTTAGCCAGTCTAAATACACAGGAATTTAGCCATGGCTAAATCTTGGAGACTGACGCGGACATGTTTGCTGATAAGAAACAGGGGCCTGTGCGGGGTCTTATTTGGAATCAAATTGATGCGTTATAGAGCCTGGAACATGAAGATCTGCTCTTTTCCAATGACAAATCCATAAACTCTCAGTAAACATGTTCATACTGTGGAAATCTCCTCTGCCTTACCCTGCTTTACTTTGCAGCAGCCATCACACTCACTCAAGCCATGAAAGCCGCTCAGCTTAGGGCAGTGTTTCTGTTGTGTGTCATTAACAATATGTCAAGCCTTACTGCAAACGTCTATCTACAAATATAAAAAACAAATATGTTTTTTCATGATATGGAGGATCCACACTTTTTTCTATGTTTCTCTTTTATTTAAGAGTTGACTCGAAGTTAGATGCATATGAGAGGTCAGGATATTGACCATAACCTTTATTGCAAAGTTCTTGACACAAACCCTTAGTCAATTTACTCCTTTTGGTGTGAACAAAATACTTCTCAGTTTCACACATTTGGATGGATTAAGCTTTTCACACTTGGTGAAATCCAGCACTTATCCTACAAACACAAGCGTATGGGGCAGTACATCTGTATTGAGTGTGACTGGGCAAGCTCTCAACCGGAAACGGCTGCACATCTGTTCCCTAGCGTGATAACTTTGAACAGTACTTAGAAGTTCAGTTTTAAGAATACTTTAACCCAGTACAATCACATACAACTGTAACCAACCACTATTTTTACAACTGCATTCTTCAAAATAAAGAATCTCAGCTAACATTCTTGAGGCACTGACAAATTGTACCTATATGTTGGGATGTTATCACTATCATTGATGCATATTTTATTACCCTCGGAACCATATTAATGCCACACCTCTTTGATGTTCCACAAACAGCAGAGATGGGGACAGATATGGTCTGTATGACATGCTGGCTGCATTTGTAGATATGCAGGCTTCGTTTGCATTTGCTCGGGCCTGCTAAATAATAACAGCTTCAGTTAATGGATTTCATATGCTTTTCAGATGCATTACTGATGCAACAGTACATGCTACTCTGCCCTCCAGGAAATGAGAGGGGCCTGTCAATCATTCACAGCTTCCTGACTTTAAGCTTAAGATACAAACAACATAAAGTTTATGTCACACATTTGGAACTATGACTATTTAATTTTAGTGAGTGCAATGGAAAAAATAATACTATATTAAATATTAGTGGTGGGGTGTAGCATAGGGTGACCAGATTTTCAAAATTAAAAACAGGGGCATGGATGGTTTGTATAAAAAGAGCTGAAAAGAGAGTGTAACATTGTCCATTCTCAACGCACTTGTGGGTTAGTCATAATATGAGGGACTTCAAGCTTGTTTTATTCTGTGTTTTAGGAGCAAATAACAATATATTGGCCCCCTTAAGTGTTGGCAGAGATCACATTGGTCAAAAATAGGGACACCTGAATAAAACTGGGGCAAATCAATGGTTTTGAATCAGTCTTCTGGGACAGGGGCCACAGGGCTCAAAACTGGGACTGTCCGTGTAAATAGGGACATCTGAACACCCTAACGTGATACAACGTAAAATAAAAAGGTGAGGTTCAGTTCACTTTTTTTATGGAAAATTTTTGTTGTCATTGTAGCACTGCTTTTTGGAAGTACAGCTTCTCAAGAGGTTTAACTTACCAGAACTTAACGCCTTTTTTGTCCAAGGGAAAATAATAATTTTGTCTTGTGAGATCTTGTGGCACAAAATCCTCGCCATCCCTAAAATATGTAAAATGCCATCAATCACCACGATACAATGTACATATGACACTGGAAAGATAAACCAATACAACACCATTATACTGTTCTGTTAAATGCATCTAGTAGAACAAAGTGGCACTCCCTAGCCAAAACCAAAAACACTTTTCCAATATTTTAAATGCTCTGCTAGCATGACCCCATTCATATTTCCAAGCCTCCTGTCTCTAAATCACACACGGAGCCAACATGTCATCGGTCACAGCTTCAACAACCATGAAAGTACCTCCTCAGTCAAGCACGGGTTAAACCAGTCCTCCTCTA
Organism: Periophthalmus magnuspinnatus; assembly: GCF_009829125.3. Taxonomy (NCBI): domain Eukaryota; kingdom Metazoa; phylum Chordata; class Actinopteri; order Gobiiformes; family Gobiidae; genus Periophthalmus; species Periophthalmus magnuspinnatus. Next base: position 22,199,599 of record NC_047141.1, on the reverse strand, counting down.
AGCAGCTGAGTTCAGAGAGTAAACGGGAACCACTATTTGTCTTGTTTTGGCCCAGGCAGCAGTCAGCATCTCAGTGCCAAACCATAAGGACTACTCTCATCCCCTAGTCCCTCTGTCTGCGCTCCAAACTGCACTCTACATTTCACCGAGTTATTGTCCGGCTAAAAGCTTGGTCTTGCTAGCTTTTGTGCAATGAGGTAGAAAAAGGAAATGTGAATTATAACTGATTTCATTCCAGGTAATATTGCATTATTTTTAAGGTGAACGTACCCTCTTTTTGTCCCTGTAGGAAAATTTGTCTTGTGCATTTGACCCATACTTCTTATAGGGACTCATCTCCAAATCCTGAGCTAGTCTTAGTCAGGAGTACCTTAGTTGAAGGATTCTACTTATTGTGCATGTTTGATTGGGGAAACCGGAGTGCCTGAAGGACGGACATCTTCTGGTCCTTAGTGTATCTTAAATATGATTGTGATGAGTACAGATAGTATCCCAAAATGCTGACAAAATATTAGTAAATGGTTTAAATAATTGCTAAACTAAGCGTGAGATGGTGGAGTGTTTTGTGACCTCTTGCGGCTTCCAGTGCAATGTTTTGATCAATTATGAATTTTATATTAAAATTTTGTCCCTCGGGATACTGGAAAACAGCCAGGTCTTGAGTAAGTTTTGACTAGTCAGTTCAAACTCTTTAACCAGATTTAAATGAGTGCACTTCAACAATAATTAATAAAGCTTCAGTCTCTTTCAGGCTATCCAAATATCAAAATTATAGTAGTGTTGTTGGGTAATATCGCATGTGATATTGTGTGGACCTGTTCAATCCATTTGTAAACCAAAGATTCTGACAAACTCATCCGTCAAAGTGCACTGTTTTCAGAGGACCGCTGAGAGGGAGCCGAATTGGACGAGCCTCTGTCAAAGCTTTTTATCCCTTGTGTTTACAACCCACAAAAACCCACAAAAAAGGTCATTGATATAAAAAAAGCAAAACACTCGAACCTGCTCCGAGCGGGTCTCCCTGTCTTTATCTCTGCCCAGCATTCCAGCAGCGCTTCGGGAACTACGTCGGCCCACAAGCTAGCTCTGAGAAGACACGGCCATCAAAATCTGCATGCTGGAAGAAACAAGATGGACATAAAAGATGGACTAAATTGCAGCGAGGACTTTTCTTGTCAAAGGCTAATGGAAACATTCTCACACAACACAGACAGGGGGACGGAGGCTGCACTATCAGAGGCGAGCAGGCAGAGCTGGCAGCCTTTGTGGAGAAGCGCTGAGATGTGCGCGCAGGACTAGCTTAGTGCCCTCAGCCAACCCCTCGGGCCCGCACCTCAATAATCCCAGTCAACAGGTGCCAAGATGCCCAGGAGCGGCGCATAAACACACACGCAGAGATACACAAGCACAAGAATGGTCCTTTTATTTGGTTTTGTCTTCCTCACATTCGGTTGTCTTCACTTGAACCCTCTAATTGAGTAACAGCCCCCACAGCCAGGAGGATTTCTGCTGGACCCCGAGCACTGCGAGGAGTTAGTGTTGTTATTTGCTTTGCCACTTTCCCGTAACAAGAACGGTTTTCTGAGACATGTCTGGACAAGAAGGAAGGAGTAAAGAAGTCGTGGAAGAATACAAGTGCTGGCTTTACAAATTAAAGGACTGAAATGCGATATTGTTTTTAGATATAAATTAGTCCTGATATGTAAATGTTTCATAGACTATTCCAGCATGTGAGCACTAAAGCTGCTTTCTGATGATTAATGGCTCGACTACAATTTACTAATGGGCCAATGGCGGAGATAGGCAGTCTTATTCCATCAGTCAGTCCCAGGGCAGTTGTGGCTAGAAGTAGCTTTCCATCACCAAGTGCTGAGTTTATGAATGATCAGGGATGAAAAAAGTACTTGGTTGTGTTACTTAAGTAAAAGGATAGATACTGGAGTAAAAAGTGAAAGCTTCACTTGAAAAAATCTACTTAGTACAAGATCCTGTTTAAACATGTATTTAAAGAGTAAAAAGTAAAAGTATGTTGAGATCTAATAAAGATTTGTGGTTGAACAGAAACAACTGAATCGATAGTTTTATTTTAACTGTTTTTATTTGTTTATTTGTTGTTATATATTTTGTCGGCTTAAATTATGAATGTATTAAAAAGATAAACTCCTCAGACTTTTCAGCAGGTCACAAAGAATAATAAAAAATACTTATACTTTTTCAGTCCTGTTCAAAATTTTGTGAAAAAGTATAGATACCTGCTCTCAAATGTAGTGAAGGTAAAAAGTAAAAGTAAAAAGTATCCACTTCCACCACTAAAATGTATGCTTAAGTACAGTACTTATTTTATGTTGCACTACTGAGAATAATGTAATGTACACTGAAGAATTTTGAGTGTCTTGCAAGCAAATTTTATTCAAGGCTTTAGTATTTTCATTGAAGGATTTCTGACAAGCAGCTTACATCTAGTTATTAACAACTGATGGACATTTGATTTGGGTGATGTATATATAGTTTTGTGTTGCCATTACATTATTTGTTATAGTATAGCATTGCAATTTACTATATTTTTTAGCAGAAACAATATATCAATTTGTCATATAATGTAGTGTAGCAATGTTTTATTGTAAACAATAACCTTCCAATGACCATCTTTGGACTCCAGGCCCACCAGAAGCGAGCCAATGCTTAACACTAGATCCCTGAGCCAAATCAAAGTCTATATCCAATATCCCATCTAGTGTTCACCTCCAACTGTAACCCATGTCTACTGGAAGTCCATGAGAGATTGATTTGGTGGGAGCATTCTCCCTGACAACTCCTTCAGGCAGGACGGGGGCCATGTGTGCACTGCCTGACACCCCCTGCGCCCCCGAGACAAGACCGATCCCCACCACAGTCTGTTATGGGCCCTAATCTGGATTTGTCGCTTTCTGATAAGTAAACAGAGGGATAGAAAGAAGGAAAACTGGAGATAAAAGCTGGCGATGAAGGACAGGATGACTTTTCAAATCTCTGGCTGCCATAATGTCAAAAAAATCTCACAAAATGGACTAGATGTAGTGGAATAAGACCAATACAGCTGCCTATATAGGTTGGCACAATCACAAACAATCTGCATACAAAATGATAAACAAGAAGATGGAGAAGTGGGAAATGGCTTGCTTATATCATCTGCCTATCTTCCACCAGAAACCATCCATTTATAATGCGCCCAACTGATAAATGTTTTAATAAACTTGTTGCATAATTTATGGTCAGCAGGCCTAGTTTTAATTGACTTATCGTCGAATTGTACAGAAGATCAAAAGCCTGATTAAAGCAATGTATATATTAGGGCCCTGTGAAGGGGGCCCGTGTTTCAAAAAAACATCAGAGAAAAACAGTTGTGAAATGTCATCAATTATTCACTAAGGTAATTAATGAACTGATTGATTGCTAGATTAGTTTTGACAATGTCAGTGTCAAAGATATTTTGTGGCAAGGTTTTCACACATTGACTGAAGTGGAAGGCTGTTAGAAAGAATTTGAGGGACCTGCCAAATATGCTGCTCTATACATCGCAAACAGAAGCGCTCTGAACACATGGTACTTTCAAATAACAGTGTGAACAAGTGCGGTTATAATAATGATTTAGCTTTTATTGAAAGGTTTAGCGTCATATATTTCATATATTTTTGTAAATCCACAATTGGTTTTATTATATTTTAAATTTGAATTGTAATTTTGACTATAAAGCGCAGCTGCAGTTGCGTAGGAATTTCTGAAACTTGATCAAATCCTAATTTCTCATACCATCATCACTATCTGCATATAATGATTTTTTTTTTTTTTTTTTTTCTCAGTGGTCATAATGTTATGGCTAATCATTGTATATATTCAAGCCTGCATTAATAAAGTAATTACCTCTACTGTATATACTGTATAGACAATGGTGCTTATATTTTGTGCATTTATATAGTACTAATCATAATTATTCTTAAAGTAATTGTTTGCATAGAATCAATTAGCTGCTTACTAATCCTTATACTTAACCATACCTTAATGGGGAATGTTGTTTTAAAGTGCTACTGAACAATTTGTCTCCCAAATGTAATTTTCTGTGAGACGCAGCAGCAAAGTTGACAGATAAGACAACATTCACCCATCACGGCTATTTGACATCTAATTACGCAGCTCTTAATAAGGGCTTCTCAGTCTGCATGCCCCGGGTTCAGAGCAACTCAAAGCTATAATTATCTCGTCTCAGTGTTTGACAGTGCATTGTTTAACCCAGAGTGAGGAAAACGGCTTATAAACCAAGTGTGTTTTCTCTTATTAATCTGCAGAAGGCTTGACATCACCTGTAGGTTGAGGTTTTACAGGTTTTGTTTGTGTCTAACATGACCCGTCCACCTGATCCCATTTACATCAAAGGAAGAAGCAGACTGAAAAATGTGTGGAGTTGTGCTGAGTAGATGCATTCAAGGTAAATGTATATATGTGGGTTGTTTCTGTTTGTGCTATATAAAGGGTGTTTTACAGTTTATCAGCATGCAGTCATTAGAATTTAAGAGCGCATATTGTGTAAAATCAACTTTTAAGAGCTTTTAACCATGTTATAATGGTGTTCCCTCATCATTATCTTATTCAAAGTCAGATTTTGTGCATGCATGTTTGGGTAATTGGCCTGTCAGAAAATTCCCGTTTTCAACAACTCCCATTTTTTGGCCCCCAGCTATAGACTCATGCTTATTCAGGAAATTCAGACTGTGGTTAACAATGTTGCATAACCCTTAAAAAAGTTAATACATATTTTATTTTTAACACCATGAAGGCCTCTCTGCAGTTTTGAACAGGCAAAAAACCTGTTTTTACCTGTACTGATCAATATTGCAATTTACAATGAACAAAAATGTCCTCAAGTAAAATTACTGGATAATATTACGTCATTTCATGCTTCTTATCACACTTTTGAAAGAGAAAATTATAGGCAGTTTTATTTCAGTGTGAAATACTTTCTAAAGAGATCACACACTTACAGTAAATACTTATCGTTGTTAAACTTAGCCTGTGTATTCCTGTGATGGTTCCAAGCTCAGAAAGAAATGGTGTTAAAGGCATCCATAAAACTTAGAGTTATGCCAAATATGCAAACCACAGGATTCCATGTTAATGTACTCTCCATTTCAAATTAATAGTTTTATGGCGTACTTATTTTCATTGTGAGCCTGGGTGAATATGCTACATTGTATCTATAATCCCAAATAATAGAAAATCCACCATGAAAATGAGGTTTTTAGCATTGGGAACACATGCATTGCCGCATTGTTTTGGCTGTGTTGATGTTGGGCTCTCCCTCACAACAGCTGCGCACAGGCCACAGTCTGTACAGCGGGACACATCAAAGTCTGTTTCAGCATCAAAGACACACAGCCCCATTTCTTTTTGTCACACTCAGGGCTGCTATTATACGGCTCTATGTTTATCATTGAGTTATAGCATGAACATTACACATAAAACAAGTGTATCAGATCACTCAGGCCTTATCCTGACACTCCTCGCTTATCAATAATAAACACAGCAGAAAGGTCACCGCATGGGACACTACTGCGTGTGTGTACATAAATGGTACAAATAGGGTAATGTCCTTGAAAAGCTTTACTGCTAGAAGTATAGACAAATCAAATGACTGGACTTTCAGTTATACCGTGATGAAACGACAATTATGCACACCTGTAAGAGTACGTTAGTATAACAAAAATGATTATGTGAACTGATCTAATCGTGGCAGTAGTGTGTTGATAGAGATCATAATGATTTAAGTCCATGCTCTATCCAAGTCTTGAGCAAGCACTAACAATATCCTGGTTTGACTAGAATGTTTATAATTTTCATTTTGGCATAATTCATATATTTAAAATGAAATGAAAAACAGGCTAATCAGCTTGAGTCCACACCCAAGTCCATACCATAAATGTATATAAATCATTGTGTGATGACTCAACATTATAATTGTACTAAAGGAAATGCTCAGTGTTACCCTGACTGAACATCTTGTCCCCTATGCTGAAATTTGTCCACAAAAGTCAATATTTACCAGCCCACATCTACTGCAGAAACACACAGATCTTGGGTCACAGTTATACACATCGGGAGTCTGTGAAGCGGCAGCCTAGACTAATAACCTACTTCTGGTGTGAAAGGTCAGCAGGGGTGAAATCAATGGCTGTAAAAGCAAAGGTGATAAATTGTTAGGTCCCGGGGCCCTTAAGGAAAAAGAGAAAGTAACACACAAGGTGTATCCATCTCCTCACCTCCACCGGCCCCCATCCCTATAATAAATCTAACTGTTTTATTTGTGCTTTTCTAAACCGGGCTTTCTCTGGGATATGATTGTTGCTGGTTACTGAAGCGTTAAACTCCACTTAAGCTTTCACAATGAGAGGCAGGAGATCTATATCAAAATGTACATTGTTTTGAATTGCGGTTTTGATTGCTGATAAGGTTTTTTGTATGAGTAATGTGATTAAAGCTCTTTGGTATTAAGTTTGTTTGTGTACTTAGTCCCCCTGTGTGTGCATACAGATTTCAGGAAGCCACGCTGGAGGCTCTGGTCTTAGTTGTGGTCAGTGAGTGATCCAATAATGAAGAGTGGCTCAAGTGTGTTAAAGTCAATCACCTACGGGGGCAAGGTCCTCTACGCAGCAAAAATAAATAGAAAATTGACTTTCTTTTGTTTGCATACAACTTAATAGATTTGAGTGGAAATTGTTTATTTTTGCTTTTATTAATACACAATTCTTTAAATATATGTTGCCTAATTTTTCCCTTTTTCCCCTCAGTTCAAACCAATAAAACAGCCACTTTTTTGCAGACATAACTTATATCTTTCAATACATTTTCAATACTATATATCTGCTATTTCTACAATTTTCTCTCCAGTATTTACTCTGTTTAATCTTAATTTCTGCCCCCGTTTCCTGGAGGCTTGGAGTAAGCAGTATTGAATGATGGCATGTGAGAAAAGGAAGGAAGGGAGATACATTGGAGAGTTGGTCAAGCGTACCACAGTGAATAATTAACTGGCATTAACTCATTAAACGGTCCCAGATGTGTCCATGATTATGTGAGCGCGGGAGGGAGCTACAGCAGGGGGCGAACACATCCTGCCCGTGTACTGTAAGAGGATTCAAAATGAGGAATTGGATAAGATTGTTTGGATTTTTTTTGTTTTTTTGTTTGTTTGAGTACATAACCAGCATGTGTATACTATTGTGGTCTTTCTCATGTTTCCAAGTTGATCGTGATTTACTACACACCGGCCAAGTTAAAACCACTCATTGCAGTCCAAGCAATAACAAAACATATGCTAGTTGTTACATGTAGCCAGTAAACGTGAATGGTGTGAAAGAAGAACTTTTTTAAAAAACATGATTAAAAGGCACAAATGGAACAGATTTCACATGCGAAACAGAAGTTTGGATTTTGGGAACGGGCTACTGCTTAAAGTCAGAAAGAATGGCAGAAAATGACATCTAAGTGAAAATACAGCACAGAAATGCAAAGTCATTTTTTCTGGCAATTGTTAAACAGTGAAAAAGTGTGCTTCAACATATTCAAATTGTGCTTAGAAATGTATTTTTCTAGTATTGCTTGAAATATTTTTACACAATGCTATGTTGTTGGTCCTGTGTGCATATCCCTCCACATATTGTTAATTAGATTTACCCCGGATGTCTTTCCTGATCAATCTGAGTTTTGAACCAGCTCAAAGATGTGACTGGATTAATGCCGCACTATGCTACTTTCAGATGTGCACTGTGAACTTTTGTGGTGCTGGGTCCATCTCCAGCTTGTCTCCCTGGAGATATTATTGCTGTGCCTGGTATGTTCCACAGTATAACATGGTAACAGGCAAATAACGACACCAGGCCAAGTTACAGGTCAGATCTTTAGCAGTATTACTCAGATTTTTTGTTGAACTTATGAGCAATCAAACATCTATAACTGTATTGAATGTAATATTTAAGTTTAATGTCATACTGTGGCGCATTCAAGGCAAAGTAAGAGAAGGAGCAACCAGCAAAAACACCACAGAAAAAGTTAGACCATGCACCTTTAAAATCCCCTGGTAATTTAAAACTACATGGCTCTGTGTCGAAGTCATGGGCTACTTGTAACAATGATTGAATTGAATGAAGTGACTCACATTAACACTACAAATCTAACAACTGGTTTTGAGGCAAGGTACAATATGTAAAACATGTGCAGGTGTAGGCGAAGGAACACCTTTGAAATCTGAGATGACGGCTTGATAAGTTGTCTTTCGCAGTAATTGCTTGGAATGATTTTGTGTTCTTTGTTTACCAAGTATCAATTCACAGAATGTAATGTGATAGTCAACTCATTACGATATCCAACGGTCAAAAGGCAATATTTAAATAAGCATTACTGTGCGAACGCTTTGGCAAACAATATAAACCAAGAATGGTATCTCTGTCAGATTTAAAGCATTACTTAAAGAGATATAAAACTTTTTGTTTCCTTCCGTGAGTGGAATGGGTACATTTTTCATTGCTACTAATTTAAACTGCTAAAAGTGATGTGACTCCAAATTTATATAATCAATAAAGGCAAGAAAACATCTGACATTTTTACAGTTGTCTAAAGAACATTTCACTTTTTTTGGCAACGGGGCCATGCAGAGAACATGCTCAAACTCATAATGCAGTAGTAATAAATCGTCTAAAGCACAAGAAACATTTAACATTTAACTGAATACATTTACCATAGAAAGCTGCAGGGTGGCAATTCCCTTTATTTACTCAGTATCAGGCAATAAGAATGAGGCGGGCATTCATCTGCAGTGATGCATGGCTGACACATAGTGAGTGATAAAAGTAATCAGTCTTGATGGCATCTCTGGAGAGTGCTACGGCTGTGTGTGCAATCATGCATGTAAAAGTATTGAAAAGTCCCATGCTTTAAGTTCACTTTCTGTTGTTACTTAAAAGTACGCTATGTAACTTTTCCACCAGCTTGTCTTAATGGAAATGCCATTCCTTTGACTTGGATGTTCCACAGTATGACGTTAAAGCAGACCTATTGCGCTAATCTATGACATCCGTGAATCATTATGTTAAAATTTGTACTTGTTAAATCGGAATATTTATCTAAAACTACTTTAAATCTGCGGTGTTCAGTGCCATCACAACAAAGAACCGTGTAGCTGTCGGTTCCCACTATGAATAGATGCGGATCACACTAGCGAGTAGCAGATTTTTTACATTTTTATCCAAACTGACTACAAAGCACTGCCAAATCCTACACATATTATTGATTAAGAAAACAAGACTGAAGAATGACGTAAGTACAAAGCAGTGGCGGTGAAAACGGGGCTTAATCGGCAATATGACGTCTTGAAAATAAGCGATTAAAGACAGCTCAAACACACACAAATCAATCCTAAAACATCTTTGAGCGAGTAAATAAAGGGTAAAAGGTGAATAGTTGATTTTGCATAATAGTTCTGTTTTAAACATAATGATCTTGTATTTATTCAATTACAGCTGACCTGTAAGTTGGCCTGGTGGCATCATTTGTCTCCATGGAGATAGATCCCATACTGTGGAACATTCCAGACAAAGCAATAACATCCCCATTGAGACAAGCACAAATCGCGGTGACCCTCCACAGGAAAATTACATAATGTTCCTTTAAGCAGGTGTGTTGTGTGTTTGCATGTACCTGGTTTGGCCTGCAGTGAGCCTGTAGGACATGTGTGTGTGTGCCTCTGCCTTTTGTGTGCTTGACGGCATCTTATTAAAGTGTCATTTAGACAGACACTTCTCAGAGTCTGGCCCCAGGCAGCCTGATAGATTGTAATCATGCACTAAATTACTACTTTCCCGAGCTGTAATCACTGTGTGCTGTGTGTGTCTGTATGAGGGAGGCTGTCGCGAAAGCTCATTATTGTTTGGCATGTGTCTGTTAGCATTTTACTGAATGTAACAAGCTACCTGATTTGGTAACCATTTTGCAAGTCAGTACTCTCACTGGATTTGTTGGATTATTGCCCAGATTGAGTAAGTATATTTATGTAGTCATTTAGAACAATCACATTTTTATTTTAAATTACAGGTTTCAAGTTAAGGGGTTAAGACATGACAAGAGAAAACGCCTTGTTTATGTACTTGATTCATCGCTGTTTCCAATATCAGTTTTACCATCCAGCTCTGACACCAAAGCACACTGGAGTCATCACTTTAAAATGTTTGGATTTGTGCCCCCTTCATGTGCTCGGGTTCACCTTGCACTATAACAATGCGACATGCCGCTAACGTTTACCATGAGTTTATCATACAAGATTCATCAAAGGCACGCCGCATTCTTTGATGATGCGGCGATGACAGCATAGTCTGGTGACACAGAATCTTGTTGAACTGTGACTCCAAACTGCTTAAGGTTTCTATCTCTTCTAGGCTCCAATCACTTGACTATTTTAAGATACCAGGGCACCAAGATAAGACACGGGACAGTTATAAACATGAACTGTGGTCCATCGGAATACGTCCCGCACACACTGCAGCCTCCACACACCACGTGCCCTTTAGCTAAGCACACGTTGACAAGACTATCTTTGCTTTTAACCTCGGTGCCCTGCTCTTATGCAGTTATCACTTCTCTCAGACTTGGCCTAGATGAGGTCTCAATGCAGCTGCAGGATGTCAGCGCAAAACTGAATGAATGAACCGAGGAAGACATCATAGTATATTTTGGTCGCTCTGACTAAAAGTAATTAAAAAAAGAAAATCGCCGGCTTGAGTAATGAGTTGTTAGTAGACATTTAAACAGGATGCAGATGGCAGCTAGGTGTCGAACAGTTTTGCAGTGTAATCACCACTTAACCTAGTTTTGAGCTGTTAGTTGATGATGATATACTACCTGGTGTGTGGTATTAGGAGGACATATTAACACATTGCGTAGGGCCTCTCGTATTTAATTTCCTGTGGCCTTATACACGGTCAGTGAGGTGAGATAACAACGTGATTGGTCAGCCGCATACCTTTGCAGTGCAGTGATTGGATCTGACTCTCAAGTGTCCATTGTACACTGCACCAGGATGAGGCAGATTAAGTAGATTTCTCTCTCCATCCCGAGCACTATAACTGGAAGAACATTATAATTCCCCTTTACTTCAAACGCCGTCCCTTAACTAAGACCTGCAGTTAAGTCTCCTCAGAGGGAACGCTTGAGCACAGATGCCTCTGATTAAATTGTATCTCAGGGAGAGAAGAAGAGATCCACCACACACCTCCCCCTCCCACTCCTCCCTCATGTCTCTCTATCTGTCTCTCTGTTAGGTTGCTCAACTGGCTGTTGCCAAAAGAGCCTTGGGCAACGAATAAATTGCTTTGGTTTCAGCAGACAGTGAAAGTTGGCTGAGACAAGCTGAATCAGTGCATTAGATGCGAAGGCACCCTCATAGACTGGAAGTTAGCCTTTAGCACAATCATTGACCGTGAGTGATGATTATGTCTAATTGAAGGAGACTTTCGCTACCTGTAACACAGCTGGGGGCCCTGAGCATATTGGACAGTGGAAAAACAGACAGTGGGAAAACTGTTATAGAGATGAACTGAGAGACAGGCTGTGGAGGAATGAAGTGGAGCTTGGAACGCAGGACCATGGTCACAGGTTAATAATGACTGCTACGATGTACAAATACGGACAAAATAAGGGGCACATTAGTGACAAAGGACAAAGGAAATACATTTTTATTCTATCAATACCTTTTTTTAGGTCACAGAAAAAATGCCAGTGCACGGTACACAGTGATAGAAAAAGTGTTCGATGCCAGATTAGTTTTGTTTTATGTGGAAGGATGTTTCTTGCCCAAGGATACAACAACAATTTTCCCCACTTGGAGCAGGCATTGAACCACCAATCTTTGGATGCGGTTTCTGCAACTTGGGGCTGGTACATGCAGTTGATAGAAAACGGCCATGTAAAAAGAAAAGTCACAGAATTCTCCACAGTTCCACAGCAATTGTTACCAGCTTTTTGAGCGAACAAGGAATTCACTTCACTTTCTTCGTGCAAATTTGGACATTTATCCAGTCTCAGGCCTGACAGAAAGTGCACAGTAGTAAGTATATAGTAGTAATTGGAAGCAAAATTATATCTGTGGCTAAATTCATAGAAGGACAGTGGGTAAAAATTGCCAGGTTTGGTTTTGTGTCAGTTGCTGAGTGTGTTTATATTGTTCTTGCCAAAGCTTCCAACCAATTTAGATGGAAAAAAACAAAAAATACAATATGTTTACTGTGCTTCAATGAAAACAACACATTGTCTCCAAATTTGGGCACTTTGCATAATTGGACATATTGTCATTTTCTTCAGGGCTCATTACAACTTGTTTAGTGCTGCTTATGAAGATGTCCACTGTTGCATTTGTCTGGAAGTGCATCGATATATTTGCTGGTCTGTGTGTGTATTTGTGTGTAGGAATGGATGCTAAAACCAAGCTAACACATGCCAGGGACAAGTACTAGCGAACAATTGGCCTCCGTCTCTTTATTTCCGCATGGCACTGGGCTCCCTGGCATGATCGGTGTCCATGGGAGCCGCTTTAGATGATCTAGCAGGGTATTGGATGGCCACGGCTGTCTTTGGCAATAACCTGGCAAGGTCTAAATTCATTAGGGTAAAATTTGGCCCTATCCGCAGTGCTATAGTGCCCACAGTGTTTGGCCGGGCTGTGCTGAGCTGTTCTGGGGCTGAGCTATGGAGCGTTTTAGCTGGATCCAGAAAGAGCCATTAGCGGCTGCTTGTGATGATGGTTATGCTCCCCAGTGTCAAACACAGATAGTTAGCTTTGAGCGATTTGAGCGATTAGCCTTTTCACACAGGCTCTGGAATTATGGGTTAGAAGTGTGAGTGTGCTGGAAGGGAGGGAGGTGTGGAACGCAACCTGTCAGGAGGGCAGCTTTGATCAAAATGGGTAAAAGTGATTTGATGTAGCAATACTTTTATTGGGTAATCAAACAAAATTTCCACCCTACTTATTAAGTAAGCCACAGTTATCAGAAATGATTGGAAGTGGATTACCCAAGCTATTGTTGTTCTCAGGACTGTGTTTATTACAATTTAGACTTGACTTATAATCTTGACTTGTATAACTTCAAGTGTCTTTTAGGCACTTTACGCTCTCTTTAAAGGTGCACTATGTCATTTATGGTGGGGGGACAGCCATCTGCTTGAAGCAACCTTGAAAATACACATTTTGAAATGTATTTTTGACCAACAAAACAACTGCAATTTAATAAATGTATGTAAATAATATACTGTGGAACATTCCAGGCACACCAATAATATCACCATAGTAGCAGACCCCTCACTGGCCCCTCACTGCAAAGGTTACATAGTGCATCTTTCATGCCGAAATCTAAAAGTGCACTATAAATTCCATCAGCATATTAATGTTGTCATTATGGTGATGTGAGTCAGACTTAGATTGTCCTCAACTCATTTGGACATTAAACTCTGCTCAATGCCCCTTACTTGATGGAAGAACGGGTCAAATGCAATGACAATGAAAACGTTATACCAGGCCTTAATTTCAAAAGTCACAAGAACTTAACTCTTGAGTTCAAGATAGTTGAGGATAAAAAAGGTTGGCTACAGTTGGTTGCAGTTTATCCACCATCACTCAAGCCCTCCTCCAGTTTTGCAGATACATACATGATGAAAAGTGAAATGCCGACAGCCCTGCCTTCTGACTTCGCACACCAAAATCAATATTCTGCAAGACAGAGAAAACAGATCCAGGGTATACCTGCTTCCCAATAAGAGTGCAAACTTGGACTGGACTTTTTTCTCAAGTTCACATCAGAGCGATCGGAATGTTCACAGTCACAGCTGTAATCTCTCTGTGCTGTATAACATGAAACACACTCAAGTGGGCCATCCCTTTACCTACCAACAATATTACTTACATTTATGTTAGTCTCAAAACGTCAGGTGAGTATAACACAATCTGAAGGGCTCTTACAACCAAACTTAACACATATTTAATAATCATTTCAAGGTTACTGGCCAAATACCATTAGCTGCCAACAGGGCATACTCATGATTCATTTCTTTCCTTTTACATAATTCATTATATTGTGACTTTTGTTTTTTCTCGAGCTTTTGCCATTTCACTTTCTTATTTGTTATGTTCTAATCTTCATTGTACATTTCAGAGCACATACTAACTGTAAATCATTGAATTGATTTGATTATAAATGGGGTAGAGGTTTACAGTTTTATCACGCTAAAAATCCCATACAGATTTAAATAAAAAATCTCAGACTTCAGAGAGTTACGTCAAAAAGAATGCTGCATTGATGTCCGAACACTTTGTACTATGGCCCACAAGTGTAATTGCCACATGCGTACTTACTTTAAACTTGATGGTGAGTGCTATAAACACCCGTGTGTAGAGTGCTAGCATACATGCCATTTCCCCATAAACACACACACAAATTCACACAGGCCCAAGACAGCTGGCCCACAGCACCAGATGGACAACAGCTCACACTCTTACGACTGAATTATAGAAATGAAAGCATGTGAAACAAAGACAGAAGTTCTGAATGGGTGGCGATCAATGACAATCACTGCAAAGTTTTAAAAGGTAAACTACTATTGTGCAAATTGTTTTTCAAGTCACGTTCATGGATTTATAATAGTAGTGCGATGGATTTATATAGAGCTTTTCAAGACATCATTCACTCTGGTGAAGTGGAAGTAATGGTAAGATACTACTATAGCCACAACTGCCCTGAGGTAGACTGATGGAAGTGAGGCTGCCAATCTGCACCATTGCTCCTCTGACTACCATTAACACACACACACACACACACACACACACACACACACAAACACACCTACACACACCACTTTCAGACTAGGCAAGGTGGGTGAACCATTTTGGACACAACAGTTTCCACTAGAGCCACTGCTGCCCCAATATCTACTGAGATCAGGCAATGACAAGCAGCTATGGCTATCAGTCAAATAACTTTCCTTTTCCTTTTACGAGCTTTTGACTTTTGACCATTCAGAAGATTCAAGTTTGCTTAATTGTTAATTGTATCACTTCATGTAGAATACTTGATTGTTTGTCTTCTTTGATACTTTACACATGTTAAACTTCTAATTGAGTAATACAATAATAATACTTTTGCATGAGATTAACTTACTGGTTACTCTATAGAAGAGCAATACATCCTGTTCATGTAAGTCCAACACACTGCAGCACAGTGGACCAGTGCCATAAACAGAGGGCACCTATCCTATTTGATAACAGATAGGCTCCCGTAGGATGGGCTATTATTCCTGTGCATTTCACAAAGCAAATGAACTTGACAGATGGCTATGTCACCCAAACCCTTGACTACCAACCTGATTATGCAGAAAACAATACAATAGAATAGAGCAGGGGAATCATTACTGGAGGTGTGCATTGTGAGTTTGAGAGTGCACCACAACACCTCACCCACAGACCGGGACAATGCATCGGCGCTCAACAAAATTACACTTGTGAAATTGAACAGCGAGAGGGAGTTTAACATAAACTGGGTTACGGTCAGGCAATCTGTCATCAGGCTAAAGCCATTGTCTGGGGCTGCTTGCATGGCATATGAACTCATCCGTCATATCCACAGCCTTTAATGGCCACTGCTCAGGTCTTAAACTGTGGAGGTTTATGGGCTGGGGCAAAACTCCCATTCTGGAACAATATGGATGTGCTGCTCTGTACTGCAGGGAATTACTGAGTGAGGGAAAGGAGACTGCTGGGTTTGGCACGGTCAGAGGAGAGATAAAACATTCAAAAATATGTGTAATATATGTATGTGATAACTGTGCTTAGGTCAACTATAATGCACATAGTTAACAAAAATAATGTGAACCAAAATAAGTGGATGATAAACGCAACGGGAGCTAATATTTCACATTACCCAGTTATCTTATGATGTGTTGTGAATTCTTTAAAATGAAAAGGTAATGCACGCAGATGATTTTGTAGAGAAAATACAATGGTAAAAAGGAACTTCAAAAATGAAAAAAGAGAAAGGACACACTCAGGTGAAGTAGTAGATGAAGTAGTCAATTTTGTTAATTAAGTAAAAGTACAGATACAGAGGCAAAAAGTCAATTAAAAGTCAAAGCATCACATGAAAAAATCTACTTAAGTAAAAGTCTTTAAGTACCTGTTTAAAAATGTAAAATGTACTTTAAGAGTAAAAAGTAAAAGTATTTCACATAACTGTTGTTAATTTGTTAAACAGTGAAATGTAGTGATATTGATTAAAATGATACATATTTTAGTCAACAGTATCAATATGAATTCATTTCTTGTTTTTTCTTTTGAATTTTGTGTATTTGTTTTGTTTGCTCATAGCCGAAGCTTGAACTTGAACATTTTAGTCAGGAAAAAAATGTAAATAACACCTCAAATCATATGAAAAGTACTTTTTACATTTCAGTCCAGTAAAATGTAGTGGAGTAGAAAGTACAGATACTTGCTCTCAAATGTAGTGAAGTAAACGTAAAAAGTACTCACTGTAAAATGTACAAGTGCAAATGCCTAAAAATTCCACTTAAGTACAGTCCTTTACTACTTGTACTTTGTTACCTTTGAACTTTATCAGATAATTATCTTTCTTTGGTGGGCTGTCTTTTTCATATTTATATTACTGTTATATTATGTTGTCATCAAATAAAAATTATGCAATAGTAAATGTATTTAACTATTGTCTTACCCACACAACCTTTTGCAACTTTTTTTTTTTTCCATCAACAGAAAATCAACATCATTTTACCTAATTCAAATAGACGAGAGTTCACTGACAGGCCAGGTGTGTCAGTGTTAGATTATTGCCCCAGTAAAACTCCAGTTCTCCAGAGCCTGTGTCTCTTCTTTAACAGTGTACCTTTAACTTCCCTGCACCACGACAGAAGTGTGCTTTACAGCTCGAGTAAAGTTAGCAGTTTGCTCTGTGTGTTTGAGAAGTGTGCAGTGTAAACTAAACTCCCACTGGCCTTTAGTGGGGACTTTAATGTGAGTCCGGCCCGTGGGGTGAAAGTTTGTTTAACCTGGACACTTGGCCTTCCTTCGAGCAAACGTCTTTCTCTCTGCTGCTGCTTTTTGACTGCAAGTTGTGCCTCGCTGCCAAACCTGTGAGCAGTCAGACCTGTGGCCCACATGAGTTCTGACCTGAATGTTAGGTGTGTACACACACTAATCAAAGACAGCTCTGTAAATCAGTGGAAGCGCACAGGATTACAGGATGAAGCTAAAACAGGAAAGTTCACACATGTATAAATTATGCAACTTTTTAGTAAATGAAATGATTAAAGAAATAAAAACCTGGATACACTGATAGGCCTGCTTCGGATAGAATGTAACTTAATTGATCTCGTAGTGGAGTAGGCTAACTTAATTGTCAGAGCAGCTAATTGCACAATGATAGTAGTATGAATATATACAATCAAAAGTCAATATAAAGAGCAAAAATATAAAATTAGTGGAAACAAACTCTCTTCACCTTATTCTAACATATGTACATATTGAGGGAAAGTAAAAAGGGGTACTGGACGAATCTCTCATCTAAAGGAAGTGTTTTAGCATAACAGCAAGTTAGGAGGCAAATGGGCAAAGTGAATACAGAAGTAAATAGAGAGAAGAGATGTGCAGAAAGAATTAAAGGGGAAAAAACACTGCCTTTAAATGACTTCGATTTCCAGTGTGATGAATCACAGAGTTGCAAATCCCTTTTTAGCTAATTGCTACCAGCAAGTGAGATTTCTCCCCTGCTCCTCCTCCATGTTCAATATCAATTTTCAGGGTTTGGCAGAGAGCGATAGCCCCGGTGCGTTCCCCTGAGTCTCGCCAGTGGCCTCACTGATAAAAACTGCACTAACAGCACTTAGCCATTTCAGAGACACAGGAAATGCACAGACACACACACAAACACACACCACGCACACAGACACACACTTGTATTCACAGCTGTGTGTGGTAATGAAGGAGAAAAGATGGGCCAATCGAAGTGAAACAGGGAACAGGCTGGTGTCATCTGCTGGGTGACCTTCTGAGGAGTGCTCTGCCGACATGTGTGTAAGTGTGCGCATGTATGCGTGTGTTTTGTGTGTTTTGTGTGTGCTGTGTGTGCGATGCTCCTGCAGAAGTCTGGAGGTCAGACCTGAGCTCACTGAAGGGAATTAACAGTTGTCTGCCTCACTTAGGACAGGCTGTGCCCCCTCGGAGGATACGGGCTCTAGAGTGGGCACATTCACTTACCGTAGTTTACACTTGTAATGGGTAAGCAGAACATTTATACTTTCACTGAGATTTTTGGTACAATCACAAGTACAACTTTATAATAACTACACCTAAATTATATTTATTAAAACATGAACAAAGACTTATTTCATGATGAGCAAAAGTGTATTAAGAATAATTAAGGATAAAGGGATAGGGTTCAAAGTTAGGATTAAGGTATTAATTAGCCAAGCCTGAATCAGTCTTATAAACCATTTGTTCATTGTGAATTAAGTCTTTGTTCATGCTTAATTAAGACTAATTAAAGTGTAGTTATTATAATGTTACTGAATCCCAACAACAGGATAAAGTAAAATGAATATACTGACTGTATCTTTAAAAAAGGTAACTACAGTGTGCTTTTAAAATGGTCTATTCTACATTGGAAAAATGAAATATTCAAATGCTCAGTCTCATCAATTATTAAACGTTTATGTGTCATTTTTGTTGTTGAGTAGTATTATCCTACTATACAAGTATCCCATCCAATGTTCCCTCTAATTTTTCACGAGTCTGAGCAAACACACAAACTCCCTGAGCGTCCCATGGACCACTGTGAGCGACATCAGACGTGCGCACTGTGGTCATGCTGCATCACATCCATCCAAGTTAAATGGTTTATTAAAAGAATCAAATTACCGCATTTACATTTTTGTTATAAGACTTTTAATTAAGTGCTTTAGCCACTTATACAATGAAAATGACAAAAATCTTGCTCATGACCTGTGCAGTATGTTAATGCTATTGGAAGTATAAATATTTAATTTTAACTATGGCAAAACATGAGCTTCCAACCAAATCAAGCCAACTGTAAACTCCAATGTTGAAAACACACTTAACATTTTTATTGTAAAGCTCTGACTTGTATTATGAGTAAAAGCCATAGTGTGAAGCTTTTGCTGTGCACTGAGTGAGATTGTCCTACTGTGCTCTGGGAGACAGTCCGTTAACTCTTTTTTTAGTATATGACACGATCATTTGATTTTTACAACTCATAAACTAGTGATAGTCAATGACCAATACACACTGAGAGGAATCTGCACACCCAGCTGCTCTGCTACTGTACATTTATATATCATATCAAAACACAATATATAATGTGTATTTGTACATAAAATATATTCAAAACAAGTTGTATGGGTCAAAATAAATATATATTTACAAACCACACACTGCCAAACAGTGAACAAACACACACACTTCAAAATGTAAACAAACACACACTGGAAACTAATAATACACTGTACATGTGACAGTGTGACAGTCATTCTGCTACAGTGGCTCAGTGGTTAGAGGTTGGAGGATCGAGTCTCGCTCGGACCAACTTCCGTCATTGTGTCCTTAGGCAAGACACTTTGGCATTAGCTAACGCTAATGATTACGCATGATATATTTGACCCACAATTAAGTCAATAGCAGATAATAAACCACGCTTACCGATCAGGAACAGCATCCAGTCCATCAGCACATAAGGTCCTCTGCTCCTGAGTCCACCGTGAGATCTTCACTCGGTTCCACGAACCGCTCCGGGTCCGAGATGCCTCTAGTTTAACTTGTACAAACATCTAGTGTCCTCGGTCGCGTACTTCATTTGTTTTGTCCGTTTCGTCATGTTTAAAACGCAAAACTGCTACAAAACAGTGCGCCAGAACGCGGGCCGTCGGAACGTTAAGGGGATAAACAGCACGTAGCACTTAGCACTTAGCATCATTAGCATCATTAGCATCATTAGCATCATTAGCATCATTAGCATCATTAGCGAGTCTTCACTCCACATCGGCCACATCGGCTAAAACTCTGGTAGCGGCGCATGAGGACGCCTGTCAATGACGTGGATAAGCTGCGCAGATACGTATGTGAATCACATAATTGTCTGGAGCAGCTCGTCCCCGGTCACACTCACTGAATCACATTGAAAAATAGCGCAGAATGAATTGTTGTGTGTTTATTTTATTTTCAATTCCGGTTCGATTTTTTTGTGCGCAGCACAGATTTTCTGTGCGCGGAGACCGTGCCAGCAGTGCGCAATTGCGCACGCACGCAGTTTAGAGGGAACAGTGATCCCATCTTATTACAGGGTTATTTGTGACCAGAGATTCAAGTATTTCAAAAACTCTAACTAAGAACTGCACTATATTAAAAGGTAAAGTATTGTAATTGGGCTTGTGTGTTTAATGTGCAGTGGAGGCAGTCTCACCCTTGACCGTTCTTAACAAGAGCAGCGTGACACGGCACAGTCCCCTGACACCCTCAGCTGCTCTCAGGCACATAGCGCTCACAATTAAAGGGAGAATCCATCATGGAGAAGTGCAAACCCAATGTACTCCAGTCAATAACAATAGACATGTACTTTGGACCAGAGTGTGTGGGGGTACTATGGGTGTCACACAGTAAACATTCCAAACGTCCAAAATGCCATCGGGAAGTGGGTTGTGTTGGTGGCAAAGTCAATAAAAACTAAAAACTTAAAGTGAAAGCCAAGTTTGCCATGAGAATTTTTCCAGTTGCTAGTTTATTAAAGTTTATCTGAACTAACTCACTTCCACAAAAGAGTCCAGATGTAAACAGTTTAATATAAAACTGGTCAAGTCCAACTTCTGAGGCCTCACAATAGTCTCTGTGTGTCTCTTATGCATATTCTTCTCCTCAAGTGTCACTACGTTTTACATGCAGAGTGAACTCCAAATGTGCTAAACTACCAAATTCAAATCAACTTTGCACCAAAACCTTAGACCATTGTTGTCCCAGTGAACAAAGAAATACGTGTGAATTGAGGGCTGCGAGATGTTCAGGTGCATCAAGTAATTTTGCAGTGGAACTAAAACTTTGCAGCTATAATGGGTAATAAAGTAATGTTTATAATTCATATAGCCACAGTTTGGCAGAAATAGATAAGAGATAACTAATTTGTGTTGATCATTTTATTGTCAAACATGTCAGGCATCGTCTTACTCACAAGTTATGTGCTCTCCGCAGCATAAATAAACACACTGAAGTTCTGGGAAGTTTTGCTTTCACTATAAAGTAGCGGTCCAAAACAATGAGACAACATGTTCTAGTCCGCAATGGAGGGACCGTACTCTATCATCGCTGCTGATGTAAAACAAGTGCATAAACATCCAAACACATGTCTAATATTTGCCTGGGTGTTTCTTACCTCATGCAGTTGAATGCCTCTCCAAGTCTGTGTCTATTGCAAATTGGACTGCACTGTTACAAGTAGCATGTATCCAAGTGCCTATCGGCTTCTCCAGATGTGTTATTGGCATCTTTGAGATTCAAAGTGCGAGACCTCAATCATAGTTCTAAGGCTTACATGTATTTTCAGTTTAAACTGAAATAATTAGCCAGTTTTCTTGGCATGCATGTAAATGTACTGTGTGTCCTAGTGGTATTGAGGCCATTCTATGAATACTTACCATCTACAACTACATGTGAACATACATTTTGTCTATTTTCTATGTCCGGATGTTGATATATACACCTCTTATCCGTTGCAGGCCTCCTTGTAACTTTAGCTTTAACCCATCAATGTTTTGTGTTAAGTGGCTTTTGGGCTAAGTCACTTACTCCTCCTCTGGTTATGTAGAAAGCCTTAATGTGCAGAATGGTTGGACAGAGGTTTCGGAGCTCAGGGACCTTTTTCTTCTTCTAATCTGATTTCTAGCAGCCATCTTTGATCTGTCCACGGACCAGGGTAAAGCATGCTGCTACATGGGGCCTTCTCTCCGCACATGAAGTGAGTGTGTGAGATTATAGCTTTCCCTTACAGCTTTAGTGGCTAATACCTGATTAGGGCCCAGAGTCAGCCAATTGTCTCAATGCTGGCTATCAATGCTGCAGGCGGAGGTGGCGGGGGAGGGGGAAGGCTGGAGTCAGATGGGTGGTAAAATGGCAGAGAGGGCTGGGATGGAGGTTGATTTCGTAATGGATACTTATTTTATCCCATCCCACTAAGAAGATTAGGCTTTGGGGTCTCATATTAGCGGTGCTCTCTGGGCTTTTGGTGGTCCGTGCAGCTTTATAATGCTGTTTTTGTGGTGACTTTTTTTTTTTTTTTTAAAGCTGCTCTATGTAACTTTTCAAGTAGGAGGGCCCACCATGTACTTATGTTCATTGAGATGATATGACTTTTCCTGGAATATTCCACAGTATGGTTTTAAACTTGCATCTAGCATTTGTTCAATAACAGATGTTAACAGAAGTGCTCAAAAATACTTTTAAAAACATGCATTCTTACAGTTTACTTAGGTCACCTCTCCACAGATTAGAGCTGTAATTTGGCCTGGTGCCAACACCTGCTTGCCTCCATAGAGAAGCAAGTTTAATATCATACAGTGGAACATTCCAGACAAAGCAGTAACATGACCATGGATACAAGCAGGTAGCAGACCCTAAAGAGCATCTTTAAGTCAACTGTGTATTCGCAGTAATAAGTCTGTGTCAACTATTATGTCCAATATAGAGAATGCAGAGGACAATGCCGAGAACAGTATCACAACATTATGTCCAATTTTGTATTTAGCTATTGTGGTGGGCAAAAATGTTCTTATTTTTATTTATTTTTTTATAGCATTTAGCACAGGGGTATTGATGGGACTTGTGATTAAACCCTCAACAGAACCAGATCTTATTAATGCTTAAATTCAAAATTAAAAGTATGTCTCAATGGCAGGTTAGCATTCATGAAATAGTAGGACTGACCTTAGAGTTGACCCCCGGCCATCTCTGCGTTATAGCAGATTATTGGGTGAATCAAAACCGTCAGTGAAAGTGTTAGCCATGGGACTGTACCAACAATACACTTGGCCAAGAATATCCCTGTTCCAGCAATACACTTATTTTAATATTATTGTCTAGCTTGTCACTGGAACCAAGTGTTATGCCAATAACCCATAGAAGGCAGGCACGTATTAGCATACGGTCTATGGCGGATTTCTGTCACCATGTCAGCATGAAGAAAAAATAGTGACTCCCAGTAAAAATATGAAAAGGTGAAATGATATGATCAGGAGGAGAAGCTGCTTTAGTAACGGCTGAGCAGCCTCATTATCCTAACAGCAGCATTAATGAGTATACTCTTTATCTGCTCACAATCTTTCCCTCTTTGTTCCTCCGTCCATGCCTCATAACACCTTTTAATCTGTGAGAGGAGGGAGTTTCAGTGTACGCCCGCACACTTCTGTTAATAGTGCCTTATTAGTGCCATGCTAAACCTCTGGATGAAGAAATGATTAAGAGATTAGCTCTGTGTGAACGCCATTTTGTTTTTGAGGTAAATTAAATGATTAGTGGCTCATTATCTGAACCCATTATCACCACCTTAGTAGTGAAAGTGCCCCATTATCTAACAGAAAGCTAGTTCATCGACAGACTGCTGGAAATTAATTAACTAAAGATGGCCATACCTCAATGATTTTAGTGTTCTTCAATGGATTATGTAAACTATGAAAGACTTATTTTGAAAGATACCACCAAGTACAGCATCTAGAAGTGTTTGCTTTCCAAAGTACCATACACTAGAATAGGATTACACTACAGAAAGTAGGATATATAAGTATATGTCTAAACCTTTGTAAAGTCAGAAAAGGAACATATACCAAAGAATACATTTAGACCAATCCAGGACTAAAGGTCAAATGTAGGGCTAGACTAGATCTAATTCTAATCCAAGCTCAATTCCTTGCAAATGAAACCTTCAAAATCACGAATAGAAACTGGAACCAAGTTAAAACAAAATGAGAATTCAACTTGCAAAGACTACCATGTAAGCACACTTTGTAACATGGATTAGTTAAAGAGAAATGATCTGATTCCTTTCGCAGTTGTGCTATTTTCATTGCGCAGTCCATTTGGGATCCCAGAGGAGACACAGAGTTAGCGCCTGTGTTCCCCAGTGGTCGGCTAATGAGTCGGGCCATGCACGGCTCTCACTCCCCCCTCTTTGTTTCTCAAGCCTGTGAGAGTGGAATCGATCCTCAGTGTCAAAGGCCTAACATTTCTGGCCTACACAGGAGCATAGGAGCCCTGCACTTGCACCCCTAACCCCTTCAAATTAGCAGCAGTTCAGCATACCCAGGTGTTCAAATCTACAAAGGTTAGTCTAGGGCAATTTCCCTTGTTGATGCAGTGTTTTAGTGATGTGTTTTACTGTTAACATGGAATGCATCCAAAAAGAAGGAAAAATGTACCTTAGCTGAATCTGATCACTAAGAGTCAAAACAGGACTTGTTCTGTCTCACTGTCAGTCCTTGGTTTCCCCTGCCTAAGGCCCATAGCTGCTGGTGTAATCTCCACTCTTCATGTGACCCCAGTGAGAATATGTGAATGAGTATGGATGAAAAAGGTTAAAGATATTTGCACTTTTTAGCGTATCAGCTCCAACACAGGCTATTATGTAGTTTTTTTTCTGATCTGCTGCATAAAGAATACGTATTTAAAGCTCTGTTTGATCACGTTAATGCAAAAAAGACAAAATGGGACTATACAGCTCTGTCAGGCTGGTAGTGAAACACAGCTGAGTTTGTACATTCAAGTCATAGAATTTGGGGAAAAGTATCAAAATCACTCATACACATTGGCCCAACTATATCAAAAGAGCTTATTGGCCACTGGTTTCGCAACAATCTGAATCTGCATCGACAATGACAAAAAAATCTCTATAGAGGTCCCTTGCCGTCCTGTTTAAAGTCTGAGTCTTCCCGTTGTATACTCTTGTACACTGTGAACTTTTCTTTGTTCTTCGTTTTTACCCACCACAGACGAGTGCATGCTCTGTAGATGTTTTCAGTCAGGACCCAGCCAGTGCCACTGATACCATGGAACAGGAAGCAGCTGACTGGGCCTTTGTTATTTCCAAACTCCATTAATAATATATGATCTCCTTGTGCTCCCCTAGAATGGTTGCAGGCTGTTTACATAAATTGACAAAGATGCCAAAAGGCACATTGAAATTTTCCTTTTTTCTAAAATATTCAAACCCCAGAAGACACAAAAATTAAAAATATTTATTAATTGGAGGCTATCTAGGCTGTGTTTACATATTTCATATTCATTTATTAGGGCTTCAACTATGGAAAAGCATTTGACTGACACAAATATATTATTCTATTTGTGTGATGTCCCTGGGGGCTGTTAAATTTCTTCATCAAGAAGACAAATAATTAAAGGAGTACATCACACATCCAGAGCTCCACTGTCTTGTGCTTACAGAAACTCCAAGAAAATCCCACCATGGTGCCGCTGAATACATAATCAAATCCCATG
This sequence comes from Periophthalmus magnuspinnatus, assembly GCF_009829125.3. NCBI lineage: Eukaryota > Metazoa > Chordata > Actinopteri > Gobiiformes > Gobiidae > Periophthalmus > Periophthalmus magnuspinnatus. Next base: position 22,173,984 of record NC_047141.1, on the reverse strand, counting down.
TTGTTTATACAAGCTTTACAGTTGTGATGGCCTATAGCTCGTGGACCATTTCTTTTTGAAAGCCATGTAACATTGATGTTGAGCTTTTTAATTACAAAGAGGAAGATCAAAAAATGCATTGGAAGATGTATTATTGTAATGTAATGCATTCTCGGTCAGAAAATTGAGAGCTGTCAGAAATACTTTGGGTGAAGCGTGATTGACATTTGGCTGTGGTGACAAACCCTGATCTGACGAGTCACATTTGTTTTATCATTGTCACACTTGACTTGAGCTTGCCTTTGTGAATTATGCAAATAGTTTAGCAACAATAAAAAGGCATAGTAAAATATAGCTTTACAAAATTCTGTTTCAAGATCTTGTCATCATCTTTTACACACACAGTGTACAGCAAGGGTCTTTGTCCAGGATGTTTTTTCACTGGTACCAGGAAAATAAATAATAACAAGAACTCTTGTCTGGAGTCATTATTAGAAATGACAGTTGAACCTCATGAAATTGTATACCCTACTGAAACCCAAATTGCTATCAGGCCGATTCTTTTTTATTTGAACCAATGCAAAATCTGCATCAAAACATAGGTAGATTATTTAAAAGTCATAATAGCACATTACCATACAGTCTCCTCGTGCCCTCATACCTGAACCCTATTACTGAGACTCCAATTTGCATGTAAATGTGGTCAACTTTCATGTCATCAAAATACAGGAGGAGTATCGCATCAGCCAATAGTGTTCATGGGTACACATGTGCGCCAGGCCATTGTCCAAGCATTTATGTGTGTGCGTGTATGTGTGTATGTACGTATGTATGTGTTTGTGTGTATGTGCGTATGTATGTGTGTATATGTGTGTCATGTCTCTGTAGGCAATTATATGCAGGTGTGTTACAGTAATGGATTTTAGCAGGGGGCAATTTCCCAAATGTCTCTCTCTACTCCTTAGACAAAACTAACTTCGTTAGCATTTCACATAAGTTAGCACCAAATTGTAATGCATAGTGTGTAAAATGCACAAATGTGGCAGAGATTCTTACATAGAAAAGTTAAATACAGTTTTAAAATAGCTTTAAGTTCCCAAGTTCTCCTTTGGGTAAAAAGAAATAGAAACAGAAGGTGAGTCAAGACAGAGGGAACGCTGAGGAGATACACGTAGAGTGGCAGTGGCTAAGGAAGCAACGCTACTTTCCATCATTATACAGTAAAATGTCATGTGATTGGCTGCTCAATGGCAGGAGCCCCCAGTGGCTTCGGCTCTGTCATCGGGCTAAGGAGAGAAACACACGGCATTTCACTTTTTCTGTCAAAACTAGCTTTGCCCAAATGGTATCATTTTAAATGCCATGACAGTGGAAGGTGGAAGGGAGTGTGATGGGCCTAAGGGTATACATAGACCCCATATGCTACTGACACTGATACAAGTGTAATTCTAGACTATTAGAGTGACACGGGAGAACCTCCCAACCCCAGACACACATACACACATAGGCACAGGCACTGAGGCAGCTGAGGGGGAACAGCCTGTCGTGCCATGAAAATTTAAGAAATTCTTTAACCTGGCCTTGCCTGATCCCCTCCTCCTTTGAATATTTTATAATGCCAAAATGATTTATTAACTTGAGACAGGTACAGCTCAGTAAGGCCAGGTAGAGACCACAGTGAAGAAAGACCTGCCGTGTGCCGCTTCTATCAGAGGACGCTGGATAGGTTTACAGAGGAACATTTTAATTACAAATACTTTTAGCATAGGACGTGATCATCTATTTAAAATCGCCTACGAAGTATCATTTCAAGTCATCAGCTGCTGAATTTGTGGCCTCTAACTAAATGACACCAAACTTGCATGCTTCAAAGTTGATATTATTAACATGTTTGTAAATATGTAAAAGTATGGATGGGAACAGAGAAAGATAACAATGAAGGAAATACAGTAATATTATGCCAAAGTCGAGTTTCAAATTCACTGCAATGTTCTCTTACCGTCATAGTCAGGATGTACAGCCCCGTATAGCACCTTTTGTCTGCATGTATACATGCACAACATGAAACAAGTTGACACAGATGTAGATTAAAGCATCACAAGTGCTGTTTACATAGTCTACATACACAAAGCACGCTCTGGCATTTCATTTGTCTCATTTGGCCATTTTGCGACCTGGCTCTATTTCACTCAATTTATCTGGTTTTATGGCTCATGATTGCCAGTGACTCTGTTTAGCCAACAATGTCACAAAGGTCAAAATGGAGGACAAAATGAGATGCCAGACTGTCATTCTAAACCACCATTGTGTGTAATAAGATAAATACAGATGTGAGAGAAGACAATAGAATGGGTTGTGTACATTTCCAATAATAAGATGGATGGTTATGTACAGCTATATCAAAAATGAAAGTGAGATGCATTAAAATGGTGGAAAGTCACAGCGTACTGGAGCATATAGGGCCCATGGGAGCTAGCCAGAGAACAAAAGCGGGCCCTTCTGCTAATTGACTGCAGAATTAGCCCCATCTTTCCCTGTGGGACCGTGGCAGCGGCTGTGGCAGATGGAGACAGACTGGACACCAAGGCAGAAAAAGAAGCTCCAAACCTGCCGTGAAGCTGCTCCACACTACTGCAGGTCACAACACAGCGACATGCGCCTTGTTTAACAGGACAGGAGGAGAGCCTTATGAGGGCTGGGGTCAGAGGTCACACGGGTCATACAAGGAAGAGATGGCCATTTTTAGCCTTTATACTCATGGTTAGGAACAATGATTTCTTTTTAATGCCTTTTTAAGTGTCACTGTTATAATTCTTTTCTATATTATGAATGGGTAAGACAAGGTGCTATACTATTGTCATTCATTCAGATTATTGTTGTGATAACTCATATAAAACCACCAAATACTTTGTTTAATATGTTTCATGTTTTGTAATTAATCAGTAATTACAAAAAAAACTGCAAGAGTTAATGTATATATTTGTATGCAATTCGCAAATCGCAAAGGCTGGGATTTTTGAAGTATCATCATTTTACACAAACAATCAAATCTGCATAAAGACTGCTAACACTATAGTTTTGATCTGCGCAAATATGATCTGAAATGCGATTCTTGTATTAGTTTGTCAGTTCATATTTCAATCTTTTTGTCAATTCTTCTGAAAATATGAACATTGAACAGAAAAAAATAGCAATTAGATTTTTTTTATTTTTTTCCCCAAATGGTACAGCCCTAATTTACTGTGTATTTTCTATTTTTAATAAATGTGCACTGTCAACAAAATGTGTATTATTTTCTTTTCAAACTTACCTCGGGTTCATATTCCATGAGGAAGTGTCACTTTCTGAATCTAAAAATATTCTGGTGGTTTGGGTCTGAACCAAAGGACAAGGGTTCACATGGACTGCACACCACTGCATAAACAAGCAGCTGCTGCCACTGTGAAGTTGGATTCATGGCTCAAAGCACTTTTTTAAGTGCTAAAGCAGCCAGGCCCTTTCCAGGATTACTCTGAGGAATGTATTTACAGTTTCTTTCTCTAACGGCGCTATGGAAATCAGAGCACTACAGACAGCACTCATGGCTGTTTTGAAATTCTAAAAAGGTGGGGAGTTAAACTATATTGTCCTTTTGAGGATGCCTTCCATTCTGCACTTCACCATGACTGTCATAGTAATCTGATATGACAAATTCACATACAGTGGATTAGCTGGCGGTGGTGAAAGCCTGAGCGGTTAATATTTGTTGATGTTGCTTTTATCCATCAGGTCTGGTGTCCCTGGGCAGCGGTTGCCCTGGCGATGAGAGGAAACAGTTTATCCTGGCGACCGAGAGGGGCCAAAAATGTGGGGGCATCACTTTGTACACTGTCACCATCTTTGATGTCGCCGCACTTGATGTCGGAGGCTATGAAAAATGCTTAGCTCAATTTAAACCTCTCACAAAAAAGGGCTAACAACTGTAATTAAATCATTAAATTCTTGTCTACGCTTCACAGAGCAGAGAGAAAATTAACTTCCCACCAACCTCATTTTCTACTTGAACATGAAATAATGATTTTTTTTTTTTCCTTTTTTTCTGGAGCTCATATAATTACAAAGCTAACATCTGATAGAGTCAGCATCCAGGGGGGATTATCACATGCATGAGTATTAGACCTCATTACCAGCTTGACTGCAAAATTATTACATCTTGTAATTGGATGGCGAGATTTATACACAGATTGGCCGGGTTTCTGTAAGATTGTAATTACAAGCTTCATTGGTTTGCTACTTATCGGAACTTCACAGAGAAAACAACTGGTAAAATGAAATGAGCATTTCATTAACCTATCGCCTTATCAGGGGAAAAACCTGTGTAACGTTCATGTATGCATTAACATAAATAGGATCATTCATTCTGCTGCCAGATAGCCTGGGCTGGAGCGGCGCGTGTGTTTTCAAAGCGGCCGAGGTGCAGGCTGGAAACCAAGAGCATGGCGCCTTATGATTGCACATGGAATCGGATGATTGGCAGCAATATCAATTCATTTTTACAGAGTTTATTTACCTCCATAATCCAGTGTTGATAGAGGGAGGAAAATGAAGAAAGGTGGAAGGGAGAAATGTAATGAATTAGTTGTTACAAGGGATGAACTCAATATATCTATTACTTAAAGACTAACTGACTGTGAAAGTGCTCATTTCACGAGAGACAAGGCAGGAGCTGGCGTAGGGGCTACTTCCTGTGCCCCCCCTCCCACCCCTCTCTCCCCCTCTCCTCTCTCCTCTCTCTCACTCCTTCTCTCTCTCCGTTCTTTGATGTGGCCCCTTTCGCTGTTAACAAACTCCGTCCGTGTTCGCCTCTTGCTCAAACACAACGGCAGGTGCAGATTGGATGCCCACATAAATAAGCCCCACACACAATGAGAGCGGGGGATCGATCCAGATTTTGATGGGTGCTACAGCTCATACAAAAGGATAGGCATCTGTGTGTATGTGTATGTGTGTGTGTGCATGTAGGGGTGCTTGTGTGTGTGCGTGAAAACAAAAAGGTCCGACCAGAGCGGGACAGGACAGAAGGCAGGAGCATCGGAAAGAGAGGAGGGGGTTTAAATGGTTCAATTACAAGGCGAACACAATCTCTCTCTTCTTAACAAGAGATTTCATGGTGTGGGCTCGATGTTTGGCAGAAACAGCTGAGTGCCACTAATACTAAAGCAGTACATAGAGCCAGATCAGCTGGGCTCTTTTGGAGACAGTGCTCAGTTGTTATTGAACTTCATTGTCCAGATTGGCCACTTCTTTTTGTTCATCTGGTTTCAGTGCTGCATTAACATGGGCCACAATGCAACCTGACACCCAGCATTAGTGCAGCTAGGTCTCCCGGTTAGTGGTCATTTACAAGAGCATTTCTGATTATTTTGGAAATTGTTGTAATACATTTTATACACTTAATACACTAAGCTGAAAAAAAAAAACCCAAAAACATTCTGCCACCTAAGAATCACAAGCCAGCCTTACATTTTTATTTTTATTTTTATTTTATTTTTTTGCATTAGCATACGCACAATACCTAATACCTACAAAGATTCTAACCAATGGCTTATACACTTTTTACTATAATGAAAAAAGACCTTTCTTCCATAATATAACTTCAAGATGTACATTGGATATAACCTTTTTATTCTAAATAGAGCAAATTGGTAATTATTGATTTATTTATCCTGTATTTAACCAGGTAAAATGTTCTAGAGCTGATTTTAATTTACAAACATGATGGTCAAGAATTGTGCACCTATACATAAAAAATACAGTGGTGGAACATAAAGTACTGCACTAAAGTATAGATTTTAGGTGTTTGTAGTTTACTTAAGTACATTTTAAAGTGTTTTCTTTTTGTTTTGTTTTTTACTTTTACTTCACTACATTTGAGAGCAGGTATCTGTACTTTCTGCTCAACTACATTTTTGAACTGGACTGAAAAGTAAACATTTTTTTTTTTTTTATTACTGTCTGAGACCTGCTGAATAGGCTGAGGGTAGTTTGAGCAAAAAAAAAAAAAAAATTGATTTAGTTGTTGTTGTTTTTTTTAAATTTTAGCAAAATCAATACATCTGATCTTATAAGACTACACAATTTGCGTGAGAAACGTTACTTTTTAACCCTCTAGCACATTGTTAAAGTGGTACTTCAATTCTTTTACTTCAGTAGATTTTTTCATGTGACATACTTTTACTTTTTTTTACTTTTACTTGAGTATTTCTTTCTCCAGTTTCTGTACTTTTTCTTGAGTAACAAAATGTAGTACTTCTTCCATCACTGATAAAAAACTAATGAACTTACACTTTTGCTTTAGTAAGTATGTCTCTTAATCTCATATCTCACCCCTGCTGCTTTGAGGCCAATAGTCACTTCAACAACTCCAGAGATCTATTTTCGGATGTAACTTTTAAACTGTGAACCACTGTGCTGATAGGATGCCTTTTAACATCGCTATGTACATTACTTAGCACTTACCGCATACGTGAAAGTGACAAACTGTCCCTCGGCTCGCCACGTTCACCTGACCCCGTGACCTTGGATTTTGGACTGGGTCACTGATTAGCCAGCTCCCATGCTTTTTCCTCAAATACAAATACTCACGTTTGAAAGTAAGACAACAGTACATAAAACTGCAAAATCAATTGAAATACTTGTTATGGTTTATTAATCTTGATTGGCTGTCAAACTATGTGATAACAGTATGGGGTTGTGGCAATCCCGGGGAGCATGTCCAGCAACATTAAAACAGCAGGTCTCAATAGTTAGAACAAAGTTAATGGCTGCACTACACAAGAGCACATGAAAGAAAGTGCCTCATTAAAATTCCATTTGTCATGCTGTCTGTTGATCATTTTATCTGCAAGTCTATCCTTTGCACCACTATCAAAGAGCGTAATTTCAAAAGAATACTTCACTCCAGAGCAAAGAAGGCCTTCGCTTAAAATTCAATTAACGCTGTTGATAAATAAATGCTGGAAGTGTGTCATGTACAGAGGGATTTGTCACTTTTTTATTCTTGTAATGTAAATATCTGGAATATTAGGTTGTTTGAGTCATGTTACATCAGACACTAGGCAGCTTTTCTTGCATCTAAAGTTCGCGCCTATAGCATTTACCTGTATCCTCGACATTCATAAGACTATGGGTTGGGTGGGTAACTTGAAGTCTGTATTTGTTGTGTGTTTGTTATTTGATTACTAAAATACTACTTGCACTTGATCTTGGAACTTTATATGCAACAGGCCATAAATCATTCAGTAAAGCTAATTTAATATGGAAAATTAGATTTTTGATTCTCAATAAACCTGTGTCTCAATCTGTCCTTGAGGTAGCTGACTTGCTGCCAATGAAAAAAGCTCCATATAAAAATAAATTCATGAGCTCGCAATGCTAATCCTCTTAGCTCTGAACTGCAATAAAACACCCAACTCAATATAGTTAAAACCGTTTTAAAGGCCAGTAAACGCTATATCTTTTTTTTCTCCCCTCTCTCTCTCCATATCCCCTTTTATCCCTGCTTTGGCTAGCTATAGCTATTCATTAGCTGCAGCCCCTATGGCAATGAGAGTCTTTAACCTCCATTAGATCTAATGTTGATATGTTTCCCCAGCAAAGAGCCAAAACAATTAACACCCCTTCTCACATTTCTCTGCCCTCGGCCCCTAACCGCATCAAACTGTGGGCCCACCCGTTCATTACCCACCGCTGAGAACGCCCTTGGGGAAGAACAAGTCACATCCCTGCTTGTTGTCTTGAATGGTATGTATTTAGCAGCCAAAGATTAAAATAAAACATGTCAACAATAATGAACTGTTTCCCTTTATAACCGGTAGCAACACTTATAGGGAGCATTTTGTGAGATCCTCAGTTAAAGTAACAGTTGATAATGGCAGTGTGGGTTGAATTTAGCAGAGTTTTATGAATGCAGGTTGGACACAGTGAGTTAGTGTATTCAATTGATGACAGTTATTCATTTCTGGCAATACATGTGTGTAATTTTAAGCACCTCGGTGTGAAATAGTCCTGTGAGAGATTTATGTTTTGACATTTAAAGATGTATAAATAGTGCCACAAGTCATCTGGGGTAAAATTGTTTATGGCTGGAGCTACTTGTTGCACTGCATTATTGGAGAAACTGCTTCTCAAGCTGCCACAAAATCCACACATTCAGATTTCAGCTGCTTCATGTCAAAAACCTGAGAACAACAACGCCCCTCCAAGTGTTTAGTTGTCAGCTGTACATTGTCTCAACCTTCTAAAACCCCCAAATAGCCCCATTTTATAATCCAGGAAATTCCTAGTTTCCTTACCTTCTAGGTGTGGCTGTGAGTGTATCAAGTGTCTGGCAGTAACACCAGTGGGCCGCAGACTCCAACTCTAAATACTTTAGCGGCTGCAACACAGCTAGACAAGGATAAGTTGCATAGATGCGTGAGTTGTGTTCATATTTATGACACTCACTAGAGCAAATAGGAGTCATTGCAAACAGCAGCGTATTGATATCAATCACATTCACTTAATCTTTGGTCTTTTGAGCAAAATGGCATTTGGTTTCAATGTTTAATTTGATAATCTGCGAGAAAAGCACAAAAGGGACATTCTGTAGATTCTTAACCTTTCCTCAACTTTGGTGCTCCCAGAGGCAGGAAAAGAGTATCTTTCACCACAGTTATTAGTTCACAGAGACACCCTTGACCTCTGCGGTGGTAGCCAACTGTCAACATAACCGGTGTTGTTGCAACGCGTGCTCACTCTCAATGTCTTCCATGGGAGTCATTTAGGCCTCTTAGAGAGAAGCCGGGTCAACCGTGGATTTACTAAGAGCCACTTAGAACAACTCTGACCTATTCAGGAAGTAAAGAGCTTGGACAATAGATCGGTTGACCCTTAAGTATAATCAAAATCATTTCAGCAAGAAAAGCCACAATACAGTCCATAGCCTGATAATAATATTTCATAATAATAATTCATTTGATTTAATGGCGGCTTTAAGACACCTAAAGACACCTTACAATAAAAAGCACTTCAAACAGCAACACATTAACTACAAATTTTGAATTACAGTGAGAATAATAATACTTTGGATTGGACAAATGGTGGTTTCAGTTACAATGAATATGCAAATTTGAAGAGGTGTGTTTTGAGTTGTGATTTGAAAATGTCCAGAGTCCAGCTGTCGCAGATGGATGGGTGATGTGTTCCAGAGTTAGTCACAGAGTAGCTGAACGCTCTGGGCCCCACTGTGGCTGTTTAACTCTGGGGACATATATCCGCATAACGTGTGTATTTCATGTATTTCAAACTATACATTCAGACCAAGACTGGAATAAAATATATATTATCATTTTAAAAAATAATAATACAAATTTAATATCAAGTTGTTGTATTTGTATTTTACATTTCTGTCTCAGAGCCCACAATAAATAAAAATAATAAATCTATAATAATTTGTATAGGCTATAGCCACTATTTTTGGTCATTAAAATTTAGAAAGAAAAAACCCCAAAAACAAACAAAACAATTACTTGAATACATGTTTTGTTTTCTTGTGTATGTATATGCGTATTTTTACACTCATAATTACATTTTAAAATGCACCCGTTCTTCTAACTTAAAATAAGTCAAATAAATCCTAAACCTAGATCCAAGGTGTGTCTCCGTTTGCAGCCAAAGCAAATCTATCAAATAAAATACTTGCAATGGCGGTGGGATAGGGTGAACTTTATTTTTGTGGTAAGCTTCGTGGAGGAACATGAGTGCGCTGTGAGGACTTCGGGGAAGAGAAGGGAAGTCTGCGCGCGTCACGTACATGGCACTGACAGGCGCGCGCGAGGATAGACGTGCCGATCCAGATGGTGAAAGCCCATCTGTTTCTAGGAAATGCATCAGAAATGAACGTGTAAGGGTGGACAGCGCGTAAAGGGAGAGGATCCGGAACCAACTTTTTTCTGCTTTCCTCAGTCCCTCCCTCTGTGCGTAATATGTATGTCTGGTAGAACTAGGTGCTCCGGGTAGTAATGGCACTTAAACTGCAAGAGCCGATAAATCACTTAACAGTGCTTTATTACCCCAGCGTGTCTGTGTTAAAAAAAATATATAATGGATAATTATGAGTTCAAGTTAATTGAAACTACAAAATAAGCACGGAAACGCCACTGTATTAACGTGCGTAATGCTCTTTCTAACATTATTTATAAGCGTTCAATTTGGACTTAGACTTTCCCCTCTCGATCTGTCATCCTCCACACTTTGCACCTTAGTCTCCGTCTTTAGCCCCCCTGCACACATTTGAAGCAGGTTATCACAATTGCCATTCGTCCCCTCTTTTCTGATGTGTTTGCCAGATTATCATCAGTGCCCCTCAGATATTTTTAACAGATCCTTCGCGCGCTTCGGCAATATCCACTCGGAGCCATCTGGTGCAGATCAGAATCTCCTGACTTCTCTCTGGGCTGCAGTCGTTAAAGGCATTAAATCCAGATCTACAGAAAAGGCTCTTTTGCATTATGTGGCTGAAGGAAGAATCCCCTAAATCAAATGGAACCATGGCCCTCCCCAAAAATACTCAAAGAGGTGAGAGATTTATTATTTATCTAACTTTATTTGTTTTGTTTTTTTATAAAAAAAAAAAAAAAAAAGAAAAGAAAGAAAAGAAATCTTTCTGATTTATGAATTTATCAGTCTACATTAAACTATTGGCCTAAATCAATTAGTCTCCAAATGCCACTGGGTGAATTTGAATATACAGATTTAGGTAGGATTAATTTTTAAACAGTAAAAACCGGATAATCTCCTATTTAGTTGTTTAAAAAAATGTGGAACGTAAAGGGGGGAAAGCACTTATCGGCGCAATGGAGAAAAAAAGAAAAATAAATATAAAACTTAAGTATAGGCCTGCATAGGCTATTTTTTTTAAATACTGTGTGCATCTCAAATGCTTTAGGTAGGCCTATAATCAGGCCTACTTTAAACTGTATGTGTTAATTAGTATATTTGATACAGTGCTGTTCTTGCCATATTCGTGGTCATTTTCAGTGTGCGTAAAACTGAGAGAGCAGTGCCAAGTGAAAGCGTGTTTTAACAAAAAGCTTTGGGTAAGTTTCTAAATCCTCCGACACCAGCGGGTTAAAGCGCCGATTCCTCCGCTATAAATTCTTTAATTACAATGAAGTGTGCGTAAAGTTAGTTCCTTCTCGTTGTTTGTGACGGGTTTACATCCCCCTGTGTCGGACAGCTGTAAAATCGTGTAGACAGGTTGTCATACAACAATCAAAGGCTTCGGTGAATGGACTCTAATGCTTGAACATTTAACATACAATAAGTCCAAACACGGGGGGAGAGAGAGGGAGAGCACAAGTGGAGAGAGAGAGAGGGAGAGACCTCAGCCAATGCGCGCGCGCTCTCTTCACATTATCCACATTGCTCCAAACAAGGAGGAGCTTGCGGGCTCAAGTAGGGGATGCCAATCAAAGCATCAACTTCAAATTGTATCTGAGAGATCAGCCTGGAGACCTCAGGGCCAGGCGCGTCAGTTGGAGCGCAATTGTTGATCAGATCACATCCAACAGCGGACTTAGCACGAAAAAAAACGAGTGAGGAAGCAGAGATTTAAGAGCGACTTGTTTTGACTGCATTCCGCTGCATGCGTCTGCTGTGAACGTACAGCCTACGCTCCTCTTGTTTCCTCTTTCTTTTTCTCTCGCACACTTTTCGTCCTTCACCATCGGATCATAGAGCTGTTCCAGAACAAGGCGGTGGAGATGTCTTTTCCGCAGCTCGGCTACCCGCAGTACTTAAGTGCCTCCCAGGCAGTTTACGGGAGTGAGCGACCGGGAGTTCTTACACCCTCGTCCCGTGGAGCAAGCACCGAAATCGGGGGAAGTCCGTCTGCTACAGCCGCGGCTGTTACGTCGGTCCTGGGCATGTACGCCAGTCCCTACGCTCACAACTACAGCGCGTTTTTACCTTACACAAGTGCAGACCTGGCGCTTTTTTCACAAATGGTAAGAAAAACTTACCTAATCCTAACGCTTTTGTTTGTCTCTAAGTGGTGACAATAACGTTTGCTCTGTAAATGAGTTACTGCTGGGTTAAACTGGCAACTCTTTACTCAAGGAATTTACAAATGTAAACAAATTCCTGGTTAGACATGTACTTTTTAGATTGATTGTTAAATATTAGCTTGTGTTTAAATGTACTGACTGTAACGTGTGAAAAAGTCACAGTGAATTAAAAGAAAACTGAAAATAAAAAGTCAAGTATAAAAGTTGCAACCGTTAATACAGACTCCAGTATAATTCACAACTAGGCTCGTTGTGCACTGAATCCATGGAGTCTATTAAATGCTGTATCTGAGTGAGTGACACGTGAATTCTCCAAACACACACATTATTTATTTATTTATTTTTTTCAGAAAAAAGTAAAGAAGCCTACGTTTTGGTTTGACACAGCCATGAGAGCTGCTGCTTTTCCTTGAACTGTTACTCTAAATATTTAAATGAAGTAAAACATGAGCACGACAGTTACAAAAATATAGTAGGCCTAGTTGAACTAGTTGAACACCACAAAAACAGCAAGTTTGACAAGTAGGCTATAGGCCTAGAGACTGAGCGTCATAGTGTGTGTCTTGTGTGTGTGTGCGTGTGTGCGCGCGCGCGCGTGTGTATGTATAGGGGTGTGTGTGTGTGTGTGTGTGTGTGTGTGTGTGTGTATGTGTGTGCTATATGACAATGAGTAAAATTAGTAGAAATGTCAGGTGCCTACAAGACGTTTTTTGGGCTATCCCTTTTCCCCTCGTCATTAAAAATGAAACGTGTGTATGCACTCTGCACAAGCAGGTGCAAGCTTGTCGCATGTGTTGTGTATATCAGGTTAAAGTCTAAATTTGGAAATCAAATAGTCAGGCGCAAGTTCGTTACTTTTGTTTAAAAAGGGCGCGTTTACATTTTAGGAAACAAAGGCTGCATATTGGTAGAGACAAGTCATTTCAGTGACCATTTGTTTTTACATTTGAAGGGGTCCCAGTATGATCTGAAAGACAGTCCAGGTGTCCATCCAGCCAGCTTCGCTGCCCACACTTCTCCGGCTTTTTACCCCTATGGCCAGTTCCAGTACGGCGACCCGGCCCGGCCCAAGAACGCCACGCGGGAGAGCACCAGCACACTCAAAGCTTGGCTTAACGAGCACAGGAAGAACCCCTATCCCACTAAAGGAGAGAAGATCATGCTGGCCATCATCACCAAAATGACCCTGACCCAGGTGTCCACGTGGTTCGCCAACGCCAGGAGGAGACTCAAGAAGGAGAACAAGGTAACATGGGGCAGCAGGAGCAAAGAGGACGAGGACGGGAACTTGTTCGGTAGCGGAGATGAGGCAGAAAAGAACGATGACGAGGAGGAGATTGACCTGGAGAGCATTGACATTGACAAAATAGACGAAAACGATGGAGATCAAAGCAATGAGGATGATGACGACAAATCGACGGAGGGCAGTAGGGAACTCCGAGGCACTGGCGCTTCCGCTGTGGACCTGGACACTTTGGACAAACGACGGGCCTTTGCCCTGCAGGCCCACGAGGCCTTTGACAAAACCAAGAGTCCCATTTTAGTTCACCCTGGAACTAAGGACAGTCAGGACAACAACAATAACACACGAGTTCTTTCTCCGGACAGGCCTGGGAGCTTTTCCCTCCCAACTAACAACAAACCTAAAATCTGGTCCTTAGCGGAGACCGCCACGAGTCCAGACAATTCCTCTCAGAAATCCACCTCCCCCTGTGCTCCCAGCGGGCCCACTCACCCATCAACACCCCACCATCAGCTCCAGACGCATCCTGCGTTTCTGTCCAACCACGGACTGTACACGTGTCAGATAGGAAAGTTCCATAACTGGACAAATGGTGCGTTTCTGGGTCAGAACTCCCTGCTAAATGTGAGGTCGTTTCTGGGAGTAAACCACCACCACAACCATCATTTGCCGAGCCAGCAACAGCAGCAGCCCACATCAGTGTTGGTGTCGCCGGTCGCAGCCGCAGCAGCGCTGAGCGGCGAGAGCAAGGGCCCAGCAGAGAGCCACAGTCCCAAACACATAGGTACAGACGCACACTCTTTGTTTACACTCTGCACTTTTACCCACTTAGCACACGCATCTACGTTTACACACAATAGTGCAAAGGCAATTATCCACTAACCGTGTTTATTATATTTTTTCCAGACCTCGACAATGTTGTAAGGTCTGATTCTCCTCCAGCACAGCCACTCAAGTCTTCGTTTCGCCCCCTCCATGACAGGTGAGAAAAGTTTAAATAGTTTTTCTGCGGAATACATTCAAACAGGGCACATGGCAACTTCCTTCAGTAATTTTGTTTTATAAATAGCAGACAGTGCAGAAAATAGAGAATAGAGAATGCAGAAAAATAAAATAATATAAATATATATATATTTAAAAATTATATTTTACACAGAAAAAATGTCCTCCATGTTCTTCCCAAAAACATTTTCAAAACTAATGAACAAATCTGCCTATATTAGAAAGGCCTAATAACATAACAACTAAAAGCAGGACTGGATTGTTCATTGTAGTAGGTTTAAGGAGAACACAACCCCATTTCCTCTTTGAATAAATGTATTTTAAAAAATTATTTGCATTTGACAACTTTGAATAAAAAAAAAATATTAAAATAAAGCGGTTTGAAAAAAGAAATTTCTTTTGCGGTGACAGGGGTCTTGACTCTCATCCCACTCCCCCTTTAATTCGTTGCCTCTGGGGAGAAAGTGGCTACTTATCAAGTCACCGAGTAAAACGCGCAGTGTCTGGGCTGTGTGCTTTTCCTAAAGACCCCTGGGAGAGCCGCAGCCCTGGGGAACGCTCTGGCCAAACAGAGAAACGGCTGCGATTCAAGCTCTAGACTTGACTATGGATTTATGGATGCACATCCATAAAAATATATATACTGCATAATACAATGATAGAGCCTATTTATTATTATTATTCTCATTATTATTCTCATTACCACAATTAATAATAATACTAATACTAATAATACTAATAATACTAATAATAATAATACTAATAATACTAATACTAATAATAATAATAATTATTATTATTATTATTATTATTATAATTATTATTATTATTATTATTATTATTATTATTATTATTATTATTATTATTATTATTATTATTATTATTATTATTATTATTATTATTAAATTATTTATTTATTTATTTATTTAGTTGTTTTATGAAGGGGCATGTCTGGTTCAAATAAAAGTGTGATAAGCTGAGCAGTCGGGCTGCAGATTGAGAACTGCTGTCCAAACACTGCGGGTGTTTAAGTGTCTTGTGGTTCTTTTCTGCAGATCCTCTCTGGCTGCCAGCACCAGGAGTCCAGCAGACAACACGCAACGCGTCCTCACGGCTCTGTCCTCAGCTTGACTCTTCCACAAATGAACGATGAAAAAACGAAACAAAACAAAAGACTGACTTTTCTCACCAGTACAAAAGGACAATTACACAGCGTATAGCATCGAGTCGGTACAGAACAAATTGGTTAGTTTGGTAATATCCTGTGGATGGATTCTTCCTCTATTGTTGTTTAGCCTATAATCGCGCCCATGTTATTCTCCACTTTGGCCAAACAGGCTGGAACATTTGGTAGGCTTTTTACTTTATTATTATATATATAATAATTATTATTTTGTCTCTCCCTTGTGTTTGCTGTTCTTCCTTTATATGTAAATATCAAGTGATTGAAATTTGTAAATAGGAGACCTTGAAGGAATTTGTCCAGATCGTATATTTTTGCCTAATAAACTAAATGAAATTATAGAGAAACCAAAAATTGCATTATTATTATTATTATTATTATTATTATTATTATTATTATTATTATTATTATTATTAATGGATTAATTTTGCAGTGGAGCAGTGGCTGTGCTGCGTCTGGAAGGGAGGCTTAATTTTATTCCATCTTTGAGCAAAGCAGCGTGGATGCATTGAGGTGCTAATAAGTGTCCAGATGGTTGCTGGTGACAGAAAATGGACAGGAGCAGCTGGGAAGGTCATTAAGTAATAATATGGGAACGCCCAGTCCAAACAAAATCAAATGGTTAAAATCTAATCTGTCAGAGAGGCAAGTCGATGTAAAGATGAATTATTAATATTTTGGTTAATAAGACGGAGATCGGTCTGTGTGTGAAGAAAGGAGGATGACACATTTTAGGGTCGTATCTGCTCGAGTCTGATAGTAATCATGGGCCTATTAAAACAGCTTCCCTTTCTTCCGTTAGATACCGACCAAAACTAAATATTGATTTAACACAAAGGCCTAATGGGGTTTGAAGCTATAGCAGAAACACCATGAAAAGCAGACGGTCATTAGTTTTCTTTATATGCGAGCTGTGATCTTATTGTGACACATTCATTGTAAATTTTATATATATATTTTTTTTTTATTTTCCTGATATTTTGACTCTATGCCGTTTCAAAAAGAGATATTGGTATAACGTTTCACTGGCCTGAACCTGTGGAGTGGCTTAAAGGGTTTGCAATATTACAGCGACCTCCATAGGCGAAAAAGGTCATAGGCTCAAAAACACTCACCAGAATGATGCATTTCAACATTTGTTGGTCAATATTAGGAAAATATTAAATGAGTAGTTGTTTTAGAATAATGTTCAATAAGCGCTAAGATCAAATGCAGACAGTAAAAAGCCTCTACTGGAACCACTTTCCAAGACTATGCTCGAATATTTTGAAACATTGAAACAATTATAACGTAAAAAAAATCGTGGCACATGAACAAATTTGTAAGAACAACTACAGCCTCCAATCATGATATGCGTATTTATAGTTCACTCGTATTTACATTTTACGCACGACCAGAATGGTGGCGAGCAAAGTAAAAAAAACAACTATTCATGTTCATTTAAAAAATAAATAAATAAATAAAATAAAAAATGGACGATTAATAGCTCAAACATGATTAACCCTCTCAATAAACCCACTGCTTTTACAATCATGATAAATCCAATCTGTGCGTAAAAGGTTGGAGTGCGAATTTTAAATACCACTCCCCCTCCATCTTCGCCCCATTTACACGCGACTTCCTCTCTTGAAGTCTGCTTTTGGGGGGATAAAATTAAATAACCTCTCTCGGTGTCCCATTTATTCCTTTTGTACTGGAACAGCGTGGGGTTAGCGCCAAGGCGTTAGCTGCAGGCCATAATATTGTGTTTCCATAATATATACAAAATTATTCATTTAGTAAAGGATGTACAGCGGACTGTCTAATGGGTAATGAGCACAGTTGAAGCTGATAATTAGGCTGTCATTTTCCAACCAGTTCTCTCTCCCGCGTTCTCTTGAGTGCGCGCGCAATGCCCAGGGCCACGAGACTGAGAAGAGGGGAAAATAAAGAGCATGACACGGGAAAGAGAGCACAAATCATTTTAATAAAGCCAAAAGATTATACATAGTGGGAGGTAGGGTAATAATGAAAGATTTTCCTTTTTTTACACAACTGAGTTAAATCTAAATATATATGTGGTTGCTCAAAATGAAAGAACTGTTGCTTACTCAATTAATTATATAGTCAGATGTATGTTTTATGGAGAAAAAACAAAACAAAAAAACATTAGAATATAAGCTTAAATTGTGCAAGAGCAAAGACTTCAAAGAGACTCTGCTTTTGTGAGTTCCAGACTACTAAAATCTTGACATATGCAAATGAGGCCTTATGCAAAGACAATACATTGTTGACCCCTAAACAATTTACCATTCTGTCACTTGCTATGGCCCCCCATAATGCCAGGGTCTTTTGTTCAAGAACAAGGCCCATGTCCCTGTGCAACTGAGACGTGTCACTGCTGTGGCTGTCCATTCATTTCAGTGCGGGAACCGTGTGTGTGTGTTTGTGTGTGGAAGAATAAAGGCGATGTATAGAGGTAACTGCATGGGGAGGAAAGTTTATCACTGTCTTGTCTTTTTGGCAGGAGCAGCCTATTCTTACAACCTTCTCGACCCCATGTAGTCCAGCAACATGGACGCCTTTGCCTTTCTCTACCCCTTTCACCTTCCCACATCACCGTTGTCTCTGCTATATCTGCCCCAGCTAATCCATTTATCTAGCTTGGTGAGTGCTGCGCTACGGTCCAGCGTTGACACAAAAGCAACATCAACAACAAGTCACCATAGATCCAGAGTGGGGCCCCATTGCTGACTAGTTTGCTCCTTGTTTCATCCAACACAATGGCAACGTGAACGAGACCAGTGCTGTTGCGGCTGCGCGCTTTTATTTCACGAAGGCATAGGAAAACTGTTCAAGGATTTGGAAAACAAAATTGAGATTGGAAGCTCTCCACAAGGCTACACTGAAACACGAATAGCAACATCAACAACAACCAGCCTATTGCTGGAACTTGCATCTGGTTCAAGTCGTGACAACACAACAAACCCTGCAAGACCCCCATCAACAAGCAACCTGGTCGCTGCTGTAACACTCAGAAATAAATCACTGGTCACCTGTCATGTTAGTCGGCTTCTCTTATTTGCCAAAAACATTCTTGCATTTTGATCGAGCACAAAAGAGGGGATGAGAGAACACAAGCCTGGAGCGCAGCAAAAGTTTTTCTTGTGTATCTTGTGTGAGTGAAGAACAAAGGAAATCCCTCTCACTTCTTTTGCAACGAGGACAATATGCTTAGTTGGACCCCAGTCAAAGCACCCTGCCAAATATTGGGGCACTAATTAGCTGGCCTAATCTCGGAATATTATCATCAAATCTGATGTATCCGAGTTGAAATGATCTATTTTAAGAGACCGGGGAGGAACATGGAAGTTCATTATTATCCTCTTGTTTGCTACATGTTTGTTGATCAAAGTTACTTCCAAGTGTCTGTTGTTGTTTAAAGGGCATTGACAGTGTCCAATACACACAGTTTCATTAATGACTGCACAAACCAATTAAAGTTCTCCACAAGTCTCTCAAACACAACTATATTTAGGGGAAAAGCCTTGTGAATTTGCCCTCTCTTGTACTCGCAGTGATACACTTTCTTCCCATGCTCAGTAAACACACCACATGCACACACATTCCTGCAACAGTGTGCAACGGATCAGAAATATTTTGCCTTAATTATCCTTCTGTATGGATCATGTTCTTCAGGAGGGCCTGGTAATGACGGGGGTATTTATAGGCGCTCATTCTACTCTCTATAATTATGCACAGCTCAAAATTGGGGTTTTTACATTTGGCATGTGCTTGAAAACGTAAATTAGACAGACAGCACTGTTGCCGGGATGCCTTTGAAGTCAATCCCCTCTTCCAAATGTGTTTTGATGTAAAGTTTTATTTGGTGCTACTCACATTGTTAGCAAAGAGTTTTCAGAGCCTTGGTTGGGCAATGTTTGTTTCAAATGAGTTCAGTTATTTCACTGTGGTGTGGATAATTCTCTTATGGACACTTTATGAATTAAGGTGATTTTGATGCAATCAGGATTGTGAAAAAGGTAACACATAAAATTCAAAACGATGAAGGTGTAAAAGTGAATAAAATGGTTTTGGTTTTATACACAGTAGATGTGACACAGGTTTGCAGACACATGTACAGATATTTTCAGGAAAGTTTTTGTACTATAATAGTTGATGAAACTGAACGTCTGTTTTCTGGTGTAAGTCTGTTGTGGTTTGGGTGCACTCCAGAGGGCTGCACAAAGGGAAGCGTGGCCATCTGAAGTGTGACACTGCAGCTGTGGCCCGAGCACAAGAATGTCTTCTGAGGAGACGCACTTCCTTCAGACTTTAGAATCAGCACATGTGGAGGACAGACTATGGCAACCACTAGAACTAACTTCTAATTTAACAGTGAAAATAATTGCTGAGAGCCAGTAACTGAATAGGTAAAGTGAGATTTGTGACGTCAGCGTTTCGAGTAACCTTAGACATGTGACACTAACAGGTCTGTTATTTGTATTTCAAGAACTTTGTGTTCTAGAGCATTTTCAATTCTAGTGGCCTTTGACATGTGTCAAAACATTTAACAAATTAAACGTCTGTTGTTTATCATTTTTATTTATTTATTTTGACAAATCTACTCAAGGAAACAGAAAAGGGGCTTTTTTGCTTTTTTCTTTTTTTTCTAACCCACCAAATTAATTAGAATAGGAATTCCAGTTTCTGTTTTAATGAAACAAAAAAAAGTTTGATTTCTAACTTTGGATAAAAACTAGTATAAACTCTAAGTGGCATATTTCTACATATAATACTTTTATGAATGACATGCCTTATCTCTGGTGTGTAAGCCTAACTCTCCCTGTCGCTCATCAATAATTTCTGAAGAAAGGAAACATTAGATGGCTTGCTGCCTCTGTCCCCTGCCTATAGACAATTACAATGTCAGAGACTGTCACCTACTGCAGTGCGGTACACCCAGTGCAAACTGCCACAGCCCGGGCAGGAGGAGGCCAGAACAAGACTAGTGTGTTCTTTTGGACTATGGTTTCACACGTACACTATGAGTCAAAAGTTTGGACACACCCTCTCATTCAGTTTAGTTTTTCTTTACTACTTTCTACATTTTAGATACTTACAGAAGATATAAATACATATAATGCAAGATATATGGAATTATGTAGAAAAGAAAAAGAGTTAAATAACCCAACAAAAATATGTTTTTCATATTTTATATTCAGATCCTCAAAGTAGCCACCCTGTTCTTTGTTAACAGTGCTGCCAACACTTGGCCTTCTCTCAACAAGCTTCATGATGAAGTCTCCTGAAATGTCTTTTACTTCACAGCTGTGCCTGGTCAGGGTCAACAAATTCCAAAAGTGCAAAGCAAAGAGTGACTATTTTTATTTTATTTATTTATTTATAATGTAAAACATGTTTTGAGTTATTCTGAGTTCATTTTTTGTTTTCTACATTCCATATGTGTTCATTCATAGTTTTGATGCATTCAGCGATAATCTACAGAGTAAACAATCATGGAAATAAAGAAGAAAAATAAATGAAAAAATGTGCCAAACTTGTGCCTGGTCGTGTACATCGGGGCAGATTGAGGCGGTCAACTGTCCGGATGGCTCATCCACTGATACCTTTACCCTCTGCTTGAACTATGAGCTCTTTCTTCACACCTGCCATGTCTCTTGTACTGCAGGGGCTGGTAATGCTAGCCAAGCCACATGCCACAAACACTGGAGTTTCAACAGAAGCTACTTTTGTCAAATATTAACCAAGACGCAGTGAAATGAAACACTGACGCTGTGTTCATTAGCATGCAGGTATGAGAATTAGAGATTAGATAACTCACATGTAAGAGACAGACCGATATGTTGGACCGATATTTGCACCTATTTAGTGAATCAGCTATCGGCCTTAAAGCTCCAGCAGAGGCCCAACCAGCTGCCTGGATAGATATGTACTTTTATTTGAGCAATTTTGTGTGAAGAGGGCACTGCACAAAATACACACTGTTCTCTTATACAGTTTGTAGTAAAAACTAGGTTGTGGAAGAGCTTCTACAACATTTAAATTAGTTTGGGGAAAATAACAAATATCGGCAGAACTTATTCTCTGGAATCTAAACAATAAGTATTGGCCATGGAAAAAACCCATATCAGTTGATCTCTATTGTTTATAAAGTAATGTTACATACACCAGTTTGGACCTTGTATTTAAAATTCTTTTTCTTTTTTTTTTTAAGTCAGACCATCTTATTTATTTTTTATTATTGCAAACACATTTTAAAAGTTAAATAAAAGTTTAAATTGAATTTGTATTTATTCATTTGCATATAGTAATTAATTATATACAGTAGACAGCAGCACAGAGTATGTACAGAACTACCCACGGCCCTGTGTCAAACCTGCAAAGCTTTTGATTAGAACTTTTATAACAATTGTGTGATATCTGTGTTATGTTTTTAAACACAACTGGCATTTATAGTGAAGTGAAACAAGGAAACCAAACTTGAAATCCTGAACTTGATGTACTGCGTGACCAAGAGTGTACAAAAGTTTTGAACAGTCATACAATATGTATGAGCTCTTATTGAGACCATGTGAATCACATGAACAAAGCATATTTTCATGGCAAATCCTGTCTACATCAAAGTTTAAAACACACATGCACATCTTGAGGAAATGCCATCACGTTTTCTTTGTGATCTGTGGAGACACATCTGCGGCCAATACTGTGTGCCATGTGGTCAGCTCTGCTCCTCCTGCTTATCTCTGCTGCAGTCTGAGAGAGCACCAGTCCACTTACAGCAGCCAAAGAGCAGTGCAGCCAAGGCAGACAAGTTTAGCATTAAAACTGTGTGTGCGAGAAAATCACCTAAGATAACACAACTCACAAGAATTACGTATCTGGATTTAGCGAACAAGTAATGTCCCTGATTTAACTAAATAAACACAATTACTGAAATCAGAAAGTAATGTAACAACACAAGGATTATTCAAATTAAACAAAGAATCAGACTTGAGGAAAAGTCTGTTACTGTACATTCAGGCACTTTTCTTTTCTCCTAAAAACAGGAAAAGGTTTTTGCCCTTCAACAAAACTCAACAGCATTTATGGGTCTGAAGTTATGCCAATGTCTTCATCCCTGCACTGCCCCTGGCCTATAGCTGCTGTGACCATCACTGTGCAGTCAGGAACGGAAGGCGAGATGGATGAATAGATATCTGGGATGAAGACAGGATGTGCGCTGGCTTTATCTGCTCTTTGAGTCAGGTCTGGCCCTCAGTTACCCTGCTGCCTTACCCATGCCCCTCCTCCTCTCTCATCTCTCCTTCTTTCCTTGTGGACGACTCTCGCTGTGTAAATCTTCATGAACTCCTGGGCCAGTCGGGCTCCTTAAAAAGCTGCCGGTGTAACAGCTGTGATGGCTGCTTGTGGATAATGCTCTTGGAAGTGGTGGGGCTTACATCATAGGGTGAGTCCTTATGAGGGGAGCTCCTGTGTGGCCATCCGCTGCTGGGGCTGTTAATTGGTGCGCTGTGAAGTAGAGAATATGTGCCCTGTATTATCCACTCTCAGGGAGCAGTGGGGGAGAGTAAACGTTTAGACAGCGCTCGGGGTCTTTGATTCCATCTCTCAGTTTTAGTCTTCTGCACTGGTTATGGGAAACTTTACTGTAGCTGGTGTGGAGCTCAATGTCACAGCTGTATCATATATTCTTAGCCTCCACTACAATGATGCAGATAAGTTGCAACGCTGTTAGGTTTCTCAGTCTAAGGAATACAGGCCATCACCCCCAACATTTTCATACTGCATTTTCAGTTTCTTAGAAGAGCTCTCAATAAAACTTGCAAATAATCTTATCAACCGTATCATAAAAATAAAAGATTTGGCAGCTTATGCATGTTTACCTGAAAAAGTCTATGTGACTTTTTACACATGGTATGACTCACATCAGAACATTTACTGAAATGTTGCAGAGTACCACATGTGAGACACTGTTTAAATAATAATGAACGTTAGCAGATAAATAGCGACACTTGCAAAGCCTCAAAGGACCACAAGCTTTACGTTAAGCCGCTTTGCCCTGACCACCATGGGAAGAAAACAAACACACCAGGGATGCCATTTCCTCTTCAGCTGTGTTGTCTCTACTGTTTGTGTATATAAGGCTGCTAACTGAGACTGCTTAAAACTATTAGAGATTATAATAGTGCTACAGACAAGCGCGTAGGTGGTGAGATGATGAAGATGCACTGTTCAAATCATGGATAGGCCTGTCACGATTATTACTTTATCAGTCAATAGATGAAAGTTGGAACAATAGTTTTTGGAGTCAATATTCATCATGTGTACATTTTCTTTGCAATACTGGGAAATTTTTGGTTATTTTTTTACTATACGGAGATAAGATTTAAGCCATAAAAGGTTGACTTAATAACTTCACGGCTCATTACAAATGCAAAGTAAGTACTAAAGTGTTCAATTTTTCCATTTATTTATTGCAGCTCATGTTTTTTTAAACAATATTATACGTTTAGAATAGTTTTTGTGGTTTAAATCAGCCCGTAGGTTATTGTGTTAGTGGCATAAATTAGTTTCAATATTGTAATTTATTGTCTATATTTATTTCAGCAATATATCGAGCTTCAAAATTTGTTATCATGACAGGCCTAATCACTTATAGTTGTTTTACTGTGACCAGCGAAGAATGAAAATATAAACAATTCCAACTTTGAGTCAAGCCTCGCAATAAACTCGTCTGCATTTCAACAGATGTCTGAGGTCATATGAGCAAAATAAGAAGCTAAAAATACAAAAAAGTTCATGTCATAATGAGTTACAGCAGTGGGCAATTGAAGAGACAATGGCAGGAAGAGAGCGTGAACCACAAACGCACATCATGGACCTATGCGCTCAGCAGAATGCACTCACATATGACAAATTGATTTACTTGAACGACATCCCATTCCAGTCATTGCTACACATGATGTTCACTTGAAAGCCCCGCTGAAAGTCTGCCCTCAGCAAATACCAGTGTGCAGCATCCATGACTAGAGACAGCTGAAGGAGGTTAGAACTCGTCAAATTAAAATGTAACACAGATGAGATGAAACATAAGGTGGCGAGGAGGACACAGGGAGCTCATGAGGTGTCCAGATGAGCAGCAGCCTAACCACATCCCAAAGGAAAAGACAAACTACAGCAACGTGTACAGCAGTGTCCCCTGTATGCCTTCCAAGGATGACCCTAAACTCGTGTTAACAGAAGCGTAGTAGTAAGAAGGCTTCACTGGAGGTGTGTTATAGCTGTAACTAATTCTGGTGAAAGAACAACACCAAAAGACAGTTTGGTTTCACTTATAACTGGGGATTCAGTTCAGTTCAATTTAATTTGATTTATATAGCACATCTAAAAAACAACTTCAGCTGCCCAGAGTTCTTCACATAAAAAGTCAACACAAAAACAATAAGAAAAATACAGATAATACAAAACATAGGGAAAGAAAAATAAAACGCCAAGGTTTTCTTTCTGGCTAGTGTTAAATGCCAGAGATGTAACAATTACTGAAATATCGTGATAAAGTAAAAATAAAAATAAAGTCTTATTGTTATGATGTAGCATTGGCCCAAAAAGAAACAAACAAAAAACAAAACAAAACAGGTAACTGCATATGCAATGATCTTTTTCCCTTTGCACCGCTTCAATGTAGACTACATGAAGAAATGTTTTAAAAAATTGGATTATGACAGAACCAAAGGCCCGTCGAGGCGTTATAAAAGAAAACATTTGATTCACAATGTTGTAAGCCTCCATAAACTGGCACAATAAATATAATAGTATATAGTAGTAGTATAGAAGAGATACATATTGTGAACATATTGTAAAAAAAGATTTGGTAGAACGCAGACATTACATCTCTACTTATAACTGAGTATAGTGGTCCTCAGGCAATGGCAGATGTCAAGTGCCCAACTTAACAGTGAAAGTTACTCTTTAGAAAATACTCTATAGTGTTTTAAGTAAAAAGGATAAAGATATAGAAGTATTGGACAAGAAACACATGCAAACTATTTTTCTTCAAATTATTCTATTACGATACTTTGTTTTTTTTTTCCTTTTTGAAAAGCATTCTTGAAATAGGGCTGAGCAATTAACTGAATTTTAATTGAGATGAAGATGAAGTCATTTCCAGTCATCAGTGATTAGGTTGTTTTTTTTAATCAAAAGGTCTGCAGTCAGAACGTAGATGTTTGAGCATGAAATTAGAATAAAAATCTGTATCAGTTGTGTTAATCATAAATGATCTAGATGATGCAATCCTAACTTCAAAACTCTGACTCCAACCATTTTTCTCCTCTCTATTATTGTTGCCCTGACTGTTCCTAAATGGCTAATTACTTACTGGATGTGACACCAACAAATGCTAGTGTTTGGAGTTTACTTTAACCACGCGGCTGTGTCTCTGGTGTTTCTCAAATGAAAGATTGCATATGTCACACTGACTGCTTCGTCCTTTGTGCACACATTCTGTCCCTGCAGGACTATTTTGGTCTGTTCGAAGTCTCATTTATTTTACCTACATATAAGCTTCACAATTGATTTTTTTTTCTGAAGAAACAGACAGATTTTTGGAGGCAATGTTCATCTCACCTAAGCGTTTCAAGACACAACATTTTGACATTATTACCATCTCCAAACTTGCCTAAAGGAATACAAGAGGAAACCAAATGTAAACACAGCTGACACCTGAAATACAGCATTTGATTAAAACTTTCACATCTTTTTGAGATTGCTTCAAAATGGAAACCTGACACTTGTTTAGTTTTGCATCCAGTTGGATTAGTAACACTTGGCTTCTATCTATTTAATGCTGAACTGGCAGAATGTTCACAGCTGCTAAGAGCCTCAAAAGAGTGTCTAGGAAAATAGATATATACATTGTAAGTGGATACTCTTCTCTGTTAGACTGCGTAAGCAAAATAGTATGGCCACCTGGCCATTTGTTATGTGTTTGCCACCTGCCTAATGTGCCACCCCAGACTCTATAATCTTTGATGGACTGTGTCTATATGACACCTGAAAACGAGAGTCTACTGTAACTATTTGAGCCGAAGCTTTAACCATAGGATCACCAGTTAACCACAGTTCCTAATTTCTTTCCATGGAGGTGCTTCTTATGGTAAGCTTCTTTTGCAGACTGAAAAAAAAAGATTTTGCTGCCGTTCTGTTCCAGTGGCCTCCGCCTCTCCAAACTGCACAGTCAGAACACGTTTACAGGCACGCTGGGTGGAACTTCACTCCAAATGACAGTAATGAATGTGGTTGAACCTTTGAAATGTAGAGTTGTCATATATATATATATATATATATATATATATATATATATATATATATATAAAATTGTTTCTTTACTATGATACACAGACATAATTATCAGGGACAAGATTAAATCATCTCATTTCAGCAAGAACTAATATTTGAATTAAACAAGCATTTAATTAGAGCACATCCCCCGTGACACCAGGCAGAATCTCTTGGTTATTATTGTTATTCCCATTTATACAATCAAGGAGTCAAGATTTATTGTGCTATGAAAAATATGCACAGTGAGTTGGATCAAATTTAATGCTAGAATTTGTCACATATATTTAGAAAAACAAGAGAACTTGTTTTTAGACTGTCAAGTCACCTTCATGGAGAGAATTAATATCAGAAAGTATTCAAGAATGTCAACACGTAAAGATTTGGGCCGTCTGGAATAGCCATCTATCTAAACAATGAGAACATTGTTATTTTGGTAAAGCTGTTGACACAAGTCAGTGAGCAGTGTATTATATGGCAGACAGCTGTTTCGACATGAACTCTGGCGTAAAAACAGGGGAGGAAAAATAAAGACAGATTTGATAACACTCAAAGTAATTTTACATTAACAAATGTCCCGTGCACAACACAAGAATTATGTAGGACAGGAGCAGCTAAGCTGTACTCAATAATAGTACATTTCAATCTGCTCCTATGGACAATTACACTGTACGGGGTAGTTGCAGACATACCATTATTAACACAACACCATTTTAGTGCTGAAATATTTAGTCTGCAAGTATATTCAAGTTAAGTGAACTTAAAAGTAGATCAACATATAAAGCACAGCATCAGTGGTAGCCACCGATACTCAGAGTAAGAGTAAAGGCAGCACGTCCATACGCTGTGGTTTGTGCCATAGATGGTTAGGTTACAGCTTCCATGAAACAAACCTTAGAATAGACTGAATAAATACTTGCTTTGTCCAAACAAAACACTAACTTAACATGCTTGCGGATCTTCTGAATGAATCTTCAGAGTGAGAGAATGCATCAGAGGCACTGGCAGAAATAGATGGAAATTATGATTCCATATAAAGCTATAAAGTTGTTGGTTTGTTTTTTTTCTTTTTAAATTTTTTTTAATAAATCAACAAAAACATGATATGTATTTGACACTAATCGCGTGCTGATAACTTTTCTTTTGTAAATGACTACATAAAGGACAGGAACAAGGCAGAGGAAGTGGGGTAAACAATAGAATCTGGAAGAAAAGGGGGTATGTGAGACATGTGACACTGCTCCCACACCAACAGTGGCTTTGTTGAGTTTTATTCACAAAACAATGAGCAGAAACACAAGTAAAGAAACAAGGACAGAGAAGTGGAACAAGAAGTGCAAAAAGTGTCCTCCTCTCAGCTGCCAGTGAATTGAACATGCTCACGGGAGCGGCACATCGCTGGCATTTTGCTTTGGAGAATCAGGAACATTCTCACCAGCATGCCACTCGGAATCTCTGTGGCCATACTCTGAGCTGGAGGCCATGGGACAGGGAGCTGGTGCTGCGGAAGGCTCGGGACAAACACACGCACACACACACACTCACACACACACTCACACACACACAAACATGCAGAGAAAAGACTGGTTTCCCACAGGGCAGAGCTGAAAGCTACACCATGTTCAGCTGGTATAACATGATGAAAGTGAACTGGAACACATTGTGCTGGACTGCCACTGAAGGGACATCGCCTCTCCGCTCATCTGTTTGGAGCATGAAGCAGTGGCGGATTTTGTCTGTAAACCCCAGAATGTCGACTGGAGTTGTTGGAAATGCTGCTGCCATGTTGCCATCAATCGATTAAAGGGACTTAAATTTGAGGAGAAGCTGTGGAAAGAGGGGTTTCTGTGAGCCTAGTGCCAATGTGTGTGTGGAGAAGGCAGATGACCCGTAATGGCCATATTTGCTACAACCTATTATTATTATCTAACACAAGTTGTACTAGGTTATGTAATCACAAGGTTAATTTTGTAGAAACACTGAAAAGTATTAGTTTAGGAATAAATACAACTGCCAAACATCAATCCATTTCAATTGCGATCATATCTGGTTGTTAATAAATAATCAAATATGGCAATAGAATGTTATTATTTCTGCAAACTGTCCTCCTTTACTGTAGCAGTGAACATGCTTTTACAAAGAGATAAGATGTTGTGTTTGGAGCACATGTGTTCCTCAGATGGATGCACTTTGTGTCGGCCATGTTTGGAGCAGGATCCTTCATGTTGGGGTCAAAGGCGACCTCTTGACTCAGGAGTTTATACATGCTAATGAGGACTGCACTTTAACCCCTGTGGTTAGTGTTCATTCACACATAGGCTAACCCATAATACTCAATAGTTATGTTAGTTTAAGATTTAAAGAGGTGCAAAAATTACCATCAGAAATAATATATTTTAAAGTTAATTTTCATTTCACTTCACACTAACATAAGCTAATATTTTTCCTTATTTTTGACATAATGCTCATTATTTTAGGTTATACAAGTGTACTGTCATTGAAAATTGCACTCAAAGTCCAAACTATAAAAGACACTCTGATTTATACTCAGAATGAAAAGCCACATGCCCTGGAAAAGTTAGGGCTTTGAAAACTCACTTTTGTCAGCCAAACTTCTTATACATATTTGCAAGGAAATCAAAGCCTCTTTGTGGGGTTGGCCCTAATCCTTACTCTGGCACATAAAGGATGTACCTTTAAACTGGCTTTCATTGCGCTGACAACCATGCAAATTGGTGAGAGGTAGGATGCCATCTCATTGACATTGTTTGTTAGAATAACATAAGAGGGGAAAAGGTCCCGTCTGAGGCATTCCACTGCAGCCCTGCCCTCTGATGAATTGTCACAGGCTTGTTACTTGCCATTAGCTGTGAGCTCTCCTGCTGTCTGTTAGCCAAACTCATTCAGGCTTTTTGGTGGGGCTTATTTATTGAATCCTTTTGTATCCCACTTCAATATTATTCTGCAATGCTGCAGAAACTTTATGCCACCAAGTTTGTTCAATACTTGCCAGTGTTGGGGGTCACATATTAGTTTGCAAATAAGTGGTTTCTTAGTAAAATGTACCTTTACTAATGACTTTTAAGAGTATCCTTGAAAAATGCTCCTTACGTTAGCCTACATCTGTAGTTTGTCAGCACATGCAAAGCATCAATAATTTCCACAAAACTATGAGGATATGACTTTTTTTTTGTTTTTAGTTCACATCATTGAGAAATAAAGACTAAGTGATCAATTAAAGCTCTTATCGAAGCTTTTATGTTTTTCTCATCTTAAGGTTTTCATTATATTCAATATTATTTTCATACATGCATTAGCATGTGCAACTTTAATGTTCAAACCAAACATGACTTCAGAATCCATAATGTCCCATAGTATGTACAACTCTTTAGTTACAGACTTCTGAAAAATGCAGAAAGGAACACATGATCCACCCTAAAGGGCATTAATCCAAAATCTCATTGTAATAAGATCCAGAAGTGTGCTGGGATCTGAACAGGGCACTGCTAACAACCATGTCCTCTTGATAGCACTGTGACTAAGAGTTTAATTTGGGAGCAGCCGTCACTTCAAAGGAGGATTCCAGCTTATTTGCACCCCCAATGGGGTCTATACATTATAGCATAAGCATGCCCTGCCCGTCCACTTGTGCACTAATGTCATCCTGATTGGCTCATTTCTCATGTCAGCAACTTTCTCCGCACAGAAAAGGGACAATTAAGAGACAATTGAACATGATGGTGACGAGAAAGCAGCATGCAGCCGCAAGACTCCACGTCCACTTACACTCACGTGATCTCGGTGAAGATGGTGCATTTTTTCCGATTTGTTTCTTTCCTCAAAAGTTCATCCTCAGGACACCACAAGAGTTATAGGCAGATGGGAAGCAGTCTCAGAGGGAAAATTACAGCATCTATAACAGCATTCAGACAAGACTGGAATTAGAGATTGTTTGTGTTGTCTTTGTGCTGATGAGTCAGTATACACTGAATTTTGGTAAAAAAAAAAAAAAGAAAAGTGTTCATGACCCCGTGAACCACGTGCATCGCTCCCTGTAAATTTTCCACAGCACTGATGTACCCTGAATTTCTTTAAAACTCGTGGGCTATGAGCATTTTTATTTTTGAACTTTTTTTTTTTCAAAAATGAGGTATCATCATCAACTACAATAGCTCAGATCATAACTTTTATAACTACTTACAATAACCTGTGATGCAAGTGTATTTAGTTAGCTAAGTTAGGGTTATCTATATTACAAATTATGATTCAATCTGCATCTTAGACAAATCATTTATCTGTGGATATTTGGGTTTACTCATATCCCTGAATAAAGCAAAGAGAGATGTTCTGTGCCTTAAGCCAAAACATACAACTTCAAAGCGTTCGCTCTAAAAAGACAAAGTAATGTGTAATAATTTCCACTGTGCTGTTATTATCTGCTGCTGAGGCCATGTATGAAGTATCTGAGTATTTCTCATGAGTGAGCGCTTCTCTTTGTTCAAACAAACGGCTCATAGCGGCAGGTTCACCCCAATAGGACAAGAGTGCTCTGGTTTATCTTACTTTTGCACAAATAAACTATAATGCTGACTAATAACTGGCCTGGAATGTGACAAAAGTTTGCCTCACCAGTCAGGCTTCTAAGCACAATGAATTTGACCGGCCCCTGTGTATACAATGGCAAAGCGTGGTTTACTTTAGTACACATGGCAGAGGCCCACACTGAACTACGACCTTTGTCCAAGATAAAACATTTCACTCAATGCTTAAAGTTGCACTAGGTCATTTTTCTAATGGGTGATTCGCCACATGCTTGTCTCAATTATTTTTGTCTAGAATATTCCACAGTATGGCATTAAACTTATAAATCTATCATTTGTTCAAATTCATGTATTTACTTTTTTCTGAATTTCTCTGAAAATATGTTGTCTTATAGCACGGTTGCCTCTCCAAGAATCTTGCCTTTAACTTGGAACGGTGGCATTGTCTGCTGTCTTCATGGAGATAGAGATTAATGCCATACTGTGGAACATTCCTGATACAGCAATAACATCGTCAATGGAAACTAGCAAGTGGGGGACCCTCTATCAGAGAAGTGCACCTTTAAATAACTGGCTTGAATTAACTTAACATGACCTTAGTAAACTAGTGTTTTAAGGTCATACAGTATGCCCCTTAGAGCAATTTAAATACTTTTGAGCCTCAGTATTTAGCATTTTATGTGTTCTTTGGGGGTACCAGTCCTTTCACTGCACATATAGAACACTAGATTAGGAGGCCAATTCAGATTTGTTAAAAAAAAAAAAAAAGAAAAAAAAAAGACTATGGTGGCACAGGCAATTCTTACAAATATATTATATCTAATTATTTAAAATATGAAGGTAAAGTTGTGGAAAACAAACTTACAAAATAAACTATATTTTTGTGTATGGTAGTTGATAGATTTTGTATAAAACACATAAGAAGTATTTAATTTGGCTGTTCCACACTAAAGGTATTATGGGCACAAATTGGGAGGCGAGGGCTTGCTGCCACTGTGTGTTCAGAGCAGGAGAATAGTCGAGTTGCATGGCTGTCCGGGCTGTCTATCGTTAACAGCAGAAGACACAGTGAGGCCACAGAGAGCCGCAGCAGGCTGTAGCTGTCAGGCTCTGCGGCGCGGAGACAGCACCCGTGATAAGACCACTTTAAAAGGAGAAAGAAAGATCCGTCTCTCCTCCCTTTTTAGAGGCAAATCTGCTTAAAATAAAATGTCTGTCGTGTATGTGGCTTATGTGATCATGTGGCTGCTTTAGCCGTAATAAACTCAATAGAGTGACTGCCGCATTCTATTCATGGCCCAATGACTGGCAGCAGCTTTCAAAAACACTGAGGTTGTCACTGGTTCTGTACCACTTACACCACATATCTGCCCTGATGCCTTCAACACTTGGAATTAAACTCCGCCATAGAAGGCAAACAGACAATAGATGCAGCAAACATTGTCTTACTACATAGCGATAATGTTCTTATACATTTTAATGCCATTGCCAGAATAATGCCAAAAAGATCTGACGATGTGATCAAGGTGGAGGGGATCAAACAATGCTAGAGGTGAAGTCTGAAGGACACCAGTTTGAAGGGGTGTCTCGCGAGCACTGCTTTTGCCAATGAATTCCCCAGAGCTGCATCTCGCTCCCATCCTGCCGTGACCCAATTCCCTGGAGGTTTCCAACTGGCTGTCAAAGTTTTGCACCAAGTATGAAAAAAGGGGGAGGGTTTTTTCTTTGCCATATGAATACCCTTTACGATCAACTGACTGGTATCTGTTTTGCTTGGAGTGCAGAACTGAAGCTCCCATTCCAATGAGGACGTGTGGAGGTCAACACCTGGGTGAAAACAATGACAGATTCAGTAGCACGATATAAATTCACAGTGGCATCCCGGCTTGGCTGCGACTGTCAGCAGCATCAGTGGGCATCAGACAGGGAAGCCCTCCTCGTGAAGCCAGGGAGAGGCACCGGAGTTTGTACCCGTGTCTATTACGCTGCCCAAGAATTTGCCTGGGAGCTGGCCTTGACAGATTAGCCCAGCACCCAGATGGGGCAGTGCACTGGTGAAACAAGAGCTACTTTTATGAGGTACGTAACACAAGCCCGGGGTAGCCACAGCGCAGCCTGGTAAGTGATCCCCTGATGAAAGTGAGGGCACTGCTCCACCTTTCATGTTTCCATAGGTTTTATTTGGAGCGCGCACAGACAGGGCTGCAGACAGAAATGACAGACAATTAAGATGGCACAAAGGCAAGGGAAATTCAGTATCGGGCTACATGACCCCTGCTCACCGGCACCATTTCAATGCATATGCCTGCCTTTTGTAATGAAATTCTTGGGGAAAACCTGTGTGTGTGTGAGTGAGAGACAGGGGTGCAGAGAAAAGGGGCCTGGAGCTCAAGCGATGGGTAAAACATGCAGTTATATATACACCTGGCAGATTCCACTTTCTAAACCCACCTTCATGCATCAAAGAGCCTCAGCAATAGACGGCTGTGGGATTAATGTGGAAATAAACCTTGGGCTTTCTACATATCAAAGAGCAGATAAGCTTATGAAGTTTAATTCATATGTTTTATTCTGCTGAAAAATGGCCATTTGTGATGATGGCTGGGCTGTCCCGGCGGAATGATAGCAGCCCGATAACGATCCGGCAGCAACACTTCAACAGAATCCATTTCTGAGCAGAAAGGAACAGGTTTGAGAAATATAAATTAACCTCAGCTCAGTGAGAGCGGGAAAAGGAGGGATTCTCCCATGAATGTCCACTGACAGAGATTTCTTCATCCCAATAACTAAGACATCTAGTTTGAGCCATAAAGAAACGCTGCCTCAGACAGGCCGTCTGCGGCGGCAGACAGAATAGAGCGTTTTTTTGGTGGCAAGAGATGTCTAAATCTGGGAATGGATTTTATATTTTCACCGTAATATCAAGGGCGAGCAGGTGAGCTTCCTGGGTTTTCATTCTGCAGACTCCTAATCTTGATCTCCCTACACATGAGGGAATGAAGTCTGAGTACACTGGAAAGGTGGACACACAAGAATTCAAATGAACTTGGGAAATATTGTCCTAAAGTTGTGCAAAGAACAGACCCAAACTGATGAGACTTTGTGTTTACAGAGGCCCGTGCAAAATTAGCCGTGTCTCAAACATGCTGAGATATACATATTACATGTGAAAGGAATATTGCTGCAGCTCTCAAAATAAATTCATTTTTAGCCCTACAAACATCAGTGAGGGGCTCCAGTAACATATATGAGATCTTATTCTATATTTTTACTGTAACACAACACTGAAGAAGTACATTCCAGGGCCTCACCATAACAGTGAATACAATATATTGTATTTGTTTGGCGTATTGTGTCACCAAAGACAACAGGGCTGCAGCTTACTGTGGAATTAGTCACACATTTGGATTATCACCATATAATTGTTTTGTTTTTTAGAGACTAAGAACAAAGAAACAAATTCATCATGTTTGAATAATGAAGCTAAGTCAGTTTGGTTACAACAAAACAATAGTCAGGGATTAGGTACAGGATGTTTCCTCTCTGAGCGGACACAATGAGTGGTAGGACTTATCCCTATGAGCATGACAATTATTTTATAGATTTAAATGTTCCACTTTTCAGAAGCGCAATGAAAGTTTTAAGTTTTCTCTCAAACACAATGCTTCACCCAAGAGGTTTTTACAGGATTGTTCGCTTTAATGAGGCCATAGAAAAGCTTATTTTCCCATCTGTGGTCCCTCTTCCCCATTTAGCTAATCAAATTACACAGCATCTTTAATCTTGCATTTTGAAGCGCTTTATTAGCTTAAATTCTCCAAACCCTGCAGCAATGAGTGGGTGAGATTTAGAGGAGATTTGTACACGCGGCACAAGGAAATTACACATTCCGCTCTCGTTGACAGTTATGTGGCGATCTAGACTGGATTATTTAAATGAAATAATTACACCAAGAACAGAAGATGTACAAACAAGCAAAATTTTGAGAAAAAAAAACAAAACGCCAAAACTACAATAAAAATGCTGACCTAAAAAAAAAAAAAAAAAGAAGAATATTGGTGGAAGTTACAATAGAGCAACATACATTGAAGTGGTAGAAGCAGCAGTATGTAGCATTTGCCATATGCTAGAGTAGTGTTAGATATGACTTAAGTAGGACTATGGGTTATCTGCAGTACTTTTCACTTTCTTCTTTTTCACAACAAATCCGTTTGTAAAATACTGGTTAGAATACCTCATATACCATTGATAACTCCAGATATATTTTCTGATATTCATCCAAAACTGCATAAGTATCCACATTTCAAATCCCAATCTACAAAATGCATAGCCAGCCTTCATATTTTAATTTTTTTTTACAAAACCTAGCAATATAGCAGCGGCGTGCAGTTGTTTCAGCCCTAAAGGGTGGAGTTATTAATGGATGCAACTGTTCTGCCAATCCGTTAATCGCAACCACACTGAACCACATCATATATTACACCGCCTCGCCGTGACAACCAACCACCCCGGCTATCAATCAAGCAGCCAGGGCTCTGAGGCCGTGTGCCAGCTCACAAATACACCATCTAATCAGGCCAGAAGAAAGTTACTCCGTCAGCCCCTCAAGTAGCTGTTCAGACAGTTAGCTAGATAGCCACTCAGCTAGTCATGGGCGACAAACTCAAAACAGCAACTTGTAGTCAGGCAGTGACACCGGCTGTGGGCCAACTCCAGTCAGAACTCGGGCAGTACGCAATCTGTAGTCCATAAATACAACATGACATTTAGCATGGGGTTGAGCAAGATTTATCACACCCATCTTTGGTGTTTTGACCAGAGTATAAAAAAAAGAGATGACATGCTCTATAAAATGTAAATAAGAAACAAAATCAAGTGGTTGACAAATCTGATCAGAATTATCCTATTAGAAGATAATACCTAAGATTACCCGTCACACATCTCTGGTAATGTTACACTGAGGGCAACAAAATGAAATGATTATGTAAACACACTTATTCCAGCGATGTTAACACTGATTTCAGATATTACCACTAGAATTACATTGAGCAAGTCTTTCATAGCCATACTTATCTGATGACTGAGGCTGCAATGATTCATCGGAAAATTTGTCACTAGTTCACTATTTCAAAAAAACTATAATAGTATTTTGATCATCATGATTTTTGACTGGAATATACAGACTCTAAATATCAAAAGTGTTTTAATTTTCATCAATAATAAGCTACAGTTTATTCATTAATATAAATTTTTTCACTCCGCATGTTTCAGCCTTAATTTGCTTAAAAACGTAATTCAGCAAACCCACTGTAGTTGCAGCCTTGTTCACACATGCTCTAAGATGTTATTGCCCTCCACAGTCGTTGTAGGGCTGTTTTTTTAATTTAAGGGTCTATATATTCTGTAGATTTTTTAAGAGATCATTGTAATATACCTTCATTTACATTTATAACTCAGCTGAACTGCACAGTGTGACATTTGCATTATAATACAGTACACATTATAATACTGTACAGCCATTTTCTCATGCCCAAGTTTCAAGTTAAAAGACAAGACCAGGGCAACACCCTTTCCCCCGGCCATGAACTATTCCCTATCGCTTCACAAATATCTTACAAGCAGTAAATTTGTTTTTGGGTTTAGCCGCCTGAATCGTAAGTGCTTTTATTGCAACCAAACTAAAGCTACCCTAAGCAGGCCAATGTTATGACTCTAAGCCCTTGATATACAGAACAGTGGTATTGGTATTAGCAGGGGCTCTAGCGCAGGTTGGTGGTCGGATACAGTCCAGGGAAAGGCCACAGGGTCTGGTTTCCTTGTTGTTATGGAGCTAAAGATTATTTTTAGGTGGGCATATTAAAATGTTAATGTTTTTCTCAGATTTCACCGCAGCACTATATGGACATCTGTAGAGCAACTGAAGTTTGCTGACGTTGGCCACTTCCAGAGTTTTACTGTGCTACATTCTTCAAGGGCAGGAAATAATAAATCACCAGATGTCAAATGTCCAGTGGGATAAAATAATGACACCGGATCCCAGTCATTATAGAGCTAAGATTAAATTATCTGCAGGTTGCATCTCTTTTGGTATATTGAAATGCTAAAGATCAACCATGCTTAAATGTGTCTTTTGACTTTTGGAAAACATTTTAGCTTTGTCAGTACTGCTAATACAAAAGATGAACTGACAAAAAGTTAGAATATTAACAACCACGGCTGCAAAATGAATCACAATCTAATCAAAATCACAATCTGAAAGGGCACAATTCGTCATTTTCTTTTAGAAGTTTTAGAAGTGCCATAATTTCCTCCACAAACAACAAAATATCTGTTTCTTATATTGCACAAAACTCCTAACCCGAGATCTTAGATTTGTACAAGCATGTTCTGAAATGATATCATTCTTGTATTAGTTTGTCAGTTCATATTTCATTCTTTTTGTCAATGTTCCTGGATGTGTTTAAAATGTGAACTTTGAGCAGATTTCCATTATTAAAACATAAATAGCAAATCTAATCGTATTAGCGATGCGTGAGAGAAAATCAGATATTTTTTTCTCCCAAATCGTTCAGCCCTATTAACAACAGACTGCAAGCTGTAGCCTTCATGTACATCTTTATTTAGGTTTAAGACATTTTAGAACACTGCAGAAAACCTTGACGGAAAAAAAACAACAACTTTCTGATCCAAGGCGGGTTATGGCTTGACATCTATCACCCTGTCACTATCAAGAGACCGCCACAGAGACTTAAACTGTTGAAAGTAGTGCTGCTTCAAACTGCATTTCTGTGACATCATTGGTTTGTATAGCCAACAATGCATCCCTGATTCTTTTAGATAGAAACTATAAAATACTATCCTAATCCTGTTCTTTTTTTTTTTTTTTAAACTCAACCTCTCTTCTTTATGGTAGAGAGCACAATGGTATTCTGATGTTTCTTAGATATACTGTATCTTTTTGTTATGTCCAAAATACACCTAGACTCCACTGTTGACCCACCATTTGTTTCCCACAATGACATTTGAGAGCAGCAGGGAAAGAGTATCACTGGTCTGTTGATATGACAAATATAGAGACTAGCCCTGAGAACGTTGCCGAAAGGTCAGCCAGAGTCCAGCGATAAGAAAGTATACATCCAAAATCATCAAAGTGGTTCAATAATGATGCCCGCTGCAGCATGCCCAAAGTCTATGGGTTCCTTGGCTAAGCTACGGCTAAGCTAATCTCCTGGCACAAAGTGAAAACAAACAGCTGTAATGTGAGACTTTATTAGACAGTCCACTGTTTACTCAACAGTTTAAGGGTCATCAG
The DNA here is from genome assembly GCF_009829125.3 of Periophthalmus magnuspinnatus. Taxonomy (NCBI): domain Eukaryota; kingdom Metazoa; phylum Chordata; class Actinopteri; order Gobiiformes; family Gobiidae; genus Periophthalmus; species Periophthalmus magnuspinnatus. The sequence goes on along the minus strand of NC_047141.1, from coordinate 22,135,298 downwards.
GTCAGCTTTGGTTTAAATGACCCCTGCAAATCTTTTCCTCACGTCAAAGACTATCATTAGTCTGAAAATGTCAAGTCAAATTAGTAAATTTGCGACTTACTATTAAAGGTCCTACATTATGCAAAATGGACTCCTGAGAGCTTTAAGCCATGTTATACTGCTGCTACTTAACCAAAAACAAACTGAGAGTTGTGCTTTGTTTCATTCACACATGTTTGAGTAACCTTTATAATTAGTCTGTTTACATCTCCTAAGCTCAAAATGCTCTGTTTCACCTTGTGATGTCATGAAGGGGTAGTTTAAGTTAACAGCTCCTTTTACCTTTTATTTAATAGAGATTGGAAATTCCAGAGCTGAAATCATCAAAGAGATATTAGTGAAGGTGTATGGAGTTTAAAAACACACTTCCTGTATTACCACATGACATCACAAGGTGGAACAGAGTGTTTTCTGCTTGAAAGAAGAATACAACTCCAGGTATGTTTGTGATGAGGAAATAACATATAATAATAATAATATTAGAACAGAATTCAGAAAATAGCACAATTGTTATACTTCGATTAAGAATATTGCACATTGTACAACTGCAATGATATTTGTTCTTGACCATACACTATTATTGCAGAATCCCATCTTAAAAACAGGCAATTCATAAATACAAAATCTAAATGTATTGTAATAATAATTAAAAAAATAATAATAATAAATACCCAGCATTAAAAAAAAAAAAAAATCTCAAGTATCATATTTTCTTTTCCTATACAGCAGGTTTCTGCACACTGAGCTGGTCACCTGTTCCAGAGGATTAAATGCTAACCAGTTTACATTCGGCACACAGCTTTTGAAATTATTCAATTTTCCTAATCTTGTTTAGCTTTAGAGTATGTGGCTTTGAGGCAATATGGCACCCCTTTTCAATCCAGAATCAGTAGAGGACATTTGCATATCTAAATTTTGTAGTGAAATTCAGGACAGGCTGTTGCTTTGCTGTTCTTAGAAGAGGAAAAATGATTCAGGTTTTATTAAAATGTATACAGCCTGTTTGATGTGTACAGCAGCATTTTCAGGCTCGTTCCACTTTTGGAGAAATACTAAAATCCCCTTTAACGTCAATGCATTTTTATTCTAATGTAACACATCCAGGTATGATATTTTTAGGACATGTACAGAACCACCCAACTACGAAAGAACATTTATACCTGAAACTCATGCCTTCAGTTTAACTCCACGGGTGCCACAATATCAAATTCTTCTATTTTGCTTCTCCTGTTAGCAAACGATCACATGCAGCTATTAGTTTATGATTAATGATAATCTGCAATTACCTGCAAACGTTAATGTGTGCCATTATGTAGAAAAGTGCTGAGAGATTTTCCATTCCAAGTGTTCGCTAAGTGTCAAACCCTTATGGCACAATTATGCTGAGAACATTAGTTCCCCAAAATAAGCCAGAGGAAGACTGCAGCAGCTGACTTCAACAAAACTGCATTTTCATATGAATTCATCTTAGTAACTATATTTCTCTACCACATCTCAAATGTAAAAAAGTTAGCTGTGAAAAAACATGTGCAACTTTATTATAACAGATTAAAGATGTTTTTATCTTTAGACAAATTGAAATATTCCTGGATACAGAGAAATATTTTTATGATGCTGTGATAGTGTCAGTATGCCCCACACTACAAAAAGCGTATACAAGATTTTATCAGCATGCAAGTCCTTTTGAGAAATATACAAAAAATGAATATTATTTTAAGACTTTAAAGTGAGATATAAAAAAACAAGAGATCCATCTTCCCATTCCTGAAAGCCCATCTTGATCTCAGCTTGTGTCGTGAATCAAGTCAAAATACAGTCTATATATTAAAAAGGACACATATCGCTTCTCCATTGGCTGCTAGATGTATTTGATAAAGCGAAATGTCAGCAAATATAGTAAAGCCTCATGTCAACGAAGCGCTGACAGCCGGTGAGGAAGAGGGAAAAAATGTTCTATCATGTCCGACAAGGTGTTCTTTTTGAGATTTAAAGATCACTGCACAACTTTAAACATGTTTGTCACTTTTTACTCTGACGCCTCCAACTATCACGGGCTTCACAAGAACTTTATCGGCTCAAGGTAAGGGAGAGGCGAGGTAGAAAAAAAGTCTATTCCCATTTATCTTAGCCAGGTTCCCTTCAAAGCCAACAAATAAATTACAGTGTACATTTGATACAAATTGATTTCTTAACTCAAATAACAATGTTGTCCCCGCGGTCAGGGCCATGTGTCACTCAGTCGCCGGTCTGAGTGAAAGCCTCCATCTGTCTGTGTGATAGAAATAGGGCTGACACATCTCCAGCAAGGAATGCTAATCACGCGCGGGCTGGCCTGGGCCTTTGTGGGCAGGCCCTGATAAGGAAAATCAGTTTCCCCCTGTCAGACAGTGGGGCCTGATCGCTGTCTGCCACCAAACAAGCTACAGGCCTGGAAGTTACTGTCCTACTTGTTTTGTTGTCGCGGTGTAGCTACATGACGGAGGAGAGGGGAAAAAACACAGGGGTGTGGAAGCTGCAGGAAAAATGGCGAAATGGATGGAAGATAGAAGACAGAGGTGACAGGTGATAGTGAACACAGAGATCTGGACTGCTCATTCAAAGCCTCCTCCTCTGCAGCACCTGAGATGGAGCCCCAGTGAATATCTTGAGCCGATCTTATCAACGGCGGCTAGAAATGAGATATTGGCAGGAGCTGTTGAGTGCTCTCACAGCTGAGCAGGTTAATAGGGTTGGAAGGCAGGCCACAGGCTAATTGGATTTGCCGTAGCTTGATAAACAGTGGCAAGCCTTTTTGCCAGCCAAACATACAGGGTCGACTTGCAACCCCCACCCACCAACACCCACCCAACCTCGGCACACTTCTCCCTCCAAAAGCACCTCTATAACTACAACAAGAAAGACGAGAGAGGCTATTTTGCTCTCGGTAATTCCCCACAGGCAGGACTAGGGCAGTGCGTTTGTGCGTCAGTGTGTACATGTGTGAAAACAGAGAGGTAGAGAATGTTGGCCATCTACTGATTTTAATCAAATACCATTTAACCTGTCTGACCTCCAGGAGTCATCACACATGGTCGGATCAAGCGGGTTGTTCTCTGCTCTTGTGCGGCATTAGAGGAGGGGAGACACTGTGTAGTCTGTTATTTCATCAGCCTCTGCTTTAAAGGAAAAAAGTGGATTTCCGCATGGCTACCCCTTTTATCAATGATACAGAAAACATATCAAAGAAAGTCTCATTTTTATATCAGTGCCAGCTATGAGACTGCTAGCCGGAATGCTGTTAAAGTGTCCAAATGGCAAATAAAAAGCAGACATCAATATTTTTTTCTGATTTGAATATTACCCTATAGATCAGGGGTGTCAAACACATTTTCACCGAGGGACAGATCAGCAAAATGGCAGCTGTCAAAGGGCCAGAAGTAAAATAAATGACTTAACTGCTTCTGTATGTATTACTTATTCAAGTTACAAATATTGCATATGCGTTTGCAAAGAAAAATATGTCTGTGTAACTGTGTATCTCCTGATAAAATGACATTTTAAGACCATCATACCTTTTAATTTACCCTGTCAAGGGCCACATAAAATGATGTGGAGGGCCACATTTAGCCCGCGGACCTTGAGTTTGACACATGTGCTATAGATGAATGAATAATATTGGTAAGTCCTGTGGTTGAATCTGAGACATAACAAGTTGCAGTTATTTCCAGTGTATTGCCTTTTTTTTAAGTTTACAAAATGGAATCTTTACTTTACTTTTTACTGTTAACAAGATTAAAATGTGCAGTAACAATCAGATTAGCCAGAGTCAGTTTCAGCTTCTTGTTTGTTAGTCCAACATAAAAATAATCAAGTCAATTTGTTTACATTCACAAACCTATGCCTGGCGGGAAACTGGCATCAAAGCCCACCCTCCTCCAGTCTTTCAGTTAAAGGTCTTCCAATCAGCAGAATTCATGCATCTTTGTTGAGCACTGAAGTCATCTCCTCCACTCGCTAACTCTAGCTCCCACATGTGTTTTGATCACATCCAAAGAGGTGACCAGCATTTGATTCTGTATGTTTGTATATAGTTCGGTGCAGTCTTGTGTTTGGGACTTATTTGTAGTGAGAGTGTGAGGGCGAGGACGAAAGCATATTCATCAAAATCTATTTACAAGATGGGGGACTTTGAGGAGCAAAACGGCGCAGGCATTTTTAGTGTTTTTCTTCTTTTTTGAAGGAATGAGACCCACTGTGAAACACCCTGGGGTGTCACACTGTCCTCATTTATATAGGCAGCCCCAGTCAGTGGAGAAGTCCTCTGCATGCTTGGGTGTAGCCAGATTGGCTTAGTTAGGAAGCAAGACAACCTTAGGAAAAAGTGTTTGGCAACAGAGGGGGAAGGAGAGGACAGTACGTCAGACAGCCCCTGGAAGGAAAAACATCAAGGAACAGACAGACTTTGAAAGGAGAAAAACTAAAAGTGACTGATGTGGAGGAGGATGGTGGACATTTAGTGTTGGACAGGCTGATGTTGGGAAAGGTTCACACATTTGCAGATAGGCTCCAATGTAAACAAGGAAGACACTTAAAAGTAAGAATGGCCTTAAGGGACAGGCTGCTATCAGTTTGTCAAGTAAGACACATTTAAGGTGTAATAAACTTGTAGAAAAGTGTTATGACAAAAAAGTGGATAACAATAGTGCTTCACTTCTTCTGCACCAGGAGGTCATGGGCCCAGTCACAGACAGGAAGGTGGAAAAGAGTTTGAGCTAAAAGGAACATCTGTGCCTGTGAGTAGAGCAGTTGTCACCAACTGAATTTATCAAGAACTTTGCTTATGCATAAAAACTCTCAAACTTTGAGTTAGTGAGGGAGAGAATTCTGACTGCAACTATTTAGTGTATAAAATGTTATGATGTTTCAAAAGAAGCATGTAAAAAAATAATGATTACACTTCCAAGTGAGTCAGTTTAAGTTTAAGTTCTATAAAAATACAACATTCATCCAACTAAGAAAGCAACTTTGCAAAAATGAATCCACCAATCCATGTGTGCCCGTAGTTTTGCGTATGAAGAAGTGTCATGTTGGCATGTTGGCTAAGCTTAACATTATAATGACAGTATACACGGAACTATAAAGACACCTGGCGATTAATGTTTAAAACTGATCATGTGATCATAGTATCACTGATCATATTACACAGACACATTACTCCCTTAGAGTCCACCTGTAGTCCTGCAGAGTCTGAGTCTGGACTGGTGCATGGAGTGGACAGGCCCTGAGTGTCTTATCTGGCACAGACAGTGTTTTCACAGCTGACCATTCCCTTCTTTTTTCCTGATGATCGTCTTTCAGATGGATCAGATTCCATTCCTCACACATCAGAACGGACACATTCATCTTCACCGTGACATCTGCGGTGAATTACAAAATTATTTAATAGTCATTCAGTGGAGGGTAATGCTAGGGCATCGTTACATATAAAAGCTAACTAGTGTGAGATACTTGGGTGTTAAAGTTCATAGTAACTCAAGATAATATGGTTTGAGGCTCTCTGGAGACTCACAATTAATCACTACAATACAGCCACATACAGTCTCGTAAAATACCTTAGTAAAGCCATAGGTTCCATTTGACACTATTAGCTTGCAGTTAGCGCTAAATGTGTTTATTTTACGCTGAGCGAAAGTCGGCCAAAGCCAAGAGTAACAGCATGTTATACATGTAAAACACTGATGTACTTTGTTGGTCTTACTGCCATGGTTACAAAGCGGATTACATTTCTTCTCCGGTCTCACACACCAGACATACTTCAAAACTGCAGCCATTTTAAACAGCACATTGTCAGATTGTAATAACAAATCACAACTCATCACTTAGAGGGCCCTTACTGTAAAAGGCCACACCCTGACACACTGTCAGACAACGCTGGTGTAAGATCTATCTTTTGGCCCAACACCTCCATGTGATTTGTATCTGTCCTGATCCATATGGTGCGGATGATGTGCTTTGAAGAGGCCCATCAGTCAGTTAATCTAAAAGAAAATAGTGCTGGCTGATATCTCTCTCCCTCTCTCTGCTCCGACAAACCAAAGGCAGAGCAGCCGAGCGGGGGATTCAAAGCACAGCAGACTCAGCTCCTCTTGGAAATGGAGAGGTGCTTTAGAGGGGATTAGGGCTCCCTCACTGTGGATAGAGCTTTTATAAGGTACAGCATATTACCGCCGCTTCACACTCTCAGATATATCATCATCTGCCATACACTCCAATGCATGTGTATTCTGTCTCAAACAAGATTATTACTAACGCAATTTGTGTGTGAAGAAACACAGTGACAGTAAGCTGACAGCACCGAATCCAACTCTGTCTTATTTAACATGTTATCCACAGTGATTGTATCAAACAACTTAATATGATGTAATAGTGTATTTATTACCACTGTGAAGTCCTTTGTGTGGAACAATGCTAATAATTGATCATTGTGTCTTTTATGATTTATGGAAAAGCTAATCTAAAACAAACAGGACTATTATTGAGAAGAAACAGAAAAATAAATAAATATTTGAAACAACATTTGATGTGCAGCAGTAAATGTATTATTTATCTATTTTGTAAGATTATGTTTTTTTTAAGCTACTAAGCAAAGTTTTGATTGATTAATTTGAATATGATTTTGATATTTCATTTTGTGTTTTGACAAAATCATAATTCCCACGTACATAAAAATGGGCACAATGTGGCAAATTCTTAACAGCTCCTTAGTTATGTCTCCGTTGAACCTATTTCAAACGCAATGATTAATTTAAATTTCAATTGAACTGAGCACTCCTGACTGTCAAATTTTGAAGTCTTCTCCGTTTCGGCTTGAATTAAAAACAGGGAAGCCAGCGGAGGTGATGTGGTAGAATCTGGATACAGCGTCTTTTATGTCAAGTCTGTGTCCTGGAGTCCGATTAGCTTCACTGTGAGCATGTTTGACTGTGCGCTCGCTAGCCTTGGGACAGTCCCCAGGCTAAATCCATACCGAGTCCAGGAGGCAGCCACACACATGATTAGTGAGCTGAGCTGCAGGCGCACAGGGGCTGTTGGCCGGGCCTTAAACTTCCAAAGCCAAAGCGCTGCACCTTGAGACTGTGTTAATTGATCACAGCACATTATCGCTCCTGTTCAAGGCTTAATTTGCCCTCTGAATCAACAGCTTTTGTCCACGAGGGCACTCATTTGTTAGAGGAGGGATAAAGAAGTACTACAGCTTCATGGTTGGGAGTTAGTGAGTGTTCAGCCAGTTCTCTGTTCCCGTTTGGGTCAGTGAGATTTTATATGCAAGTGTTTTTCGAATTTAGGATTGATTCCATATGCAAGTGTTTTTGAAATTTAGGGTTGATTTCATATAAAGTTGACCTAAAGTGGAAGTACAGATGGCTGGAAGCGCCGAGAAGTGTTACTCAAACTTAAAACAAAATGTTGCAAGTTACAACTAACTTTTCTAACTAGCTTTCTTTTATTGTTTTAACTATTCATTTCACTGCTACAAAATCATTTTTAAAAAGTAGCGAAAGAAAAATTCTATTCTGTCAACTCAACAAAGTGGCAGTTTTGAAGAAGTGAAGAATGAGATGAGCAGCAAAACGTCTTCATTTTAAAACCTTTGTCCAGTTGACACAATTGATTTTTTTGTTTTGCTATGGATCAAACCTGGATGACTGAGGGATCACAGATGTTTAAAAGTCTTTTGAATTACTTGAGTACTAGTTTTCTTACTGTCAAAGATAGCATTACAAAAAATGAATAGAAAACACAACACCTAAAATATATTTGCTATAGTAAAATATTTGCTTTGGGTAAAATGTATCCTGTTAAAAACAACAACAGTTGAGATAAGGTATTATTATTTAATGTGTGCTTTTGACAATTCATGGCTCAGTGCCTCTGAAGATGAGGAATTCATGAATACATAAAGCTGCAAAATATGAATAAAAGTGCCATAACTTAAGAATAAATCTCTGCCGGAGCACACTGACAACTGTAATAAATTTATACATTATTTCTGTGATACAACCAAATCCCATTTTAGCTTGATGTTGAATAAGGTTCATGTTTTTTAAAGCTTTGTCAAATGATAGGACTTATTTTCATTCAAATACTAATAAAATTGTCAGCCTCACAGAATATTGATGCAGCAGATAAGCCTTTGCAGACAGCACCTTAAAGAATACATTATTAACAGTAGAAACAATAAAAGTGAGGCTTAACTGACAGACCTAAGGAACAAATAACTTCTCAAACTCCATCCCGGGGAGTTGGAGGGGGGGGGGGGTTCACTTAAATAAAAGTAAGTTATATGAGATAACAAGAGGCAATATTATTTTGATAAATGACTAGTGTGAGTGATTTGTTTCCAACTGTTATGCAGATAAAACTTAAAATGTTGCAGAATTTAAAAAAATGGCTGTATTAATTGGGTGTATACGTTACAATTAATATACATTTCTTTGCTGGCTTGGGACCCTCACAAAAATAGATTAGCTGTGATGCTGTGGCAGAATTATCTACCAAACTAAAATAATGTGCACTTCTTTTTTGCTTCTATAAATAATTGTATATTACCACTGACCTGTGTAAATGAACTACCCTATGGATGAACTGATGTGGAAAGGCATTACTAAACTATGGGTCTGACAAGGTGTACATATTGTTTAGTGAGTCCTAGCTTCATTCTCAATGACATGGCTGACTTCCTAAAGCCGACAACTCACTATGCATCCTGACTGAGATAACACTGTTATCTGCTCCCTGGTGCCTGTGCAATGAGCCTGATTAGAAGACGCAGTACACACTTCCATTTCAACTTTGGAAACCATACCAGCAGCCATTTGTAGCGGCACAAATATATCATAGGAAGGATCAGCCGAAGTAAATCTGTATTTCATTTCACTTGCGGTCCCTTTTCTTAATGGGTAGCCATCCAGAGAGAATGAAATGATTGATTTTTGTCATCCTCAATGGGGATAAATGAATAGAGGCCAAATCTCCACAAGAAGGGGGTGAATGGGTAAAAGCATAAGAAGGAAAAAAAGCACTTGGCCCAAATAAAACTCTGAATACAAGGCATGGCTGCGCAGAAAGAGCTCTAGCATATAGCACATGCTAACGTGTCTGCAACTGTGTGAGCGTGTGCACACCCTGCCTGTGCATTTATGTATACTTCTCTTCTAAGATTACCTAATGAAATATTGATGGCAGATGTGAAGTGCGGGGGCTGGGGAGCGGTGGCGACTGCTGGAGGTGGAACTGCTCCTTCCTGTAACTGGGGACATCTCTGTCAGAGCGGCTCTCAGCGGGGCAGCCCTGGCCTAATTTAATCTGACTTTGAATGAGTCTGGATCACACCAGGCAATGATTCTGAACTCAAAGAGGAGAAGAGACTTGCGAAAAGGGAGAGATGGAAAGGCATGGACAATACATTTCAAACACATTATCAATATTTAACAGCACCTGTCAAAGATGATCATTATACATAGCTTTGTTGTTTATGAAAAATCCCGACGATGGGTAAAATAGAATATAGCGAGATAATTATCTGTCTGACGGGTTTCACTGTGTCCAGCTCGATACAAGCCATGAGTCCATACAAGCCACAATGGTTTTGTTTTGGTTTGCTAATATACAGCTATAAATGGCCTAAGAATGTGCTATAGACCCCAGATAGCATATTTTATTTGTGGAGTTTGATGGATGCATATGCTTGAGGTACTCTGCGGTGAAATCTATTCTTTATTATTGGGAGATATAAGTTGCATATGATACAGAGCGTTTACTCCTAAGACATTTGTCATTTTTGCATATTTGGTCAATCAGAAGAAAACCCAGGACCCATCATAGAAACTACTGCAGATTTTTGTGTTACCTTCAGGACTGTGATTTACTGTCAAGTTTACTTCAGTCAAATAATAATGAGATTTCCCTGTCCACGGTTTTCTCTGAACTAACTGATTAGCCAGCCAAGAAAACATGCTGAATTACATCCACAATAATTATAACTACGCTAAGGCCAAACTCCGCCTAACACACGCTTGCAGAATGTGAACACGAAAGTTTGATGACTTTTTGGGTGCCAGACAAATCAAAGTAATCATCTTTGCAGTTTAAATACGCCAACCTGAATAAAATGGACCCCGTAGAGACTATTTTGCCATGCTGTTAGAATAAGTAATCTTACAAGGACAGCTATTTGCTATTTACTATTTACTATGAGGCTCAAATGACTTTCAAAGATGGAGTGTACTTTTACAATGGTTTGAAAATGTAATATGTTATAATATATTATGATAAAAGGTACACAGCACTCCGAAATACTACGTACAAGGCTCTTATAAACTCAATCTGATAACAATTTTTCATATTTCCAAAACATATACAGAAGTAAATCACAGAATTATTAGATTATTTACTGTACTTCTTATCAGAACACTAAAATACATTGACTAACACTGCACTGTGTTTCCACCATGCTATCTGTGCTAACATGATGAAGGCAAGCGTGCACTAATCTTGTAAAGTCAACCTTTTAAAAGTGAATACGGCTGCGAGGAAGAGGGGCCGGACAGACAGGCAGCTGTGTACAGGATTGCCAAGGCTACCCCTGTCCATATCCAATGAAAGGTTATAGGAATATCATAATCCCTCCTCTGAGCTCCTTTGCGTCCAAGATGATGACTAAATTTCCAGTGTCTTATCAGAGAGTCCCAGGCTGGAACTAGTACAAGGGGTTTCCAAAGGGAGGAACCAGCATGAAGAGCAAAGGATGAGATGATCAGATTAAGTGGTGGCTATTGGATTTGTTTGTGTGGCGCTCGCAATCGGAGTGCAGCAGGCGATGTTGGAAATGCCCGTGGAGATGCAAAGCCCTAACCGATCCTTCACCTCGGGAAAAGAAATATTTATAGATTCCTGGGGGGTGGAATGTAGGTGATCCTTGGATTGGATTGAGGGGGGGCAAACAAGACTTGGGGGAGTTGGGATGAGGTGGTGAAGGTGGTGTGTTTTATCAGGCCGGTAGACCCTAAAATGTTTCACACAGAGAGACAAGTGGGATTGACTGGAGGTGGTCAGCAGGATGCAGGATGCTCATGTGTAGACAGGGAACTAACAGGCTCAAGAGAAGCCCACGCTGAGCTACAGAATGGCATTGTAGATTTAAGAGTGCCAGTATTAACAAAGGTTGACAAACTGGGAGACCTGTACTACTGGTGTTTCTGATAAAAGAAATATTTCTGGTTGGATTTATTCTTCTGGTATACACTTAAAATGTACTTCAGCCCATGTTAAACTTTTTTTATTCCTGGTTTGGATGGTAGCGTTGGGCATTACTGACAAAAAAAGAACATAATGATTTTTTTTTACACATTTACACAGCTAATTGGTAATATTTACTGTCTGTTTTAGGGATTTAGGTTCAAATTAACTAATATTTTAATATGTTTCCCACTTTTAGTCAGGGGATCTTCAAAACTGCCTGTCTAGTGGGGTACGCGTTAGTGGGAAAGAATAAAGCGGTGGTTTGTGATATGGCCTGTGTATTTGGAGCATGAATACCTTTTAAACTGCCAGGCGGTCACCATAATACATAAAGCTACACATGTCATTTGTGTTGTTCGATGCTATAAAATATAACCATAAGATCAAATACTACGTGTACTTAAATACTAATGCCTCAAAGCACTCAGTGTCAAATTACATGTCCGCTCAATTCAAATGGATGACTCCCTTAAGAATCACAGTCTTCCCAGCTATTTTCCCATGTTTAATTTTGTTAAGTGATGCACACATGTCAATACCAGTCCGTCCCACTTACCTTGGATGGCGTGTTTGGACAGCAGACAAAGCCTATATGACATAATACAGTCGTGCACTTTGGACCCCTAATCCAGGTTATTTCAATACAGAGAAAGCCACTGAGTCAGCTTGGCGAGACGATGTCGATAAGTTAATGGCAGCGATCAATAGCAAAGATTTGGGCCAGATCTTAATTAAAGAAACAACCGCTGATACAAATGATGTTTTCAATGTATTGACAGAGCAGGAGGAAAAAAGAGGAGGCTGGCTGCAGTATAATGGCTGATCAATGTACTTAACATTAGCATTCCTTTTCATCATGTACTAAGATCACTTAATTCTCCCTGTCTTCCTCTTGTTCTATCATTTCTCTTTCAAAACGCCTTTTACCCAGACATCTGAGGCGAACCTTGGCCCCTCCTCCTCCACAACCTTACAAGGTGAACTTGAGAGGCTACTGTGCTGTGCTTTTATGTGGCTCAGCATACTTTGGCCCTTAAATGTTTAAATATACAAGAACATTTTATAACATAAGCACTGGATTTTAATAAACACTGTGCAATTGTTAAAAGGTTATGTACAAAAATAAATAGGTTAATAAATACAATTAAGCTAGAAGCATGGACTAATAGTTTATATATATATATACACACACACACACATATATATATATACACATATTATATATACATATATATTATATATACACATACATATATATATACACATACATACACACACACACACACACACACACGCATACATATGTGTGTGTGTATATACATATATACACATACGTACATATACATACACCAAAATAGCTAAGATCTTCCTTCCTTAGCCTTATTCAAGTATAGTTCTATAGTTTTGTTTGGGTTTACGGGGTTAAATATTACAGATCATTAAACAATGCTGCAGTGAAGCTCAAATGAAGTTCACGTTTGACAGATTTCCCTTGTGAATTGCTCTTTAGAAGTAACATAGGGAGGCGTATTGTGATTTATAAAACCCTTATAGTGAATCCCTTATGCAGAAACAAGATGTAATCCGTCTCCGGGCAACAGCAAGCAAAAAGGAGGTATTGGCATTTCTCAAGTATGGTAAAACAATAATTATTAAAAGGGAAGCTGAATTGATAGATCCCATTAAAGCTAACACAGTGTCTCCAGAGGCCTGCAAGCACAAACAGTTCAAAGTCAATAGTGCGATTCCCCAGGTAGACCCGACCACGACCCAGTTTAGAGAGACATCAATCTGCCATGTCAGTTCCCAGCTAATGAAGCCACGCACGATCCATATTCAGGATACTAGTACTACCTTAAATGAAGTACTAATGCTTGTAGACATCGCACCAGGCCACCCACATACAAACTTCATATAGACAGTGCTGGGAAGTTACTAAATGTACTGATTAATTCTTATTCTAGTGTTTCCTTCTCTAACTACTGATAAAAGGTAGCGCAATAAACAAAACTATATTTTAGATAATATATATTGCGTATTGCTATAATACAACCCAACTGAATGTGAAAGTATTTTAAGTCTTCAGAATACAGTCACAAAATACATTTGAATGGAAGTATTCCATATTCTGTAACTCAATATATTTTGATTATTTGTCATAGTTTGCAACACTGCATATATATTTATAAACCTATTTTATGTATAGATACCCATTTTACTAATCTACACAATAGTTGCAGTAATAATTATTAATGTCAATTGGGATTATGGTGTAACTTCCCCCCTTTTTTCCTTTAAAATAATACAATCCCTCTTTGGCTTGATATTACACAATTTGGAAGGGGAGTTATCCTTATGTGACACTCCGCTCAAAAAGATTTCCTTTTTATTTTTTATGCATCACATGTTAATCCTACTGAAAGTTTCATCACTCTCCTCCATTATCCTAATGCATGCCATATGCAAAGGCTCTCTAAATCATGTATTAGGACATTGTGCTTTGTAAGACAGTCAATGTGGGTTTTTGTTAGTAAGAGTCAGCAAGGGGCCGAAAATGTCTCATGACTAAAATGTGTACTTTTGTTTTGTCTAAAAATGTAAGATTCTATTGGTTTGGTTTGGTTGTATTTTCAAATTGCATTATACTGGTATTCATATAGTCATTGTTTTCTGTCATAAAGTGTATCTCATCTTTCTTCACTGGAAACATACACAATGAATCGAACCCTGGCCATCAGCCTGAAATCAAATGCATTGGCACAAACTCTGTGTAGCTTCAGCAGTAGCTCCATCATAACTAGTTAATAAGGGCCTAGGTGTGGTATAGGATTGACTGACATCCTAATGCTGAAATAATTTCCACTTTCTTGGCGCTTCCTTCGTTCGACCGGGGAATTAGTATTATCACATCAAAGGCTGACTTTAAAATGGTATAAAATCATTTAAACAGACAGTCAAAGTGATTATTCAAACTGGGATATTTGCCAGGGTATGTGTGTGTCGTAATATATATTCATTTCTCACTAAATTGCTGTCTGTCCTGTGAATAAGTAAATTTGCCAGTGTTTTATCAGCATCATTGTGTCAAGTTAGCCGAATACATCAAACAGTCAATCTGATCAACAGGATATGAACACACAGGGAATAATTCAAAAACTGAAGGGAGGGTGGTTTGATAGGTTCAGCTGCCATGTTTAAATATTTAAAGTGAAAAATAAATAAGTCAAATTTCAATTCAATTTCAATTCAGTTTAAGTTCAATACAAATGCCAGGAATAAGTTTCATTATGTTGCAACTAAATGGTGGTTTATTGGTCACATGATCACATTTTTATGTAGCGCTTTTCCGTCTTCAAGGCACTTCAAGGAACCACACATTCATACACCAGTGTACGCAGACACTGGGACAAAGCAGGTAAAGTGTCTTGCCCAAGGACACAATGACAGCATTCATCTGTGGGAGGTGGAATTGCACTGGCCTGTGGGTCGGTGCGTCTGACCGCTCTACCAATGATGCTTATGTCAAGAGCGAAATTCAAACCGCGAGTTTTCGGATCAAAGGACAAACACTACAAACTGAGTCAACTGGATATGTTATTTGTTATATCTACAATAAGTAACTGGTGTGTTGGGTTAAAAAGTATTTCACACTAGTTAATTATCCAACTTATCAGAAATTGGTTGCTCCAAGGACATTTTTTGGGGGGAAATTGTGAATATTCTGACAGTACTGAATTTCAAGAATAAACATATTTTCATTTTTAATATTTGACATGTCATTCAACTGTCTGTTATGTAATATATTGTAACTAGTTCTTCTTTTGTCGAGAAAATCCCATTTAAGTACACGGGGTGAGCTCATTCAGTTCACCAGACTATATGATCTATGTGTGTTGCTATTGCCTTCTCTTCAACCTGAGAGGACTGAGGCAGGTGAAGAAAAAACAGGCATAATGGAGTTGGGAGGCACATATTGTCTCTTAGTTTGATGTTCGCCTCCGGGATAAAAGGGTAACAATATACACCAAAATAAAGAATTGAGCTTGAAAGAAAAAGGGACAACAGCAATAACCGAACAATGGTGCACAATGGCAGGTATTTAACTGCCCTGGGACAAGAGGGATGGATTTACAGTTATGTCTCAGAGAAGAAGAACACCCTCCAACTAAGGTCACCAGAAAGGCTTCCTGGCTTTAGAAATCATTATATTCCAAGGGAGATTCATGAACAGCAGTTTAACCCCCCAATTAGTCAAAGTCGCTCTGAGGCATCCTCCATCTTGTGTTGATACATGAAGCCGGGGTGACAAAACCTAACCTCGGGGATGGGTGATTCAACGCCAAAAGTGAGTTCAAAGCACTCTTGTTAAACTTGGGAACACAATACGCCACTGTCAGGGATACTGCGATACACCCTGACCAGGCAGTGAAGGCCATGGCGTAGGACAAGTGCAAGTACAGGGATAGGGCATCACATCATCTTGTACTTCAGTGTTGATCCCATGATACTATAACAGGAATTAGACGTGAGAACATAATCAGCAGCTAAAATATCAGGTACGTATCAAAGGAGCTCTCCACTAATCTCTTTGTCAACTTGTGGGGATATAAAAACTGCAATGTGCTTCGTACTTGGATGGCACAATAGCAAATCTCAGGAGCCAGGTTTTATTTCATGCCACACAAAAAGTCCTGCAGAAAGAGACAAGTCAAATCTGAAGAAGTTGTAGCGCATCAAATGGAAAATGTAATGGTTTGTTAGAAGGCTAAATGTATATTACACAAATATATTCAGTGATGTACGTATATTGTGTGTTTTTATAGACCTCTTGCTGACAGACTAAATGAGCAATACAAGGCTGTATTTTTCTCCTCTGGTAGTACTTTAAAAAATTTAAAAATCTATGTATAATGCTTTTTACGCAATAACATAATCTGAAAATGTAACAACTTGATCAATGTAAATATAGTGTAAACTTTAAGTAACTTATCGAGCAATTTAATAATGTTAATCTTAGCATAATTGTAAAAATAGAAGCGATTTTTCACGAACAGATTTGAACTATACGCTCATTTTATTCATGATAATTCCTACCATTTAGATGAAGAGGCTCCAGACACTCTGATAACATTTTTTTATTCACAAATCTGTAGTCGACTAGCCAGGAGGATGATGCCTTTTTGACATTCAAAAGTGCCTTTTGGTTATCTCCATCTCCAAAAGCTTTCTGCTCATCAGTAAATAATTTCAGACTGCTCCAAGATGTGAGTGCATAGGAAACATAGCCTGCAGCAAATCAAGAAAATAGTAGAAAAAGGCTAGAAAAAAGTGTATATATATTTAAGGAGAGGCAGAGTGGAGGACGCAGGGAAGATAAATAAGACAGATACTTTGTTTCATTGTCAGTGGCACTCTAGGGTTATTTGAAGCACTTATTTATGCACTGTAAGCAGAACAATGGGACTATAGCAGAAATGATTAAATACAGGCTCTTCAAGCAATAGACGGCGCATTGTGGTGGGCCCCGGCTTGCCACTGGGCCGCCTTGATAAAAGCGCTATGAGGTGATAGCTGATACAATTTGCCAGGCGATTTGAATGGAAGCGACTGCGGAGGAAAAAAAGGGCTGCTGCGCCGTTGGTTGGTCCATCGCTGACAGCCTGTATAGCCCATAATAAAATCATTAGAATGTAAATGCTTTATTGCAAAATAAGAGCCCGGAGCTGGGGTGACATTATCTCCCGCCACCTCGAATGAAAGCAACCGATTAGCATTCCCTGATTCAATGATAGGCACAACTTATCTTTATTAAAATTTCTCAAATCAAGTCTTCATTTTTGCGTGATTGAGTTTTAAGCAAATGTAATATCGCATTTGTGTATGCAGTAGGCAGAGGGATGGAGAAAGAGGAGGGGAGAGGAGGGAATGATGCCCCAGAAATAATTAGTGTACACATTTCTTCCCTACATGTGTTTCATAAGCAACAAATTGGATTTTATATTTGATGTGTCACTATCTAATACATTTGCATGAAAATACGGGGCCGCGTTTACAGAATAATTACTGAAAGTGTACACCTCTTTAACACGTGTCTCATAGGAATGAAATTTGATTTGTTTGAAAGTGACTATCACAGTGTTGCCAAATAATTGTCGGCGAATATGAGGGCTAGGGCTGACTAGATTTTAGTCCTTCACATTCCTGACACGCACACACATTTTTACACAGTATTTTAAGCGGGCGCACTGCTTAGTAGGCAGACAGTCAATTCTTATGCAAATGGATCACTATGAAGACAGGGTATAATATGCTATAGATCAAATGTCACACTGGCAGCAAGAGCCTGATAGAGAATGGCTTACTTGTATACTGTCCTATAATATATGCGTTATAATTTGATACTTATATAATCTCGGAGAGGTAATGCTTTGAATGTACAGGGGCGGGAAAGATTCTCTGACTTGTTTGTGACAGCATTGGCCTTTGATGGTGTCGGCCATGTTGAAATGTGGCAGTATTCGATAGACACATTTATTCCGTCGTGTATCTGGTGACATCTTAATCCCCCTGCCACATATTATAGAGCTGCCACTTAGCAAGGTGTAATTTGTCCCAACGCCTATGGTTTGACAAAGAGCATTTTTAAATTATGTAATAAAGATGTATCTATTTTCATTTATGCATTTATGGGGCTTTTATTGTGTAATTAAAATAACAAAACAGTGCGCTATCTAGTCTAGTATTGCTCTCTTTCTACAGCTCCAGATCATGTGTTAGGAATGATAAGTTGCATTATATACTAATAAAACACTTCAAATAAGAGGTTACATAGATTTCAGAGTGATGCAAAATGTAACTGTGAATTGCAGTGAAAACAGAAAGTTGAAACCCATGAATTTATGAATATGCTGAAACCTTCTTTTGGCATTTAAAAATTGCATTAATGATATTTTGATGATTAATTAACAAACTCAAATAATAGTGCAGGCTAAATACCTTTAATAATTTTGTAATGATCTAATATTTACTTCAGAGTTGACACCGTTTGTTGTTCTTATAACTGTTCATGTGTTGTTAATGCTTTTGTATGTCGGTTGCTATGCCGACAAGTTGATATGAAGGTTTCTATTCGTGAGTTACTGGTCTGTTTTGGGAGACTGGCTCTAGTGAGTTGGGACTGTTACTGTTCTGCTCTTGCTTTGGCGTGGGTTACGGCCTACGGTAGCCCTTATGCTCAGAAATAAACAACCAGAAGAAATTTGGCAAGGCAAGTTTATTTGTATAGCACGATTCGTACACAAAGTAATTCAAAGTGATTTACAGAATAAGAAAGACGTTAAAATCACACACATCAAAACATAAATAATCACAAATAATCATCATAAAATTACCATTAAAACAGAATAAAAAAAACCCCAAAAACTTTCAGTCATATGCACAGCTAAACTGAACTGTTTTAAACCTGGATTTAAACATGAGTTAAAATGTTTCCTTACACTAGAACTACATCATATATTAGTTTGTAAAAAAGACTGAATAATAATTAAAGCCCCTTTCACCGATACTTATACTTAATTTACAGTGTAATTTCTTTACAATGACATGCTAAATATATGATCCAGACAAGTATGATTTCCAAATTAATTGCAACTCCACATCAAATAGTCAGCGGACAGACTGATACTACATTTCTTCTTCATAGATATTCAATTGTTTTTTCCTACAGTCCCAAAGCACCTCTTTGACAAGACAATACGCTGCCCTCCATACAGCTCTTACAGTAGAGGTGAACATCCACGCACTTGCTTGGTTAAGAGCTCTATGCACAGCTACACAATGCTCTTGTTATTGCACACCCATAGGATTTGCACTTGTGTTCTGACGGCCCCCTTTTATAGCAATCACCGGGTCATACATCTAGTGGAGTAAATTTAAAATCCCAGACCTCTGCCCCATTCATCGAAGACAAAAGGGGGACACAAATTGGTCCGAAAACACAGTGTAAAAAGAAAAGCTTACATTAGGCTCAAGGGGACTCTGGGGACCGCGCCGATCGCTGCATGTGAAGAAGAATAGTAGCAGCAGCAGTAGATAAATCACTGCCATCATGCAGATTTACCGTGTTCCAGCCAAAAGATAAATGTGTCAGAACCTGCCGCGCCGGGCCACACGCTAACGCCGGTCAGTAATTGAACTTTGCTATAATTATCCTGAGGAGATAATATTAACTTATAGTCTTTGCGTGAGAAAGAAGCCAGTCCATAATTCATTTGCTGTATAGGGTGATGGTAGTAGCTGGCACTCAATCTCACTGTCCCTCTCTTCTTCCTTTTGCCTGTGCATTGTGTTACTGAAATATGACTGCTCCATTTTTATCCTGTCACAATGACAACTGATGGGCTTATTTTCTCGTGGCCCCAGGGGATGATGAAATAGTAAGCAAACATTCTTTCTCAGGACTCGAAGGGTGCTCCATCATAGGACTGAGGCCGCCACCGCCGCTCTGTTGTGTTGTGTGGCAGTAACAGGAGGTTAGACGGGATACAATGCACTTGGTCTCTCGCGATGCTCTGGTCCAGCACACTATTTTAGGCTCATTTTTCTACTATATTTTGGAGTTTAGCGGTTTAATACTGATTTCATAATTCTGAAGAGTGCAATTTTGGAATGTATTAGTGATGTAAAATCATAATTTGCGTATAGCAAAATTATGCAAATGTTTAAATCCATCATGTTTATTTCTTTATTTTTAGTAGTAATCCAAAAGACTCAAAAAAAAAAAAGTCTTCTTTTTTATTATTTCAATTTTGCAAACACAATTGTAATTTTTATGCTAAAAAGTAATGTCAAAACTTTAATACATTTCAAAATACTTTTACACAATTAATGCAACTTTAAATAAATCATATGCTACCCCTCATATTAGCAGACACCCTGCACAAAAATAAAAATAAAAACATTTAAATGAAACCTGTATGACCCCTTAATAATTAGTAATAGGACTCAAGTGTTACCATGTATATAAATTATATTAAAGATTAACCCACTCAAACTCAATAAGGAAAAGACGCATGTTGAAATTCTGTGTAAAAATGGACAAGGCAACACTGTCTCGTACTTTATGGACAGGTGCCTTGTAAAAACCTGACACCTTGGGCCCCATTATTTACTCTGAGGCGCACTCGCTCATGTTAAGCCCTGGTTAAAAAAGGCAAGGTTGCAAGGTTTACAATAGGTCAAAATAACACAGCCAACTGACAATACAACATCCACCTCATTTGAATAATGAGAGATATTGGGCGGACATTAGCCGAGGGAATGGAGCTGGGGGGACCAGAGGGGGGCTTCGCACTGTCAGCTCTCATTTTCAGAGCTGGTTTCTTAAGCAACGACTGGGAAGCGTCGGCAATAACAGCGATAAGAGAATCCCTCACTGGAGGAAACACCGGGACAGCCTAGTTTATCACCATGCTAACTGGATTCAGACAAAGAGCACTGAAACATGTAACGATTCCCATTTGAATTAGAGCAAAACCAAGTTCAAATGAATGCACTGAGAAAAGTTACAGCAATGTTGATGTGTGTACAAAAAGGTAACAGGCTATATCATAATAAATGTATGTATGTAAATGTCTGATCTGTCATAACCGTGAAGATTTTTTTAAATTAGTTTATTATAGCTTATTATAGTTATTATATATATTTTTAAATTCAGAAATCCAATCCATTTATCAAATTATTTTCATCTCTTAAAATTTAAAGTTGTAAAGGCGGCCTACACAAAATTTCTTGAGGTACGCATTTTATTATTTTTCATTTTTTATTGTTATATGATAGACTCACATGGCAGCCATAAACTCACCTATTTTCAACCAAAACATTATAGTAATAATGACTAAAAGCATAGTGTATATTAGATGATTTTTCACAGCATCATGAAGCTTTGCTATTCCTCATTTTCTTGTTACCGCCGCTGCCAGCAGAAACACCCACCTTAGTGTTTACTCAGATCAGAGGCAGCAGGGGCTTTTGTCTCCTCTCTGTAAGAAGAAATGACAGAGTAATGTGATTTACAAGCGATCGCTCCAGCACAATCAAATTAAGTCTCCTATAATCCATGATGAATGCACACCTACGCCACTCATTAGGATTCCAAACCAAATATGAGCTTCTCTTGTTATGGCACCGAGCAGAACACACCCTGGAATAGATGGACCCATTCATTTAGTCACTGGTGTCAAGTGTAATGTGGCTAATACTAAGTCATGACATTGAGTTCATGAACAGTTTAAAGACCAGAAATATGGTAATAGAAAAGAATTTGTAACCAAACCCAAAACTTGACTATCCCACCTCAGCAAAAATACCTGATATCTCAACATAAAAATGACAGGGAAAAGTGGGTTATATAGTATACATTTTAAACATGATTAAGTAAGGACAAGCTATTGTAAATAAATGACACATACTAGTGAGTGTCAGTAGAAGGCCAGCACATGGGGCTGTGTTTGGCCACTACATTTTGATTGACAGTGTCATATTGGTAAGAGGGTTATGAACCACAAAACAAGGGTTAAAGGGAAATTGACCCAGCAGTTGACGGGTGAATGATACATAGAGCCCACGGTCTTTAATCTTGCTGCTGAGCGTACATGAAGCTTATATAACAAATTACAATGCCTACAGAGTAATACATCACCTGATAGATCTCCTTCTGCATTTCTGTCTTCTCCTCATCTCGTCCTCTGCCCAGGAGAGCTTTGGCGAGATTTGTCAGAATATATGGGTTACAGGTTGTGTTCTGGAAATATGATTAAGATGGATGTACTGTCAAAAGGACAAGATGCATGGGACTCGATATACGTATTTTGAGACTTGCAATAAAATGCAAATATTACAAAAACATAGAATTTAAAATTTAATACCAGGAATACAGAATTATATCCACCAATGATTTTATATATGCATCCCTTGACCAGAGAGCAAACATTATCTATTGAACATATCCCGGTGCTTTCAGTTCCACAAGTCTATAGAATGACACATACATCTAGATACATACTGGTTGATAAGGGACACTGTCTGCCTTAAAGCATGTCCTTGCTGCACCTGGCCACAGATAAAAAGTGCTACTTCAGTGATAAGGCTCAAGTTGAAACAACAGCGCCCAGGTGCAGACTATTGGAGAGGTATAAAGTCCATCTTGGTATGCAGAAGGAGGCAGATCTGTTAGATAACTGCTGAAAATGGATTCACCTCAGCACCGCAGCTTAGATGTATTCTACTGTTCTGATCTCTCCAGACTAGTGTAAGGTCGAAGGTCATCGTAACTGCTCACCGTACTTTAACAACAGATATACTTTCAGAACAGGCAACTTTTGACCAGTGTTAAAGGCACTGTACCTGATTTTTACTGTATTCGAACAGAACTAGTCTGAAGTGTTTGCAGTGGTCAAAATGTACTCTTCACGTTCCTAATCCCTGATCCTCCTACAAAATCACTTTCTTAATGTATACTTGAAATCCTAATTATTCACAAGCAAGCTACCTAACAACTAACAAGGCAACAGCACACTTCTTTGTTCTAGGAAAATGAAACACTTAATAATTTGATGCAAACAATCGTCTCATTTTTACCCCAGTCTGGTCACCAGTTAATCAGCCAGAGTTGAGATGGACATACTTGTCAGGTGGATTAGCATCAGGGACATGCATGGTCCGTACCAAAACAAATATCACAGGGGGAATGAAAAATAATCAAATTTAAGAGAAATTAAATTTTGTTCTAAATGATGGATGACAAATGGGCTCCTTTGTTTCACATACGTCACTGAAATAAACAAACGTGATTGCAGGGCTGTGACGGAGGAAGTGGTGACAAGACTGATAAAAAAATATATCATTTTGGACTTGCAGGCAACCAATTTTATTTGTGTACATTTCTGTAGTTTTCACACAGACAAAATTAAATAACACACAGTAGAATCTGAGATATAATAACTTTGATTGCACATTTTAGAGTACGTCATGCCACTGTTCAAGTATATGTGTGAGGGTCAGTGTAATCACTAACAAAATAGCTGAGCAGTCCTGCCAAATCTGAGAATTTGGAGATCATTAGCAGATTTCCCTCACACACTACGGGGGTGCAAATGTGTGTACCGTAAGTCTGTCTGCAGATCCTCCTGCCATTAGGGTCAGCTGAGGGGAACAATAACCTCCAATAAGTAATGGGAGGTTTACTCAACAACCATACTTTATGCTTATGTGTGCGATTAAAGTTAGAGAAATGTTTAGAATAGGAATTAAAAACCAAACTATAGACTAGGCCCTTTGAATAATTTTGTGAAATCATTTATTGTATATAGTGTAACATAATTAGTCAATTGTCAGTTCATTAAATCGCGTAATACCATAATATCGTAAACATGATGACGCTATTGTCCTATTAATAAGGGTATTCGCTCTCTTTTTGTTTTGTTTTTTGTTTTTTCTAGCAAAAAAAGTATACTCCATGTGATTAATTTAAAATACACTATTGCTTGGAATTTGAAATTAATTGCCCAAAATGTAAAAAAATATAGCTGTTTTTTGTAATTAAACAAATTGTATCATTACATTTTCATCAAACAAAATTCATCATACAATTTTAACCCTATAATAAAACCAAAAAGATATATAAATGTATGCAGATAAGACAAGTTTGTTCTCAAATTGCTTGCTGTTGTGAAATAATTATTTTACAGGCAGACAGACCTGCACATCTCTTGAAACCTAATCCCGCACCCACCCAGGCACACAAATGCATCAGGACCATCTCCCCTTGCCCTCATCTCTCAACAGCTTTTGAGGGCTCTAAGTATAAAATAGCCAGGCGCACTAACAGTATCTGTCGGTTGCAGGATACATATAGTGGGGTACGAGGAGAGGCTCAGGTAAGAACGTGCATCAATCTGTCACTCGCTTCCCTCAAGGCGATAAGAGAAATTCCAACAGAGAGATAACGCTGGACATTCAACTTAATTCCAAGGAAGAACTTTTCATCAGCGGGTCACATATTAGCTTTCAGAAAATCGGACTGCTGCAAGTTCCTGTCTTTTTCTTCTTCCCTTTGCTTGCATCGCCCTATCGAAGTATGAGAATGACATTGTGAACTTGAGCTTATAACATTTCCCAAGCAGACAAACAGGTTTTAGTTTATTTTAGAGCAACACGTTTACCTATATGAAAGAAACTTGTTAGATAAGGCACTGACCATACCCTACAAAATCTCATATGTGTTGGGCCAACCTATTACAAAGTTTACAATAAGTTTTATTTTTCGTCTCCCTGGTTGGCTTAAGATGGCCTCTCCAGCTGTCCATCTGGTGGTGAAAACAGTACAATATTTTTTTCATCTCATTACAATATTGTTGGTTGCTAGCCTGTCTATACATCAGAACGAGTTCACCTAAACTATTGCCAGTTTGTTGCACATACATGTGCAAACATTCACTCTCACATTCATTTACAAGGTTAAATAGACAAGCACCATTTTGCTAATTGAATGCATGTCTTTGGGTAGAAGAAGCCCCAGAGAGAAGCCACAGTAACATAAGACAGACATACAAATGTCATCTTTGCAAATAACAATTTCACAAGTCAGCTCATCACAGTAAATCTCATTATTTTGCAAGCTATGGCAGTTATAGCTCACCATATGCAGAAAAAAACAAGCCCACATTCCTTCAAGTCAACACCAAAAACAAGAGAATAAAATCAGTAAATGGGGTGTACGCTGTATGGTTTTAGTTAGAGAGTTGAAAAGTTCAACAAACTTTCATACCACGCATGTAAACAAGTTCAAAACCCGTCACAAAAACACCCTTTGCACATGTTATTTATCTTTAGAAAGATTAAAAATAAATAAATAAAAATAAAAAATGACTTACGCTATGCTAAACCACTGGCCTCATTGCAACAGCATTATGTACTTCCAAAAAAACACAAAATTGTACCCTGTAACCACTAAAATTTGATTAAAAATGACAACATACATTTCTCATGATGTAAGGATGCTGAAAAGTGTGAGGCTTAAAACAGCTGTTACAGTTATGTGGAGAACAAGCCGTTCCATACAGAGACAATTGATTAACTTGGTAGCGCTGCGATAGCCCTTACTCAGCTGGGGTTGATGTGTAAGTGCTAGTCTGGCTTTTTTTGCACAAAGATCATATGGATCAATACGACATGGCACATTTAGGAGATCCCTACACTATACCCTGGGACTATAGGGCCTCACCACCACCTCTGCCTTTTCTGCTGATTGGAAGGGGGTTGGGTTAGCGTGACAATAATAGCCATAGCCAATACCCTATATACCTTTGTTCAAGTGCATGACCAAACGTTAGGACTGTTTTATTTACTACGTCTCAGTGTCTCTTAGGGTTTTCTCAAAGCTGTTTATTGCATTGATAAGTCACATACGAAATATGACTCTTGACCTTAAGTTTAATAGCTGTTTTTTGTTTGGTTTTAGCGAAGGGAGCGATGAACAATCAAGATGTCCCCCCTGCAAACAAAGACTTATGGGCAGGTGGAGAGGTGAGATAAACGCAATTAAAGGTGACAGCAAAAAATAGACTGCCACGCACAGAATTGTCACTCAAGGGCAACACGAGGTAAGAGCTCAAGCTGCTAACATATACTGGTTAGGTTAGGAATGGTTTCTATTTACGTTTAGGGATCTCCATAACTCAATACAGAAGAATTTCATTGAACAGTTCAGACTTTCAGTACAAGTTGCTCACATACAGTTTTACTTAAAGAGAACATTCCAAAAATAAATTGGAAATTGATGGCACATAGTAAGGCATTGTGCTTTTTGGTCCAGCTCGAAGTAAAAAGGAGAGAAGACTGCATCTGACTTTATTTTAAAAATTCTGGTTTTGCTTGAGTTTAAAGATGACATAACATGGACTTTTGGTTTCATCAATAGTAATAATCTCAGAAAAAAAGGTTTGTTAATTAAAAAAATATTTACAATTAATGCGATTGTGTGTTAAATCCATAATTATTCTTAAACTGTGCATCGTATGTGCCGTTAAAGTCATTTTAACTAAACAATGATACTAAACATGTTCCATCTCTGAATCATTATAAAACAGAAAATACCACAGGCTAACACTGTGGTCACAACCCACTGTGTTTAATAGCCCCATGTTGAGTCATTAAAGCAGGATGAATTGCTCATTTAGTGCAACACAACACAAAAGACACAATTAAAACTGCGCCGCACCAGTAAAAGCAGTTGGACGCTGAAATTAGAAGTGGAACGAGCGTTATACATTCTCAGTGGGGTCACC
This sequence comes from Periophthalmus magnuspinnatus, assembly GCF_009829125.3. Classification (NCBI taxonomy): domain Eukaryota; kingdom Metazoa; phylum Chordata; class Actinopteri; order Gobiiformes; family Gobiidae; genus Periophthalmus; species Periophthalmus magnuspinnatus. The sequence continues at coordinate 22,108,635 of NC_047141.1, read as the reverse complement.
GCCGCCACTGCTGCTAATATATTTCTTTATCTTTTCAACTGTGTTAAAAACAGCTGTTTGGGCCTGTAGCAGATAATTCAAGAGGGGTTTTTTTTGTCTGTGTGAGCTAGCAGGGAGACAATGGAGAGGCATCGATTGGAGAGGGGCTCGACATCCTGCCTTCTTGTCAGCTGAATAAAAAGACCATTACCCCTTCAGCTCCCGTTTGATATACACCACCGGGAAAGAAAGAATTAGGACTTTTACTTCCCCTTCCATCAAGCCATATCTATTCTCTCTCCCTGTACCCTTTTTGTCTTGTTTTCCACAGTTTGTCCAATAATCATCGCAATCTTTTCCACATTACCGGGCTGGAGTTTAGAAACAATAGAGAGAGGGTAATAACTTTAGCTTGGAGGAGAAAGGCAGTGAAAATAAAAGGACTCCAGCCAGGGTCATAGGTCAACTACTACCAACGCATTTCCAAAGCCCTTTTGCTTCGCACCAGAAAGTACTAGTGTTTTTCATTACCTTTGGATAGGATTTAACCTGAGAGGGTGTCAAGGAGTAGAGGGTGTTAAAAGGATGATACGCACAGATATAAAAATATTGTTAGAAGGTACAAGTACACAAGATACTAAGCAATACAAAGCAGATTAGAGTAAATTGTAAAACTGAACAAAATGAGATGAACCTGTCTGGGGAAAAATGTTGGATAGACCTGTGTTGTTGAAATGTGAATGCACGTAATAAGACATGCAGATGAAGGACTGAAATAGACCTAAATTTAAGAATGAATACAGACTTAATCATCATCATATCATTTATTTTTAACAGAAATACTGCTTTTGTCATGTCTTAAAATCAAACTGATATAATGATGAAATGAAAGTGGGCATTATGTGTGATAATCTATGTAATGTTATAAGTTCTGCAATGTTTTCATGTGATATTGAATAAATACAGGTCATGGTTTTGCCTTTATAGCAGATTACATATACACATATTACAATTATCCACTCCAGTTCCACAAAGGAGGGCTGTGTAACTCAGTGTAATGCCATGTTTTGATTAAAGGGACGCAGGCCTGCAGCTTGTAAGGCCGTCTGAGGACACATTTATGCATCCAAACACAGCGCGAGTCCCTTCTCAGATATGGATCATAGCTCAGATTTAAGTTGATATACTCACACCCTCCCTCCCTACCACCAAATTGATTAATACACTCCAATTTTCTGAAAGATAGTTTTCTTGCAAAGAGGAGATCTATTTCGCCCGCAAGATCGAAAGTTAGAAGGCACAGCATAATTGATGACCTCCCGGGACAAGCGCTCTCATATTTATCACCAGCTGACCTTTCGTCCCGTCTCATCCATCATAAATTAAAGTTGTACAGCGGTGGCGTGGCCCGAGCTCCACTCTCAGCACAACCTTTTGTCCAGAGGTCTTCTCCTCTGCTTCATTTGGAGCTGGAGGAAGGAGCAGCGCCCAAACCTGCAGTTCAGCACCTCTGCTGTTCAGGGCAGATGGTCATCACTGAGAGCATCTGTCAAACTCAGGCCCGCACTAGTGGCCCACCGCACGCTGCCTCCCTCTGACCACTCAACGAGACCTGTTCACATACTTTGTCTCGGTTGGTTTATGTAACTTACAATTTCATTTACTATTTTCTTTTGATTTGCATCCTCCTCACTATTAAAATTACAAAATTATCTTGCACATACATACATCTACATTTACTTTAAAACTACCATTACTGCTACTGGTGTTTGGGAAGGGAGCAGCTCATCCACAAACCCAAAAGAATAACGTTTCAACCCCAGCTCCAACTAGTGCATTCTGACATTGTGTCTTTTGGCAAGACTTTTATCCCACAGGTGTATGAGTGATTAGTGTTTGGACAGGTGATGATGCAGATTGACAGCTATGTTTCCATCAGTTAGCCTCATGGGCAGAAGTGGCTACAGAAATAACTTATCACCCCCAAGTGTGGGAGTGAATGAATAATGCAATGTAGAAATGCAAGGACTAACTTTTATTATACGACTATTGGCCAAACCTGCCACTAGCATTACCTGTTTAAATGTATATCTGGAATAACTTGGCAAATATGCATTCCAACATAAAATGCATTCAAATATTGAGTAATTTTAACCATTATAAATACTGCAAGCTATTTCTAAAGTAGCTTAGCCAGACTATAGCCTATCACAGGCCATTTATTCCTTCTTTTTTCCAATCATCCAAGTCCACACACACACTGCTCTCTCTTACTAAAGGCATCTATTAATATTGATGAGAGCAGGGCATTAATGTTAAAACTGAGCTTTGGGGCCGAGCCCTTATGACTCCACTGTAGTGATTAACACAAAGCAAAGGAATAATTTATCACTTGTGCCATAATATTTGGGTGGATTTTCAAACATCTCTAGTGTGCGAGGGGTCAGTAATTATAAGCTAATATTTCAGCCAATTATGGATTTAAAGTGTCCTGCCTAATGATGGGTTAAATTAGTATTGTATGGATATAGAAACATGCATTTTAAACATCTTGTCAGTTCACCCGGGGTCATATCAAGTCATTACTCTTGCAAGGGTAACATATTTTCATAAATGCTGAGAGCTAATCATTGACACTATTATTTGAAGCATTCCTTTTTATGTAGAAAATCTGAATAAGGAAGAAGGTGTACGTATATTGATATAGTAAACTATCAACTGTTGAAAATTTTGGATGTATATATTTTTAATCATACTACAGCCAAACAGTCCTACCACAAAAGAAGGACACATCATACAAGGGTTAAACCATCAAACCTCTGCGATAACTATTCATTTGAACTACTCTTATGTGGGCGCTACACTGCATTCACTATTACATAATATTCCAGTTCCAACATTTAACTGTTTACTTGCTTAATGAACTTGAAATATCGTACATTTGCAGAAATAATCAAGGCCGTGCAGTGCTGCAAAGGAACTCTTCGGCAGTGAATAGCAGAACTGGGAGTGAGTGATCCCTACGTTTATACATTGTCATTCAGTGCATGACTACCCCGCACTCCCACAAGAGGCAGCCTACCAGTGACCCCTGAAAAGACAGGGTCACTAAAGAGGTCGTGCGGAATGGCCCGGCTGTGGGCTCCAGCGCTCTGTGACAGCTTTAAGTAGATCTCTTTTTAGCCATTTATTTGAGTGTCCAGAGGGAGAGAGGAGGAACAGGATGAACAAGAACAGAGCATGACTTACAAGAGGAAGGGAAACTAGGAGTGTGGTGCCCGGGTGAACTTAGAGTGAATAACAGAACCCATAAATGGGTTTGAAAAATAATGGCTTCACGTGTCTAGTATGGGTGGACTTGTTTGGTGCCATATTTGTATGTGGACAGTTGTATTTTAGTTGCTGACAATGTTATAAAAATAATCTAAAATGGAGTAGTTTTTTTGTTGAGGCCAAAGAATAAATGTATTTCCCCATACGTAACATGCATAGCTTGAAACTTGACACAAGCTGAATAGGTTAGCAAGTAGTTTCATTTTCTATTGACCGTGTATGAAAAACTGTTTGATGGAGTTCTTGTCTTGTACCTATACTCCAAGAGGCCAATCCAATATCAACTCTCTGCTGTATAATGCATCTTTATCTCCAGTGCACCAGCAGGCCATAGATTAGCACTATAGATTCTAATTTGAAGTCTAACACCGCTTCCCTTGTCTAAAATTCTAATTCTAGGAGCTGCCATCTGCTTACAATAATGAGCCTGACAACCCTGGTAAATGTGCTTTTGACCATCATAATGGCCGGCGTATTGATCTTAATGGACGAAGCGTTGCTTGTTCTATCAGTCAGAGCAGAACAGTGGGAGACGCAGCAACACCAATCCACATCCAGCCCTCATCCACTTCATTGATTGAAGTCACCATATGCTTTGCTAATTCACTAGTTTCGGGATGTTATTCATAAGAAGACACGCTGATTGTGAACTTGCACCTTTTTCCCTTGTCTCTCCAGGAAAAGTATTTAACTGTTCTGCATAGTATATAGAACAATTGTATTATAATGCTAATTAATGTGATGTATTAGACCAAATTCAATTTGGAAGGTTTTGTTGCTTTAAAGGTAATGGCATTTACATGTAATGAACTGCAAAATAGTCAGAACTGTTTTTTCTTGGTTAATCTGAGATGGCATTAGCTGTTACATACTGGGGACACCATATAACAGAGAACCCTTTGGTTTTCTGACAAAGTGGTTTTAGTTATAGAATCTGGCAACCCAAAGTAACAGTCTCCAACTGTTATGTTTTGATTTGTGTGATTTTAATGTCTTTCTTTTTCTGTAAAGCACGAATTGTGCTATACAAATAAACTGGCCTTGCCTATATCACATGCAATGCTTTTGTAATTATGAGTTAATCAACAGTACAATAGTTCTACAATAGTAAAAACAACACTGGATTTGAACAAAAACTTATGAACATCTTAACTTATTAACTTAGACAATGCTTATAACATATTTAAGAAGAATCCTTCAAGGCAATCTTCAATACTATTCAATTTACAATAAGAATGAACCTTTTAGGACAAGTGGACAAATGATGTAACTTTTTACTGCCCACAAGTCAGAATTACTGCCAACTTTTTGCCAAATCTTTACATGCCTTAAGCCAATGTCCCTTTCTTTTATCTCATAAGCAATATGTTCTGTCTCAAAAACACTATACAAAAAAAATGATGGACAATACCCTGTTGTCTCACAGTGACACAAAAGATAGAATTTAGATTCTTTAACATTGTAAGCTTCACTTGTTACCAGCCGTGTTTGAAGTGGTGGGAAAAGATTCATCACAAAGTCTCATTTGTAACATCATTGACACGGCCATAATGACTCTTTGGCAGTATGGAGTAATGAGTGTCTTTGCCCTTTGACCTCAGCCAATGAACACATTTAGTTTAAGCCGGTGCTCAGTGATTTATTTGTGACAATATTATGGCTTCTGAAGTCGTAGAGGATTACACATTGGACATTGAATGGGACAATAATTAACTAGTCACGACACAGTTTACTTTCACTCTCAGTGCACTATATGGGGGCCATCTCTCACCTTTCGCTCTGCTACTGGTTTATGGAGAGAAACTAATGGCCCCGCTTTGGACAAAATAATATATGCCAAGGCTAAATATTAAGCCTTGTGGAAATTGTGGCACTTAAAAATCACCTTGCAAGTATGTAAATTACTGCCGTTAAACTTTCTCAAGCAGTCACAACTTTTATATTCTCATGTGTGGGGAAAAAAAACAAAACAATTCATAAAACACACTCTGAAGTATCTTATTACAGTGTTACTCTAATGAGGTTACTACCCAGTGCACCCCATGTCAGGAAGGGCATCTGATGTAGAATCTGTGGAATGTAAATGCTAATTACATAGACATCTGACGCAAACAGAAAAAAAACAACCATGGTGGTGCATGTTATTGATTTTTTTTTTTTTTATTAATTTATTTTTATTTATTTTTTAAATTCAAACTGAAGAGATCAGGTCCATGTAATGACCTTATCATCAGAGCCAACTAAAACCATTAGTCGTACATCAAGCAAAGTTACAGAATTGCGATATAGGGCCAGTGCCTTGACAGAGGTATAGGCGCCTGCTCTTTCAGCTTATTACGCTATATCTAAGAAGAATAAAGACAGAAGATGGGAAGAAAAATCAGGAGAGAATGGGGCTATATGTGTCCACAAACAAATCACATACATCTATCACTCCAGGCCTCCTGTAAAGGCCACTAGGTCACCAGTGTGTTTGCCCCATCACTCACTCAGGGTCGGCAGCCAACCCACCACACTCTGCTTTTCCAATCCAGTCAACAAAAGCCGGAGCGCTGGCACTGTCTGTTTAGCTAGAGGGGAAAACTGTCAGTAAAAGTAAGACGAATGAGCTGCCCTGATTGACTATTTCCTTAGATAGTGAATCAATGGGCTTATTATCACCGGCAATTACAGTACTAATACAAACAGATGCTTGGGGAAAGACATCTGCTTAGAGAGAGCAGACAACTAGATTTCCAGTCAATAGAGTGAAGAAAGCTCAGGCTCTCAGTAGCCCTTAACAGAGGTATTTGTATTCATGGAAGATCTAGGAGCAAATACACACTCCCAATACACACAGAGACAAGACTGAGGAGGTAATTATCAAGTTAAACGCATTTCTTTTGAAGGAATTAAAAGAAAGCAGGCACAGTCTGTTTAGTTAGAGAGAAAACAGTCAGTAAAAGAAAGGCAAGTTTTAAATCAGTTATTATATTAGCTTAGTGTAAATCACTTTTAAAGGTTCTATATTACAAAAAATGTATTCTTGTGAGCTTTAAGACAGATGAGAATGTGATTACCTCCTCAAAAACACACCTGGAGCTGTGTTTTGTTTGATTCACACATATTTGAGTAATCCTTTATTATTAGTCTGCCTACATCTCCAAAGATCAAAATGCTCTGTTCCACCTTGTGATGCCATGCAGTGGTAGTTTTCAAGTTAACAGCTACCTTTTGCTGTATGCTGTTGGAGTTATTAAGTTAAATAATTTCATACCATTGGCAGTTGGTCTAAGCAAACATGCATTTACAGACTAAATAAAATGTGTGAAAGTATTTTAGGATAGGCTGCATCATTTCCATTCATTCAAACCTCTTCTGGCTCAGGTTTTAGGGCAGTTTCTTTTTGTTTCCTGACAAAAGCTTACTTCATCCAACATATTTGACAACGACACCAAACATGGCTGCCATGTCATGTCTTGTTGAAGGAGAATAAAAACCAGACGTGCTCTGCTTCACTTCCTTATTATGATGTGATTCAGTCCACGAATCTCAACACAGAGCCCCAACAGAGACACAATCATTTTTAACACTTTCCCCTCTTGGCCATTATATGTCCCCAACAATAGCTCCGGCTTACCGCGCTGTTCTCATTGCTGCGACAGTCAAAACCGCTCTATGGAGTTTCCAAAGGCGAGTGAGGCATATCATTGGAGCTTAGGCTATGCAAACAGCAAGAGGGCCCATTCAGGGTGCTCTGTGATGGACGGGGTGCCACTTGAGGAGGACATGGCTGACTTGCCGATCCCTGACAACCGTCTGTGTTTGCCAGGTGGAGCATTGAGGGGCCGTGCCGTCCTTTTTGTCACGGTCTGCTCTGTTACCGTTTCCACGCCACACAAGCCCCATGCTATATAACCTCCAATGCTAGCACGCTCGCTGTGCTGGCTAGCTCCACGCCTGAGCAGGTAGCCTCAAGAAGGTAGCCGTGCAGAAAGGTCCATCCCCCTTTTCCTCTCTCTTTCGAACATGGTTTCTCACATTTAATTATCCGATCTGGTCTCTGCTCCCGTTGGCTGGAAGGAGAAAGAGATTGCTCCTCAGGTCTTAGTTCTTTGGAGAGGTTTTGATTGTTCTTGCTAAAGCCTGTGATTCAGCAAATAAAGGGAAGCTGTCTTGTTTCACATCACATATTAGACCTCTGCACACAGGCCAAGCATTAGAGGGCATCAGACTTGTGTTTGGAGTCAATGGCAAGACCACTTCATCCGAGTCACCAGAATGCCTTCAAGAAAAGAGGAAATCTTTATTTGCAGCTTGGACGTAGGGAGTTGTTGTGGTCTTAAATTGATTATTCTACATTTGCTCAATAAAAAAAATACAGTAATCAACCAAAATCAACATAATATATTGCGAGTTATACAATAGCATCATCACAGGATTCCAAAACACGTATTGTGCAATAGGTAATCCTCCAATCGCCCCAGTCCTGACCAAACCAAACCTGCCGTTGTCCATGGCCTGTGATAGGTTGCAGGTAGAAGGATGGGGTCGAATGCAGATCACAAAATTAGGGATAAATTAATCATTCAGAAAGGTGCTCAAAAGTCAATAAAATTTGTTATCCTGGTACATTATTTATTTATATATATATATATATATATATATATATATATATATATATATATATAATTATTTTTTTTTATTTTTTTGTATTCCCACTACTCTTCACTTTCACATCTCATTTTGATCAAATACAGTCTACAAGCTACACCACTATAGACTGTAAATAGAACCAGCAAATAAGGTGATAATGCCAGGGAGGGAAATTAACCCCTACTTATGTGGCTATTCTATTTGAAAATGGCCTAATTAACGTGATTATGTCATTAAGATTGCGTGGGATGTGTGCATTTCAGAAGCCCCCGTGAGTCTGTCTGTGTAATAAAAGACGCTAAAGGACCTTAAAGGTAATTAATCCATTTAACTCCCCAGCTCCAGCTCGACATGCCACAGCAGACAGCACAGAACAAGACTGAGACCAGGGAAGAATGCCAGTGGATTGCTTTACAGGAGTGGGCTTTGAAATATATACAGAAATGACAAATGTACCATTCTTCTGAAGCACAGGCCACACTGGGAAAGTCAATTTTCCCATCTCTGCATCTGTTCTGTTGTGTGTGATTTGCCAGCTATTCTATTTTTATATGTTATTGTATTTTTTTGTTTTTTTCTGCACCGTTTTTCATTAATGTTATTATTTTCTAGGTTTAGAGAAAATGATGGCAGAGTGGTTAGTAAGGACATAGATAAGTTGGATGGATATTTATGTTCACATGTATTGTGAATGTGAACATGAACATAAAAACAAAGACGACTAAAAAAGACAATACAAAAAGAAAAAACTCAGCAATTACACACGTGCATGACATTTTACCATCTTTTCACATTTATCTCACTCAAAAGTCAACTAGTGCATTTAGAAAGATGGACATTTCTGTTCTATGCCAAAATATCTTCTGATTATTGTCATCAACATACTACAAAAACCCTAAATATGATCAGGTATGACCACAAACGTTAACGGACACATCACAATGGCATACAAGCTGGATACAGGCACAAAAAAGTGAGTATTTGTGATTGGCAAGGGTCAAATTGCAACTAACACAGGAGAAGGAGGGAGAAGTTAGATCAATGTATGTAAAGCTGTACACGAACACAGACAGCATTTCCTAAACATTGGATGGAGGGTGAATTTCAATAACACACATAGATAGTCAATATTTAATCCACTAAATGCAACCTGTTGTTGTTATAGCTCGCTTAATTAGGAGGGAGCTGATTTATGGTCGTTTAGAAAAGTAAACCTTGCCCCTGAAAGAAAAATAATGATCCGAGATTAAGAAAAAAATGGTTGGCCATGATATATCACCACTAGAGGGAGTATTTATGACTAGCTGTAAGTTGGCAATAAAAAGAGCATAGTTAATTTTAATGCTTGTCTTTTTTTTTCTTTTTTTTTTTTATTAGAGAAGATGAAGTGTTGTGTGAACAGTTGGGTAGTTAACAAGGAAATTGGCATACATTAAATAATAATGACAGATATGGTAAGTTTATTTATTTACAAATATGTGGAATTAATTTGATTTTAGTATAAGAAAATGTAGGTTGAGGTTGAAGATGTTGCATTGTTTTACAGTAAAGCCAGGTCTCGCTCTCGTGGCTTCAGTCCTGTGTGATGTAATAACTCAGCCAGGCCGTCCTTGTCAAACCACCTGGGCCTATGATAAATATGTCAGTGTTTATAGCCCCCATCAGAGTCCCGAATAGATTCATTTGAGAATAAAAACAGGATTCCCCCGCCCAGTAAATCCATCAGAGTGATGAACAGTCATTTAAACTGAGTGCACAACTCCTGACATCTGACTTTATGTGTTCAGTAATTCTAGTTGAAAGGCCCACACTGGATTTTTGGCACACATCACAGTCTGTCTGTTGCTGGTAAAAGAATGAGAATATTTGTTGGTGACATGCTGTACTTTCATATTTATACAAAGCTAAAGGCTGACTTAGTAATTTATAGTCATACTCAAAATTGCAGAAACCCACTGATAAGAGGATACTAGTGTATTTAGCAATGATGAACCACCTCAGACATAAGCCCTGGGGGATCGGCAGGTGTATTTTGGAGCCAAACTCCAACAGATTGGCAGAACAGTGTGGTGTAGGCCATTTGGCACCAGCTCTGGTTCACTGGCTGCTCCATAGGGAAGAGACTCCATGACCTTATCCCTCATGCACTCTCCAGCTCTGAAGTGGGATCATACATACTTTTGTCCACTCGCCAACACAGAATACTGATAGTAGCACAAAAGTTTGAATACCTATTATGAAACAAAATCAAAATGCACCTGTCGCACATCATTTTCAAATGTAAGATCTTAATCCACAGGTAACTTTATTTGAACAGCGAGGTGGAGATACTTTGAGAGGTTCAATGCAGTGAGTATCAAGATGGCTCTGTCTCCAAAGCACTTACCAGTGGCTTCTAACATGCAGTCTCTCTTTGCCCCTAAAGCGCTCTCCATCTCCTTCTAACGCTTTACTTAACTCCTGTTTCACTCACATTCACCCTTCTGTCAATTCTGCTCCTCCTTCAATCTCCTCAGTCGCTCACCTCCTCTAATACTCTGAGTGCAGCTCATTCCCCCCTGAACACACTAACATTTACCAGGCAGCGCTGGTGACTGCTGGGCTGTAAAATGGCCATATGAAGAGAAAGCGCCTGAGAGTGAGGTGTTGGAGTCTTGACAGCAGGGTCCCCCATTATCTCTGTAATCTGGTGATAATTAGAATTAGTGCTTGGGCACCCCTAGGGCCACACTGAAAGTGTGTCACAATGGCTCCAAAGGACCTGGAGCTAGCCCTGCACAGAACACACACACCAAATCCTTGACCTACCCTCGCTCCTTGATGCACATGCCCCAGAAGCACACAGTCAGTCAGTCAGCGCCTGTCCACTGCTCCTGCCCTGCGCCTGCCTTGCCCCTGGCGGTGCACAGCTGAAGGTAACAGTGGGTCACTGGTGCTGGGAGTGTGGAACTAAGCCTTCACTGCCCATTAATCTGCCGCTAATTAGAATGCTCAATAGACTCCTAAAAGAGATGTTAGCTGCCTAATTATACTATCATCCTGCTAGCTCACTATTAAAGGGAATTGATAAGTGGATAGGAAGCGATGGAAAGTGTAACTGCACTTTCAGACATAGTCAATTTCACAGTCATGCCCTGTGGCTGCTGCTAAAGCACATGTAATTCACTTACAGATGATTTTAAAATGACAGCCATGTCACCACAGTGTTTCAATGAGAGCATAATAAATGTGCAGTTATAGGTGAGTTGGCTTATGGGCACAACACAGTCACTTGGCCATCTTGTGACCCATGAAAATGCACTGTTTAAAGTCCATGTAATTTACACACAGAAAAGAAAACCATGTGACTGAACCCAAGAAACAAAAGCACCATGAAAAGTATGGGTGGGTGCTCTTGGGGGTGTGGTCATGGGTGAGTTTGGCCTTTAGCCGGTGTTGGTGCCATGAAATGTTGTTTTGGTGTCAGTCACAGCCAGTGTGACCCCTGCTGCAGTGACACAATGCCTTCAGTAGCTCTCAGCCCCTCTCGGCCCAGTGTGCAGCGTATTCAAGCAGCCTGCTGCATTCCTGCTATTCATGTCCCCTGGAGACTCTCTTTCCCCTGTCTTCCTCTGCTCTCACCGCGTCACTTACTCTCACTGGCTTTCTTCTTTCACATGTTTTGATCTGGGTTTAGAATAGAAAGCACACGTTTGGAGGTACACTGAAATCTGTACAAGCCACTGAAGAACTTGAGGAAAGACACAGTGAAAAGGGATTTTACAATATTATTTAATTGTAAAACTTTTTCTCTGTACACCACTAAAAACAGACAGGCACAATAAGAGCTATTCTAGTTTTCAAACTACATAAACTTGTATTATATTATTTATTAAATTATAGTCTTTGGCAATTCATTCCAAAATGTATTTAATGTATGTAAAAGTATTTACCTTTGCTGCTCTGGAAAATATCACCCAATCAATACAAACCACATTTATTAGACAGACCATTAAAGCTATTTTCAATGTCCGACAGACAATCAATTTACATGTTTGAGGAATCAAGTGCGGACCTAAAGTAAAGTATGTCGAGGGAGGAGCAGGTTACTATTGATCCAGTCCAACAACAGCCTCTTTTTCTCTGTGCTCTGTTATAATGCAAGACTCAAATTGACAAAATTGCCATTTAGTCATGAGGATATTGCTCCTTTTATGATGTCCTAACTCAATGAAACATGGATGTAGACACAAAGTGAACATATGCGGCTAATGACTGCAGTTGTAAGTGCCTTTAGCTACCAAAAAAAAAAAATCATACCATTAGATAAAAAAAAAAAAAAAGTATATTATTGTATGATTTTTGATGGTTCATTTTCATAATGTGAAATAAATCATAAGAACACAGTATAAAATGCAACACATTTACATATAAATTAAACATAATCAATTCCATGCTATCCTAAATAAAATAAGAATGATGTTGCTATATGTATTTCTTTATGTTAATTTTCAGATTGAGTCATGGTTATTTAAAGCATTATTTTAACATATTTAATGGATTGGATTTAATGGATTAAATTGAAAATGATTATTAATTACTATTGTTAAAATAAACTCCAGACAGGTGTTTTGCATTACTATAGCAATACATTCATATATTTGTTAATAAAGTATAGTTTAAATCTTTAACTAACTTCAATAAAATTGTTAACTCACTATTAGTATATACAAATGAAAAGAGGATGAAAGAACATGTCTTCAGGTTCTTCCATCTCCATATGCCACTGTCTCTTGTTGTGCTTCTCTCTTGCTGTTGTTTGGAGATCGATGGAGTCACCTTGGTTAGCTATTTGTAGCCTCACGGTTGGTGGGGTTATATGTGTGTGGGAGTGTGTGTGTCCGTGTGCAGAGAGCACAAGCCTCAGCGCAGACTGTGAAGAAAGCCATGGGGATCAGCATTAGCTACAGACCCTTTTTGCTCCTCTTTAAAATTGATCAAAGCCAGGAGTAGTTGAAACCTATTAAGCACGTCCTTCTCAAATGTGCGGGATAAGAGCGCTGCATATTCAAGGGAGGTACGTCATTTCAAAAAGCCACGCTGTCCTGTGCACTTCTGGGGGGCGCAAAAGCCAAATACATAAAAAGAGTGCACTGAAAGCTACACCTTTGAAATTATGAAGGGATTCATCCACACTTGCTAACTGGTTTATCAAAATTACTGTGACGTTTTTGCTTTGTGCTCAACTTTGCAAGAGTTAATTCCACAGTGAAATAACATTTGAAACTTAGAAATCTCTTTACAGTTCCTCATCACATTTGAGGTGAAAGAAATCACCAAGATATATTACATTATTATTATATGGAATTGACAATATTTCATTTAATAGGTTCAATAACACTGTATTGACACTGATTGAAATTATTAACATGAGCCTGAATAACAATTACATAATTTACAAATGTATTTATGCCTTTGTTTAATGGGAAAATATTAAACTTTTCTTAATATTCTTTATTTACTATAATATCTGAAAAGAAATAAAATTTAATCTTAAGAAATGTTTGATTATCATCATAATATGTACCATCTTATTATATTATGTACTTCAATATATGTAATTTGTATCATTTATCAAACCAGTGAAATCATTATTCAAAAGCTACCGGATAAACACTTTTGGATACCGGACACAGTCAGTAGTTATACAGTAACATATCGTTTACCTCCTGTATTAAGATGCATCTTTAGCTCCACTTTTCTGCGTCATTAAAGGCTCAAACACAAACTGAAATTGGTGGATGGACTGAAACAGATCCACATATTTTGACTGAAATGACAAATTGTGAATGGGTGAGCGGATGTTATAAGGAGAGCCATTACTGGTGAAGGGGAATTCCTGCAGCCACTTAAATAGCTGGTGCATGTGGTGCCTGGTTTCTCCGCGCCTCTCCCCAGTCCTCTAGAGGGATGAATTAGAATAAACATATATAATCAGATAATTAAGCATTCATCACTGATCTCCACACGCCGCGCTGCCCGCCTCGGGCTGGGAATGCTACGGAGAGCAGATTAACAGATGTTTAAAGACAGTACTGGGGACCCGTGTGTTACTTTTTGTGCAATGACCAAATTAAGGTTTCATATTCTGATATTTAATCACAGAAAAGGTGAGCTGTGTTATTGAGAAACCAGCTTTATATCTTGTGTAATAATGAATCATAATTTTGTCTGGGAGCTTCAAAGATACACTTGTTATTAGGGATTTCAATGTCAGCTCTTATTTCGAAGCTACAATGGACAATATTTTCTGAGTAATGTTGTCAAATTAATACCATCATTAATTTGGCTCCAAAACAGGCTGTGACCCACTAATACAAGCCCACATTGATATCAAATCAAGCATGTATACCTGTCACATAAATTCTCATATCCTGTCGCATTTCTTATTCAGGGAATCTGTCAAAGTTAGCACAGCCTTAGCCCTCTACTCCTCACAATGAAAACAATCAACCAGGAAAAGATATGCATTTGACAGTTATGACAAACCAGAAGGAGGCTCGTCAGCTTTTCAAGATGGAATGACTGCACCCCCTAAAGGCCTGACGAGGAACTTCCACCATGCCACTCACTTCAATGTCTCCAAACCGGTCAACAAGCTCCACGCAGAGAGGAAGGGAGAAGCATGGGGAAAAAAATAAAAAGTGTGTCCGCCGCGCCACCAACGTCATTCTGTCCCTCTCTTGCAGCCAGATCTCGTCGCTGGGCCCGGGTGCTTATGATCCATTTTCCTGCAGATATGAGAAAGTTGCTCGCTCAGAGGAAGAAAGCAGTCAATCAATGCTACTGAAATAGCCCCACTCCATTAGCAGTCGGTAACAGGAGCTGTGCCCTTGCTTAGGGGACTTCGGCTCAGGCGGCTTCAGTCCCCTAGTCACTCCCTGCTGTCTTTGACTTACTGACACTATTCGCCATACCTACCCATCTACCCCCATCATTCCAAACCTGGATACAGATAGTTTTACATTGACTTTGTCCGAACAAGTTCATTTTGTTTTCATTACATTTTAGATCAATGTACACAAGGCATTTCACATGGGGTATTAACAGAAGTATCTTTGGTTACATTTTATCACTGAGATTTTAATTGTACAAAAATGACTTCCTTGAGCTGAGCAATCTGCTATCACTTAACTACTTGAAAAAAACAAAACAAACAAAAAAAACCCAACATTGTTAATACAAAGTTGTTACACCTGATTTGCATGTGATTTTTCTAAGTACAGCCAAGTTTATGAATTATTTCCATACTTGCAAACAGTCTGGTGCAAATCTTAAAACATTAAATGCACATAGTAAATTTGTGTGTGTGTGTTTTTAACCAACAAAAATATTTCATTATTCCATGTACTTTTTTACATTTTAGTTTGTATTGACAGTTTGATTATTGTACACGTTTCTGATTTTTAGCTAGTCCTGCCAAGCACTGGTTCAGGCACTACTCAGCCAGTGCGGTGTTCCCCTGTGTGTCTCTAAAGACCCCTAATTGTATTAAAAGTACTCCCCTCTGCAGACCCTTACACCCCAAGCTTTGTGTCTACGAAAGCCGATCCCTCAAAGCTCCTTTTGTTTTATACAGGGGAAAATCGTTTGAGAGTGGACTCGGGCTTCTCCACCTGGCGTGCATGCCTCTCTCAACTGCAGATTACTACAAGGAACATCTGCTCTGGGGTCATCAGTAGTGTCAGTTGGCACAGAGAGATAGGCAGCGTGGATCATCTTGAACCCCTGGTGCACTCCCCTATTTGAAGTGTACAGGGTAGGCTGTGTTTTTGTATTTCTGCTAAAAGGTTTACACCGAGGCACAATTTTGAATGAGATGTCTATTGGTTTTGGTCTATGTGAATATTCATTTCCTTCCTTCCTTCCTTGGTTGTCAGAAATTTTATGCCGGATGCCCTTCCTGACACAATTCCCTCTATTCATCAAGTCATTGAGGGATTAATATTCTGATGTGGCAGAAGTTTTACGCTGGATAGCCTTTCAGATCGTCTGCATTTATTCACAGTTAAAATTGACAGCCCGTGTGTTCCTCTTCAATATGGATTAAAGTTTGTAAAAAAAAAAAAAAAAAAAAAAAAGTGATAATAAAAGGAAAATATATATAATTTTATGTGCCGCACTCTGGAATAGACATGTATGGGTGTTGAAGCTACATTAATCTCTGCCCTGTCTACTCCTGTCATATTTGATGCTGTCCCTCCAGAGGCGCACAGACCCCACCCATACCCCCAGCTTTATCCCACACCCCTCTCTCCCCTCTCTCCCCTCTCTCCACTCTCCTCCCCTTCCCCTTTACCTGTCCTGAACCAAATCTCCGCTGGTCGGCTCTTGAGATCGCAGCGCGTGTAACACTGTGTCAGGTGCTATTAGGGGCTGTTAGGTGGCAGCCTCCATCACTCTCCGCCTCTCCCCTGTCCACTCCAGGGGTGAGCCAATGCAATTGCCTTTACAGTGGTGCTCACTGCAGTATACTGACAGGAAGGCCTGATTGGCAGTGACACCGCCATGTTGCAGCGGGACTAGGCGGGGAGATAGAGAGAGAGAGACGGGGACCCAGGTGGTGTCAAAGCGGCTCCGTGGGGTGTTATTGTATCTATCCTGGATGACCCTAAGAACTGATGGGAGAATGTGTGTGTGCCTGTCCCAGGTGGTAACACCGCCACTTCCCCAGGTGCTCTGTTGGGACATATTACATATACTGTACAATGACAGAGATGGCCCTGGATGAGACTGGATGGACTGGTCAGGGGAAAGGTGCGGTACAACATGTGGAACACTGAAATAGACTTGTTGGATGTCCAAAGAGAGCCCTTTCTCTGTAGGCGACAAATCACTGTTTGTGAATATTGCATTGGGCAAGGCTGGACCAGAATGTGATAAAATGTGTGACATAGTGGACTGGGATGTCCATAAGAAAAGAAGTCCACAACTTTTCAATTTATCGAAGTTCTCTGTGGTGATATTGTGACACAAGAGGTTGAAGAAACATACTTGGCTACATGACAGCAGTGTTCCTACTGTGGCAAATTCATATTAAAGTCAAGATCACAAATAAGGTTTCAAATACACTCAAGAGTTATTTTTCTTAAAGTTTACCTTTCACTTGAGACTACATCAGACCTAATGACCTGGGATGGTATGATAATCAAATATAGCATACAATCATGCATGATGAGATAACACTTCATATTCATAAAGAATATCCCACAGTAGTTAGTGGCATTTCCCGGAATATATATTATTATTTGACAAATATATTTTGTTAGTTTTCATGCATTATATTTTACTTATGGACTGTGTTGTGTGTATTAAACAGTTTCATATACAGCACTGCTCTAACAGTGTTACAGTTAGCTTCCACAGACAGTATATTGTGCTCTCCATTTCACAGGTCACCCACAAATAGGATCCTTCACACAATAATACCTATACAAGTAATTGCCTTTCTTTGGGGTATAAGGCCCCGAGGTCCTCTTGTCCACTGGAGGCTTTACTCATGAACTCCTGATTCTCAAATTTGATCATGTGAAAGCTACCATTGTTGTACTTGTAACAGAGCTGGATGATACTGTGTGTGCTAAATCTTCTGTTCACTGCATTGTGTCCTAAATAACTTTGTTAACTTCTCCAAAAACAAAATGCTTCCGCAATGCTCCAAGGGAAGTCATATATCAAAGTTAAAAGAAGACATAAGGTGCAAGTACAGGCACAATGTACAGTGTGCATAGAACCTTTGTGTATTGGTTAGATTTTAAGCAACATAATTTCAAACGTCTATAATTATTCTCAATATTTTAAATGTGATTTTAAATGACAGAGATAAATTGTTCTTAAAAACATAGCTTTGTGTAATTTTTAGCTTTAGACAGCATGGTTTGTCATTTCTTATTTGATTGAGTCTGTGTAAATTACATTACAATCTTTGCTTTATGTTGCAATGTCGCCGTTGGCTATGTGCCAGATTTGTCGACAAATCAGGGCCTACAAATGCATTTAGTCGACCTATTGCGTGCCGAGAAAGAAAGATCAGATTTCATCAGGTATATATGTTCTCCTCACTCATGCACTTATAGAGCCATGTACTTTAGTCATACCCTTACACAGTTATGGCTGTTGTCACAATACTTGCTTTAGCTCAACCTTCACAACCCCCATTCTATTTGTACCACACTGCTATTAAAGAAGATGACAAGGAAATATGCAGCCATGTAATTAGGCTTATTTGCCTTAATATATACTGCATGGCGTATCACCAAATCGCCCCTTCACCTTGTGGGAAGCACTGGTGTCTGTTTACACTAGTAGTTTCATGTTAAAATGGACAGACCTTATTAGTATTTGTTTGTCCCTTCGCTTGGAAATCTCAGCAAATGACAAGGGAGTTCATTTTGAATCCTCTTTGAGCCGAACATGAAAGAAGTCAGTGGTAATTAGTGTATAGTCATTAATGATTGTCAGTATCATAGCTCCGTCTGCTTTCATCAAATGGCCACAAAAACATATATCCTTTGCCTGCTCCTTTTATTCCCAACTGAGCACGGTTTGTAGATTTGAATCCCAAAGCAGACCAGGAAATGCAAGTACATGTCACATAGTGTATGCTTTTTGTATAATGACATTTGTATGGTCCAAAGATAATTAGCAAACCAGACTCATGCTAAGAGTATTTGCCACATTTATGTCTATGTTATTTCATAGGATTATAAAGACAAGGTAAACTAATATGTTTAGTAGGCTAACAGCATTTGTGCAAAAATCATTGCTAATTATTTCAGGCAATACACTGATCAATGTGTAGATTCTCGTCTCAAATCTGATTCTGGTAATGTTTTTAAACTGGCATGCCTTTAGGATTTTTATTGGTTTTATGGATTTTGCTCAACTGAAGTGCATAAGTCAAATTCTGTCCTGAAGGAGAGGGTCTATCAAAGTCCATTTGATTAGCATGGCAAAAAGTTCAATAGAGAGATTGTTAGGCCTAATCTAATAACACTCAATACAATGTTAAGGGAGGATTTCAAATGGAATACCAGATCTTCTATTGGAGCTTTATTTGAATCATAGTTGTGAATTCCTACTGAGTCCATCTCTTTTACATTTTCATGAGTTTTGAAATACAAGGGCGGGCATAGGGGTATTAGCACCTCTGGAAATGTGCAGCCCTGTGCATTTATGGGGAGAGAAAGCTTGACTCCTGCTTGGATTTCTTAGAGGTGAAAGGTGCCAAATCCCTCTTTAGATGGGTTGATCTTCTCAGGCCCATTATGCCCTTTGAGTGTGACAGACTGGAAGCCCAGAGGCAGTCAGGGCAGAACTAAGATAAAGGAGTGGAATTAAAGAGGAAAAGTGAACTCAACTTTGGCATTTGTATAACTTACCCTCCTACACCTGAGCATTAGAACTATTCCCTTTGTATTTCACTTGAATGTCTTGTTTCCCAGCGTTCTTTGGTACAGCTTTTCAGTTCCTCATAGCCAGTGGTGTAATCTTGCACACAAAATACAATCCGAGCTTGTTGGATTGACAAAGAATTAGGGTTGTCAAAAGAATCTGTACAAAAGATACTAATCTAAAGTAGAAACTCAAAAATCTTCTATTATGAGACCACATGGTAATATTAAAAACAGTACTATTGTCTTGTGTTGAAAATTACAGCTGTCATTGTGGTATTGATAAAATAAAATTAAAATGAAGTTTGAGATCGTACACTTACCTTTCCAGCTCTTACGTCAAGTAGGTGTAGAGTGGCATAGTGGTTAGGGTTAGCCACATAGATAGTGCTATTATCACTGAAATAAATCGTTTAACTGATACAAATAGAACCTGGTTTCCGAAATATTGCAGTCATTTTAAACAACAGGTCATATTAGCATATAATAAAAATGCATTTTCTGTCAGATAAATCAAATATATTACTATTTCAACAGATTTGTGCAGAAAGAACTATTCAGACAATGAGACCATGCAGGGTAGGAGATCGGTGAACAAAGGGTGGTCGGGAAATAACCTTGATATTTATGTACACTCATAATGGACCTTTTTAACCTTGGGTTTACACACTGTCCAGTTCTTATTGCCGTATAGGACACCTCATGTGTTTCATAACTGTACGCTGTCAGTGATGAAGACATTATCCAGGTCCTCTGAGAGCGCAGCCACTGGGCAATGGGAGGCCTGGGATACAATTCGTCCCCCGGAGCAGTTGATCACGACACAAATGACAAATAATTGACTGGATGATGGATGAAGAGATTAGATTTATGGGTTCAAACAAGG
Organism: Periophthalmus magnuspinnatus; assembly: GCF_009829125.3. Classification (NCBI taxonomy): domain Eukaryota; kingdom Metazoa; phylum Chordata; class Actinopteri; order Gobiiformes; family Gobiidae; genus Periophthalmus; species Periophthalmus magnuspinnatus. Next base: position 22,088,370 of record NC_047141.1, on the reverse strand, counting down.
TCAAATATCTCACTCCCATCTGCTAAACCACAACACTGCTCAAAATGAAGGAATCAGAATGACGCTTATGTGCATAATAATTCTCTTATCATAGCCTTGAGAAGGTTGTTAAGGACTTGCGTGATATCCAGTAGGTATTGAGTTTAACAGCCTGCTAGGTCAAAATGCAAGGTCAACGTTACAAGGAGAGCGATCCATTATTGCTCCTGGGCTGGAGTGAATGGACAAGTTCAGCTAATGTTCTTTCAACACTGTGTCCTTTGCTGAAATAAAAGACACATCAAGGTATTCTCAGTTCTAAATTATGATGATGATAATATGGGAAACTATGTTATAAAGTATCTACATTTAACAGTGTGTACTACTTTCAGCTTGTGTGTCGATGTGAACCGGTAAAATGCAAACACATAGAATACAATAGAATACAATGTTGCTTGAACTCAAAGACAGAACTGTAAGATCCTGTGTCCCTGTCGTTGTTTGGTCACCATAGCTTTATCTTCATGTGCTACCAGACGATCATCCTTCACACACAGGCACTGATACGCACTATAAAAACTGTAAACATGCACATCTCAGGACTCTCATGTTATCCTTTCAGTAGAGTCTGACGCTTCATTGTTCATTTTTCCTGTGCGAAACTCCTCTCGGCTATGAGGGGCTTTTATAAGATGCTCCAGCAGTTTGGTTGTTAAAGTCTGGCAGTTCTGTTTGGTATAGATCACAATTTGGTCATTTGAGCTATGTAAATGTTAACTCAAGCAGTATTACTTTAATGATTTAAGTAGAATTACAATTTAACTAAACAACAGTTTATTTTGTGTCACAATTATGAAAATGTGATGATAAAAACAGTCCTTCTAAAGTTCATAGTGGAGACAAGCTACAGATCAGAAGATTGTGTAACAGATAATTCTCATAAGATAACAGGTGAAGATCATCTATATACTGACACTAGAGTCACTCAAATGAAGGCCATGTTCCCAACTTTGAGGTGCTTTCTGGAACCAAAATAGAGTCCACCAAGGGCCTGTGTATTTCACTGCAGTTTCATGAAGAATAAATTACCCATTTTAGTGGTCTGCAAGATTACAGATGGTGAAAAAGTAGGATGTGTTTACTATTTATAGAAGCCGTGTAGTTAACTTTTATATGCACTTTGGGAGTTTTTGCACTGTTTGTCTCCTTCATCCTTTGTTGCTCTAGGATAAGTGAGCTGTTAACTCTTGAGGGCCAATAAAAGTCTTATTGCCTCTATCTTTAACATGCGCAGAAACAGGAGACTGCAAAAATGATTAACAATAGTTGGTGTAATGTTTATTTATGAGTTAGTGGTCTCAAGCAGCCAGCCATATTTTTGTTTTCCAAATGATAAAATTTTATACTTGAAATAAATTCAAAATATCCTTGTCGGCTTATCTTTTGACTTTCATATTTTTTCTTTGAATAATAAAAAATCTGATTTATTCATTCGAGGCAAAATGTGCAAGACCATTCACTATGTATTGCATATAGCTAATTCACTGATTCCTGCACGTAAAGTCAAGTAATAAACATACTCAAACTAATGCTCACTCAAAACACTATGTAGGCTACTGGTGAACAGGACTGGTTGGACATGCAAAGAGGCCATATTAAATATATTTCCAGTATTGCCTAAGCAAGCAAAATAAATTCAATGCATCATGTACCGACGTCCATCCATATGGTACCTTTATGAGAGACCAGCAAGTGAGTTTTCTGGAGACGGGTCATTACTTAAGTAACCAATACATACTCACTGCTTTTGGACAATAATTCATCAAAGGCCAAAATAAATCAATGCACATTTAGAAAACATATGTTAGTAGATTTCGACAAGCTGCAAAGCCCAGCTCCATTATTAAATTGAGAATGTGAGGATTCATTACTGTATGGATTTCACCAGCAGATCCATGCAAATGACAATGAAATGCAAATGTGCCATCAACTAAAGTGCTCAGAATAGATTGGTCTAAAGCAAACACGGCCTGCCTACAAACATTTCCAACTGTGAGCTATCAATCCAAAAATAATAATGTCACCTGTCTTCAGCAAAGGCATACATTATGTATCTGCTTTAGCTGTTAATCTAAAGTTTGTAAGCTCAAGCAGGTCCACTTCTTCTGACAAATGGCATTTTAACCTTAGATTGAAGTTATTAGTTTTCCTTAATTACCCCTTAAGACCGCAACACCAATTATTAATCAATGCATGCACAGGGGAGCCAAGCACTCTCTATATTTAAAGCCATAAATTGCTGTATTATATTCAACTTTATTCTAAGTATGTCCTCATTGTAATTGGCATGTTATTAGGGTGAAGGCTTTTAGTCCCTATCAAAGTAATTCAATTAAAAATGTGAAATATAGATCTGTCAGGGATAAACAAACAAGCCAGCTGTAATATGACAGAAATGCAGTGAACAGTCTGGTTAAGTAGCTCATTATTTTTAACCTTCCTTGAGGAAAATAGCTGCTTCAGGAATATAGGGCCTGGTTCTATTGTAGCAGTAAGGAACTCTGGAAGCACCTCATCAATCCACTTATCCAGTTCTGTTGGCTGGATAATCGCAGTGTCTGACACTAATGGTGAGGTTGCCTCACGACTGAGAAAATAGAAGAAGCAGCTGAACCCCTCCTCTGTTCTGGTCCTCTCATGGCCTCTCTGTGCACACACAAAACATGCACACGTACACCATCTCTCCCTCGCTTTTCCACTGTTCAGTCAAGAGGGTAATCCTAAGCTTCTTTACTTATCTCATAGAGGAATTTCCAGCATTAGTCACGATAAGACACAGGTCTTCACTGATAAAGCAGAAGAAAAGCTCTCCAAAGCTAACTAAGAAGTAGATACTTATGGAATGCACTTTCTGCAGGAAACCTGTTGGATTTGGATGAACTGTGTGGCATGTATATTTAACATAATAAACATAACTAACGGTTTGGTCCCATCTTTGGATAGCAGAATGCTTACTTTGAAAATACACAATGGTAAATTAGCTATAATACTGGTTCACCTGTAGATTATTGAAGTAAGGCAAACATGAAAACCTAAATCCCAACACTAATACCTGATATAGTCTTACATTTCCCACGGTGCTGGAAAGCTAAAGGTAAATCATATCAGTACAAAGACATGCACAAGATTCTATTTATATCCCACACTTTGTAACATGGACACTGCAGACATCATGATTCAAAGTTATTGGTCTAAGATGTGCCTCCCGTCTGCTGTAACGGTGGCGTTTTCTTTGGTAAGAGCTCGCCATACGTCATGTGGTGCTACATACTGTGGGGTGTACAGGTCAAAGTGATTTAGGCCTTCAGAGACAGTTTGGCTCATGTGCGGGTGAAGTGGGGCTGTGGGAGTGGAGTTTGGGCGTTTATTTAGAAGATTTATCATTACTATGAACTTTTTTCTAGCGTCATGCCTTATCCAGAAACAACAACACAGGTATTTAACCTGTTCCTTGTCAAGAAGACGTGCCTGGAAAAGCTCCATTCTTCTTTAGGGAGTCGCTGGACATTTGTTTATTTTCCACTTTGGCTAATTGACCAAACTATCTTTACCACTTTCCAGTCAGAGAACTAAAAGTACAAGACGGATATGAACATTGTAGTGCAGAAAAACACACGCTGATAGATGAGTGGGGTTCATGCGGAGGTGAGGACTCGGAGCGTGGATAAACTCAAACAGTGGGACTACAAGGGTCCCCTGCTGCACCTTGAGTCTTGCGTTAAGGGAAGAGCTGCTGCCACATCAATCTTAGACGGAAAACTTGTGAAGCAATTTGTTGAAGGTCAGCAGAATATGTGATAAAAGTGTAGTCTTGTTAAGCATCCATCACCGACTGATTTCGATTTTGAGCAAAGATGTAGTGACAAAAATACACAATGGGCTCAAGGTAATGGCTTTAGGCAGCGATATTGGTTTGGGTAACACAGTTAATAGGGCCTTGGATCAGGGGGCTCTTTTAGGCGGATATGAGAAGCATCGCAGGCTGTCATATTCTCCGATGAGAGTATGCATTAGAGCAAACTCTATTTAGTAAAAGACAATTCAATCAGGAACTATTCAGAGACCCAGGATTATTTCCCTAAGGGCAGCGGCTCATTCCAGGCAATATTCAGATTTCATTGTGTTTCCAAAGAGGAGAAATGTCGGCGGGCTCTCGCTGCGGTCCACAGGCCTGTACGGACATCCATATTTCAACAGTCAAACAAATGAAGACAGAATTTCCTCAATATCGTCCTCATATACAGCAGCAATATTTTATGGCTTGAGTGGCTACATTCATCTTGTGGCACAGGTGGTAATCGCCTGACCTGTGTTCACCCTGGCTAAAAGCCCACTATTGTAGTAACTTAATCATTGTGGGAACCATAATAGCAGCCGTGTAAGTAGTATGTGTGTAAAATTACACTAAACTGTATGTGCAACTAAATCACAACTTTGGACATTTTTCGACATATATTTGTGGCTAAAATTACAGCTAAATATCTGAATGTGAAAATGTTGGCCTTCTAGCTGCAACAAGCTACAACTGTGATGAGTGGTGTGAGTGATACTGGATATGGGTAAATTGTCTCGACAAACGTGTGCGCTGGGTCATAGAGGCTGTCAACCCACCAGTTAGGGAATGACCTGCTTAACCTAGTCTAGAGTATTGTTTTGCACATACTGTAATTCAGATAATAAAACAGTAGTTCTTTCATTCTTTAACCACTTTTATAGTGCAGACATTGACCCGAATTTGCAATGGAAAAAGCTCACGCATACAGTTTACGGAGAAAAAATTTGCATTTTAGGATTCTTTATAGTGAAAGTACTGTACTACTACTTTTCCCATGCTTATAGCCCACAGTTTACATTCATAAATTTTCTCTCATGATAGGTCTGAATTTTCAATAAACACACATGCTGCTCTTACATGCGAGTGGCTCATATATCCTCCATCATCAAACGTGGAAGTTATATTTCTCCATACATATACACAGATGCTGGCTGTATCACATATATCAGTGCTGGGCCTATAGTATATACACTTAAACATTCTCCTCTGTCAGTGCATTGGGGCACATGTCTCCTTATTACACACATATGTTCCACAGATCATCAGACATGGAGACTACACCTGTCTACATGAAACTAGAGCCCCACGCCAGCATCCAGTGGGCTCCGCAGCGTACCGACAATGCATCTGGGTCACCAATAGTCATAAATCCAACCTCCTAAGGATATTATACAAGTAACTGAAGAAGACAGCAAATCAATTCACAGTTTGGTAAGGTGCTCATAAACCGTCTTTACTGGGGTATCTAAATCCAATCAGCGTGATTCCCCGTGTAAACAGAGAAGGCAATTATGGCACGTAAAGATACTTCCTGCGGATGGCGTTACGACAGAGGCACGGCGCAGAAATGACAACTGTTGAACAAAGCAATTGTGAAAGTTTAACTCAGATTAGTTCAATGCAATAAATGACGATGTGTATTGGCATGTTGCAAAAAACAAACAGAAAAATGTTTTAAATGTAATTAGGTAAGGATATGAACTGTAATTGTAAGTACGGAGAGAGTGTTGTGTGTATAGGGAGTGTGTTGTGTGTATATCGAATGTGTTAGTATAGTGAGTGTGCTGGTGTGTTGTATTTGCTTTTGTATGATTGTTGCTGCTCTTTTTTCTGTCCTGTTAACTGTCTTATTTTTTATTTTATTTGTAAAGGGACAGCACATATTAATGAACATTTAAAACAAATATATTGCTTTAGAAAATACTGCTTTAGATTTAAATAGCTGGTATTTTTTCTAATATTCTAGTATTATCTGGAATAATACACTTAATTGTCAGCTTTTACTTTCCAAACTTAAAGAAAAATCATAAAGCTCAGAAACTTTAAAATGTGTCCAATTACATGAAATAGTACATGGTTATAAAAGTAAAGCAGACCACTTTACAGGCGGAAGGAAAGCAACGGAGGATGTCTCAGTAGATTAATTCATTGTATCCACAAAGGTGTTATTACCGGGAACAGCTCCAAGATTTCTATTTCACCACTCGACTATGATGATAAACTGCCTCCAGCCCAAGACATGAATATAGCCATGCAAGAGTTCGAGGGATTTTAACTGTGCATGTGAGATATGTCCATAACAGACATATAGGATGACAAAATACATGACATGATAGTGGCAGGCTACTGAGATTTATTCTGAGATCCAAGCGTATCACGTAACTGCTTTAAGAACCGTAAACTTAGTCCCCGACTGACATTCTCATTTTATCCTACACTGAATTATGTCCTTGCTATGGCTCTGACTGAAACTGCAAAAAGCTATGAAGCATTTTGACACAGGGTCAGATTACATATTTTAATTATTATACACATGAGTTTAATCCTATCAGCACCGTCTGTCCAGTGAGAGATGTAAAGAGATGTTGGCAGGTCGTTCTGAACTCTCAATGACACGCCAGAGAGCAAATGTGCACATGGCCTGTAGAACAAAGGGACTTTCTATGGGCAGAATGCTTAGGCCAGTGTTTCCAGCTCCTCTCAGCGGGTTTAGCATTTTGCCTCCAACTGCCCGCGCCCGGTCACTGCCCTTCTCACGGTGTGGACATAAACTGGTCAGTGTCACAATAACAGGAGCAACTTTGACAAGGTCTTAAATCCTCCTCGTGGCAAAGTTTGAGTGAACCTTTTGTGCGGAGACAAAGTAAGAGGCAGAGGAGAGGAGAGAAGAAGAAGGGGGAAAGGGGACACAACAGCGACCATATGTTCAATGTGACCCTCATTATTCTCAATTAGAGCAGCCATCCATGGAACGGTCTTGCTGATAACAGCCCATAACACCTTCAGTGGATGGAGCGATATCTTCCAGTGGCACCATGAAGGCTGGGGGAGATGAACGTGTGTGTGTGCTTCTTTAAAGCTGTGTGTGGCTCAAGTAAACTGGGTAAACGTACATGTCAGTATGCGGGCGCATGCTAATTAGACGGGTGACGGCTGGTGGATTTGTGTTGGTGGAGTGGGAGGGCAAACAGGGAGGCCTTGCCAGATCCTGGTAGGCTTACGGGGGGTGTCCAAGGGCCACAGCCCGGGGCCCCAGGACGTCTGGATGGATGGCTGATGGAGAGTAATGGGGTCACATTGAGCATATGATATCAAGGCTAACTAGCAGCGTTATGAGACTGTCCATGCTATTCTTTATGCACACCTAACATAGCGTGTGTTATGTTCAATGGCTGTAAAATAATATTTGTTTTTTTAATAACATTATTTGTTATCACTTACTGCAAATTGACTTGGTACCTTTTCCAAGTTCTTCTCGTTTACTGACTTCATAATTACTTCTATGAAATGATTCAATAACCACAAGGTCTTGCATTGGTAATAAAACTTCCTAAAGCCCATAATTTATCCAGCTGTTCATTTTAGTTTATAGAGAGTAGATTGACGCTATACGTTAGAAAATACTCAGTGCTACCAGTCATTGGTGACTCCTGGCGTGCTTCCCAAGCTCTTACGGTAACCTAAGGAAGCAGTGACATCACCCTCATTTCTTCTTGCAATGAATTCTGAATGGCCCAGGTGATTAAGTCAGCTATAAAGAGACAGGAGTCAGTGCAAGGCCGTGGCATTGAACAGGCTCATTGATTAAAAGCAAACAAGAGCCGTTAGCATAGTGCAGTAGCCGCAGAAGCACAAGCTACCATTCACGCTGACTGCTAGACAACATTTGTCTTTGAGCTCATCCGACCACTGCCTCTTACTGTGCTATCTGATATACACATGCATTAAAAAGCTCTTTACCCACTGCAGCACTGCAGAAGTAAAAACAATGCTAAAAATCACAGTTCATGTTAATATGATCCCATTATATTGGAACACATTAAAGGAAAATTATAAAAGAAAAAAAAAAGAAGAAAACACTTCAATAAATCCAATTTATAAGAATTTGAGTAGATGATTCTGCTGAAACATGGCCTCAACTACAAAGGACTGAATTCTGGGATGACAAAAAAATGATATATATATTTTTGGATTGCAATAACAATAACCACATTTCTTCCTTATGTCTACAGAGTAACTGATATCCCTGCTATGGTTTAAGTGTTGCGCAGAAAGAAAGGATTTAAATCTACTATAAATCCTGACTTGTTTGGACCCATCCAAGTAGCTTTTTTGGTTGGTATTAAGAATCAGTGACAATTTACTAATAATACAAAAAAAAATAAAAAAAAAAAAATAATAATTCCAAAACTGTTAAATTGATGGATTGCTTTATATAAAAAACATATGCTAGATTTTACTTATAACTTACCCTTGCTGAAATAAAAAAAAAACAAAACAAAAGCAAAAAACAAAAAAGAAACAAAAAAACCAAACAAACAAAAACTTTGTTGTCTTTATTCAACCATGTCTGCTCCTTCAAGACTCTTTCTGCCCTTATGTTCTATGTCACAGAAATGAGTTGATTGTACAACAGCTCAAGGTAAACCTGAGCTTGTTTGAATTGTTTCGGGACATTTTATGGAGTGGATTTATATATAAACCAAAAAGCCTCCATAAACAACTACAATCAAGCCGCAGCCCTGTGCTCTTGCGTACAGCTAAAACAGAACAAGCTGCTACAAGTTTGAAATTGATGAGTGTGCCACCACAAGTTCATGACTTAGACCTCCAGGGCATTTGATCCCTTGACACACAGTTTATTTTTCGAAAGCTACAGCTTGATATTTCAGCACTTAATTTAAGAGTGCAGTTAAATCACAGAAGCCATAATATGTCAGACCATCCCACAACTGGGGGTAAAAAGACAGCAAAAACGTGGAGGAGGGGTGTGGGGAGGGGAAAACAGTAAGTAATGAAAAAGCTATGATTGCTTTTCTGTCCCTCCAAATGACAGTTAGCACCTCAATGACCTGCTCGGGGCAGGGCCATCTAGAAATGACACGCTAAGGCACAACGTCATCTAACTGGGTAGTTACAAAAATCAATACAAAAGCCATTTCAAAAGATGCTCGGTGAGTGTGTGTTTGTGCGTGTGACAGAGTGGAGGGGAGAAGGACCTGCTGTTATGTTCATTTATTGAGCAGGCCTGAGGGGCACAGAGCAAACTTTTCTGATATACACATTACCTCGCCAGCAAAGGAATTCTGAGGGCTAAGCAATAACTGTAATCCACACTATTACCAAAGTTATGACCACAGAAGAGGGGCTTTCACTGCATGTCAAATACGGCCGGATTTCAAAGTCACTTGCCCCCCAGCCCTGTTGGCCGTCACACTTTTAACTAAAGTAGCTATTGGCCAGCAGAAGAAGAATGACTCCGTGTCCGCTGGGGAATCGATATGCAGCCTCACTGACATTCAGCGAGAACACATGTAAACCAGCCAGCCCGCCCGTACAACTATCTCGTCTTGTTGGGATACCGCCAGACATCACCATATATTATCCCCTTTGATTTGTTGTCAATAGCCAATCATGGCGAAGAGGTGCAGATCTAGCGGAGCACAAAGACACTCAGGAGTGTAAAACAGACAAATGGGCTGGGGGGACATCAATCCGAAGGGTATGTCAGCTGGGCCCCTGATGAAATAGGGCCGTGTGTCGATGGCTTAAATTTATAGAGAGTAACACGTGAAAGTACTCACTCCTCAATGCCTCCGGAGAGGTCAATAGCCTGATACCTCTGTCTGAATGGGCTTCTCATTAAGACAGCTCATTCAAGATCTTCCTTTCTTTCTGAGCACAGCAGTGAACAATACAAGATTGTTTGTTATTTCAATGAAAATAGTTTAACGGCTTTTCACTACAGAACGCCTTTATGTCCAAAGAAATTATTATGCAAGGCGTACACTGCCCCAGTCTTGCATAATTTGCCTCTTAGTCATAATAAGTATTAGCAATGTTCTTGAAATACAACTACAGACGGAAAAATTATGTACAAAAGTCATTTTAGAATTTGCAACATTTTGAATTAAACTTATAATTTTATACAACTACAACACCAATTTGCCCCATCTTAGAAAGTGGCTTCTGCAAATCCAAAACCAGGAAAAATATGACAACTAAAATAATATCAATTTTAAAAAAAACTAGTAGTAAGTATGTCTCACTTTTAAAAATAACAAACGTCACATATTTGATCAGTTACATTTATATGGGTGTATGGCTAAAAATGCAATAGCTCCCAGACAGAGCAAAGACAATCAAAAAGAACACAGTGGTACATTGTCCAGCTTCCTCCACACAAGAACGCAGACACGCACCTATATGCAGACAGAAAATAAATCTAATGTTGTCACTGGTGTCACTGTCGCTAGAGACCGCTGGCAATTCAAAGTAATCGGAAAGCAGCATATCCAAAATAAATTCAGGGCTTGACACAGTGTTAGGAAACAATAGTAATCAGCAGATTTAATGCATTTCTGATGTATGTTTAAGACACTGACAGTAGGCCACAGATGTACATGTGTTGGAATTCTATTTTGCAAAAGATATGGTTGGTGATAACCTATTACAGGACATCGTCAGACGCCCCGCATTCTGGACCACGGAGAGGAAAAATTCTATCACTTGCTCTGTCTAGGAGATGTAATATTGAAACAAATTATTGCTGAAATTGAAAAGTCACAAGCTTATTTCGTCTTGATCAAAGCACTGCCATGTGAATAAGTGCAGAGGAGGAAAAACTCCCTTTGAATTATCAGCACACATGGAAATGGTGGTGCAATTTTTTGTTTATTTAATAATGCAAAAAGAATGTGCAAATTAATTACAATTGCAGTTGTAAGGAGAAAAGTATTTGAAAAACCCTGGTCCAACTGAGGATTTAAAATGAGAAATTATTTTTCCAAAAGTCAAAATAATCACACCATTTGATACAGGTCTCTTTTTTATTCAGCGTTTGGTGCTTGAATTACATGTACAGTTAATTTCACACAACTTTATTTCAAGTAATTATGCATGAAGTTTTTTTGCTACAAGCTTAGACACTTGTCCTTTTTTCCTCAGTTAATATAATTTTGAAATAAAACAAATATCAAACTTCCTATTGTTAGAAAAATTCTGTTATATTTTATGATTGTAAGGGTTTGTTAAACATTGCTGTAAAACAAGCCATTAAAATGTCCAGGTTTTATTTGGTCATTTGTAAGATGTGATGACAACATTTGTAGATCCATGCATTGGTAGGATAGCAGTGGTTCCTTCCAGCACTGGGGCCATAATAAAAAGCCTCATGATCCTGGTTTTATGGGGCTATAGCATATTGAACCATCTGAGTGCTGCCTGGCTCTACGGTGGCCTAGAGGCACTTATTCTTTCAGCGATGATCACGCCTGACACATAAGAAGTCTTGTGAGACCTAGTTAAAGATTTCTATTATCATATCAAATCACACAGCACTGCTCTCATTATAAGTGACACAGCTCAAACAGTGGATAAAGGCTGGTCTACACACTGCATAATTACAAAGTTGGACATTTTTTGAATATGCTAATATTAGATAAGAGGTGGTAAAAGCTGATGAAAAGCCTTGGTGGGAACATTAAAAGATCTAACACGAGTGTGGAGATTATAGTGGACTACAATAACCTTTGACCCTGGCCATATCCCACTAGATGTTGAAAGGAATCACAGACACCCATTCTGCCTGTCCTTGCCAAGACCTTGTTACTGACTTAGAAAAAAAAAAAAACATCAATATTTAACTACACCGTGATTGAAATTTCAAATTCACATCTGCGGTGCAAAAATCACAAAGGAAATAGAAGACAATAGAAGGTGAAAAAGACCATGCAAGTGAAACAGTGGTAATAATGGGTTACTATTTAACACTATTTTTAAACCAGTAAATGAAATACTTCAGCTTAAGACACAGAAAAATGCATGTATAAAAAGGTAACAATCGTTATAAATCTATCTTTGTAAACTACAGTAATACTCGATCATTGGGCCATACACTTTCTCTGCCAAGCCAAAAAAAAAAAAAAAAGTCTTAAAGCAGCAAAAAAAAAAACTACACAGAGAAACTTTTTGCCAATAAAGCAGAGGTATAAATCTGTGTTATATTGTACAGGCCTGGTGATTTCATGCTCTTGGCTCATACTCCCTCATGCCTGGTCCTAAACTGCGCTCCTTATCCCAGATAGCTGCCATATACTTCTCCCTTATGCATTTCTCAACCCCGGTGCCCTCTCCTGTTCATTCGACACACTTGAGTCAGGGAGCAAGAGATGGCCTTTACTATTTTATGAAGGTGTGAGGTTTCTTGCCAATGCTAGACTTTTCAGTGTCTGACAAAGTCCACTCAATCATCAGGGGGTATCGTGAGACCTAAGTTACATGTTCAGTTGAACTTCACGACCAAATACAAGAGGTGTGCATTTGTTTTTTGCCACATTTCTAATATACAATTTAGGAAACGTTAAGGCTGCTATAATATATTGCAAAAATGAGTTAGTTTTTATTTAAGGCTAATATATTAACTAGTAATTTAATTCATATTTTAGTTTCATTTAACTCAGCATATGGTGTCATTTATTTATCTTTATTTATACAGGGGAACCCAACGAGAGCGCTTTTTCATGGGTGCCTGGTTTATAAAGAAATACAAGCAGAAAAAAAAAACAAAAAAAAACAACAACAAACAAATATAAAAGTCCATATAAAACATTAAGGAGCAGGTGTGAGTATAAAAGCTCGTTAACAAATTATTAAATTGCGATTGTGTCACCAAAGTATCCAGTTTTGCTTGCCTTTTGAGTGTATTCCATTTTTGTGAAGCAATACAGCTAAAATCTCAGTGTTGGTGCGGCTAGTCCTTAGCCTTATGCAGTCATGTGATCTGGTATTAAATATTCCAGTATCAATGAATAACATGCATGTGAGGTACTGGGCAATACACAACATTACGATACAAAACAAAAGCTATCTTTTTTTTATATCATTCAGTCTAGGATACATACTCATCAGCAGTTGAACAACGAACCATGATATACAAGACAATTTAATAAAAAGTGTGTATATTGTGACAAGGACAACTCATGTAGGCCTGGCACAATAAATACAGACTATATCAACTTATCATTCAATATATGAAAGCTGGAACAATACATTTTGGGACTCAATATTTATCATGTACACAGTTTCTTTGTAAAAGTGGGGAGATTCTGGATATTATTTGTTGCAGCTCCTGCCTTTTCAATGATACCGTCTATTTAAAAATGCCTTACTGGAATTATCTTGCATTGTTGTTAATTGTATCAGTGACATAAAGTAGTCTTCAAAATGTGTCATCATGACAGGCCTAAACTCATGTTAAATAAATATACGCAAGACTTTCCATATATGTTCTTGAACTGAACAAGATCAATTTGTTTTCTTAATGAAACAGTCAAACACGGATAGGTTCTATTAAAAGCCAACCCTTTTGTTATTTGAGCAATATGTTTTAACTCACAGCAATCAGATACATCAGCTAACACATTTTACCAAATCACTTGCCAAATCCGTCTTATCCTACCATTCTGGAAATGATTTTACTCCTGCCGATCACCCAGCCCGTCCCGCTGTGTGTGGGGTTTTTGGTTCACTGGAGGTCAGGACGATCATTCACCTCAAGGCCTGGGGGCGCCCATACACTTTCACTTTAATGGCCGCATAAAGAAAGCCAAGTGCTCAAGCGTGGCTGATTAGCTGCTCTAATATGCTATTTGTGACTAATTTCAGGGGCGCTAAGTCACAGGTGATGTCGCCGTGCCGTAAATCTAACTCAGCCAGCTCAGACTTGTGCGCGTTGCTGTATTTGAGTGTATGCCAGTGCGAGTCTTTAGCACATGCATGAGCAGGTTTAGTGGGGAATATGCAGAGGCCATTTAGGTGAAAGGCGACGCATAAAAATAATAGATGGTAGATGAAGCTGTCTCGGGTTGACAATTGGACTGGTGCTCATTGAACAGGAAGTGTGTATGTGTGCACTGGCATGTAAAACCCACAGTGTGCATGTGATTGTGTTTTAGTACAATCATTACTCCTGGCCTCCAGCGCTGATACACTTTTACTGCAGATATTTGACTGGTGTAACATTTGTTCATTTTATGTGCTGTAACCATTGACTAGTTCACACGGTGCATATAAGAACTGTTTTAAATGGTTAATCAGTGTCTTTGGCGTGCAACAAGGTGTTTGACATGAAAAACAGGACAATTTTGACCTTGTGCCTGTTTTGACGAATGTCTTCAACACTATGCCATTGTTATTAATAATGGCAGGTTTATGCTTTGTGTTAAATGTGGAATGTTGCCTGGTAGATAATTCTATAATTTTCAAGAAAATTTTGTGAATATTGTGCTAATTTGACAATTTTTGAAAACTGAAAAGCAAATCAATCATTCAGACAATACACTACAGTCTAACTTTTTGTGAGCTAGCAACATTTTTCAATAATGTAACCTTATCCCTTTACCTTTTAATCTTACATAACACTAAAATCTTAATTCAGACATTGGGTAGGCCTATTCATAGTAAAGAGAGTCAAGAAAGATGTGTTGTTTCTATAGAGTACAAAAAGAGAAGAGCCACTCACAGATTTGGAACAATGTGTGTGGTTGGACGCACAAGTGTTTATGTTTGTGACCTCCACTGTCCTCCAGCCTGACAGGGTCTTGTCTGTGTTGTACACTCAGAGTGTGCTCCCCAGATGGGCCACTTTATGAAAACCTACCACTAGAATCACCCTCCGTCGGTTAGGAGGTGCTCCCACTGTGTACCCTAACACTACTCCAGCTCCACAAGCAAAAGGTTAACAACTCTGCCAGATGTGGGGGTCAGCGCTGGAGGAGAATTGAATTATTTCTGTATGAATGATGATGCCTTGAGACATTTGGACTTGTATTTATTCAGTAGAGCTGACAGAATAAGGTATCCCAGGATGTTTGGTTATGAATATTTGAAATATGCAGTAACAGTAACTGTAGTCCACTTTTACTATTATTCAACAGGATTATATAGTGCACTTTCAGTTTCATGATGCAAGAATATTTCAGGGGCACAAGTGCATTTATCCTTATTTTAAGTAGTCCATAGGATGACGAAAATAAATAAAATATTACTCTTAGTCTATTTGGCTTGTTCTTTCTGAAGCTAACACAGCAAATTATGTACATGATTGTGTGCAGTGAGTCATCTAACATAAGTTTCATAAATAAATAGAATAAAACTGCTATTTAGCCTTCATAGCTTTTAGTGACAGTTATGATCATAATATCAAGATATATGTCTACTTTTTCATTACTATCTACTATACAAAATAAATCCATACAGATGTATACAATATTTGATTTAGTTGAACACACAACCAAATTTACTGTATTTTTGCCTTGTACTTAATCCCCAGGAAGCACATAATCTTACCTGCTGTCTCTAGAGCCCTGGGAAAGCACACCCAGGAGAATTGTAAACAGCCCTAGTCTCACACAATTGAACAGGCAAGGTTAAAGAATAGTCCAAATAATAAGATGCAAGCCTCCGAGTTTGGTAAATCAGTGTAAAACGCCTTCTTCCCTGCAGCCAAAATCCTTCAACCTCCTCTGCCTGTTTTGAAATCATAAACAGCCCACTGTCCCCTCACCAATGGTAATAACATGCAAAACAGTGTTTCAAAAATATCCCTGGCATTCAAACTGAAAAACACTTTTGAAAAGCAAGTGGCATCACGTAGCACAAACACCGATTCTGTCTAGAGCTGAATTATGAACATTAAAAAACACAGGCAAGGAACTTGCTAATTATTACACCTCCTTACAAACAGAGACAGTCAAGCTACAAAGCGAGCATTGGCTGACTCCCAATGTCACTTCAGCAGAATAACAAATACTCAAAGGTCAAAGAGTGGAGCGGTGCTAAGCTCACTGGGGCCAAGTGCTGTTTGTCCAAGCCACTCTCTCTGGAGAAATCTTACCTCTATGCAGACTGTGCTGCCACCTGCTGCTCTGGGTAAATACTGAGTGGAGCAGGCATTTTTTTATTAGAATACAATATAGAAACAAGAGAATCATAACTTATCTGGAGGTTACAAACTGGGCAACTTGCATCAACATGGTGCAATAGAAAGGAAATAATCAATAAATCAATAAACAAAAGTACCCATACTCAAATTGACATCAAGAACTGTAGTCCTCCATAAACTCCTTTGTCCCTTTACTCACTGTCACATGCAGCTCATTTTATGGAAACATTAGCATTAGTGATTAAACAAATTATAGCTGAGCTAATATTTCAATATCAGTTTTCATACAGCTCAAGATTACACTCCACTGTGCAAACTAAACTTTCAACATAACTTATCTTGTTATCACAGGGCCATTCCATCACTTAATTTTTAATCCAAATTGTCAACGTAAAATAATTGATTTAACAGGGTGCTGTTTTATTTGCTATAGGGGACGTCTGGGATAAACATTGCATTGCATTGATTGCATACAATCAATTATCTTAGACACCTGTTTACTGTTGCCAGAGACAGCAAGATGTACGACCCAGCACCAATTAAAATATTAGATATCAAAGTAGCCATGCCAGAGCAAGAGTAATGGCAGCGCACGTGACTTGTCGTAAACAGAAAAAATGCAGGTGGTGAGTGACCTCCAATGCACGGATCCTCTGTATAACAATATTCTGATGCCTAACAATGAGCACAATATGCAGCATGTTTTTTCCTGAAGTGCTGTCTCCCACAAAGAGCGCTGAACTTTGGACTGACATTTGTACAGATGTGGTAAGGCTAGAAGGCACCCTGTAATTAAAGCACTCACCCTGGGAAAAAAGGTGCGATCCTCTGTCATATTTTGACAAGGCTCCGAGCACCAGGCAAAGTAATATAGTTACATGGTTGGTAGCAGCTGGGAGAAGAATGACTGTATGTTTGATTGCCTGATCGTCTCACTGTTCGCCCCCAGCTAGTGTTTCTGTGGGTCCCTGACATGGGTATACTGCAAATGCATCATACGCTTTTGTATTGGAAATTTAAATCTATTTAAACATTTTTAAAGACTTTTAATTATCAACTTTTATAGATTTGTGGTTGCCACCGTATTAATGTGATGTAGAATTATGCAAGTATTAATTATGGCAGCGAAATATGCAATGTAAATTATTCTGCATTTATCCAGGCTTGGGAACAGAGCATACAAAGTATATCAAAGTTCTGAATACAAATATAATTTATTTACATTCTAACAATACCTGATACAGAGACTAGATTTGGCTGTAGGTCGTTGAGCATTTGTGTAGATATATTGTGACTTAACATCCCAGTCTTGTAGCAACCTGAGACAGACACCATATATGCTCTGTCAGAATCATTAAGTCAACATGCCGTCAGCTTCAACTGCAACTCTCTCCTCTGAATTGGAGAATGATACAGCCTGACGCAGCTTGAACTTTGCGTGTGCCGGGAGAGGCTATTCTCTGCCTCCTTCCACCATTCTCCCATGCCTTTAAATATTGTAGGCATCTCAGGGATGTGGAGACGCATTTGTCATCCCACTTTGACAGGCTTGATGAAGGGGTTGTCTGTCAGTGTTTCACAAATCCGAGCCGACCGCAAGCCCGCAGGTGGCACACACGGAGAACGCGGCAAGTGCCTGGGAGTTTCCTCGTCTCCTCCCTCCCTCCAGCGCCAGGCTTCACAGAGTAATTGTGATAATACTGGGATGGAAAATTATAGAGGAGTGAGCTAAGAAGATACTTGTGTTAAATGCAGGGGCTTGACACAGAGAAGGGAGTGTGGGTGGTCTGAGGCGGCAGGGGCAAGTTGTTACAGTTCATTCCTAAATGCTTTGATAGTTGTAGCACTTACATGTAGTCTCGTATTAAATTTAATATGCTTTTTTACAATGGTGGAAAAATACCCCTTTGAAATTGGAGTGTGGTTGCTTGACATGAATTATAATAGCATCAACTATTTAACAATAAAAGGTCCCACAAAATTATTAATTGCAAGAGCTGTTTTATAAAATGTAAAAACACTTTCTCCCGGGCTCCCTCACATGCTTCGTGTGTGACATCAGGGTCAAGCTAGCATATAATAGACAAACTTGGCAGTAAGCTCGAGCTCTGAGAGAGGTCTGGGAGATTTATCAATCAACTGGCCACATTAAACGGATTTCCTAATGAAGTGAAGTCTTTACAGGGATTAATCCTCTACCACCTGCAAGGAGCCACCTGCTCCACTGCCATAATTGGCATGGATGGCAGCGGCACCATCAGCAGAAAGAGGAGAGGCAGCACACAGCGCAGAGAGAACCAGGGAGAGAGACGGACGGAGAGGAAACAAGTTGGAGAAAGGACAAAGAAGCCAGACATCGGGGTGTCAAATTCATGCAAATGATGACACTCAGTGTGTTGCAACGACACAATGAGGGAGGAAAATAAATAAAATATTTTAAAAAAGGAGACGAGACAGCGCCAGGTCTCTTATGACACCGCGATGAGCATCCAGCCCTTAGTTTGTGCCAGTCTTGCAGCATTCCCAGACCTTGACAGCAGCTCCTCGCTACATCTTCCAGCTGTGTCAAATCTGCCTATGTGCTAATGAATGTGTCAGCATCCCAATCGTGTCATTGCTGTGTGTGTTTCAATTCACCTCTGAGCTCAGAAATTCTACCCAGGGTACCAGCTTACGCACACATTCACAATTCTGCATCAATAATTACACAGCCCATTATAGCCTACCAACACCGCTGCTCAATGGCCAAACCAGCTTTTGATTGCTTATCACTTTTTACATGCCCGGACTGCAGCCCTATACTTGTACAAGCACAAACTTTCAACTTTATTTCTCTTAAAAAAATACATTCATTTTATATTATTGTAATGGATTCCCGAATAGAACTTTTCAGTCAAATATAGCTCATTAAATATGACTAGTACTGTATAAATTGGGATAATATGACACATTATTGCTCATCTTTAACCCTGTTGTTTGTGCAAGCAAAGCTATATGCAGATTCATTCTACAAATGTGCGAAACAAAATCGATGACTTGTGAAACTTTAAGTATTGTAAAAACATGCGTGAAATTAGGGTTGGGAAATAAGGTAATAGAATATCGAATCGTGGCCTGATTCTACAACAATCTGCCAATATGATTATGATTCACAAAGTTTTATTTAGCTGGAATCGGAGTGGTCAGTATCGAGATCCTCCATTTTTCTTATACTTTGAGCTGAATTTTGTGGGATTGAAACATAGACTCACTCTTTCTATTAGTCAACTTCCATCATACTCTGAGTGAGTGACAGATGGATTTAACAAATCACAGTAAAGTTTGAACTGTCAGAAGCAGAAGATGGCATTAGCAACCACTTAACAGCAGATAAATATATTCTATTTAGCATTAATCATGATAAAATACAAATTATGAGCTTGGCTGTAATGGCAGATTGTTTGGCATCTCACCCACCCCAACTTGAAATATGAGGACTAGAGTTTGAATTATGAAATTTAATTGTATAGTAAAGTGTACTCAGGTAAAGTCAGGCTTGTCCTATTGATGCTGTGTTAATTATTCACTCACCCAGAGTGCATGCAATAACCTCTAGGAAGTATGGCCTTTGCCAAAAGACTGAGACCACTGGCACAGTAAAGGTGTCCCTCATTTGTAGTAGAGCCACACTGCCACAGTGCCAAAGGAGGTCCAGGCCAAGGACAAACAGTGCCTCCATGTTGGTAGGAGCCCAGACTCCATGCCAGCAGTAAACCTTGTTGACTGGTCACACATAACTATGTGGTGAAAAGTTGATATTATGTTTTAAGAGCAAATTCTGTTATGCCCTTTGCATTGTGTATTAAAACAGCTGTAATCTAGCTCTAATGGAGTTGTACTTTATTTGGCTCTGTCCGGTAAACCACAGAGTACATTTCATTTCATTCAAGTCATTTCTTTTCAGTCCTGTTCATCATCATCATTAGATGTAATTACAGTGCTTTATCAATGCAACTTAAGAAGTTAAGAGAATAGTCCCACCTTGTGTTGTGTGAAGAAGCTACCACCAACGCACATGCACTAAGCACTTCATCTAGCTTCTTCTCCTCTGCCTCCTCTTCAAGCTGTGTTGTTTGGAGTAAAAGAAGAACCATCCCTAATCCACTTCATGGATCAGTTTCACAGAGACGGTAAAGCCATTCTCCCTCCGAGCTAAAGCAATTCAGATCAGACACCTTGATGTCTCAAAGAGCACACAGTGAGCTCTTGTTTTCTGTTTTGACTGCTGAGAATCCATGCCAGACAGCAGCCCTGATTCCAGCTCAAAGATAAAACTAATGAGCTTTTCATTCAAGACTCTTTATAACAATAACTCTGGCGGCCATGCTTGTTTTCACTACCACCCGAGATTTTGTGATCCTATAGGCTTTGCAGCATATTGCCATGGCATTTAATACTTGTAGAATCCTAGCATGTGGAAAAAGTTAACAAACAATTAATGAATTCCCTAGTTTCATTTGTATTTGACACCTGTAAGTGCAGTCACAATACACCCCTAGCTCTATTCAGGTCAGTGTCAATGGCATTCACAACTTAATTTGCCACTAATTGCGCAGTAACACAATGCTAATAGAGATCAGTAGATTCCTTGATACTTACCTGACACCTTAGACATACTTGATAGGGCCTTGGTGTGTGGCTGTTTCAAGAGAATTTCCCACAATGCTCAGTGTCAGTCTCACAGGTGATGACGGTATTAGCAGGTTACTTGAACATCAAAAAGACAAGACTGTAATCCTTTAACAATAAGTCAAGATGTGTCCACAAAGACATTGTTTATATAGGCACCCCGGCTTTAGCCACCTCTTCTAACCTTTCCACAGATGCCTTCAGGTACCTTCAGGTGACTGAGATGTCGGTAGATTTTCTAACACCAGGGATTTGCATGTTTCAAAGAGTTCTGTGTAAGACAATACTTCGCTTTAATGTTCGGGATGTTCCTTTGCAAAACATACAAGGTAAAAATATTCTCCGTTTTCTCTTATTGTTGCATGAGTCAAATGGAAACCAAATTTGAACCTACATAAAATTATTGAAAAGATTGTCAAGATTTCCAAGATTGTTGCATGAATCATATACCCCAGCTTTTAATTAAAATAAATGAAATTACATGATTGTATTGCAATGCCATTAGGCGCAATTTTGCAATCTTCAATTTGAATTTGAGTATAAAACACAAAAAATACATAAGAATTCTCTATAACTCATTGTGGTTAGTGTTTCCAACTTTAACCCTTTAATCCTTTTTTGTTTATTATCCCCAAAACGTTGTCATTGGTGTTTAGGTCTTGGCTAAAGTCGGCAAAAGCAGCAAACAAATCAATAAGGTAACAAAGGTAATCCAGAATGAGATAAAGTGTTTCCATATTAAAAGAGTATAACAATTACTAAATGTGCATTGAACACCAACCATAACTACTGCCTCTGTGTCTCATCGGTAACATGACACAAGGAGAACTTTTCCACGAAAGAAAGATTACCTGTGTATGTTCCAAAAGTGTGAAAAGTTGGGGCAATATAAAGCTGATGACACCATTTAGAAAAGAGATGTGTTTTCTTCTGCTGTTCCTATCCAGAGGCATAATAACTTGGTTGAACTAAGTACAAACCTTTTGGCCACAGCATCCCCAGTAAACATAAATAACACCATGTGGAGCTATGCCCAAATAGTGGCAGGTGGTCTGATGGGAACGATAAAGCAAAAGTATGGTTTATATCAACTGGGACAAAACACACAGAGCCAACTTCCCTGTGTTATAATCACCTGTATTCTTTATGTGTTGATGGGTTTGGAAGAAACGCATCTGACTGTTCCAGGGGTTTAAATATTAATTCAGTCATTTATTCTATTGTTTAATTGACTATTGCTTTGTTAGCGTTTGACCATTATTAACAGTTGTCGCTAGTATCCATTTTATATAACTTAGATCCAGCTTATTTAAATGAATAATGGTCAACGCCATGCCAAATTAAAATTAAAACTTACAAAACGAGCTTAGTTTACTATTCTTCCTTACTTACTTATACTTGTTGACACCTTCTGCTCTTCCTGATGCAACAATGATTATTTATTTGGTCTATCACTATTTTTTTTAGATCCAAAATGAAGTCCTAGTTCCAATTATCCCTGACGTACTGGAGAAAGGACTACTGGGTTGTTTGAAAAATTGAGGTTTCGAGGACGACTTCACCCCCTGCCCCAAAATCAGAGGCTCAGTTAGCTCTGACTTAAATCTTATGTAACTGCTGGCTTTTGACAGGCAGACACCTCTCTTGACTACAGATAGGTAATTTGTTTTGATCTGTGATTATAGCCCGGGTGTTCAGAGGAAGATGTAAACCCTCTTGTGAAGCTGTTAGGCAAATCCTCACATTGTGGGGAGATGTGCCCCTGGGGCTCTCAAGTTTGCACTCTCCTCTCTTCCTCTTCACTCAGTCTCCTCTTTTTCCTCACAGTTTTTATCCGGTTGAGAGACAAAGCCCGCTGCCAAACACAGAATACCCCTAGGAGCTCATCATTCGGAAAACTAGGGCTCCTATGAGAAGAACGAGCAGACAGGGAGTAGAAGGAGGAGGGCTTGGATAAAAGTAGGAAGTGGATTTTAGTGTATTCTTTCTACATTGTTGGAAACTGCTAAGGGCCTATTTGAGCTAGCCTCTTTGAGCTAGCCTCTTTTGACTCCTATTCTTTAACACTGACTTTTTGGGCCATTGCCTCACACGCACTGTGCAAAAGTGTAAAACTATGCAGGCCTTAGACTGAATTTGCTGTTTGCTTAATGTTGATTAAGATTTAGCTATGAACCAATGCCAAAAACAGGGTGAGTGTAATGTTCTACTGTGAATGAGAAATTAGAGGATTATAAAACAACATGTATTCATTAATTTGATTTGCCATTTTTCAGTGATGGTAGCTTTGCCTTTCTTACTTAGTCTCATACTTGCACAACTACCTAATAATTACATCCTAATGTTTGTTCATGTCGGTTCAGCAGCTCACTTAATTGAAGAGGACGCTGCACCTTTCCTCTCAAAGAGCGACTTAGCGGTTAGTGTCGGCTTAGGGGAGTGGATTATCTCCCAAAGCTCATTATAATAACACCAGTAATTATGCTTTTTGCTTACTTTTATGTACATCTGTTCAAACGTGAGAAGTTAATCAGGGGATGACAACAAATATGTCAGCGGGCCCTCTGGAAATCCCAATGTGGGTTTTACATGAGCTGTATAAAAGGGCATGGCACCTGCATGACTTCACACGGATGGCACTACAGCAGTAATGGCAAAAATCTTATAATGATTGCTTCTATTGTTTTTCTCCTATGACATGAAACATATGCTACAGTCAAAACCTCCATATCCCTAAAATGGTGGAGAGCAGCAGTGAGAAGGGTTAGTGGGGGACTTTGTTGTAACTGTATTTATGCAGGATAGCAATACATCTCCTCCCGCCAACAAGACCTTTCCCCATAGGAACTATTTGGCACCAAGAGACACGCTTTAATGCAAAGAAACAATGGCTAATGAGCAGAATAATACACCAGACGGGAGAGCGAAAGAAGAACAAACACTTTTGAATGATGGTTATATGTTGAGGCGAAAGCAGTGGAAATACACAGACATGAGACTGGACCAAAGATGTTGAGCTGTCAGAGCTAATGAGCGAGTGTGTGTGTGATGTAAGGACAGGCGCTCACTGATGGAGATTTAAACAAACATTTGAATTACATTATCTGTCTCCTCAGGATTATTGTTCGTTTCTGTTGCTTGTCTTTGTTTCAGGAGAATGATTATTCCACACAGAGAGGAGCCAGTCTTTTTGACAGTTTTGGTGAAATGCCACAACACTGGTTTAAAAAAAATATACGCTGAATTTAAATAGGAAGGGAACATGGTGTGAAATAAAATACATTTAAGTGACGCATGCTTTGAAGCTATATATCTAGACCATAGTGATTTGTTAATAAACCATTAATCATAATTACAATAGCTGTAACATGCTTTCTTGCCTCAAACTCAGGAAAAAAATCACAACCGAATCTGTGCTCACGTTTGCTACCATATACTGATGGTACACCAAGTCAGAGAGCCCTTTTGGTTATACTACAAACTAGTTTTAGTCATGGGATCTGGCAACCCTATAAAAAATGTCTCAGTCTGCTTTTTGGTGGGACTTTTTTCACACAATCATTCCATCCCTGCATCATTCCGGTTTAAGCACTACCTTTGCATTTTCCTCTAATTTCTTTGTTCCTGCCTGCGTCTGTCCTGCGTCTGTGTGAGCTCTCTGAAGGCTCCTCTCAGCGGGACAGCCCCAGCTCAGACACTCTGCACTTCTCTACATTCACATTCCACCTGTGTTTTGACAACACTTTTCACACAACTGATCTGAAGTGGTTTTATAGTCTCTCTCTTCCCCCATTTATATCAAAGAGTGAAGCTGGAGATGGCAGAGCACTCAGGGCTCAGTGGGACGGATTAGTCTAACATTAATAGTAATCCCCAGAGTCTGCACTGTTTCTCAGGGAAAGGGAAGAATAAAACGCAACACGACTGGATGTCTTTATTTCGAGGTTGGATATGCCCGTGCACCTTCCTGTATGAACTGTTTACACTGATTATAATAAAAGGCATGACAAGGGTAATATTTATCATTACATGCTTGACTCCCAACCACCTCAAAGCAAATAGAGATTAAAGAAAGATTACTCTCTCTTTCATGCTTGTGCGCACTTGTAGCAAATGCCTTTTCACATGCTAACAATTTTAAAATGGCAGACGCCTTGATTAATATGTTCTCTATTAAAAAGGTCAAAACTAGTTCATTTAATCTTTGTTACTGTGATTAACTTTTCTATTTTCTAATTCAAAGGCATGTTTAATTTTAAAACCAAATATATTAATTTAGATACAACCATTGTTTTATTGTATTATTACCTGCAAGTGAATTCACAAGAAGAAAAAGGATAAACATAACTAGACATACACACAGACAAGACAAGAAAGTAGCCAGTTCAAATCTAAAAAGGACATACTAACATTGTGTCCGTAAGAACCCCAGTTGCTCACTTATAGGGAATGTGATTGTAATAGGAAGGTCCAATAAAGAGACAAAATGGAAAAAAAAAAGATTTCCTTTTGGGGCGTCTGCCTCCTATGGAGAAATGTGTTACAGAAATTGGTAAGATATGCACATGAAATATTAGGCAGCCTTACATAATTGCCCTCTCAAACGTGCCAGTGATTCTTTAAGCCTTCTTTAGTCAATGAAACTAGAGAATGATAAGAGTACATTTAAAATAAATTCAGAGATACATTACACAGTCACCTGTATGGGCCAACTAAGCCATGTTCAGCAAGACGAGATCGGCAAACCACTTCACAAAGACCCACACCTCTCAACCTGCTCTGATCAAGGCAAGTACGTCTACAATTTCCATGTATGAGATATAGCACTCTGTTTCTTCTGATTAGCATATAATCTGGATTATTTCACTGTATGCAGATGATGGAGTGCACTATCATTCGTGTATGTGAACGCTGGTCCCTTTTTCGGTTAACCTTGCTCTGATAAAGCCATGACTTTTAACACTGCTCTGCTCAACAGCGGCTAATGATGTACCGTCTCTTTAATTATGTAAAATATTGGGCTTAGTCAAACCCACTGGTGTGATTATGTCTCAAAATCCTCTATACAAACTTCTACACAGTATTCCATTTAAACCTTATCTCCGAGAACAAGAGTTGGAAGTTTCTAGCTTTTTACTATGTTAAGAAAATGTCACACATGTTAAAAGGCAATTAGTATTCCTGCTCTATCATAGTGTTAATCATGGGGAGGGATGAAAAGGTTGATAACAGTTGTGTTATCGTGTATTCACTGCCAGATATTGCTTTATGAAAGATGAGACTGAAGATGAAAATGATTTTTTTTAAACTACGACTGGCTCCAAACATTGCAATTTTGTTGAACATTTGATGATTTTTGATAAGATGAAAGTAGTGATATGTACCTATGCTATTTTATCAAGTGTGGGGTTTTAATTGCTAGGGTACACTTACAGTCTCTGTGCCTTTTTCAAGTTTGTTAGTTCAAAAAATATGAAAAATAAACAAGCCATCCAGACACACGGAAATAATAATCTCCCATTTTGGCACTGATTCGGTCAAAACACAGAAGACAGATCTCATTATCTCAGCTTGGAAAGTACTGAAATGTTATCTTGAAACAACAGACAAAGTGAGATGAGCCACTCTTTTTAAATTTGAGTGTGTTTGTGCCGAAAACACAAACAAGAGGCGCGGGAGAGATGGACAGAGGCAGCGTAAAAGAACACAACAGAAAAGTAAGGAGGGAGGAGAGCATAACTAATGGCATTGGACCAAGATTTATTCCAAAAAGGAGGTAGCAGCAGGAGGAAGGAAAGGAAGCCCGGATGATTCCTAGCCCCTTCTTTTGCCTGATTATGAAAGGGAGACATGGCGCGGGGTCGAGGGTCAAGCCAAAAGGAGACAGCATTGTGTAGGAACTGTCACGCACCGCCACCTATTTTGACATGCACGGGGCCGTTTGTTGTCTGTCGAACATGCAAATTGGCGAGCCTGGGCTGTCATAAGAAAAAAAAAAGGCAACCCAAGAAGATATGCGCCAGTCGGTCGGTCGGGGAAAATGAGAGACCACCTGTAACCAAGAGAATGGGGAGTGATGGACAAGCATTCAGTCAGCGGCTTGCTTGTCATTTCCAGCCCGCCATTCACACATCAGCAGTATACCCCCCTACCTCTGCCCACCAGCGCCATCAAAATCACCTAGCACCATCAATCCCATCCAGCCATATATACATGTAAAAATCTATTCTTAATATTCAGATGCGCCAAGTGAAGAGAAATAAATATATGATGGAGGTTGCAGGGGGGTCGGGAGGTGGTGGTGTTTTTTTTCAACCTGCTGGCTGCCTAATAGGATCCAACATGGAGACAGCTGAGGGTCAGGCCTAGATAATTAGTTGTCCACAGAGGAAACATCACTCTTCTACGCGTTGTGGACAGGAAAAGGGGGGACACTGTGAGGACACCACTAATGTGCTCAAAGTCCACCAATGTGTCAGGTAATCAACATTATATTGTCTTTTGTCCCGACTGTGATGGGGACGAAATATTTTTAGGTGTAAGACAGGCAGTGGACATTCAGCCCCTGGACATGCAGGATGCTGCAGTCAGATATGACACAGCACAATGTAAACCTGTGTGTAGTCCAACAGTGGAAGGATGGTCAGGTAATTGGCTATCCAGTAGAGACATGGGCCATCCAGAAGAGCGGGACTGAGGCTGGGAGACACACAACAGACAGAAATGTGCTCTTTTATTGCAATAATGTGGGATTTGTATGCTAAAATGTGCTTTAATCTGCACATAAAGTACTGGTTAGGCCGCAGTTTAGTGCTAAAAACAGTTTTTGTTGTTATTTGTGAACAATACAGTTGCATTGTTAAGATCCAGACCGACCTATAAAGAAGTAGCATTAGTCATTAAAATAGAACAAATTATGAATAATTAATGAGGCACTGGTAATTGAAAATACATCTTATATGTCCAATGTCAGAGACTGGTTCAAAAACATTTAAACATTGCTATAGCATGTTATTATACTGAACTAATTAGCATGACTAATTAGTGAACAAGATTCATTAATTTGTTGTTATGCTGGACAAGTGAATGTTGCAGATTATTCTAAAATGTAATATAAACCATCGACCACTGCTAAGAAAAAGTCACCAAATAAATCTAATAATTTTATGTTCTATTGCAATTAATTGCATGGCAACAAGATGGACTGCGGTCTGTTCTCATCAGAATGGTCACTAATTTGTAAATCACAAAAACTGAAATTATTTAGAAAAAAACACATAGCATCCATGGGCTCTCACACAACCTATATTAAAACATACACACACAAAAATAAATAAATAAATAAATAAATAAAATAAAATGATAATTTTACTTTTAGGAAATAATTATTAAAAAATATAATTCAAATTATAAAATGTTTCTTAATATACTGTGTTTATAAAATAGCTGTTTAACTAACTAATTTGTTTTTGTTTTTTTATTTGTTTTTTTTTTATATATATATTACAATTGTATTTACATTTTAAATTGAGTGCATCTCTATGTATGTAAGCACAGCCAAAATAATGATCAGCACATGTTAAAGAGAATCATTTATTCCCTCAGGACACCCTCTTTTTGAACTTCACACTCAAAAGGGTCACATGCCACATTGCATCCTTTCCTGAGTATTTAAGCATAAATCATTGTCTGTAGGCTAATCACTGCTGTCCACTGTTGTCACTGCAGCAGAGAAAACAGATTTCTATGGCCAAATGATCCATTAATATTGAAGGATTAGGATGTCATTGCTGTTATGATACAGGGCAGAAAGTGTGCTCATTATATTATTAAGTCCAGTCAAATGTATTCAAATGCCACCTTTATTACCCTGGAGGTGCTTTGCATAAATTGAATAAATCCGACGAATACTCGGCCCGAATCAAACATATCAAAGGTTTCCTGTCTTTGAAGTGGGGGTTGTCTCTAATTCCAAAACAGATTTTCATGATAAATACATACATTATTTATGAATTGTGGGGTTGTGGTGGTTAGAAAAAGGACGATGAAGACGGCCAAGAAGAACAGGGAAAAAATCAAAACAACACTAAAAATGCATAAAACATTCTAGTGCATGGAAATGTCAAGAGGCAAGGAGTGACAGAGGAGGGAGAGAGTGGCACTGATAAACAAACTGATTAGCATATGCACATCGGAGCATATGTTGTGCTCATTTGCTTACACAAAGTCTCAATCAGAATAATACGCCACACTCGGCGCGTGTCATGAAGTCTTCAAAATGTTGATGGCAATGATGAAGGTGCTGGAAATGTTTCAATTATTTCATAACTGACAATTATACTGACAACGAGTCGACGTCTACAAGCAGCATGCAGCGCTCTGACTAATTGCCCTCAAGAAATTTATGGAAATGGCAAATAAATAACAACAAACTGATGCTGACCAAATAATGTGCAGGCTTTTGCTATTCATAATAATGTTTACACACCAAAAAAAATGTTTGACACAAAATGAAATTAGTTGTAAATATTTATAAATGTAGACTATGTAAAAAAATAAATAAATAAATAAAGTAATTGATTTAAAAAGTGTTTCTTTTGAAATTATTTTTTCTGTATAAATTCTCATCGACAGGTCATAGGTAAGCACCATCAACATAATTTTATTTTCTAATCTAATCTGTCAAGCACTTGCCTTAGGACTACACCGACCCAATCGGTGAGGGTGATCATTTAAATTGCCTATTTTGCCTCTATCCCAAAGGAACACAGAAAAAATGCATTAGGAATATTACCAAAATGTAATGAATGGAATGAAGGGGATTAATCAATTAAAGCTTTGAGTAAATAGGCACCAGAGGGATCTCAGAGCAGGTAAATAATGGAGGTTCCTCACCTACGCAAACGTTCATTTAACCTGTGGACCACAAGGTTATTTCTGTTGGCGTTGCCGCTACACACACACACACACACACACACACACACGCACGCACACACCGATACACGCGCAGGCTGGAGGAAGGATGATTTATGTGGGAAGATCCATCTTCATCATCTTGCCTCTCACCTTGGTCTCCATCAGTGTTAATTAAAGGAAGGTCAGTGTCACACTCCCTGCTCCCCCCAACCAGCCCTCTTTTACATAATAAATCACAGCCCATACACAAAGGGCCTGTTGACATAAACAGAATGCCCCTAGCTAACTAGCTAACTGCAGTTCGTTGGGCTGAGAAGTCAATTCAAAGCTGGCCATAAATAATACTGAATGTCACACTGTTGTGTCTTTGTCTGCAAACAAAAGCCTATGGACAAAGACCGGCTGTTCTGGGACTGAAATAATCTATATTGTATACAATGTATACAAGTATGAATCAGAAATGTATTCAAAAATGCAATGAGGAAGAGCACTCGCTTTTCAAGTCTCACTGAATCTTATTTGAACATTCCTATTGGCTGTATCATATTTGTCTTTCAGAGTTAGTGAGCCACTATCAGAAACTGAAAAGAGAAATTCCAATGTTTGGGGAAGATATTAAGTGAACATTTTATCTATAATCATGTCTGACTGTAAACAATAACCCCAAAAGTAGTCATTATGCGCCTGAGTTTATGCATAATGTATCATTTTAGCCCAACCAGCTCAGAATGAGAATGTGTGTCTTTAAAGAAATGCCCATTGGCGAGATTTCTGCTCTATCCAACACAGTACAGCAGTCTGTCACTGGGCTTTGGTCAGCCTCACACTGTCTACATCATTACTTTCTCAGAATCAATTTTCTCTCCCAAATGAAACAAGAAACACATGCTTTGTATTGTGTACAATTTCCTAGGTTTTTAGGTTGCTGTCAGGCTTGCATAATGAGGGCCACAGCGCTGCAGAGTTCCCCTCTTATCACAAACTAGCATGCATGGCCCTGCTGCTCTCTCCTCAGTCATCAAGCAATTGATGTAATTGAACCAGCCCTTTGCTGTCAAGCAAGCAGCGCAGCTCAATAGCATATGCTCTGAACACTCTGGACAATGAGAGCCACGTATCCAGGCAGGAAGGCAGCCTGCCTCACTGCAGTTCTGTCAATAAATTTCAATTTCACTAATTGCCCAGAATTCATTAACTAAGCTTTTGAGACAACACAGCCCCTAGAATACAGCATAACAATATGTAGCAGAAGCATGGGAGGGTTTAGAGATGTCAGAGGCGGATTCACCATCTTATGCTGTTGTTTTTGCAGTGTTGTTTGAGGTTTCAGAATCTGGTCAGGTCAAATAGGACTGTGCGTAATTTGTGGGGAAAAATTTAAATTACAAAATTAAAACACTAAATTACCAAAAAATTGCAACAGAACTTTTGGTAATATTAGTTGTAAAATACTGTAATAGTATTTTTGTTGCTGTCATTATTAATAGTACGTCTCACTCCCTCCTGAAAACTTAATTCTGACCACATACTTCCTGTAAAACAACCCAGCGGTATTACAAGTACTTCCCAGTGTGAAGTCACAGACAACAACGACAGCAACTTCTCCCCATGTATTATTCCTTCAGATGATTAGGCCTTGCTTTCCCTGTGTCCTCTTTGCCCTCTAACCAAAGTCCTCAATGTCCCGTGTATCTGCCTAAGCGACCAGGCAGGGGTCAAAGTTCACTGGGAGCTGCCACTTCCCCTGTCACTGTAACAAGGCTGCTGTACCATCGAAGAAGGGCAGAAACTGAAAGGGAGGGAGGAGATATTCAAAACAAAACAAAGACACTGTGCTACCTGGAATTATGCTCCCCGTCTAGACAATACATAGCTATTGTATAATAATAATAATTTTAAAAAAAGAAAAAAAGGTAATATTTTGCTGCATGAATTTAAGTAAATTAGTTGGAATGGTAATTAACGGTAAAATATTATGAATGGTGTTTGACAGAGGTTTTAAAGGTAATTTATAAACAATTATGGCAATGTTAAAAGTTTAATTACCAGAGAAATTTAGATTATCATTACCAATATTTCAGTTTCAACTTTTTTTATTCTGAGTTGTTTTTTTTGTTTTTTTTACACATTATCACTACACGTCCAGATAGTGCAAATTTACCACACAAATGTAACGAGAGAGAAGCGGGGTTGTGGTTGAGTAAGCACTGAGCCGCTTCTGCTTCAGATCACATTATCAATCATAAAGAGCTCCACCACCATGTTGCAACCCATACAGTTTCAATGTGTCCATACAAGACATGTTTTATAGGGAGATACCTTTACTATACTAGCCTTTACTAAATGTGTGTAATAACTAGGCCACGATCATTAATATATATCGACTTATCGTTCAATATATGAAAGTTGGAACAATGTATTTTTGTGGTATTCACATTTTCTTTGCACTACTGGTGAATTTTTGGGTATGTTTTGGTTATTATTTTTTGCCTATATGATAAGATTTAATTAATATCTTCTGTGACTCATTACAGATGCAAACTAAGTACTTAAGTGTTTTATTCTATTTTTATTTATTTACTATTGTACATTTAGAATAGTTTTTGTGGTTTAAATCTGCTCTTAGTCTATTGTGTCAGTGGCATAAAATAATCTCAATATTATCGTTGATCGTCTATATTTACTTCAGCAATATATCGAACTTCAAAATGTGTTATTGTGACGGGCCTAAAAGTAAATTAACGTGGGAATAGTGTCATGTTCAAAAAAGTGGAAATTTTACACAATTGGCTTATTCTCAGTGGTGGTGACCAAAGCAATAGTTACGGGGTACACTGTCATCACTCTATTTGCAAAAGAGACTAAACACAGTTGTGTGAGGTGAAAATGACTATTATGAAGTTGCTTCCGAAAGGCTGGCGAAAGACACAGGGAGATACCAGAAAACCAGACACCCATAATGATTCTATAAAAGACCTGTTTATATGTTATTCTATATTCTCCATGTTGTTGTGTCGCACAGAACTGCCTTGAATAAAACCACAAATGGAAAATCATTATGGAAACTAATACACACATCGTATTAATAAATTATACCTGTTTGGTTCAGGATATTTCCTTTATCTAGTTACCAATGAAAAAAAGCTTTGTATGTTGAAAGATATGAGTGCAATTGGGGAATTCTGACCAAGCAGTTTGCATTGGACAGATCAAAACTGCATTTAATTGTACAGATACATGTGTTACTTTTAATGTTTTGAATTATTACTACTTTACTTAAACCCTTAACTAAAACCAATTACTCATTTATTCCAAAGTGAAATGTTCCAACAAGTTTTCACTTCTTTGTTAAGAGACTAAGGCACTTACCTAGCTGCTGTGTTTACCCAAAACCTTGAGACTGCACTGCCCTCAAATGGAACAATGAGGTCAATGCACAACTCCCTCCTCCCACAAGGGGCCTATATCTCCTTCAGGACAAAGAAGCATTAATTAAGCAGTCGCTATGAGCAGCCATGAAGCACAGCATGCAGTACATATACGCACACATACGCGTACAGTTAAGCCACACAAACCAACCCCCCCTCTTTTTCCTAATAACTGTGAAATTTTCTCTTTTTACACAATGCCGCAGAGAAAAATTATTTTAGTAA
The DNA here is from genome assembly GCF_009829125.3 of Periophthalmus magnuspinnatus. Lineage (NCBI taxonomy): Eukaryota > Metazoa > Chordata > Actinopteri > Gobiiformes > Gobiidae > Periophthalmus > Periophthalmus magnuspinnatus. The sequence continues at coordinate 22,055,096 of NC_047141.1, read as the reverse complement.
TAAAGCTAATGGGTTTAAGTCGGTTTGGAGAGGGGCCAGAAGCAGCAAGGGAGCCATTTTGAAGAGGACATTGCTGAGTTGGGGGATTAGAAAAAGCAGGGAGCCAGTCTTCCACATTGTTTCATGATTAGAATGTAGAAAAACAGAAGGTCCTTTTCTACAGACTGTCATGATACCAGTGCAGATAAGAGACACACTGTGCACACACAATAGGAGGATTTGAAATGCTGGTTAACTGTACCGATAAAGCCAAACTGTTGTATAATGTTTGCTCAAGATTACATTTCTTTTTGGTGTAATTACCATAGAGGAAGGCTTCCAGACAATCTGCGGTGCTTCTGGACACATTGTATCTCAGCTCTCTAATGAATACAGCAGCGTACAAACTGTGAAACTAATTTTATCACTTAACTTCAGCACAGCATGTAGAAATGTATCAAATGTCCAGTTTGTTTTTAGATCAGAGAGAAAATAAAGGAATATGAAAGGGATGTAAATGGGAACACTATGACTTTTCTGTACATAGTAATAAAATGTTTTAATTTAATAATAACAAAAAAAACATGTGCGTATTTGGTCGTCATGTCTAACTTTCTTACAATTTGATTCAATTGTATTTATTGATGAAATAGTATCAGTAATAATTATGAACCATTAGCATTCTCAATTATCTGGAAATTCTTGTCAGACATTTAACTTAGCATACAGTTCAAGGTCAATCAAACATGTCCACCTATCTACAAACATTTAGCAATAAATACAAAGTTTAAATATTTTTTTACAGGTTTACTTGAGTTCAAATTTCCAAGTCCAAAGTCCAACTGTACGTTCCAACTGTCCATGCTGGAAATGTTGCTTGAGCATTTACGGAAATTCTGAACTGCGCAAATCAGAAAATTATGTGACGAATGATGGATGTGTTAAATAAACAAACAGTGAAAATATATCCTCAATGTTATTGATCCTAACAGACTCTTAATGTAATTGCATTAGGCCGGAAACTTTCATTATGTAAAGAGACTGGAGAAGTGAGGCGAGCAGATGCTGACTGCAACATCAAGAATTAGCTGTCAAATTCTCAGCAGAGGCAGGACTGGGGCCAAACGAAGGTCTCTTTCTGCCCTGCTCTTCTCTCCTCTCCTCAGCGGCCAGCCAAGCATCCCAGTATTAAGTGAGGCGAGCAACCGAGATATGAATGTGATATTCCCTCTGGTATTTTTAACCGCTGTATTGAATTCGCATAAAACACTTAAAGCTGCTCAGCTCGTGCCTTATGGGAGCCTCTCACACAGCCATCCGCACCAGTCTCTAGAGAGGGCGTCTCCACTGCCATGAAAAATTCCAGTTTCTCCCCTCTCCAGCGCGACCGTCTGCCTCTGCTCTGTGATGCATATAGAGCCTCCATAAGGAGGACTTCTAGCACCACTAGCATCCAATCTCACTCATAAAAGCATAATGATGTGAGATAGAAAAGTTCATAAAAATCTCATTACGGGTTCGCTTCCTGATAGGGGACACAAATCAAACTTAGAAGCCCTCTTGAGGATAGGGGAATATAGTGGTAAGTAGCAACAAACACAAGACGACTGTGCCACTTCATATGTACAAACAAGGTGGTCAGTCTATGTCACAGAGTTTGTTCTGACATAAATATTACAGGAAGCAGAGACTATAGTTTTGAATGTTAAAATACATATAATATGAACATGATCCAAGAGGACAGTGCTCTAACGACAACCCGTGGTGGTCGGACATCCCAATGGCACAGACTGGCAGCCTCACTTCCAACAACCTACCCCAGGGCAGCTGTGGCATGTGGGATGAATAATGCACAAAAATGTAAACGTGAGTGTCTGGAAAAGCACTATATAGAACTAAAGCATTTTTATTTGTCATAACTTTGGTTATGACTAGGCCTGTCAGGATAATTACAGTATCAACTTTTTCAATATATAAATGCTGGAACATTATATATATTTTGGGTCTAAATATGTATAGAGTGTACAATTTCAATAGTGGGGAGATTTTAGCAATTTTTCTGTATCATGATAAGATTTGAGCTGTTAAGGGCTAAATAAATAACTTCTGTGGTTAATTATTGGTTAGTTCTGCTATTCATTTGTTGCAGCTTACACCTTTTAATGATACAACATATTTCAAATTTGATTTACTGGGATCCTGCTTTGTATCAATGGCATAAAGTAGTTTCAATACTATCGTTAATCAAAATTTTTCAGCTCAGTATATTGTTGCAATATACTGAGCTTCAAAATTGTTTATCATAACAGCCCTAGCTATGACCAAACTAACAAAAACTCGAACTGAAACTTTAAATAAAATGTCTTATCCTTGTATGAAACATATGTAATAGTCAAAGCGGTTTGGCCTCCATTATGAATAATAAACAGTCTCCTGCCCTGATCAAACTCCACCTTATGAATTATACCATGAATATTACCATGGTTTTCAGATTTATTTCTGGGTCCAGGCTATTTCTCATGCTTGAGCGAGGCTTATCACTTAACAATCAATTATTAACATGTGTCAGAATAAGGAGTGCTATTAAAGCGATTGAGATGCATGTTGTACACTGGGCTGAACTGACAACACTTCTTGTACTCACACTCACCTGTCTGTAGAGGGAAGCTGGATTTTAGGTGGAAAATCACATTCTTGGCTCTTAATTTGTGAATAATGCATTGAATTGAATATGCAATATGCTAAAAAGGACTGTCGGGGGGAGGAGAGGGTACATTTAGGTCTGTCACGATAACAAATTTTAAAGTGCGATATATTGCTGAAGAATATAGACGATGAAAGATAATATTGAAACTAATAAAAGGCCACCGGCACAATGACCATAAGGCAGGACTTTCCCCAAAAAAATATTTTAAATGTACAGTATTGTTAAGTACTGCTATGGCTCATTATAGTTGCAAACAAACTACCATATCTTATCATAGTACAGAAAAATAACAAAATACTTTCTCACTAGTACATAGAAAAAGTACCCACGATAAATACTGACCCCTGAAAATGACTGCTCCACATTTCATATATTGAACGATGGGCCAGTATAGTATTTATCATGACAGGTCTAGGTACATTAAGAAGATTTGTACATATACATGCTTTCTTTTAGCTTTAACTTACTTCAATACAGGGCAAGAGTCTAAAGAAAGGTTTTAGAAAGATATATGATCATACAAATTGCAAACAGTGAAATAATAGACCTCTACTAAGGCACTGGTCTGATCTCTGAATTTATTGTAATGATAATGCTCTTTTGATTATTTTTTGATAGTTTCTTGGGTCTCTATTTAAATCATATAGAACTCTAACTTAACATTGTTCAATTATGTTTATCTGTAGTAAGCGAAAGTTCTAAAAAATACAAGTTCACGAGTTACCATATACTTATTATTTACATTTAATTTAGACAGTGCTACACATACACTCTCAAGCCCTAATTTATTCAACTACCCCGCCTTATTAAGGTTAAATCTGGGTGGCTTGCCATGAATAATAATGCAGATTGTTTGGCAGTCAAGAATATCATCATCAGATCCTCTTGTCCATCAACAATGCTACAGATGTTAGCACTAGTAAAACTGGTAATCGTTAAAGACCTTATTCATTATGCACACGGTTCATCTCTGCATCCTCACTCATTTGCATAAATCACAATCTACTCTATTTGTATGATAATCTGACTCTAGATGACAAGTGCATATGTTTTGGACTGGCATAGACGGACAGACAGAGCCAGAGAGGAGGCGGGTGTGTTAATGCAACTTGTGAATATGCAGTGTGTGTCTGACCTCTGTGGGTATATGGAGGAAGAGCCATGTAAGATTTATAAGTAGTCTACAGTCCCCTGATTGACTAAAACACAGGGGATCGTTTAGATAATGCATAGCAATTCTAACAGCTGCTTAAAGGGTCAAAATTGCAGAGGTTCATTGAGAGCTTAAGTTACACAAATGTTACAATCAATAAAAGTTTATTCCGCTTTAGTTAGTCACCGCACAGTTATATTCTGGAAAAGGTCCCTTATGCATGAATTTATGTCTGTCCTAAAACTCTGACTAACTGTCCTACGTTCTAAGGCCCAAAAGTCACTGGGATGGACTGCACTATTCACCAACTCCCCCTTCAGTATTCATTCTGAAATACTAGGATGTCTTAGTAAGCCTGTCAATTAAGACAATATTTGCATTCTACAATTGATTTGGCCACATTCGATTAAAACCAGACCAATTGCACAGATATAGGTAATATTTCTGGTTTCGTCATAGACCACGTTGAAATACCGCCACATCATTGTCAATGTCAACTATCAACAAAGTTTGTATCAGAACCCTAGTTTAATGTATAGGTGTGCTTATGATCTGATGTCATATTTTTGTATGTGTGACCTAAAATCATCCAAAAGGGGAAGGGGCTGAGGTCCTTTTTTTTTTCCTTTGGCAATCTGGGTATGAGAGATAACAGAGTGAAAAATGTTGGAAGCAATCCACTGTGCCTCGGAGTAAGACCTTTACGATTTCACCACTTCATTAGGAAGTGGCTAATCTCTGCACTCGAGAGGCCTGATAAGGACTCGCCGCTAATGCAGGGGAGTCAAAGTTCAAACAGCCTTCGATGTTTTGATGCTTAACTTACTAAAGTTCCTGTATGTTCATTAGACAGCTTTATCGGGCAACTCTTCTCTTACATTCCCCAATACCCATCAAGATTGGAGAGGGACGCTATGGCCGAGGTGGCGAGGAGGGGAGAGCAGTGCAGCTGTGAGGAGATAACAGATAGCACAGATAGCTTTTGTAGAAGGAGGGATGGAGGGAAGAAGTCCAGTGAGAACCAGAGACAACCAGTCACTTCTCCTGATCGCTCCATCTCGATTAAGCCTTCAGCCCTCACAGCCAATATTGTGTGTTTGTTGTGCGATTTCTATTCCTGTCTGTGCCTACTGTCCATATTTGCATGTATTGAATGTGTGTGTGTGCGTGCCCCATGCCTTGATGTCCTTATGCAGTCACATCTCCATCCACGCGACAACAGCGCAGGCCCCTCCACTCATCAATTTTGCATTGCCATTTAAAAAAGCCTATCAAAAATCCCCCATCAGATTCACAGCGGCCCCTGGTGCACATAAAAAGCCCTATTTACACTGATCTCCTCTCCCTGAAATTGTTTTTCAAAGGGAAGATATTATTTTGTGTCCTTCTAGTATCAAAGGCTTGTCAGCACTCTAGAGATTTGACCACATATATCAAAGTATCATAGGAGCAAGAGGACATATCGAAGGAAATGGCATTGATATAAAAAAAACATATTTAGCATGAACTACTTTGGGATGTTTGGACGCCCTTATTTTTGTTTACTGAATCTGAATTCTGTCACTTTGCGTCAGACGACACAAGGGCTGCCTTTTAATTGGGCCTGACATGTTTCTCATCTTAGACTAACTTTACTGATGTACAAACATGCTGTTCAACCTTCACAGAGGAAGTTGTGGAAGATATTGATGACAAACTCTAGAGAGTGACTAAATCAAAGGTTACAAAATGTTCAGACTTAGTGAAGTGCTAAGATGGGTTTAACAGAAAAAATTGTTTTATCGACAGTTACAGATTTCTTCCGTTCTTCATGTGTGAACTGTAATGTAACTGTGTTCTTGTTCTACCTTTTCAACTAAGGGAACATTTATGATTGGCCGTTGATTCAAAAAAACGACAATGCATTTTACAATTTAGGCCAGATCAAACCATAGTTCACTTTCATCCATCTATTTCTCAAGCGATTTTGTACATATGGCCTCTCCAGTCACCACTAGACAAAGAAAACATATTTACACAGTCAGGTTGTCTTGCTCATGAAAGGCAGCACAGCTTAGAATAGGGAATATTGTATATTTTGTCTAGTGAGCTAGTCATTCTATGTCACATTTGAATTTAAAATCTGCATTATATTTACAATAGAATTACTTCCTTGCATAATTTGTAACACATATTAAGCCATTATGGAGCAGTTCATTTTTGCCCATTTTCTTCACTGACAAAGCAATAAACGCCATTAAATTTAATATTTAATGACAAAGTAAACTGCATTCATGGTGACATTTTTGCGAACACACCCAGACTGTACATGCGGTGTATCTCAGAGACGATAACAAATGAGAGTGCCAACTGGGCCACAAAATGCTGCCGCGATAATCTGCTATCAGTGAGCCTGGCTGATCTCACAGAAAAGAAATAAGGCTTAGAGGGTGAAGTGTCAACACCTTAGATATCTGTACAAACTTAGAGCGGGAATCAAAGGGGCAGTGGCAGGGCCTGCTCACTGCTTAGCCTTATATCTCCCCTGAAGTGACAGGCCCAAGTCGCAACCACCGGGTGTCAACTGGCTGTGAACTCTGCAGAGAAATGGATTCTATCTTTGAATGTGTTTTAGAAGTAAATGTTTTGAATATGGATAAAATACCTGCAAAGACACAAGAGTAATCTATCAAGGCTTAGGCCCATTTTACTATGTTGATGCTCTTCTGAAATAAATAAAAAATACATCAATAAAAATGTATTAAAATCATCAGTGCATTTACTTCTTATACTTCTTTCAAATATCATAATTTTAAAGATCAGGAGCAAGACAATTAACACAGTTAAATATGTTCCATCCAGTTCCCTGTCTATGCTATGTGAATACGGAGTAGATGTAATGGACTTGTTCACACTGTGTCTGTAGGTCATTCCTCCAACACAAACAAAGCAGAAGCCACCTCCACACTTTCTCCTTCAGCCTTGGAGCTCAGAGCTGCATCTTCAGAAGTTCTCTTAATCAAAGTGCAGCAGTGAGGCTAATCAAAGGCCCCTAAATAACTCCATCTCCCAACACAGGCCATAGCAGGATTAAAAATCCACTAGCCAGAACTAGGTTTCTTCGATCTGGGGGCTGCTAACGCCTAATGAGAACTCCCCAAAGCCACGGATCACAGCTGAGCTGCTGGGCACAGCATGCAGAGGCCCCTCTTTAAATCCTTAAAAGATCCTATCAGGACGAGATGAAAATAGATATTGCCCTCTCTGGGTGTCAGATGATTAAAAGAATGGCAGAGGATTATAGAGTCCAGTTTGGATGTTGGTTCAGGGAAACTCAAAGTGTTTGTGAGTCTTTTACAAGGCAATAAGACCTCAGTAGATAAGATGGTCCCTTGCAAGGGTGAATGTAAAGGCAGCTCTCCATTATGCATGCTTCGAGGCCCTACATTTGTTTACTCAGATCTTACAGGGATTACAGCACTGTTTGCAACAACTACATTAAACACACAGCTCTTGGAAGACACTCTGAAGTGAAATCTCTTGTGTTTACTGCTTGGACATTTGAACACAGTCTATCAGTGTCTACTTTTTTGAGGCTGTTTTCAGTTGAAACCACACGAACCTAAAGCCCCACTGTGCAGGCCTGTCACAATAATTATATCGATGTTATTGTTAAATATATTTTAGACAGAACAATAATTTTTGAGGGTCAATATTTATCGCTTCACTTTTTCTTAGTGCTTTTTTCTTATTTTTCAGTTCTACAATTAAATCTGAGCTGTAGAGAGTTAAATAAACTTAACTATAACTTCTTCATTTAAATATAGACAGATTTAGATAAAAAAAAGATATTCTAAAATGTATCATGTATCTATCTAAATTTTCTGATATCTAATAAATAAATCTTGAACATTTGTTATAGTGACAGACATACCACTGTGTAACTTTTTACCCCAAAATAGGTTAAAATAAATTATTTTTTCCCCACATTTTTGCAACTCCACAAATGTGATTCTTATTTGGTATGGAGGAAGGCTCCTCCTGCTTTTCTCCTTTTTTATAATATTCCACAGTATGGCATACACATATGTTCTGAAGAATATTCTGAAGTATGGGTTTAACTTTCCATTTTCATTGGAATCATGCAGGTGACCTCCAGAAAGTTACAAAATGTTGCATTCAGTTGAAAATATTATGTTAGACAAAACACCAACTTAATTTCTAGTCTGTTCATAATTTTGGATTCACCCTTTGAATATCTTATATTGTCATTATCTACAATGTCACAATTAAAGTAATTTTCCTCTTTGCACAGTTAAACAAATATCCCACTAGCAGAAGTGTCTGGAATAGGAGGCTCTGTATGCTCTAACTAGACCAACGCAGATCTGACAGGGTTGTGTGCACCTGTCATGTCGCACTGTCCTATAACTTTAACATGTTCATGTCTTGGCCTGGCAGGTCATTAGAATAAATGAGGTGGGCTCAGTGGACAGCCGGTCTCCAGTCCTCTCCTCTAATGGGAGAGAGCAATGTGACTGATGCAGGGGGCTCAAAGAAACTAGTTAAAGTGGACAATTAGACTTGTGGGGGGTACACTATGTCTCTCTGCCAAATCACATGAAATGTCCCCTGTTATTTTAATAATTCAGACAGTGGCTAATTTCTACAGCCCAACTGTGTCAAGGTAATGTGTGCCTCACATATCTCAGCTGTGTCACTTTGAACTGGTAAGTGCACTTGTACATTAACATAAAGGTTTTTAATCACAAATATCATCCCTGCTTGCATTAGTCCCAGGTTATTTATTAATCAGTGTATTATTTTAACCCTTAACGCTCAAGGTCAAAACATTTTTATGCAAATAAGATATTACTGTTGTAAAAGTACCATGCGTTTTAACCATACAAAGTTTTGACCAAAAATAATAACTGGTCATTTGTTAAATGAGCTTTAGTAATATATATAAATTTATTTTGTTACTACTTGTGCAAAAAGTGCACGCAAATACAGTAAGAAGCAAGCAAACATACCACCCATTTCAACAATAACTAGAATTCAACACCGTAAAGGCATAACATACCCTTCTGGGCCGTATCGTGCCCTCTCAGCGCTTACACAGCTCAACAACAGACCTACACATATACCTTGATGCTCCAGTTTAAGGCTGTTAGACCCTCTGCTCACATCTGAAGTGGCTTAGCACAAGTGCAAATCTCTCCAAACCAGACCCTGAGGACTCTATTTCATACACCCAAGCTTGTCTCCCTCTTCCAATATGCCTGACCTAGACGTCTGTGATGCTTTCATCCACATTCCCATGGAAACTCATTTAGCCTAGCTAGAGGGTGAAGCCAGCCCTGGGTTCAATTGGCTGGATTTACACTTGAGATATTATTCATTACATTAGCTGCCATGCTGATCTCTTCCCTCTCTCCCCCTCTGTCTTCCTCTCTTCATTGTCTGGTGCCAGGGCTCTCAATATATTTCCTTTCTTAAAATTCATGGACTCTATCTCAACACAATTTTCACTTTGCCTATCCTGTCCCATTGTTAGAACGATATTGCATTTGTGAATGTCAAGAGCAATATTTTCAAGGACAAATTATAGCAATGACAGAAATGTTGAGTTTAACAAAGTAAACTTAAGATGCAAAGATTTAAACACATGGCAATTAATGAGTTCTTTTTTGGCTCATACGAATCTAGAAATAATTGAATTGTAGACGCTTGTTAAGACAATTCAACATGGTGTCCAGGCAATGTAACTGTAAGAGGATTTTTTTTTATCTTCAAAAAGCAATATGTGGTTATCACTGCCGAGCAATGTAATGGCTAATTGTCCTTGCTGCTGCAGTTTTTATTGTCCTTAAGCTCATTATATAATTGCTTTGCCTGAGATTCCTGCAGCACGTGCTCAGCTATAATGAGTGTCAGTGTGCATATCAAATGAAAGGTACTTTGAATTCATACATAGTCCACATACTCTCCCTGCATATTTCCTTATTGGTAATTTATTTAATTATTGGGCTGCTCTGTTGTTTCCCAGCTGTCGCGATCTTGTCTTTAGCATGCTAATCTATGATACCTTGTGTGGAATTGAGCTCTTATTTAGCACAAGGCATTAAAAACAGCCCTAGGACAAGTAATGTTGAGCAGAGGGTGGTTGACAATAATTAGTTTGCACTAATCTCTCTGTCATCTCCATGAGACTTCATCCCTGTGCCCTCACATAAATATGTGCACTTTTCCCACATGTGCCATCACTATATTTTCAAGGTATTTAAACTATGGAATGCACAACAATTGGTATATCTAGAGATAAAGCATTTTAAAACACACTTAAATACCTTATAGTTATCAACAACAAATAGATTAAATCTGATTTTGGCACTAAAACACAACACACATTTGCAGTCGCGTTTCCAACAACCAAAAGTAAACTTTTAGAGCAGGGGTGGACAAACTTTTTGACACACGGGCCACAGTGGGTTCTAAAATTTGACAGAGGGGCCAGGCCAGAATATATATGTGTATACTACATTAGAGATTTGTAACAAATGTAGCAAAGCATGAATATGCAAGGCTCATTGTATAAATTGTTTTCCAAATGCATTAAATTAATATTTAATTCATTCAATTTCAGTTAAATAAACACAGCCTTACCCATTTTAATATAATTTGGTCACATTCGGCAGGCCGGATTAATAAGCCCAAAACATGTAGTTTGCCCATGTTTGCTTTAGAGCAACAGAAGCATTTGGACCAAGCCCAGGACAAAACATAAGTCTGCTCTCACCACACATCCCACCCTGACAATATCACTGAAAACCAGCGCTTCTATGTAGGAGGTGAAACAATTCTTCAGAAATGCAATTTAAAGCTTTTGCCAATCAAACCAGTTAATTATCACAAAAAATAAGCCACACTCTCATCCCAAACTGAGTGTGCCAATATCGCTGGGGACTTTGACAGAGGCTTCTGTAACCATCTACATTCAAATGCAATCGCTTAAGTTTTGCCCAACAATTCATGCACAGCATGCAAAACTATTCAGAACAAGTCAATATGCCATAGCCTATCCATATTTGCCAACCACAGCTCAGCAGCAAAACAGACAAATGAAAGTTGTACTTACTTTGATGAGACCAAACAGAAGTCACCATCTGAGCTCAGGTCTGCACTTCTAGAAGATCAGTTTTTGTTCAAGTGATGATGAACATCCAGAATTCACAAGTAACCTAAAAAATAACACAACCAACTATGAACAGACAGCTCTATTCATTTTCAGAAGAGTCATTTAGCCATAACATAGAGCCCATTTCAATTCAATTCATCTTTATTCAATTCATCTTTATTTCGGACTCGTGGTCCATTCAAAAAACAGACAGACAGCAACAATACAAAACAACAAACATCTATGTTTTAAAAAGACAACCATACCAGTGTCTCCACATTCTGGATTGGTAGCGAATTGCACTGCATCTTATGCTTGTGAGTGACAGTAGAATTTCATTTTCTGACTTGTTCAGTCTGCAGATAAACCTTTACATTAAAGTTCTCAGTACAGCTTGCAATGTATTCACACGTGCGGTGACAAACAATTCAGTCGCACTGGTCCATCGTGGCCTCCTCAAGAGCACCCGCAACGCGTCATTATAAGCCACCTGCAGCCTCTGTAGACTGGCTTTTTTGTACTGAGTCCAGAGGTGGGCAGTGTAATTTCTATCCCTGCGCTTAAGTTTAACATACCGGTAGTAGTTTATGTTCAACATATTAGGCTTGCTATAGCCAAATTATCCAGAGTTCTTTTTATTCTTCTTTAGTCCAGTCAAGTATCAGCACAGTTTCATTAACTATATTTAAGCTTTAAAATATTGAAATTAATTGTATATTCACCGTGTAGATGACACAGCAGAAGTCCCTGTGCAGGTAGCAGCAGGAAGATCCGTTTGTCTTTGTCTCCCACTGTCACAATCATGCAAACTTTTTACGTGTTTGAGCTTTTGAGGCATCTACAAACCGCAGCTTGTTTTGTACAACTGCGCAAACAGTGCACTTTAAAACCAATAAAGACCGTTTCCCAAAAACTTTGCAGAGGTCATTTTATGTGAGTTTGCGTATTAATAAACAGTGGGAGCATATCGTCCCATCACGAGGTTTACCTGTTTTACTGGGACGGTAGCACTTTAGGGACACACCCTGAACGGGAGCGCGCTGTGCGTGCGCGCACGGCTGTTGTCCGGATGGGGGCGCAATGAGCACAATGCGATATGTTTGCAGGTGATGCCCATGGGACCCGGAGATGCATGAGGTGGGTCAAGTTAAACATGGATCTAACGGAGTTAGTGGTGACTTATTTGTTTTGTCTACATCCTTGTGCAATAACAGAAATGCAAATCTGATTCTGATAAACACTGATATATATATATATATATATACATAGTACATTTAGTATACAACAGTCTTTTATATTTGAAAGTATGCAACGCGTTGGTATATTATTTGAAAATTAATCTGGAATGTAAATTTACAACACATAATAATCATGTAAGAATCAATGCTGTTTATTGCCTTGTTAAAGCTGTGAGCTGTTGGATTCGATTTTGAAACCACTTCACATGGAGCTTACAATCTGCAAAGGGGGCCATAATCATCTTCAAAAGTCTGCAAGGTACAAGGTATTCATTTATTTATTATAGCAAATAGCAGTACATTTGCAAGTATTTAGTCCATATAATTTATGCCTGTATAAAAAAACACTGTAAGCCAAAAACCCCTAATTTGTGGTCAAGGGAAACAGCATTCTTTCGTAAAACACTATTTTTATTCCTTACAAACATAATATACCATTGCCTATATTTTTCTGCTGTACATTGCAACATACAGCCCAGACCATTATAAAATGTGATGTCGATGCAGAACCACAGCCAGGTGAAAGTGTCTTTGTGAGTACATATAGGCCTTTGTATACACACTGCACAGAACGCACACATGCCTCATTGTCATGGAGTGAAGGGGGTGTATCCATCTTTCACAGTCCATTTTTTGGAGATAATGACGGCCATTTCTTCTTCTCAGTGACTGATGACAGGCAGAACTAACTGCTAATGGCATGCCAGTGCTGGAGCACGCCACTTATGTTATTTTTTCTGACAAGGCTCAGGGGAAGGCTTCATTTTTTTGACATTTGACCATGCAAATTCACTCCTGCTACATTATTCCACATTTACATCCATCTCTCAACCCCAGACCCCGAACCACCCACCACCTCCTAACCCCTCCTGTTCCCCTCCCACCTTATCCTCTGCCTCAATATAGACCACAGCAACACACCTTTTTTCCCTGAGAAGACTGCAGACGGTAAAAGCTGGTCTAATAAAGTACTTTAAAACATTTCTAGACCACCACAAAAGAAAATCAAATTTGATGCCCTTTTAGTCCAAACTTTAAGGCCATTTTAGACCATAAAACGTCATGAACATGTCCCTACAATTAGTGAAAGGCATTTTTGTGCAATTATAATTTGTCACAAAAAATGCATTTACCCTCACATTTGTGGCCTTTGTTACATGTATTTCCTCATCATAAATATACTCTAGCACTTTTTAAATATTCATTAATTAAAGGCACACATGCAGAATTGATTTGTGCTTTCTGTAGTCTCCACTGTAGAATCTTTCCACTTGTTTGTCTGCAGTCTGTCCTGAGCGCTCCCCCCTGCATAATGCGTTGTTTTCATTGTTTGCGCACTCAATTATTCTGTCAGTAATGCAGCAAGTTGGGCTCCTCAAATGAGAAATGAGTCTTATGCATATGTGTGTGTGAAGGTGTGTGAGTGGAGGCGAGACACAGGGGGTTGATAGGTCTTGGTGGGTCAACACACCTGCTGCGGCTACAAGCACTCCGGGACAGCTAATGTTCTCCGAGCTGACAGGAATCTCCCCTCCAGCCCGATGCACCGCCCTCCTCCTCCCTGTCCCTGCCCCGCTAGTTGGCGCTCAAATAGATTGCCCTTGTAACTGTGGCTAATAATGTCCCGCAGACTGCTTTTTTAATGGGGTGGACTTTGATAGGTTTTCCAGGACATGGAATAAGCCAGCCCAGACAAAGACATATGCGAGACGTCAAGACAAGAACGGACACACACGTCGACTTGCTGTGAACTTAAGCAAATGTGCACATAACCACGCACACACACTTTCCCTATCTATCTGTCTGCTTGTTTTACCACATTATTATGGCTGGCAGGGGGTCTCAGGCCCACCACTGTTCTCCAAAGGCAGCCTGTAATGTGTCAAGAGAAAGAAAATGAGAAAGGAGCGATTGGAAAGAGGGAAAGAAAGTGGAAGAGGAAGAGGATATGGACTGCCAGCTGACAATGAAATAAAGCCCATTAGAGGCAAGTAAAATAATGTGACAGGCAGCTTGTTACATACAGAGCTTTACTGTTTTAACTACTGTCATCCCCACCAGGTGACAGCCACACGCTCACTTACAGGCCTATTGAAAAGCCCAGTCACATGCAGCACCTGTAATCACACAATACACTCAGTGCAAATGAGGGACACACAAACACAGAGTTGACACGCTTCAAAACAGCAAAGAAATTCAATGCAATCTGTGTTTTGTTGTCAACATTTGAATTATTATTTTAAACATGGTGCTTTTTCGTTAATTGCAACTTCAGCTTTCTGCACTTTCCTGTCATTGAACACATTATTAAATTCATTATGAGCTGAAAACTTTCTTTGTAGGCCACAAAAGTCACATCACGTGGTGTAGTATGTACTTTCACTGAACTACAGTTTACTTAATGCCACTGTCACCACTCACTGACATTTATTAGTATTTGTATAGTAGCATTTGTATTAGAATGTGCTTCCAATAGAGCACATTCACAGATTTTTATGACACTATACATTCTGGGCAAGTCACCATCAGCTTATACTGTTGTATATACATATTTTTTTACTGCATGATGTCTAACAGCAATAAATATGGATATGTGCTCTTAGTGATATAGGTGATATCAGTTATTTTTGTTTCAATCCAGTGCCCGATAGTAATACTATGGCAAGTATTGCAATATTGATCCTACCTCAGTCAGTATCAGTATATCGATATTTTGATATTGAGCGACCCAAACATTACTTTTGTTAATCTTTTTGTAAAATAAGTACTGCTGCCTTAATTTCAAATTGAGAGTATTTTTCAAAAGGCACTAGTGCAGTGCATGGTTTGCCGGTGAACATCAAATGGCAGGAGTTGTAAAAGGCAGATCTCCCTAATGTCCCTGTCACCACAGTCATTCATATGCATGTTTTAAAGGGACGTGAGCTTGACCTGTCAGGATAGATGGACTTTTAACTGATAGAGACAGAAGACTTGTAAAGCCAGGTCTCACTAATACTGTGAAATATTAATGAGCACCTCCATCAATGCATGAGTGAGGCATATTCTAATAGATACTCAATTATTTACACCTAAAAATAAAGTCCTGCTTACGTAGATGAGGACTAAAAACCTCCACTCTGAGGGTTTAGAGGAACAGGCTAATAATGTATGTATGCAAAGGCCTTGTGCTGTTCGGCCACACCTGCACATTAAGTCCAGCTTACAGTGCAAGAACGGCTAATGTCGTGAGCAAAAAGTATGGCAGTCGGAGGCCCTCATTGCTTATTCAACTTTCTGGACCTTTACGACAGCAGCTGCTATTGCCTGATCCCTGCATATTTTAGTATGTGATGTACATATGATGGCCAGTTTGTACATTTTACTCCATTGTCAAACCCTAGGCTAAACAACACATAGATATACCAGGAACCTATATATGGTTATGATGATTACTTTCCAAATTGGATTATCAATAGTGGTATTATGTAACTTGAATTTTTATGTTGGGCGTTAAAAATAAATAAGAATTTCTCAAGTAGGCCGACTTCTATTAAATCGTTCTTGTTTTGCAAAAGCCAATGTCCTGTTTAAGATTATTTAAGAAAAATAATGAATTTATGACCAATGGCATTTGCAGCCTCTTAATAATTAATTGAATAAACAGACACAAGCAAGTTGGGATCTGTTTTGATACTGCTCCCCTTTCCTAAAAAACAAAAACAAAACAGATTATCTACAGTTTGTAGTTAAAATAATAGCATATCAATAAAATGCTATTTTCTGTTCTTAGCTGAAAGTACCCCTTTATATTAAAAACATGTTGTATATCATAATATATACACTTATGCACTGTCCAAGACATCCTGGATCATTCAAGTCTTTGAAAACAGCACAAGTCAGACAAGACAATGTTTATTTTAACTGGTCATTTTTACATTAATTAAGTTGTTCCATTACATTACGGTTACATTTAGGGCCAAAAGTTAAACAATCTAGACAGGAAATCATTTTGCTCATAGGAAAACATGAGCCTGCTATGCCCTCCTGTGGCCACTGCTGTGAATCATCACTTCCCATATTTCTTTAGCAAGCTCAAGTTTTTATATTAAAATTAAAAAGTATTAAGTCAGTCATGTTGACCTAGTTTTACTGTAATGCAAAACAATTAACCAATTTCTCCACCATTTATGTTAACAAAACAAATCAATCAACATAGTGTGTTTGTTCCACTTGGAGTGTCAGCATTATTCTGACGGCAGCAGATTGTCATACGATGGGGACGTGGGCAACACGCCACCTACCAAGACAGGCACCTTCACAGCCATGTAGTGACAAACATGAATCCTTTTTAGTCACAACTTCACTGAATTACCCAGACTTCATCTCTGTCCATCCTCTACCAGGCATTGCAGTCGCTCCCTTCACAACCAAAAATCACTATACAATTGTCCAAACTTCTGTTCAGGAGAAAACAGAGCAGACCTCTGACAATGGGCCAAACTCTCCATCAGTGTAACCAATACTCCACGTTGTCAGTCTATTATTATAGCATTATTTAATTATTCATCTGACTGAAGTAAAATAAAGCACAACTATTTGCGAGTGTCACTTTCATGTTGACCTTAAAGAAGTACTGGTCTTTGACTCTTTGCTGGAATAACTTATTTTTTATTACACTATATATTCAATAAAATGTTTGTCCCAAGCCCAGATAAATAGCGAGAACTACATTTGCCTTAAAACCTGTATTAGGCAATATGTAAACCATTACAAACTGAAAAGAATTGCAGTATAATCTCCCATAGCTGTCTATAGAGCTAGATACCACACAAGCTCCTTGAAAGCATTCATTTCATTGTGGTAACTGTAGGCCTAAGACATAACGCTTTGAAAAGAGTCAACCATTTATGAGTGGCCTTTTCACATCGGCATAAATACAAAGATTTGCCTGACACTAAAAACACAGCCACAATACGGACAGCTGACACGTGCCCATCTCTTCTGTTCTGCCCTTGGAGAATCTAAATGCTAAACGTATGTGCATATTTTTTCATAGCAACAGACATATTAGAATTTCCTCAACCAACCCCCATCTCCATCCACTATCTCCCACACTGGGGACATGAAAGGGGCTGCAGCGCATAATGCTCCAGGAATTAAGGGATTCCTCGTGCCCCTGAGTAACACAATCTATCGTTATGACAATATAAATCTTAAGCGATTTACCCGCCCATCTACCCTATCCAGGTCTTTGTCTGTCCGTCACATTTTCTATTAAATATTAATATTAAGGTAATGTAATCATTTGTCACTGAAAAAGCAGTCCTTATGCCAACAAAAGATCAAATTGTTTTCCATGGTCAAATAAGTGTCCTTGCATTTGTGCAATAACAATAATATGAACAAAAATATGATAATTGTGTGTGTGTGTGTTGCGCATGTGTGCAATCATAAATTCATTTCACCAAACTTCAATTATGTTTGTATTTGAAAATTAATTTTGGCACAACTTTAGCAACATCTTGCAGATATGTGTGAAACTGGTGCCAAAAGTAGATATATACTTTGTGACCTGCTGGTCAAGTTACTTACAATAAGCAAATATTTATAATTACTACTACATGTATTATATTTAACTTTTTTGAAAATGTAAAACAATTTGACAGTTACCCAAGAAGTAGATGAATGTGTGCTTTATATGTTCTTACTAATGTTATTAATCTTCCCAAAGAAAGAGTTGAATAGACTAAATCCAATACAAAAGTGGACACAAGAACAAGCGTATCCATTGTCCCATGTGAGATTACAGGAGGTGATCTCACTCGTCTCTTTTATCTTCTCCTTTCAGTGATGGCTATTGATCCAGGTCAAAGAGAGTAGCACTAATTGATTGAGAAACTCAAGCATAGTCAAAAGGGATGGATTCCCAATGTAGCCACAAAATGGTATTGTATGTTAAAATACAATACAGGCCACTTACAGTCGCAGCAGCACTGTCAAACATTATAGACAGATGATCTCTCACAAGAGTCCAGTGGGTCACACACACATCTATATACCTTTATCAGTGTGTGTGTTTGTGTGTGAACTGCCTTTACCCACTGGTTTTAATAGGTTCTACAGTATCACCCCTATAAGAGCATGTGTGAAGAACATTTGCAGTTACTTCCCGCTAGAGGGAGACATTTGTCTGTTAATGTGTGACCCTAAACCGCTACAGTACCGTATGCACTTAAAATGAAACAATACAAATATTGATATTTCATCATGGTAACTCATTGATTAAATATAATGAAAACAATTAATAATTAATAATAATCAAACTACATAAAATGCATAAAATAACGTAACACCCACTGTACAAATTCTAAGCAAAGAATATAAGTTTAATGTGTCTAGGAATGTGTCAGACCAGTTGATCAAGAACCTGTAACTGCATTGCATCCATGCTACCACATCCAGATGTTATTTTTTCCAATATTATAAAATAACTTTCAGATGGAGAGCCTTCCATGTCCACCCTCGTCAGATGTTCATTTGTACCTGAATTGTCAGCCACAGGTGGAATATGGCAGACTTATGTTGTACTGTAAGCCTTCTGTAGTGTGTCAGTTCAGGGTCATGTTTAGTGTTAGTTTTGGCATTGTTCACTCGGAGGGGGAGAGTGAACTTGTGTCAAAATGTCACACTCAGCCACTTGTCTTGATCAAAGTTGGCACCGGCCCCACACAGGACGCTTTCTTTCACCCACACGCTGTCAGAAAAATGCAAACCCTAGTGTCTATGTATTGTATGCTGCTTGTATGCTGCAGGTCCATGCATGAACATACTTGTATATTCACACATATACGACAAGCTTCACCAAATGTGACAGGCAGTGTGCATACTGCACAGGCCACACACGTCTGAATGAATGAAAACATACTGCTACATAGAACAGGGAAGATGGATAATTTGTTTTCATCCTTGAGGAAAACTCACAATGTTTGCGTCAGATTATGCAATGTTAATTCATTTATGATTTGTTGTGAGTTTTATATCAAGTGTCCTTAATGTCACAGGCGTTTTTATTCATGAAAGTGATTGGGATTGTAACACAATGTAAACTTGGCAGATGAAGTTGTATAGCTGTTCAAGAATAACTTGTTTAGTATGAATGAAAAATAGAATTGGTTGTATAAATTACATTCACATGGCACTTTTCTGCTCCCTGGACACACTTATACCATCACACATTTATACTGTGTACTTAGGTGGTATAGAGGCATGGAGGAGGAGTTTTGCCCAATAACACAATAGTAGCATGCACTGGGTTTCAACCTCTGACTGGTGGAAGAATTAGCCTACTGAATTACTGCTGTTTATGGTTTACATTTTACATTATTAGAGTCTCAATCAATATGGGATTCAGGTAATGGGTTTTCTAGTCATATCGTTTGTTAATTGACAGAGTGAGCTGCTGGTGACCCTGCTGTGATTGTCTAACCCCAGCACGCCCTGCAAGCTTCATAAACACTTCCAAGAACAATGCATAACTGTCAAGGCTGCTAACCATTACTTTGAATGAAAATGACCAGAGCTACAATGTTAAAAAACATCACCGACATACTGCAAAAATAACAGAATAACACAGTAGTGACATAATTATTAAAATATTTGGGTGTTGAACAATTAACCCTTTTCATGACTATAATCCTGTATAAGAAATAATATTTCCACAGCAGTATTTGTGTACTGAAGTAATTTCATTATCTTATTGTTTTTGTTTGTATATATGTTGGGGGTGTGGGTGGTAACATATATGGACAGCTCAGTGTGTGGACTGCTGAGCAGAGATGGATGCACAGATCCAGTGTTGGCTTATGTTTTAGTGCAGCTTTATGTGCCTCTTCAGGAAGCCTCTTGTGGATCTATAGGACTCTTTGTATGAGCCACCACGGCCAGCTGTTCGCAAGTTTTATAGACGAAATGGAAGACATCTTTCCCTGCAATTTTCACCTCCTGGGCCAAGCATGTGTCAGTTATGGAGAGCCGTGCTGGGGTTTCCCCACTGAGCTCAAAGACTGCGTGGGTTTCATGACTCTCCTCATGTGATATTAGATACTTTAACACAAAATCTCACCCAGCACTAAATTATTACTTTTCTGTGTTTCTTGTTTCTGTTGTTTTTTGTTAGTGGGTGAATAGTCTGATTGGGTCACGCATGGTGTACATCTACAATACTTGACTACCCCTGGTGGCAACAACAGATTTAAAATTAAATTAAAATTAATTCTTTCCAAATAGTTAAGGCACACTTTATTCTCCCCATAGGGAAATTTGTCCTCTGCATTTTACCCATCCTTCAGTGCAGCTGGGGCATCTTTTCAGGAGCAGTGAACACTACAGGGGAGAGACATGCAAACTACGCACAGAAAGGTCAACCTGAGGATCAAACCCAGAACCTTTTTGCTGTGAAGAGTGCTGCCCACTCAGCCACCATGCCCCTTACAAACTTGTTAAAGAGTGGCAACCAAGAAGATCTCAGTCAGATTGACGCAAGAAGGCTTTTTACTGTTGCTTGGTCATTTTCAGAATAGTGCAATTACTGTCCCTGTGGGAAGTGCAACCACACAGAGGTTTTGTTTCTGACAAGCAACATCAGTGCTTTTTAGGGTTTTGTGCCATTCATCAAATGACAACTTTTGACAGCACACAATTGTTCCTGATTTGTCCACTTGACAGATTTAACTTTGTTGTTTGCTATGGATCAGACCTGGACGACTGAGGGTCTACACAGACAATTCTTCCTGATGTCAATGATGCCACAAATATTTATGATTTTGTTCATGGAGGAGCATCCCTAGTGCTTCCACATGGACATTTTCAGGTTCACTGACACTGCTTCTGCAAACTTGAATCTCAGGACCTTTGAACTTGACAAGAAAAATAAAGCTTTGGTTGTCCCACTGAAAGCCACATATTGTGTCTCTGATGAAGACACGTGCTGACAGAGCAAGTGACCTGTAATGATGGCTGACAGTTGTTGTCCTTCTGTCAAACCAATAGGACTTTCTCACACTAAATCAAAGAGGCATAGAGACCATTCCCAATGCAACTCTTTGTTCAAATATTGCTTTAAAATTCCTAAAACCACAATAAGGGACCCCATGAACATATCACGCAAAATTAGCTTTTTCACAACACCAAATCATTCAATCAACACTGATGTTTTCTGCTTTCATTTAAAGAACTATCAGGATCTTCTTGGTCAAAATCTCAAACAGACTCACTTATGTCACTGCAAAGGAGCTGTGTTTTAAACTCTATAGAGCAGTGTAGTCCTGGTCTTAAGCAGCTTGCATGTTTGTGATCCTGGGTGGTCTGTGGAATTTTGCTTCAGACTGAAGGATGTATGGCGACGGTGGGATTTGAATGTAAACCTCCTCTATAAGTGAGTCAAGTTGAAGTCAGTTTGTCTTCTCTTTTGTATAGTAACAAAACAATGAGAATGTTGAACCAAAAGTTCAAGGAACACAATGACACAATGCACTTTTTACCTCTGGGGCCCTGGAGGTGGGTAATACATTGGACAATGGCCAGTTAGTTGCAGGGCTGACCCAGACTCACTCTCACTTTCATTATAGGACATTACATTTACCACCTGTGTGTTTGTCTTTGGACAGGGAGAAAGTCAGAGTACCTGCAGCAAACTGTGGGGACACACAGACTTCATCCAGAGATCGAACCTACAACCCCCTCGTGAGACGGTCAGGAGAAAAGGGTAAGTGATAGCTTGAATATGATTTTCTGTACTATGGGAAATGCAAAGAAATCCTCAAAGAAAACTTCTTAACACAATATGGACTGCAACTCACAATTATTTTCTCTGTCAAGTCACCACTTATTTTTGTATTAGTTCATTTATTTCTATTTTGTATAGAATTATGTGAACTCATTTTAAACATATAAAAATATACTGACAGAATGCATCTATAAGAATATTTACAAACAAAGTGAATTAATTTTCAAGATCATTTCCATTTTTATTTCATAATTCCAAGGTGTTTGTTATCTCCAAAAACTAGATGACAATGACAATAATTAGTTGATAATTGCAGCCCTGATCAAAAATAGCAGCTAAAACTTTCCATTCCAGTTTCCAGTCTTTGATTAAAAAAGCCCTGCTTACACAATACAGAGGTGAGGAACTTCAGCCGGCACCTCACCCCTGCAGAGTGTCATGAGACTGGCCACTTTGTTTTCAGCCCTTTAGAGATGCTCTTTCTGCCTCACTGATCAAATACAGCCAACTACCAACAATAATTAGCACAATTTCCACTGCTTCTCTTTTCATCTGCAGCTGTAGGTTTATTTTGAACCTCTTTTCAAAGTAAAGCAGGAATGTAGGTCAGGAATGCTCTATCTTATAAGGTCTTCAATAAGGTTTTACACTTTGAACATCTCATAATCTGGGTCTTTTATCTACCTAGATCTTTAATCGTGGAAGATGGGACTGAACAAGTCAGGAATAATATTGAATTATTTTGTTGTTTTAGAACTGAGTTTTATGTTTTAATAGTAGTTCACATTTGAAACTCATCCAGAAGAACTGACAGAAGACTGAAATATAAACTGTCAAAACTAATAATAAAGAATCTCATTTCAGAATATTTGCTAATTGCATCCATTTAAATTGCAATATCGATTTGATTGTGATTAATCTTGCGGCCCTGATGGAGTGCAGAAAAACTCAACTCAAGCTCAAATATAAAAAAGTTAGTCTAGAATACTGTTACTCAAATAGAGAGTGTACATATCAAACACAGAGTGTACATATTTAATCTATCAGTTAATAATGTATTTAAAATCATGTTATGTGTGGTAATATTGGATAATTAAATGAGGTCCTGAGTCCTGACATGAACTTGAAGTCCTCACATGACCAAGGCAGGACCCCCCACACTGTAACACTTGACTCAGGCTCATTCATGTAGTGCACTTTTATGTGAGGTTATTATGACCAGATCAATGCTTTTCTATGAGGGCTGGGGTCACGGAGTTGAAGCCAAAGGGGAGAAAGTTTCGAATGACTAGCTGGAAAGAATTTTAAACTGATGGCATTGTGCTTGAGTGCAGCTCTTAATGACTTGATACATGAGTTAAAGACATTATAATAATAAATCAGAATGTGGTCACTGCACAGCTGACTTTGTTATTTTATATTCTTTCATTGTAATATTAAGTGAAAAAAGTAGTACTCCCGCATCTCAGCAAAGAGGTTGTGAGTTCAAGCCTCAGACAGGTTAATGATCACAGTTTCTATTTGTTCTCTTTTTGGTCAGCCATCCACACAAGATGCAAAATGTTTATACAGTAGCTCAGTTGTGCGAGTGCTTGTCCACTGATGCAAAGGTTGACAGTTTGAATCCCTCTCTCGACATAAACATAATTTGTAGAGCAGTCCAATTGACTGACCCACAGGTTGGTGGTGCAATTCCAGCTCCCACAGATAAATGCTGTCGTTTAGTTTGCGTTCAGCGTCTGCGTACGCTGGTGTATGAATGTGTGTGTGAATGGGTAAGTGGTCCCTTGATGTAAAGTGTTTTCAGTGCTTTGAAGGTGGAAAAGTATTATATAAAAATGTGACCATAATTGCTATGGATAAAATCTCCTGACCAATAGTAATATGCAGAAAAAGTTTAAACTACTGCACCCAGTTCCATAATCTATATATTGTACATCTTCACTGTCCAATTTCCAGCAGAGACCCCAGGACTGATAAATGGGCTTGAGTCCAGTGTGGGCCATAAGGTGGACTTGTGCACCATCTGCAAAAGTTTAGGAGAAACAGTTTAGGCTGATAAATTCAATATGTGCCGGTATACAGGGAGGTTCAAATAAAAAAAAATGGAGGCATCAGTATTCTTCGACAGTGCTGCGGCAGTCCTGCAAAAACCCAGACTATATCTTCAATCATCAAACAAGTTGGTAATGTCCACCACCCCATGCTCTGCTCTCACCTCCACCTTCCTATCCCACCTCCCTTTGGTCTCGCTCCCTGTCAGCTCTCATCAGCCTCCCCTCTGTGATGCTCTCCGAGGAATTTTACAGCTGCTGCGGGCTTCATACACACAGGCAGTGGTAGCTTGCATGTCCACGGCCTAACTAAAACCTGCACTGAAAGACACGCTTGCACATAAATCCCCTAGCAAGAACAGGGCAGGCTAGCCAATAACCACACACACATCGTTTTGTTGACAGACAGCTAATTAAATAATGCTGTGATGGGGAAACTACCTGGAGTGAAGGAGGCAACTGTAAAACCTAAGACCAATGTTGTGTTACTTAATTCTTCTATTGGGGGAATTTTTCACAAAAATTCAAATGGTCTGTGAGCAATTTTGGTAAAGGTGCAGTTTAATTATTGGACTATTTGTGTGGGTGTTTTACTGTAATCAGCACATTGTTGTTACTGCTACGTGGTTTCTTATTCATAAATAAAATGCTAATCCCAAATAACATAAGAAAAAATTATCACTTTTTTGTGCCTATACCAAACCAGGATGAATTGAAAGGTGTAGTTCAAGAAGAGCATACTTCATAAAGGCAACTCACTGTTCACATTACTGCACTGTTATTGCCTGGGATTCACAATAAACACTTCTTCAATACTTTATGAAGATGTGAATCTGGTCTTTGGTGAATCTCCCTGAGTTCAGATGGGCGTGATTGACAGGTGAATTGTACAAACAGGGAAATGCATGATCTGTCTGTAGCAAAATAAATGTGGCTGTTTACAAGGAAAAAAAAAACAAAACCATCATAGGGGACTGAAAAACATTGTGGATTTCTGTAAGATTTAAAGGTGAGATCAATTTAGTTTTGTTTGTAAATGATAGATGACCCATGAGTTCCTTCGTTTCACATGCGTCACTGAAATAAACAAATCTGATTGTGCGATCATGTTTGGTTCTGGCTCGCAACGTGATGGAGGGCGTGGGAACCAAACTGAGAAATTAAAACAACATTAGCAAATACTGAACTGACCAAGTCTATAACACAGACAGAGCGGCATACAGCAGCTGACAGGACAGACAGGCTTTGAGATATACAGGAGCTCAGAGGTCAAATCACTCACGCCGTTTGCTCGCTTTTGACAAAAGGGGGCATTCTTTGTGTTTTGATGTCTAACCTACATAGCAATCTGTCTGTTTTAAAAATGAGCCCTTGGACTTGTTGACTCATTGGACTGTTATGCCCTCACTATTTCAATGATAAATTTACCTAGTAACCTTGATATAAACCTAGTAACCTTGAAATAAATAACTTTGGACACCCGCTGATGCTATAAAGATCTGTTAGGCCGCTGAACATATGGGAGGAATTGTCTCTACTATGCCATTTTACCACTGATTATATCCAGGATTAAAAAGCAAAAATTCAAGTGGATTTATACATGTTACACTTTTACTGTTTTCATGCAGACAATGCCCTGAGTTCTTT
Source organism: Periophthalmus magnuspinnatus (assembly GCF_009829125.3). Taxonomy (NCBI): domain Eukaryota; kingdom Metazoa; phylum Chordata; class Actinopteri; order Gobiiformes; family Gobiidae; genus Periophthalmus; species Periophthalmus magnuspinnatus. Next base: position 22,029,396 of record NC_047141.1, on the reverse strand, counting down.
TTTGCATAGTTTGCATTTTGCCCATGTTTGGAGGAAAAATTTGCTTATTTTTTGCTATTACCTACATGAAAAGACCATATAACCTTATAGTCATTATATAAAATTGACTTTTATGAGTTTGCAACTGGTATAATAGTTAAAAACTCATCCTTTGATATTACCTTACCTTACCTTACTCCATTGCATTTTTTTATTTTACTAGATTCTTTTTTCCAGACCGAGGTTTAGTTTGTTTTCATACCTGACTGTTTCAACTGCTTAGTAGTGGTCTTTCTCAGAGTAGTCATTTGATAGTGTTGTGACGTGTCCAGTCAGCTGAATTAAACAGGTTTTGGCACTGTCTTTCTACCTGTGGAAGCAGGACAACAGCGCCATCTGCAGTCCGGCTTCTTTAGGACAAGATCCCAGGTGTGTGAGAGTAGGAAGGCCCCCTCTTCCCGGTTTAAAGTCTCATGGGCACGGAAGGCTTGAGTGGTCAAAAAATTTAGTTTACACTCTGCCATGCACAGCCCAGCTCTTACTTATGATTCTTCATCTCGGGATCATACACATATATTAGAAAATGTAAGTATGTATGTATTTGTGTAGTAATTTTTCAAAAATAAAAACACTGTAAATGGAAAAAAAAAAACAACGGAATGAAATGCTACACTGAAGAAGCACCAGAAAATCAGCTCTGTAGTTTTGAACAGAAAATCAATAAATGTGTTTTTGTTATTGTGGTTTCCAACTAACAAAATATAAAATAAGGATGTAACATCATGATATTTATTTCCAAAAAATCATGGACTTTAAACTATCAGCACTAAAACAATACAAACTGATGTAATGATCTAGCATTAGTTAGTCCCTCCGCTAATGCTTGATGCCAGTGCGCTGGGCTAACGTAAAGCAGACCGTGTTAAAACAGTTCACCTGGAACACCTTGCTCTCCTCTGGGTTCAAAGGAGCTTCACTAATTAAAGAATGTGAGACCAAGTCATGTCCCATTTCTCTGCCTCTCTCTCTCTTCACCTCTTTCTGTTTACATTGTCATTCTGCTGTCTTATAAAATAAACGCAGGATCCAGCCCATGTGTGTCCGCAGACATGGTGTAAGGTCAGTGTGTAAATCATAAAGGCTTAAAACGTGTCGAAACAAACCAATAATGTTACTACTACTACATACCTCTGTTACTGCTACTTTGGTAATAACAACCGTGAGGGGTCAGAATTTACTTTTTCCACTTTTCATTACCTGTGTGGCTTTAGTAAAACAAAACAAGTACTGATACTGCTTTATTTAGTAATACTGCTCTAGGCCTATAGATTTATTGATTTGAGTAAAGTTTAAATGATATGATTTTTTTGTTCTATTGTTGATTTGGAAAATATGTTTTCACAATGTAATGCTGTTGTAAAAATGTATTATTTTGTTCTTTTAAAAACGTGAATATATTGCAGGTTATCATGTGCAGTACATCAAGTATTATGACAATGTTATCATGAATTATTATATTTCCTATGAGTGAGGTAGGCCCACCCTGTGTTTTCCCCCATTTTACCATCTTTTTCATAGTGAATCTTGTTGAATGTTCAAAAACAAAATCGGGTGTAGGCTTCTTATTTTTTGTTTGGGTGGAGGGGACAAATGCTTCATGCTAAAAATCAAATAGACACGACCCCTTTTGGCTCCCACTCCCGTTCAGCACTTCCATGAGTGATTGTTGGGGAGTTAAGAAATGTTGGCAAGCTTCCTATCAGTGCAGCTGCAGCATTCAGGGGAGCACGGGGAGAGCAGCAGCGTAAGGGTCACAGGGCAAATTTCACTCTGAAATTGATCACAAATTTGTAATTCCTGCCCGAGGGTATCATTTTTAAGTCAACATTTTGGCTACTGAAATCAGAAGTTGTTGATCTGGCCTGTAAAAATCAAAATATTATTGCACTATTGTTGTAAAAGTTGAGCACAAAATTCTTTGCTTATTTACAATACTGTTCCAATGGCTTTCAGTCACTGCTAATATTTGGCTCTGCTTATGCCTTGGGGATGGTACAAAAGTGAACTGACTTGTGACCAGTCAGGAGGGAGGATATTGCCACAGCTGCTTCCACCAATTTGATGTTTTAAATACTGGATATAGTGCATGATAAAAGGATGTAAAGCTGAATGTTTTGCTTTAAGAGTCTTGCATAGAATCTTGGGGAAAAAAAAATCTTAACTTGAGAGAGTCCACGCACCTAGTCACTCTCCACAGGTGTCACATGTGATTGGCTGCTGGCTGTATTTACCAGCCCATGCGCCCCTCACCAAACACTCACTGTCCTCCCCCTTCAAGCAACAGGCTCGTCTGCAGACCGGCCCCGGCGCGACTTTTATACGGATTTGCTTTTACCGCAGGGAAAAATCAGCCTAGTTAAGACAATCACATGATTTCACTGGGAGTCAGATCGGTTCGCGGGGGTTACTGGGTAGAGAGGGGGAGAGGTGCAAAGCCAAAGTGTGCACGTTGATACAGGGAATGAGGGAGAGAGAGAGAGAGAGACGTTGTCACGATCTGATCCACTGGGAATTAAACAAAATGTTTTGGCGCTGGAGAGAACTGCAGCTGGAGCGATTACCGGTGTTCTGCTGCACTTCTGAATGAATGGACGTGCAACTGAGAAATTATTGATGTATCATTCCCATTCACAACCAAAAGACTGGACTGCATTGTTGACGCTTTGGAGACGCATTGGAAAACGTGACATACAGAAATGGCCTGGAAACGGATATTTTTCCACCTTTTTCTTTTTCTAAGCTTGTGTGCACTCGGACAAGTAAGTCACTTATCTCCTCTCTCCCTTGCTCCTGCACGCACATGCACAAAGTTCACTAAGTTGTCAACACTTGCCACCATTGCTGCGTCTTAGGATCACTTTCCAATTTGTTGTCGGCTGCACACAAAAAACTAAGTCCGGTGTACATTTCCTCTGCTTACAGAACTCGCGTTTGAGTAAAGGTGATGACAGTGCAGAGCAGCACCGAGACACAATGACGCTTCTGCAGTCTCTCAATTTGCCTCAGCATACAGGTACGTGAGTGTCAGCAGTGCGTAATGGTAGATATGATGAGGTTGTAATATGGTACTCAATGCGCCAGTGTTAAAAAGACAGAGTGTTTATGACCTGCCTGCAGCATCTATCTTTGCTCACCTGAATGTGTATTACCCATATTCACCGATAGGAGGCAACCTGCACCCTCAAACAGTATGAACCGGTGCACTTTTAGCCTCCCTGCAAATGGCACATAGGCCTATAATTTCAGTCCGTTTATTTTTTTTCTCAATTAACTCCTTACAATGGTATTTTAAAACCAATTAGCCTCTCAATAACTCAAAAAATACAATTCCCATCTATTGTGTTGCCATGCTGTTAATACAACCATTATAGCATCATGCACACTGCTGATTCAGCACATGTCTTGGCTGGAATCCCTGCCTACCCTTTTTAAGTAACGATGGAAAACAGATAGATAAACAAATAACCTAAACAAAAAGCAGAGACAATTTCTTTGTGCACTTGGAGATGAAGAGAAACACAAGGATTTCCCCCAGATGTTTTCCATCACATCACAATAAGAGTTTAATCACTGCTGCATTGTGTCAATGTCTTCATATGGCTTCAGTAAAGTGGGTTAAGGGGGAGTTCATGTGGAATCTGTTGTTTAGTTGAAGTTAGGCCACTCGTCTGGTTAGACACGAGGACTAATGGCACTCGGGAGCAACTAAACCAACAAACTCACCACTGCAGGATCTTGTCTCAGTCCAGCAGACAAGATAAGTGTGTGCCCTGTGTTTGTATGCTGTCAGTGATGGGTCACTGCATCTGGGTTTTGACTTAGAATTGGACAAACAGCCTCAAATGGATGTGAATACCACTTTCTGTAAGAAGGCTACACCATACAGGGACCAGCATTTTGAGAGACTGATTCTTTCAACAGTCAAAACAGGTTCACTGTGTTTTCTTTGAGCTCAAAACTAGATTGCAAGTCTATATCTATATTGTTATAACAGAAGAACTGTTGCACATTAATGCAGAGAATAAATTTTTAATCATTCCCCCCAAAATAGTTCTTACCATGTGATATCACTTAATGCTCTGTTTTGGCAGTATATTGTTCAATTAAAGTATTTTTTTCTAATTCTGATGCGTGCAATGAAGTCATATCATTACATAGGTATTTGTTTAAAAATTACACATGGCCAATCAAGATTTTCATTCTTCAACTTTGTAAAGTAGATGTGGACATGAAACATGATTTTTGATTCACATTTTTATGGTATCTGGTGTCAAAAGTTGTGGTTGTCATTCCTCTACTTTATTTACTACTTTGGCCAAGGGGGAGGGGAAATGAGAGCAGCCAAAAACACACAGACACATGGAAAGCAGGGCCATATTCTGAACGCCATTTAATATTGCAGTCTTTGTAGAACCAAGAAACTGTTCAATAATGAATGCATATAGTATTTTTGTTTGCATTATTGTGTAGCCTCAGTCATCCCTCTTGTTAAACACATGCTGCTATTACAACTGCTTAAGTAATGCTTCCTCTAATAAGCATATGACATGATGAAGGTGCTAAAGAAGGATTTAGTGGTCAGTGCCAAACCCGAGACATCCAGCGTGATGACACACTGTCTGTCACCCTGCACCTCTGAAGCAGCCAAAACATGTCCCACTGCTATATTTAATCATCCTTAGTTTTAAAGTAGCAGAAGCCATGTTATGCTTCTTTAAATTATGCTCATCCTTGAATGCAGGACAATACAGGGTTATTCAAACTTTGAGTAAGCTAATGATGAGGAAAGGCATAGTGTTTGTGCCAGTCCCAACTCCATAAACAAAGAATAGCTTTTGCCTAATCATAATTCAAATCATATGTGTTCATAAAAGAAAATGCTAAATTGTTACAAAACACTGTACTCTTAAACCATTCATGCTCTGTGCATTTCTACAATTATCCTTGGAAAAGCTATGTGGGTGCTACCTCAAAACCTCAGTTACTCTTTGGGTTGACCTTTTGAGATCAGACTGTTATTTTCTGTGGTCAAAGCACCATTCAACATAGCTGCAGAGACGAAGCCTGTGACCTGCCACAGCTCCCTTTATGGCCAGCAGTTATTCAGGCAAAGTCGTAGTAAAAACTGTAGTAAAAATTCTGGCAAACATGATTCACTTTTGACTGAAGGGGATGTGTTTGAATGGCCTAGAACCTCTCATTTTCTTGTAACTCTTCCTTGACCCCTTCAGCACAATGTAAAACTCGGGTCAATGATAATTTATGTGGCTGGTGGCAGCCATATTGAGAGGTCAAGTCAAATCCCGAAGGAGTATAGTTAAGCCAAGGGGTAGGTCTACTTGGTAAACATTCCATTGAATGTTTTACATATGATGACATCTTTATATCAAGTTTTAATTATAGAAAAAAGGGTGCAAGGCATGGCTGTGCCAAAAAATCTAATAAATGTGGATTTCTCCTAAATCATTTGTCCTATCACCACAAAACAAATACTGTTGTGATCTTGACACCATGTAGTGATCCAAGTCCACCTGTCTATGTTCTCAATAAGATGGAAGTAAATTGAATTGAAACTGAAAATCGATCAATATGGGGGAAAAAAATCATGATGCTTTTTCCCCCATATGTTCCAGCCTTAGTAAAAGTTACTTTGAAGTTATTGTCTCACACTACTGTCAAAATCAAATATTTGACCAGTATTTACATGTAGTGTATTTTGTATGTTGTTGTATTATTTTCCAATAGTAATGTGCCAGCTTGACAGTGCTTTTTCTTTGTTTATGTCCAGAATATGAGATTGTTTCACCATATGAGGTTACCCATGAAGGCATGTACGTCTCTCATGAAGTGTCCCACCACCTGAGGAGAAGGCAAGCCCGATCTCTGACCCCAGATACAAACTCATCCCAGGCTGATAACAGCAGCCAAATGGTGCATTTCCGGCTCAGCGGCTTGGGGCAGGACTTCCACATGGAGCTTAGGGAGGCCTCGCACAACCTGATTGCACCTGGCTTCACCGTGCAGGTCCTGGGAATGAACGGCACTAAGAGCCTGAGGGCCTACCACCGGGACGACCTCTGCTTTTACCAGGGGTCATTGAGGGCAAGGGTTAACTCCTCGGTGGCACTCTCCACATGCATGGGGATGGTGAGTCCAAACACGTCTCAGTTTGCACCGTGCTGCTGTACTGTTGGAAGATGCTGAACTGAATGAGTGACAAAGTTTTCCCTTGCCGTTATTACCTTGAATATTAACTGCATCTGATGCTACAGAAACATGTTGAAATAAAATGGAGGCACATATGTTGAGGGATAGTATATTTATACAGTGTCTCTTTTCATCAGGTAAGACAGAGTAGGATAATTGCGTCCATAAATTCCCTTTTAAAGTCCTACAGTTTGGAGATAATATCATTCTGCTACCACTTTAACTTCCAAATTGTCCATGGGAATCCAGGCTTTAGAATGTTGAAGGACCACATTCAGTAGAAGACACAGTTATACTGTAAATGAATACAGTACAGTGAAAGCATTAGATTTGGTACAATTTTCCCTTTGTTATACAGAGTCTTTTTAATGCACATTCACTCTCCACTCATCAACAGCACTATTTAGTGCTGGGAAGTACATAGCAATGGAGTCAGCCCATTGTCCAACTGGTCAAGCTTTGCACTCTCAAACACATGCAACACAAGCTGACATATAGGGCATGGCTGGTGAGGTTCTTTTCTGTCACCATCCTGAGACCGTAACACAAAAGCTCTAAGATGAATAGATCTTTATTATTTGCCTCGGACTACTTTCCCTAGAAAGTGTATTCTCAGTATCCCTCATGCCATGGGTATAAAAGAAAACAAGTGTGTGTAGGGAACCACCCAGAAAAAAAACATACAGTGTGTAATTCATTGCTACAGTAGTCTGAACTTCAACAAAAGGCAGTATGGACCGTCTTCAGTCCAAACTAAGCCGGAGGTTGATAATGTATTTGCTATGCCACTTTCCTGGTTGCAAAGATAGTATGCACATGGTACACTATAGATTTACAAAAGATGTAGATACTCTTAGTTTACTCTTTGTGCAAGTCCCAAGCCTCTTAAAATTTAGATACAAATAGATAAATACAATATAAAACAGTTAAAAGTGGTATTTGATTTGTGGGAATGACTACACATGATTAGCTGTAGTTCAGTTTTGTACTCTATTCTGTGTGTCTGTTTATACAGTATGTTCAATGTAGCCTAGTGGAACTCTTTGCAGTGTCTGAGAATTGCCCCTCTCTCTAGTCACAAATTGGCTCCCCTCCTGGGATGCCTCTTTTTCCAGAGAGTGTCGGCATTTCATCCCAACTCCCAATAAATGATTCAGCCAAAGGGTCTAGGGTTGCAGAGTCTATAAATGTGGTTCTCACGATTAAAAGACTAGAAATTACTTGGGTCAGTGCATCAATGGGAATCAGACTTCTCTCAGATGAGAATTGGGGAAAAGCCCATAATACTAATGCATTCAGTCAGTCACTGTATTTACAAAGAACTGCTAAAGATATACCAAAAGACACTTTGTATCTTCAATACAGCTATTGCTCAAAGTCTGTTCTTGATAGTAAATGACTACACACCACTATGCAGATAAACGAGGTTAGGAACTCCCCATGTTGTAGAGGTTGATATCTGACCAACTGTTGCTCTCTCGTGACCTTGCACTTTGGCAGGTGACAAGTAAATATTGACCAGAGTTCCCTAAATCAATAGTCTTCTTGTGCAATCCCTCTCTCGAAAGGTAAAAATATGCCTTTCTAATAGTGACACCTGCAGTATTTATCCTTACTGATGGGACACTGTTTGTCCTGTTTTGACCCTGACTATCTGTTTTTTGTTTGTTTTTGTCATCTCCTTACTCACTCACCACAGAAATGATCTACATTCAAGCTTTCATTTATTTGCATACTTGATTTGGCAAAGAAAGTGCAAGACATCCCTCAAGTTGCAATCCCGAGACAAAAGTAAAACTGGTTTTGAACCGAATCTTTGTGGCTGGATTAATTAAAGGATATTTATCTAAAACCTATTCCTACAAAAGCCACAAAAGGAAAGTTGAATCTGAATTTGAACCCAACAGACGTTAATGATGTAAGTGAAATCTTATACGTAAACTTGTAAAACACATTCTGTAAAACCATAGCCCTCTGTACTTGTTCACACCACTGTATCTGTGTGTCAAACATATATCTAGGACTTCTAACACACACCTTGCCTTTGCACCAAAGGAAAAAGCTTTCTGCCATGCTACAAATCACTCTGAGTTCATGTGTTTTCCTCTTGTAAAAAGACGGGTGTGTGTATAGCCTCAGGACCAGTAGCAGTAGTAATAATAGAATATGGCACACTCCCCGCCTTTGGGATTTCCAACAATATAAGAGACATCATCACTTGATGTGAAACAGATTTGATGAGCAGGCAGTGTGGTCTTGGCACAGAAGTGTAATCATTTTTTAAAAACCTGTTCGTATTGTTACAAGTTGATTGAGTTTATTCACTTTTGCTAGGCTGCAAGTTTAGTATTTTTGGTTTGTTTCTGGCCCCTTGCATATAAATGATAAGCATTCTGTTTTGAGCAAAAATAATTGTATTCATAATATGTATGTTGCAATTTTTTATGAATTGCCAAAACACACTTATCTTTATACTGTCATTATGGATTCACTTAGCGAGCGCTTATCATTTCCATTTGTACAGCAAAGCTCTCCAAAAGTTCAAACTACTGACACAAATATTTATATGGGTGTGACTGTGATTACTTGCAATTAATTAAACCATTGCTTTTAAGGTGAAACTAATTTGAGCATGAATCTAAAAATAGCCATGGCCTCAAGTATTGTACGTAAAACAAGTTAACAGATCTTTGGCCGCTGTCAGGTGCACCTTGTAATGCATTTAGAGCTTCCTATGCAGTTCCGTTTGGTGTAGTTTCCCGCCTGCGCCCTCTCATTCCTGTCGTTGCTTGTCTGAATGCGTCTGACTCCAGAGGGTCCAGCTGTTTGCGCCCTCCCAAGTAGTGTTTCAGTATTTTATGACTGCTATTTGCACCTCATCCAGAGCCCTGTGTAATCTGATGACTGTGGATATTTAGGAAAGGCTTGACAGTGACCTAATCTCAACATACTGACTTGCATATAGTAGAGATGAAGTAATGAGGGTAATATAAATATGTAATAAACTGTAAAAAAAAAATGAATGTGGGCAATAGTTTATACCATAGCAAGATTCCATACATTCAAACACCCATTATTGCATACAATATTATAGTGCTTTGTCTGACACTCCCACACCATTACAATTGAAAAGAAGAAAATAGAGCATTACACCACTGACTGCATTCAGTTTGATTGTGACGACAAGACGGCAACTGAGGATTCTAGATATAGAAAGTGTAGAATGTAACATATGCGTGTAGTGGTGACAGCAAAAGACATGGGGGGCAGAGAGTGGATGAAGATTGTTTGATTAAAATGCGGTCACCGCTATCATAAGCTTGTTGACATGGGACAGTGGAAGTGTCTTTTCAGTGTCTGCGGCATGGTTCAAATGGCTGGATGATGTTGGGTCCCCATGCATAGACAGGCTGCATTAAGAACTGACTTTAAATGTACCATACCCTACTTTAGAAACTACACACTAAAGGGCAAATTTAAAGTGCCGCTTCGTAACATGGTGTGGGTTCTGCCTGCTTGTCACCATGGAGATTTAATTTGTTTCATTATGGTTGTTTTTAACTCCGAACTACCATGAACTTACTCTGAGTGTGGTTGCATTTCTGACTTGTAACTTGGCAAGGTGGCATCATTTGCTTATCTCCGTGGAAGTTTAAAATGTCTTACTGAGGAATATTCGAGGCAAAGCAACAACATCTCTATGAAGAAAATAGGTGTTCAACCCCCCACCAGAAAAGTTATGCAGTGCACTTTTGAAACTAATCTAATGTGTGTTGCTCAAGCATCAAGCATTTGCAGCCACTGGAATGCATTGGTTAATTGGATCCCATTGTACTCGCTTGGTTATATTTTGTTTTGCAAGTTTTTCTTTGTGTTTCAGCCTTAAAGCAGACCTATCACGCAAAATTTACTTTTCAGAGCTTTTAACCATGCTATAGTTGTTTCTCCTTCTCATTTACGCTCTTGGAGTTGGTTTTGGAGTGCTTCATGCATGTTTGAGCAAGCTTTATACGCTTATTTTCAAGACGCCATTTTGCCGATTAATCCCCATTTTCACCACTGACATACACGCACTGCTCTGTACTTACTTTTTTTCATCAATTTTACTTTCTTAATCAGTGATACACATAGGATTTAGCTCTATGTTGTGATGATATTTACTACAACGTCAGCTCCCATCGGGCAATGCAGTTCTCTAACGCAGAAGTCAGCACACTTCTTTTTTAAGACGTTTTAGATGAATATTGTGATTTAAAATGTGCAAATTACAACAATGATCCACGGGTATCATAGATTATAGCTATAAATAGGTCACAATAGGGCTAAGTAGGTCTTCTTTTCAGTTTAATAATTAAGATCTGCATGTCATATTAGATGCTGGTTTGAGTGTTTTGTTTTAGATTAGAAATATTTTGTTGTTTATAAGTCAAGTGAAGCTGTTTTGATCATAATGTATTATTAAATATTCATCACTCTTTAATAGAACAGTATAAGTTTTGTTATTTTGCCAGTGTCCTAACATACACTGGCCCAAATAGAGCTTTAATACATTACCATATGTTTCAGGTCAGGGGTTCCTTTCTGACACACAGTTAAATTATTACAATTGCCTGTAGTCTGGTGCCATGTGGATTATTGCGGCACGCACTAGCTGTCACAAGTGACTGTTACCAACCATTTTGGCTCAGTGTTCCTGACCATTATCATTATTATGTCTTTTTGGCTATGAATAAAAAGAACGATGAAGCAGTTGTTTATAGATTCGTACCCTGGCATTTGCTTGGATTTGTACTTGTACTTTTTTGAATGTAGCAAAACATCTGCAGCTACTGAACAGGAAGACTGAGTAGACAATAATGATAGTGGCCTGGTATTTTACTCATGCAAAATTGTGCTGACATTGCAGTATAGCTCCACTGTGACGAAAGGAATTCTTTTCACATTGTTCTTGTTTTTGTTTATTTTTACAACGTGAAAAATATTGTAATCTTCTCAATGACTAGTGAGACTGCGGCATGTTTCCTGTTGGACAATATTATATGGCTGAGTAGTTATTGCATGACTGTGGTTATGTTTTGTCTCTGAGGCGCCAATTACTCTACAATGAGAAATGACACAACTGTGCACAAAATACAGATGGTTACTGGTAAAGACATAAAAACTAGTGACTCATAGACAAAATGAATAAGTTCAAACTGGACCATATTGTATATATTCATAGCCTTTCTTTAACTTTTGTTGTAGGATTATTCGAAACCCAATAAAAAAATTAAATTGCATGTGTAGTTAAGTGAAATCAAACTGTATTTTTTATAACACATGACACAAGCACTGAACATGACATAGTGAGCCCCCAGACATAAGATCAAAATAGCTAAAATAAAATTAAAATAGACGTTTATCTGTGTTGGATGGCAGTGCTCTATGTAACCCATCTGTTAAAGAGTCCACCACCTGTTTTTCTGTATTGATATGTGATTTATTTGCTTGGAATATTTTACAGTATGGATAAACTTAACAGTTGACAAGCAGGTAACGCAACCAGGCCAAGTTAGTGGTCAGAACTGTGAAGGGGTGTCCCGACTCAAAATATTAATATTTATATGGAGTTTAAGCCACAAAAATACCTGTAATTCAATTTATGCAAGATAGATAAACTTAATGTTATACTGTGCAAAGTAGCAACATCTTTATGGAAACAGGCAGCGATTGGACACTCCAACATTCTCCATCCCTACTCTGGTATTGGTTAATACTGGCTATGTGCAGATACTTAAAGCCAGCGTATCAATATTATTATCAGAACTGAAAAGGCCTGATCAGTACATCTCTATTTACAAGTGTGTTATTGTTTTCTTCAGTCAGGTTTGATCCGTACCCAGGATGCAGACTACTTCCTGAGGCCTGTATCTCACAGTCTGGCACGATCAGAGAACTTCACAGCTCCCCCTGGTCACCAACCGCACATTCTCTACAAGAGCTACAGAGAGCCCCACACCGACACAGGACCCAAGAACCGCAATCTACAGAAGAGATCTTTACACTCGACAGTCTATGGAACCAAGAGTACACATGACGATCAGCCAAACAAAAGACACCATAACCACCACCACAGGCACGGAGAGAGGCAGAGACAACACTTCTGTGGGAGACGGAAGAAATGTATGTAAGGGCAATTTCCTAACTATTTTAATTTGTTGATAGGAACTAAAAAAAAACGACTAATGATTATTTCCATTGACATTGCACATATCAACAACATTATTTACAATTGATTTGACTAAACGTTTTAGCCATAGTAGGAGTAGCTCTTGTGTTATAACCTGTCACTAGTGAACAAACATGCATCTTCTTCAAAGCTCAAGCCTGTAGTTTGCATGATCTAGGTCGAAAAGAATGTGTAAATTAACCCAAAAGCTCAAATCTTTGACAGTATAGTTTATGGTACCGTTTGTGAATATGCAACCATATTATTCAAGCACATTATTTAAACATGCTGCCATCTTTTCCAGTGTGTTTCAGTTGTTCTGTTAATGATTAATATTCACCTTTAAATCATCTGCTGCTCATATTTCACATGTTAGGCCTCTTATCATATATAATTTCCTATACACTATGCAGCATACACATTATGCATGTCTATTGTCCTACATGTTATCAGGGGAGGCCTGCAACCACTCATAATAATGAATGCATTTCTCAGTATAAGGTGATGCACTTTGTACTTACACAGCACACACACATTTATCATCAGGAAACCAAAATGCTATGTTTTTTTTATATATATTTAAAGATGCTCTGTGTAACTTTTCTGGTCATTTAACTGTGTCCATAGAGATGTTATTGCTTTGTATAGAATATTTCACAGTATGGCATAAAACATGTCTAGTTAAGATGACGCAAACATACCAAATTATAAGAATCCATGTTTTTCAATGTATTTATAAAGAAATTAAAACACCAAATTGAACAAATGCAATATAAAGGAGTTTAATGTCACAGTATGGGACATTTCGACCAAAAGAATAGCATCCTCATGAATGACAGCTAACCCCCTTCAGAAAAGTTACCTTTAAATTGTGATTTATTTTATAGTCTTTTACAGCGGTATAGTTTGATTCTCACAAGACGTCATGGTTGCTCTGAAACATATCACATTAGGATTTCATTAGTGACTTATCATGTGAGGTTAAAGGAAATGTTGTATATACTCACTCATTGACTCGGTCTGACTAATGTTTGCTTTAAGACGTTATCTCCAGATCAGTTAACATGAGCCCGTGCAAAACAGGTCATTTCAAAGGGAGCGCAAACTGTAAAGGGTCCATGGATGTTACCCTGCAGAACCCCAGCTGTGTGTCCCCTGAGAAAACACAATATTGTTTACATTCCCGTGGGGTGACTGCAGTGAACACCTGTGCCATGTTTTAGGCAGAAAGAGACACTTTTAGGTCCTCACCTGCTTTCTGCCTATACAAGCAAACTTTGAAGATTTTATGGTTTCCAGCTAGAAGTAAAAGTACTGATAGAAAAACAGAGTTTCAGACATGGGGTGAAAATGTTTACAAGATTTATTGCTAAGCTGCAACCTGTTGACCTCATGTCATTGGAAAGTTAAAGTGAAGCCACAAGAGAAAATTGTCTGTCTGTCTCTTCATCCCAGTGTTAAGACTTGACTTATCCTGGTTGTACACTGAGAAAGGCCCATAGTTGTTAGTAATGACGAACAGATACTACCAATACAGTCGCTCCAGGAAAAAAATCACTAAGATATTGTTTCAAACTGTTTGGACCTCTAAATGAATGTGTTAAGACTATTTACTTGAGTGTTGATCCAGAACATCTCATTACAATTTGTATTTATATAAAACTGATCTGTAGTTATTTGAAGAATACATAATAATTACATAAACAAATGCTGTTCAGTCTCTGCCCTGGGATTGGGTAATATCAAGTATCAGCAAATATGCTACTCGAAGCTAAAGTATCAGTATCTATATTGGCATTGGAACTGAACAGAGATGGATCATTGCATCCTTACTTGTTGAGGTAATATTGTAAATATTGCACCTTACACTACATAAAATTGCTTAAACTACACATTTACTTGTGTTAAGTTTTTTCTTTGCAAGTCAATTTAATAGTTGCTGTCATCAGTACATGAACAAAGAGGAGCATTAAATATCTTTTTAACAGTTTGTAGTTAATATTTTTGTTTTCCACTCTCCTTCTGTTTCCAGTCATGCCCAAACCTCCAGAGGAAGACATGTTAGTGCTACCAGATGAGTACAGATACATGCCCAGGACCAGGAGGGCGGTGCTTATGAAGCATCAGACCAATCAGAAGCTGAATGTGGAGACGCTGGTGGTGGTTGATAGAAAAATGATGGACAACCATGGCCATAACAACATCACCACATATGTTCTCACTGTTCTCAACATGGTAAAATATGAGGAAAATCTACTCAAGACTCAATTGTTGATAGAGGTGTCAAATGCGCTGTAATTAGCCTGAAAGTCACACATGAAGCTATTACATCTTGTTGCTTTAACATTTTGACACCGTTCACTTAACAAAACGTGATGTTGATGAGATCACCATGACCACATTCTCAGGCTTTGACATTACTTGAAATGTAAGCAGTGTTGGGAAATAACTTCAGCCAAGTACCTGCTTTCAATGCATACAGCAAGTCTTGGAAAAAATGATTATAGACCTGTAAAAATAGCAGTAATTGTGACTGTAATTTCAGGTACATATAAAGTGTAGCAGTGTATTATAGTGATTGCAGTATTTATACTATAGTAACACCAGTTATATATGTTGTAATAGCACAGCAAAAATCATTATACCTACTAAGTACATTTAGTTGTACATTCTCTTAATTTGAGTAATTCTTCACCTCTGCGTGTATGTGGATCCTGTCACACACTTTATGTTTTGATTGACTGACAAATCTAAAACTAATTGGAGTATTTTTGAAAACATAATTTACACTACAGGTATGTTAAAGCTGCCAGAGGAGGAAGTCATATAAACACAGTGCTAGGTTTCCCTCAACACGCATGGCTGCACACCTAGAGGATAATTTAATATATGCTACAGTTACACCTTTACCGTGTTTCATAGATTGTTTTCTTTAGAACTGAGTGTAAAACATGTATATATATATATCATAATTGTTGTATCGTAAGGTGTATAGCTATGGAAGTAAAAACAAGGAATCACTTAAATATTGTTATGGTGCTATCCTCTAGCATCTGTCAAACATAATACCTTTATCCAAACTCTTGATTACCTTCAGGATCTCATAATGTACACTCGCTTTTTGCCAACAGACTGTAGCCTTGTGTCAACGTGTGAGTCAGCTGTGCAGGGGAACATAAGGAATGAATGAAGGTGTTCTTGAAGAAAAGAGGGGCTTAGCAAGTGTCATCGGAGGAATTCACAAAGCACTCTGAGAAAGACAAGGGCCCACTTTCAAAGCTCCAGCTGTTTTGATTGATGCTCAGATAGTCACTGCACAATTGGAAACAGGGGCTAAGGTGGCCAGATCAGAGAAAGGTCAAGTTATGGTGAAAGATTGCACTGATGAGATCGTCATATCGTTGTCACTGAGTATTGAAAAGCGCATTTGTAACATATAGTGGGGCTCATTTTTTCTTATTAAACAGACTTTTTAATCAGTGCCACTAACACAGAAAATAGTTAAATGTATTCCCCCAAAGTTTGAACTCTTATCCAAACCACATGCTTTCACTGATAAAGGATTGGTTATAGAATTATCTCTTAAAAAGCTCCATGTAAATCAATTTGAAACATTTGGATTTAGTTTCAAATAATATCTGATTTACTTATAGTAGCTACATGTTTAATCATATTTCTGTTTTGCTTTTTTCAGGTTTCCAGTCTATTTAAAGATGGGACCATTGGAGGAAACATCAACATAGTTATTGTGGGTCTTGTGCTTCTGGATGAAGAACAGGTACTCACCTACAAATTATCTGCTTTGTTTCTCAACCACTGCTTGTGTAGTATTGTTGAATTCAAATAAAAGTGATTTGACTGAATGTAAAATCCATATAAAATCTAACCTACATATTTGGTTTGGTTGTGTGTGGAA
This sequence comes from Periophthalmus magnuspinnatus, assembly GCF_009829125.3. Lineage (NCBI taxonomy): Eukaryota > Metazoa > Chordata > Actinopteri > Gobiiformes > Gobiidae > Periophthalmus > Periophthalmus magnuspinnatus. Next base: position 22,013,026 of record NC_047141.1, on the reverse strand, counting down.
GAGTCTTTTCTGTCTGGCACACTTTTATGTAGATTCCTCTGTATTTGCTAACTAATAGGACTAGGACTTTTTTCAGTAGTTAATTAAAGGGGTGTGCATGTTCTTGAACCATATTCTGGTGGGATTTTTTCTGCTGTAAAAGGTTTTTGTTTTTTAAATCAAAGGATGTATAGGGAATAGTAAAGAAAGTCCAATACCAGCCTATGGGGATTAAAATGCCTAATGGTTCTTCTACCCAACAGAATGGCTTAGTGATCAACCACCATGCAGACCACACACTCAACAGCTTCTGTCACTGGCAGTCAACGCTGGGAGGCCCAGGTGGCCGAAGACACGATCACGCCATCCTCCTCACTGGACTGGACATCTGCTCCTGGAAGAACGAACCATGTGACACTCTGGGTAACAGTTTTGAATGGGATTATTCACCTCAGATTAGAGCATAAAACGATAACATAGGTAGTAAGGCAAAACTATATCGTAAGGAAGAAAGATAAATCTCAAAACAAATGCGGCATGTCCCCTGTCTCATGTGACTATCATGTGTGCCTTTGGGAAGGTGCCTCTGCCATCTGTCCCACCCTCTGACACAGGTTCACATCACCCAAACCAGATGTCCAGCAAATCTGTTGTTTTGACAGCTCTGAGCTCTTGAGTTTCACATGTTATAAGAAAATGCAGTGCTTAGTACAATGTCAATTTATCACGAGGACATTGTAACATTTTGGTATTGATGCATATCATTGATTGTTGCTGTCATGTCTATTTGCTCTACAGTAGACTTCAGGGCAACCAAAGTGCAATGAAGAAAGTTTCAACTGGTGTTTTCAAATCTTGCTCATGATAAAGTTTAAACTTTTATCTCAGTGTCAGAGTGATTCACACATAGAGTAACTTAAAGCAGCTTGTTTGTAATGACTATGTAGTCAAAGGTCACTGTGAGAAAAAAAGACAACAAGTCTGTATACATGCACATGCAGTGCTCTCAAAGGCTTGCCTTAAGTTGAGACTTCAAAGTGTAGGTCTAGCATTAGCTCTAATCATGGCTATGAAAGCTGAGTTCAAAGGCTGTGTGTGAGCTAGTTCTTTGGCTACTTAGAGGTGAATGACCACAAACACCAGTAGGCCATATAACACACTTTATTTACACAACTCTTGTGGACTTTTTCTCTAGTGTTTTCCTCATTTTTCAAAAAGGCAGTGTCAAACAGTGATGATTTCTTCTTAAAAGTGAAACCAAATAGTTGTTCTCACAGTTAATCTGCTTGCCCATGTTTAACGTCAGTGTCCACATTAGTTATATTCATGAGAACATATGTCTGCCGCAAATGAGTTAGAGCCGTGAAACAGCAACACATGGCTCAATTCTCCCAGAGACACTCAAACAAAAACCTTAAAGGAGTCCCTCTGGGTTCACCAGTCTTTTGATTCACAGCCAGAAAGTTGTGGGTCTGTGTGAGGGAAGAAAGGAGATAGTGTGGATAGAACCAGAACGTTTACCCACAGTTTAAGCCAATGTATACACGTTTATTCTATATGACGCGAGAGCAAAATCATCTCCCTCCTAGAGTGCAAGGACTTGTGGCCCTGTGTGGTAATTTTTCTCCTATCAATGCTGTATAATTGATTTCTGTATTGTTATATGTTCATTTATTTGTTCTTGTTTTTAGGTTTTGCTCCAATAAGTGGCATGTGCAGCAAATATCGGAGCTGCACTATCAATGAAGACACTGGTTTGGGTTTAGCATTCACCATTGCACATGAGTCTGGACACAAGTAAGACCACATTAGTCACTGTCCCTTGACTCTATATTGTTTTTATGAATTGATTACTTTATTTTGTTTACATAGTTTTGGCATGGTCCATGACGGAGAAGGAAATGTGTGTAAGAAGTCTGAAGGGAACATCATGTCTCCTACATTAGCTGGTCACAATGGGATATTCTCCTGGTCTGCCTGTAGTCGCCAGTACCTCAGCCGATTCCTCAAGTAAGAGCTTTGTTATCAGAATTTCAAATGATTTTTCATAAATAAAACTACAAACAAATCAACAAACAGAATGTAACAGAGAGCATCCCTATGCCTTGTCGTGGGAAATCCTACAAACCTAAATGAGAAGCACAGAAGAAGAGTCCTGACCCAGCATGGACAGGCTTCCCTGGACAGCTGTATACACCAATCTGTCATAACATTATGACTACAGACAGGTGCAGTGAATAACACAGATCAATCTCACCATGGCACCTGTTACTGGGATACATCAGGCTGTAAATCATGTTCTCATACATGATGGAAAGAAACATGGAAAGTGTAACCAACCAACCAATTCGACTGGGTTAGGGTCTCACATTTTGTCTCTATAATTGTGTGATTAAAAAAAAGAAGGGAAAGATTTAGGAGTTGTTCTAGTTATAGAAGTCAAGAAAACCTTCATATCATCTTTGCTTTTCCAGACATTATATCCATGTGACACATATGATTAACAACTAGACCCTCATGCAAGTTTTCACTGCATGTTTTACAGCACAGAAATGAAGTAATATATATTTCTGGAGCCCTTTTTCCCAAATGCAGTGTTCTTACATGATGCATGTGTGTTTATATCAGACATGTGCCGCTGATTAACATGGGTTTCAGCGTGGGACTCAAAGTGTTGATCTACATTCATAGTGTCTGGCCTTTCTGTCTGTGAATGTGTATGCGCTTGAAATGAGATAGGTCAAAGCTGGTGCCCGCCACTAAATTTACCAGCTAACTGTCAGGTCTCCCCTCTCATAGTGCTGCAGACAGACACTGCATTTCCTGGCTGAGTTATTGGAGCTGTAGTGACCTCACCCTTGTTAGGCCTGTCAGCTTTATATTAAAACTCGCATCACCCCCCGGGGGCCTCGTGAAGGGAATCTCTGAACCAGTGAACTCTCTACAGTCAACACTATAAAAACACCTAAATTATGTGTTTTTGACTAATTATAATCAGCTGAACATGAAGATAAGTTGATTACCAGTCATCTGGATTGCTGTTTTTGAGTATGCAAGCAAAAAGCATGATGTGTTGTTGCAATGAATGTGTACTGAAAAGAACTGCAAGTTGGTAGAAATATTTGAACTCTTCCATTGCATGCTGCTGTTGTGTAAATGTCCTGCATTGAATTGTACCATTGATGTATGTACATTGTAATACAAAAACATGTCTGATAACAATATTAAACAGATTTTAAAATACTTTTACTCCTGTTCTTGGAGTTCAGTACATCAAATTCAGTACGTCAGCATGATGCAAGTGTAGCGCTAAGCTTTGTGCAAGCCATTAGTCATGCATTAGTTCAACTTTGGCGGCCTAATAAAGTTAGAGCTGGCAACTTATGATTGTGAAACTTGAATGACTGTAAATCAGTTTTTGTTATTGTTGTGGTTTGTTTTTTTGTTTGTTTTCTATATTTTGCCTCAATGGGTTTTGGTAGTGCAGTATGGATGTTATTCTTATATAAGGATGTCATTTGTTACCAATTAGTAATGGACAAATAGGAGTAATTGAAAACATATATTACCACGATAGCATGTATACTTAAGTGTAAAGTGGTGGCCAATCAATCACAGAACCATAAGTCAATATAAGAATACATACTGTAGGGATAATAAGTATACAGTGGTTCAGATATGGTGAGTCTACACGGTGTTTCTTATCCCTATAGTATGTATTCTTATATTGACTTAAGGTTCTATGATTGATTGGCCACCACTTTACACTTCACTTAGTTTATTATCTGGACAATGTATCACTTAACTGCCTGGTAGGTTTCTGACCTAAATAAGTGCTCATGCAGAAAAGGCATTGTTCTTCACAGACATAAAGGCAATAAAACAAAGCACAATCGCACACGCTGCCTCTGCTAAAGCCATCAGGACCAATCTGACATCGGCCTTTGCATGCTTTTACCATATTTTGTGTTGTAGTTTCTTGGCCTGCTGTACCAAAGCTGTAAAACATCTCTGTATAGAAACCAGTGATATCAGTTAACACTGGAAACCCCCATTGGTGAAAGCATAGGAGTGATATGGGCAAGGGTTTTTGTGACATAATTAAGTGCTTTATTTGAGTTGAAGTTTGGCATTTTCATTTTGTTTTGTTGCCATGGCTATGTGCATGTGTGGGTACTCTCCCAAAAGCAGTACAACAGACTCTACACATTGAGATTTTTTCCCCTGCATTCAAGAACAGCGTAAACAGCACTGAAGACACTTTTTGACTCATTCTTATTGTATTAATAAATTCAACTCAGCAGACTAAATGGAATAAACTGTCAGTACATCTATTCTGTTCTTTTTAACAAGGCTCTTTCATCATATTTAGTTGGCTTGTTGTCAGTTGTTAGCTTTATTTCCTCAGTAAAAAAGATTGCGTGATTAACATCATGTGAACATCTGTACTGGCTAAAATATTTTTGAAAGACTTCTAACAAGTAAATATTTTTACATTGTGATACCTATGTATGGCTTCCAAACAAAATAATTAATAAATTGACTCATATTTCTCTTTCCAGTACTGCCCAGGCGCTGTGCCTATCTGATGAGCCCAAAGCAGTGGATGAGTATCAATATCCAGAGAAGCTGCCTGGAGAGCTCTACGATGCTGATACACAGTGCAAATGGCAGTTTGGTGAGAAGGCTAAGCTCTGCACTCTGGATTTTAAAAAGGTAAACTATACAGTGCATGGATCTCAGTACAACTTAAAACATGCTATGAGATGAAGGCAATTATGTCATTCCATGGTGGTTTTTAAACAGCTAAAATATTGCCAAGCCCTGATTCTTCTTGTACTTTTCAGAGCACACCCATGTAACACGAGTGCTTTGTAATTTAACTATGACAGCACAGAATGAGTATATAAATAGATGGGAGACTATGTTTTTAAAAGTTAAAATTGCCGTTTGTGCAGTAAATTCATCTTACTCTCTCTTAGGAAGAAAACCGTGATAGTCTAAAGGCTATTAAAAAGCCATTGGAATAAGTGACTGAACACAAAGTATTCACTGGAGCTTTGCCAGTGGAAGTCTGTCCATTTGGGGCACTCATTGTCTCATTACTGCTTATGTTGCTTTTGGAATCACTTTGCCAGCCTTTTCAATAGAGTCTAATTTTGCTCAGTGTTATAGTAATGATACAATAATAAGCATGTTCTGTGTCACGTTAGACTACAAAACATCTGGGTTACAAATGTCCCAATTTAACCCCTAAATCTGTTCTTTTGGGGACAGATTCTAATCTGGGAACTGCACTAAATAAGGACATGCAGCACCAGAACATATATTTATCACAACCATGGGATATATATATATGTATATATACACACAGACAAAGGACAACACACACATACATTGGCTTAATTCAATGTATTGTGGGACCAAAGTTCTCACTCAAGCCGAAGTTGTTCCCTTAACACTTGTCACTCATAAAATGACACCTTTATTACTACACTCAGGGGTGTCTTTTGCCATTCAATGATTTCACATTACATTAATCTTATTGGCCCAGTAATACCTCCTAGGAGCCACATGATACTCTCAATAGTGTGTAACCACATAGTGAAACATTACCCCATAGTATTTAAAGTAGTACAAAATACCTTTCTTTGATCTGTATCTATTTTCCATCTTGTCTCGTTCTTATTCTTGCATTACTATTGCTGAGCCGGCAGAAAACAGCTGGACTTTGGGCCTTGGGATGAATTCCTTGGTGGCTCTTGGCAGAAAGACGAAGTGCAGCTTGACGGCATCTGCACTGAACTGTCAAAATCTGATATAGTCATTCACGTATTACTAGAGAGGACATGTTGAAAAGTAGCAGACGAAGATTTTCAGACATTATGAAAGTAGAAACCACACAATTCTGTCATAACAAAGAAAAAGAAGGCAACTTTAAAAAACAGAACTATATATGGAGTTAAAAAACAATCCACCAGCTTGCATGTTTTTTGTATAAGTAAATAAACCTTTATTTGATACATGTAATATAAGTTCTTCCTGAGCTGTCGTCCTAGCTACCAGAACATAAATAACTCCAAACAAAGCGTACTGCTTAAGTAGAGATTGCCAAAATATCATTATTCAAAGAGATACGTCTGCAAGTTTAGTCAATGTATTTTTTTTAACTGCTCCTTGGAGACAGAAAGCATCAGTCTGATTTATGGTTCTTTGATTTCCAGTGTCTGCTGTTATTAATGTTTGCTGTGTGATGACTCTGTGCATCCCTCTTTAGTCATTGACATAATTTACATCTCCCTCTGTCTCTCTTTACCTGATACAGGACATCTGCAAGGCCTTGTGGTGCCACCGCATTGGGAGGAAGTGCGAGACCAAGTTTATGCCAGCGGCTGAGGGTTCTGCTTGTGGTCCAGATATGGTGAGTCTACACGGTGTTTCTTCTATTTGCATGGAGTTGGAGAGGATTGCATGTGACTGGCACAGAGCATCATTCACGTTTTATGTTGCAGAAAAACTGGCAATTGACTGAGCTCTTATCCTTAAATGCCTTTAAATCCAAGCCGAAAGCATTAGAGGCTGTTTCAATAATGTGAAGAATAATGTGTTTTGCCTAAACTATGATCTTCATGTAATTTTTTTGTTTGTATGTATTTTGTAACTATGTGTAGAACTTTGCTGCCTCTTGGCCAGGGCTCACTTGAAAAGGAGGTTTTTAATCTCACTTGGATTCTCCTGGTTAAATAAATGTTAAGAACTGTGATGCAATTCAAGTGCTCAACAAAACAAAAAATGCTCCCTAACAGTTTGTTTTACTACTGGCAGTACAGCATATGGCCTAAGAATAGGGTGAACAAGTAATGCATTACATGAAATCATTTATATTAAAGATGCCAACCAAATATTTACATTGGATTCATCATGTGATAAGATATACTGCTGATTCTCTGCCATATCCACATAATAAAATATACAGCCCCAATAAATTTAAAGATTAAAGACTTTATCTAACTTTTCTGTACATTTAAGGCATACTATAAACATACGTAAGCCAAGTGGATGAATGCACTTAAGGTTCATCTCAGTCCATTTGAAGCGGACTGCATCATTTTACCTCTGGCAGCAGCTGGGACTGGTTTTGGTGCTGACCTTGCAAAAATGTGCCATTGACTTTCATGCCAAAAAACAAACTATCCACTTAGACTTCATTCTGTTCTCATGCGTATTTCAAGATGATCCTCCGTAGGGGTTTGCTTTGACCCTCTCTCCCCTGACAGCTCCTCATCAACATTGGCTTCTCAATATATTGAACTTGATGTCTTAATCCCGCCCCTCTTGCTTCACGGGACAATTAACTCCACACACAAACAATGACAGGCGCACATAGGAATCCCAGCACTCTGCCACAGGGGGGATCTCTGGGAAATCAGCTGTTCCCGCTTTGAGCCCCAGAACCACAAGATTAGAAAGATATATTAGTGCTTCTCAAACTTCATGGGTACTACTGGGATGGGTACTACTCTTGGTATAGGGGCTACGCCTTGAAGAGACTTAAACAGATATGGATGTACTGCTGAATTCTTCCCGGTTTTGTTGTAATCTTGAATATCTTAAAACTCCATCTAAATCTCTACTGGTTAAGTCTTGGTTTAGTCCAGATTGGATGGTTGTTAAGCCTGATTTACTTTGATTTAAGTTCTTAGATTAGTTATTTAGTTGAGATGGGTGAAAATATGGAGAGATATTATTCTGGATTTGTCAGGCACGGTGGGTGACACTGATTCATATTTTGATATATTTTTACATTGTCTTATCCAGAGAATATTATGGAAAATGTCTGAAAAGTGTCAGAACATGCTTGTAAATGTTGTGGTGTTGTGTTCAGGTTCAAGTATCACTCAAAATGTGAATGTACTGTAACATTAAACACACAATAGCAGAAACATAATTTTATACGCTGTCGTGTATAGTCTATACATATGCATGGTATTCTTATTTTTGCATAACTCTTTATATTCTGCAATGTATCTTACACCTTAGGGCAGATATTACAGGTCTAGGCCTATTAAATGTTTCTTGGCATGGTGCTTTGTGTTACCAAATCTGTACTAAAGCATGTGTTGGATGTTTATGCACTGTATGTAGTATTTGTTGCAGTCAATGTAAAATGAGCTGTTAAAGGGTATTGTATGGATGATGTAATCTTAACACGGACAAATCCAATTCAAAGGGAGTACCAGGAAACTGCATTTGACATAATGTTGCTTTAGGTAAATCCCAATTTGGTGAAGTCTTCTTGTGTTACATTTAGGGGGTTTTAACATGTGACCGGTTGCTTGGTTAGTGAGTCAGCTGTTTTGATACACTTTGAGAGTTTCAAATGAGAGCCTATGTGAACCTTGTATGATCTCATGCATGCCTTTTTGCATTATTCTAGAAATCTATTTTGGCCTGCATTCCCATCTGAAAACATCACCATGTAATAAGATAATACTTTGCTTATTATTACGTACACAAGAATGAGTATTTTTTTTTCCCAAATTAACTAAACCATTGCAGCATATGACAATGTGGCAGCAGTTTCTCTGTTTTTTTGAAATGTATTGCTTTTTGCTGGGGGGTCCTTATAAAAAGACAGTTATTATGACTTAATTATTAAAAAACAATGACGTTTTTGATGCTGTAGTTTTCTGTTTGGTTATCTATTGTGTTTGACTTACCATTATTTATTATGCATGTGTCACCTCAAGGTAGCCTGGTCTATAAGTAAAGTTTCTGTGAAAGATTATAGGTGCTCAGCCAGATCTGGGTCTATCTGACAGTACTTAATCTTTAAATCCACCCCTATAGCTTCAGAGGCAGTACTCTTAAAGATGATCTAGGGCTTGGTCAGTTGGAAAGACTGTATCGTTTTGACACTTTTATGACACCTTGTTCTAAGCTTGTGAGTTACCTCCCTCTTTTCTGTCTTTTAAAAATTCTGTTGGTTTTCTTCTATGAAGTGGTGTCGAAGGGGCCAGTGTGTGAAGCAAGGCGATGAAGGCCCACATCCGCTGCATGGACAGTGGTCTGAGTGGTCATCCTGGTCTTCATGCTCCAGGAGCTGTGAGAGCGGGGTGTCCCATAGAGAGAGGCAGTGCAACAACCCGAGGTAAAATATCAAAATAATACACACTAGCAGACTCCTGTCTCACAGTAAAAAAAATAATTTGACTCTGAGAAGAAAGTGCATGTCTACCCATGATACCATTTGGTTTTATCTCTTTTCTGACAAAAAAAAAAAAATTAAAAATGTGTGCAATTCTTACTCAAAATTACCTTTACAGAAAATGACAAAAACGTATAATATTTAAAGGGTCCATTACTCTATTTTCTGATTTATATTATAATGATGTTTCCCCATCAAAACTATACCAAGAGTTGTGTTTTGCTTCATTCACACATGTTTAACACTTTTTCTCCCAAACAAGGTCTTCTCTCAAACAGGAAACACTACACCTTGTGATGTCATCAAGTGGCAAATGTAAGTGCCTGCATTGCACTTGATGTTAACCACTGGCAATGCAGGCAATGCAAGTGCTCCACTGTGTTTTTAAACTCCACACACCTTCACTAGAATCATTTGGATGATTTCAGCTCTTGAACTGCCCATCTCTACTGAACAAAATGTAAAAAGTAGCTGTTAACTTGAAAACTACCACATGACATCACAGGATGGAACAGAGCATTTTGAGCTTTGGGGATGTAAACAAAATAAAAATAAATGGCTACTCAAAGATGTGTGAATGAAACAAAACACAACACTGGGTATGTTTTTGATGTGGTAACAACATTATAACATGGTTAAAAGCTCATAAGAGTCAATTTTATGTAATATAGGATCTTTAAAAACTGCAAAACTGCAATAACAACTTCACATTCAATTTTGCAGATGTTTTTGTATGTAGTTTTGTCACTTGTCATTACCTTTTGAAAGCTGCCACTTTCGTATTGGGTAAACTGTATACAGAATAAATGTGGGAGTGAATTGTAGCATGAGAGCTGTGGTTCTGCCTAAGATCTGAAGAAGTTTAAGGACAAACCTCTGACCACCTTAATCCAAAGATGGAATAGAGAAGACCCAAGAATTAACAAATATTTGTGAATAGTTTGTATGTTTTACAGCTTTACAGGCTCAGAGCAGTGATTTAACACAGTGAGGATGGTTCTCACAGCCTGACGCTTCAGCCTTATCTCTCCGCTTTACTTCCTTATTCATCAGTCACTCAGGATTACTTGCACTGCCAGTCAAGGGGCCCTCGTACTGCAAAACCCGGGCCTCCTGTTTATCATGTCATGCCAAGATCCTGACAAGTGGCTGGCTAAATTAGACTGAGAGTGATGAGAAGAAAAAGACACACTGTAGAATTTTGTTAGGGAAAAAACACAATATAGAGAGAGGAGATGCAGGAAGAGCAGGGGTGGGATGGGGCAGATAACAGACAGGATTAGGCAAAAGAAATAAGAAATTAAGGGCATTTATAAGTGACAGTGTGATTGGCTGGAGCATATTAAAGGTGTAATTGTCATGAAGAAGGGGTTTTCAAGAATGTTGCCTGGGGATATACACCTGTGATTGAACCCACTGTTTATGTATTGTATAAACCACCTGTTATTATGTGCAACTATGCAAGTTATGACAAATCAAATTGAGCTGTCATATCTTCTCAGGCCAGCGTATGGAGGGAAATTCTGTGAAGGTTCTTCAAGGTCGTACAAACTGTGCAACACTGAAGATTGTCCTCCCGATAGTATCAGCTACAGAGCGCAGCAGTGTGCAGAGTTTAACAGCAAACAGTTCCGAGGATGGTACTACACATGGAGGCCTTACACTAAAGTAGATGGTAAGATATAATAGGAACACAACTTTATTTGAGTCAGTCTTGATTGGTGGGTAAGAGCACATCAGTTATGGAGTCATTTATTTTGCTCCTTGGACGCCATGGTCAAGACGTATTATTTCTTATGATCCTTTGTACCAAATCGTATTACATAAGTTTATAATGTGTATTCATTTTAAAAGTGGCCCTATTCCATTAGCTTTTATTTTTTGTCAGATCAAGATGTATGTAAGCTGTACTGCTTTGCTGAGGGATATGATTTCTTCTTTGCTCTGGCCAGCAAAGTTAAGGACGGTACACTGTGCTCACAAGACAGCTCAAATGTGTGCATAGATGGACTTTGTGAGGTAAGAGTTTGAATGCC